>NW_027206401.1:53423830-54024330 GCF_024711535.1 Dipodomys merriami
GGTATACAGTAGTTAGATATTCCTTTCCTCTGAAACACTCTAAATTTATTCATTCCTATTTTTATTGTTTTTTGATTGTCTCACATTCCTTTGTTTTTTAAATAATTGAAGTCTCTTGAGCCATACTTCCTCGTCTGGGTTTTTGCTGGTTAATTGGAGGTAAGAATCTTACAGACTTTCCTGCCTGAGCTGGCTTCGAACCACAATACAGTTCACAGATCTCAGCCACTTGAGTCAATAGGATTCCTGGCTTGAGCACCCAGCAGACTATGTGGTATTCTGTAAGTGCACAATAATATGTGTTAGCCTCTTTCCCTAGGACAATTAGATTGTCTCCAGCTTTTTAGAACAAAGTATGCTAAACAACTGAATACTGTTGGGTAAAGAGCTGTTAAGCAAAGTCTAGGTGAAGATTGGAGTTTACTGGGTAAGGCTCAACAAGCACTCAGGTTCATGTACACCTTATCATACATGAGATTGGTTCTCCTAAAGTATAGGAACTCCCTCCCTTCCCTCTCTCCCTCCTTCCCTCCCTCCCTCTTTCCCTTCCTTTTTGTGTGAGTACTAGGGTTTGAACTCAGGGCCTGAGTGCTGTCCCTGAGCTTTTCTACTCAAGGCTTTTGCTCTACCACTTGAGACACAGCTCCCCTTTGGGCATTTTGATGGTTAATTGGAGATAAAAGTCTCATAGACTTTCCTACCCTGTCTGTCTTCCAGCCTCCATGCTCAGATCTCAGCCTCCTGAACAGCTAGGATTACAGAAATGGGCCACAGCCACCAGGCTTATCACTGCCTTCTGTCACCCTTGCCAGTGTCCATAGCCCTCTTCTGGCTCTCAAGACCTTGTCGCACATGCTCTACCTTTCTTCCACCCCCTGTCCCACCCCCCCCCCCTCCGCCCAGTATCTCTAGTGAATGTGTGTTTAGCTTCTTGCTTGGGAGGCGTTGTCCTCTTCCTTACTGTCTTCTTTCTTTTCTCTGAGAATATCTTTTCTTCATTCAGGCTTCATTGTAGGTAATCTAGGAAATCATCTCTCATCTTCAGTCTGAGTTCAGTGCTGCAACAGAGTCTCCCTGTATAGTGTAGGCTGACTTCGAACTTGGAATCCTCCTACTTCAGCCTGCAGAGTACTGGGGTTACAGGAGTATGCTACACCTGGCAGCCTTTTGACTTTGTGTTTACACAGAACCGTGCATTATTCCAGCATGCACACACTGAAATATATCTGTTTCCTTGTATATCTCTCATTTTTTTAAATAAAAGAACCTTTTTTTGAGTTAATGATGGATTTTTGAGATGATAGCCCAGTCATTTATAAGAATTGGGGAAATGAGTGTAAAAATTAATATTTTTGTTCTTTCTGTCCTAGGACTGGGCGAATGCCAATGTCAGCAGACAGATTGAGGACACCGTGTTGTATGGTTACTATAGTAAGTATCTCTGTTTCATTTTCTACTTGGGCTCCTAATCAAACTGTAGACTAGAGCTAACTATAAACTTTTAATTTTGATCTAATATATGAAGTTATTATTGTCTGCATTTTTGTCTTACCTACACTATTTTAATTCACTGTGTTTCATTTACATTCTTTTTTCTATGTGTGTATGTGTGTGCTGGTACTGGGTCTTGAACTCAGGGCCTTGAACTCTTGTTTAGTTTGTTTTTCTTGACTGATGTTTTACTTACTGCTTGAGCTACAGCTTCACGTCTAGCTTTTTGGATGTTATTTGGAGATAAGAAAAGTCTCTCAGATTTTTGCCTAGGCTGGCTTCAAACTGCAATCCTAAAATCTGAGCCTCCTGAGAAGCTGGGATTACAGGTGTTAATTACCTGTGTCTGACTAGGTTCACTTCTTAACATTTCTTGATGGTTCAGTTGAGTTACTCTAAATCTTAACATCTCTTACTTGTTCTCTTGACTAATATCTTCATTTCTAGAATGTTTTCCTTTTGCTGTGCTGGTCCTGGGGCTTAAATTCAGGGCCTTAGCTCTTCAGCTCCAGGCCAGTGCTCTACCACTCGAACCACAGCTCCACAGGCCAAGAGTCTTATGGGATTTTGTACCTGGCTTTGAACTGCAATTCTCAAATCTCAGTCTCCTGAGTAGCTACAGGTGTGAGAGCCCTGGCACTTGGGTAGAATGTTGTCTTGACAGTGGTCGAGGTGACCTTGGGGAGTTTTTCCACCTCTGACTTTACTCTGCATGGCCACTTTCATCCAGTGCTCATGGACGTGGCTTCCACCTCTGTCTCTTGTCCTCCCTTTCCCAGCAGAGAATGACCCCCTAAATGTTCTTTCTTTTGAATAACTATAAAACCTATGATTTTTTAAAAATTTTTTTTATTACAGAGGGTTACAGTTACATGAGTGAGGTAATGAGTACACTTCCTCTTGAACATTGTTACCCCCTCCATAAAACCTATGATTTTACAACAATGTAAAAATGCAGGTTTAGGAAAGGGATGCTATTCTGTCATTAATAAATCAAGATGCCAGATAAGAAAGATTTCAGTAGGACATTAAAACAAATAATTTGAGTATTGGTTTTGAGTGTCTTTGGATTTCAGTTAGCTGTTGTCTGTCTAATCTTTGCCTTTTCTCTTTACTCAAAATGTATAGGAACTATGAAATTTGACTCCTTTGATATAGCTTTTAGAATTTAATATAGAATTTAATGTTTCTGATTTCTACATTTAACATAAAACAGAATTTTTAACTGTTGAAGTGGTTCTATGTTAAGTAGAATATTGCCTTTTCAGTATAAATTTGTTGGAATGATATAAACTACTTCTTTGAAAACGTTTTTGATGAAAATGTTTTTGGGGGAGGAAGTTCTGTTTTCCTCTGTCCCTGGGGCCAGGTGATCAGCCACTTTATGGTAGTTCAGTCCCTGCCCGAGAGCCACGTCTTACCATGAACCACTCTTGCAGTTGTGGCTGCCAGGCCTTGCAAACCAGAATTTCACTCCAGGAAGCCTTTTTCAGCTCAGTCATGGAGAGGAGAAACCCTGGAGAAAGGGATCTCAGGGTATATCTTCTTCATACCTCCCAAGGAAAGTGTGTGTCTTTGATCTTCTTCATACCTTCCAAGGAAAAGTGTGTGTCTTTGACTCTGTCCTTAACTATCACTTTAAATGGAAAGCAGTTAATCAATACAAACCGTAGGTGTCTTGGGGTTAGGACTTACTTCTCTGAGGATCTTTCATTATGGTGAAAAATATAATTACCTGCAGAAACTGGGCTAAAAAAACTTGGAAAAGCCAAATGATGAGTGTACTTCTTCATGCTCATGAAGTCAGAACAGATCTGAACTTGGATGATGGTGATGGTAATTCTCTGGTCAGGCCTTTGACCAGGACCCTGAAAGACTGTGCAGTTGCTAAAATAGTTGCCATCTCCAGGCCACTGTCTTCTGAGATGCTGGCTACGAATTGCCTGATGCATGTTTTTTGGGTCCTGAGAACTAAAATTCCAGAAACTGTGAAGCCCCAAAGTGCTCTTTTCATCCCTCACTTCTGTCAGGTTTTACAATGCATGCAGTCTTTTCTAATGGAGCAACATTTTCATTATTTAATCCTGCCAGGGCCCTGGTTCAAGGCTTATTTTTCATGAACCTCATTTCCCACTTTCTTTTGCATTTTTCACTTTTTACAGATGAAAGATTTGATCATCTTAAAACAGATCACTTTAATAAAGACCAGCAGATGGCCTCAAAGTACACTGTGTTCCCCCAGCTGGAGGCCAAGCCATGTGACAGCTGTGGTTCTGGGCAATTTACCTTTGCTGTGGGGTGGCTCAGCTTTGGTCCTGCAGGGCAGCCTCAGACTGGGTCCTATCATATACTCCTAGGAGATTGGGTCTCATTGGTGTGATAGACTGCATGGTGTGAGAAATGCACCGGCACACACAAACTCAAGTACAGCAAAAGGGAGACATAATGGTTAATGGTGGTTTACCAGCTGGGGTGTCTGGTGGGCAGAGATAGTCAGACAGGTGACAGCAAGCAATTTTTTTCTTTCTTTTTTTTCTTTTTGGTCGGTCATAGGGCTTGAACTCTGGGCTTGGACGCTGTCTCTGCGTTCTTCAGCTCAAGGCGAGCGCTCTACCACTTGAGCCACAGCACCACTTCCAGTTTTCTAGTGGTTTATTGTAGATAAGAGTCTCATGGACTTTTCTACCTGGGCTGGCTTTGAACCACAATCCTCAGATCTCAGCCTCCTGAGTAGCTAGGATTATAGGCATGAGCCACCGGCACCCGGCAAGCAATTTATTTCTTAATGCAAAAATCCCTCCCCTCTGTTCCTTATCTGAGTACTGTGAGGTGTACAATCTTCCCCAACTACCCTAAGTTTCATTATATTCCTGAGTAACTCTAATGCACGTTCCTCTTAGAATGGGCTCTGCTTGTGTAGCCCCTTGGTTTGTTGTGCTGGGAAGGCATGTAGGGCATGCACACCGTGCATCCTCCATGCTCCATCCTCACGTCCCATTTGCCTCAGGACCCACCAGGTACATCGCCTCGTGACAAGACACGGAGTCATTGTATAAACAAGCAGCTTTCCACTTGGGCCGCATGCATTATCTCCAGAGTGGACCACCTCTGACTTTATTTCCCACAGTGGTCATCGATTCTGATTCTGATTGTAGCGCTGTCAGGCACGGGAACAAGTGGCCGAGGCCGGTGGCTTTCCATAAGGCTGATCCTAAACCTGGGATCTGTAAAATCTACCCTGTTAGCGGAGTTCATGCTGTACTGGGTTCTACACAGTTTTAAGTGAGCATTATTGCACCAACATGGTTTGGAGCCTCACTTCCAGTTCAGCAGCTGGTGACAGCCATGCCCAACTTTTATTACATGTGTGTCATCATGTCCAGCTTACTATTTACCTGTTACCATGTCCAGCTTCTTACTACATATACATCACTGTGTCCATATATACCTGTCACCATGTCCAACGTTTACTACATGTGTGGCACTGTGTCCAGCTTCTTAGTATGCCTGTCATCATGCCCAGCTTCTTACTATACATGTGTCACTGTGCCTTAGTTTCTTAGTTGTCTCTTTCTGAAAGCTAATATAAACATGTATTTTTTCCCTCCTTTTCCCCCCAGTGGTTGCATATTTTATTCTCCATCTTGTTTTTCTCGGAATAACAATGTATCTTGGAAAATTTGATACACCAGTAAGGCAATGTAAAGAGAATAGGATGCTTTCAGTGAAAGTAAAAGAGAAGATGTTAAGATACTGTATTTTTGGGATAATCTTTGCCACCTATTATGAACATTTTCATCCTTTCCATTTGCAAGTGTCATTATTTAAAGTAATGGTGATATTTTTCTCATATGTGAATGCAAATCTAAAATACACCAAGCCATGATATATTATACAAGTCAGTAGACATTCACGCAGAGTGGGACCAAAGGAGGATACTCTTAGGAGGGGAACAGTGCTTATGTGCCTCTGACCATATAAAATAATATTTATTAAAATGAACTCCAGGAAATGAAAACAAGGTTTTCTTTGTTGTTGTTTTTGTTTTCTTTTCTTTTCTTTTTGTCTTGTTTTTGGGAGGGTAAGGAGGCACAGAAATGGTGGGACAAAGGGTTACAAATGCAGCGGTGGTTCTTACTGGAGTACATTATTTATTTCCACAGCTCTGTACTCTGTGATTCTGTTCTGTGTGTTCTTCTGGATTCCTTTTGTGTACTTCTACTATGAAGAGAAGGATGATGATGATGCTAGGAAGTGCACTGTAAGTTTTCCCTAAAGTTGTTATCATTTTCATTAATTAAAAATGATGGCTTTTTCAAGAAATGACATGACCCCAGTGAGTCCAGTTAGATCAGGCTTTGTCTAATAGAAATACATGTGAAATTTGAAACTTCCTCATGTTCAGCTTCAAGTAAAAAGAAACGGTTGAATGTAGTTTTAACTATAAACCTTGTATTAACCATAACTGAAATATCATGAAATATTATAAATACAATATTAAATTTCTTTTTCACACTGTCTTTGGCATTTCCATGGTCTTTTACACTTATAGATTTGGAACCAACTAAATTTCAAATCCTTAGGTATATAAAGCTTGTGATTATTACCATTATTGTTGTTTTGTATGTGCCAGTCCTGGGGTTTGAACTCAGGCCTCACATTCTTGCTTGGCTTCTTGGACCATGGCTAGTGTTCTACCACTTGAGCCACACCTCCACTTCTGGCTTTATGCTGGTTAATTGAGGTGTTTGGCTTCAAATCACATCCTGAGAACTTAGCCTCCTGAGTAGGTAGGGTTACAGGCCTGAGACATCAGCACTTGGATAATTCTTTTTTCTTTTTGTCTGTCATGGGATATGAACTCTGGGCCTGGGTGCCATCCCTCAGCTCTTCAGCAAGGCAGCTGCTCTACCACTTGAGCCACAGCACCACTTCCAGTTTTCTGAGTGGTTTATTAGAGATAACTTTCAGTTTTCTGAGTGGTTTATTAGAGGTAAGAGTCTCAAAGACTTTCCTGCCCTGGCTGGCTTTGAACCATGAATCTCAGTTCTCAGCCTCCTGATTATCTAGGATTACCAGCCTGAGCCACTGGCACCCGGCTTAATTCATAAATTTTAAAATGGATTTATATTGAATATCAAATAGAACTACATTAACCATAGACAGAATATCAGATTCTTTACATTAACTGCCTGAGCTGACTTCTGACTTTGATCCTTCTGCCACTTGTCACCTGAGTAGCTGGGATTATAAACAACCACTACCAGGCCTGGTAGTTAACTAAAGTACTACTAAATATAATTGTGGAGAATTTTAAAAGTATATTAACTTTTTCTAGTCAAGTTGGGCCTCTATAGATGGCCTGGATGGTTTAGAGACAGAAAATCTACTAATACATGGTAGCTAGCAGATCAAAGAAGAAAATAGCTTGTTGAAAGATATATATTAAAGCAATATTTAAAATTTTTTTCAGTGGGAAGGCAACATGATAGAAATAAATATCTTTGCTGGGCATGGTGGCTCACGCCTGTAATCCTAACTACTCAGGAGGCTGAGATCTGAGGATTGCGGTTCAAAGCCAGCCTCGGCAGGAAAGTCTGTGAAACTCTTATCTCCAATAAACCACCAGAAAACTGGAAGTGGCGCTGTGGTAGCATGCTAGTCTTGAGCTGAAGAGCTAATGGACAGTGCTCAGGCCCAGAGTTCAAGCCCCACGACTGACAAAAAAAAAAGAAAAGAAAGAAATATCTTTTTTTATTGAATCACAGAAATTGGTTTTATGCCTTGTTGCTATTTTATTAAAATACAAAACAAAAAATGAATTCAAAACCTAGCATCATGCTTAATCTTAAGAGTTTTTGCATTAGGATCAGGTGCATTTTAAGTAACTCCTGGATGACAGTTGGTGTCTGGTGATAGGAAGTAATAACAGAGTCCAGCTTATTATTTGCAGATACTAAGCCACTTCCTATTTGGAAGGTGAGGCCACACATTTCTTAGAACCTCAGCGTGATTTATGTTGTCACTTCCCTTCCCTTGACTGATCTCAGGATCCTCAGTTTTATCCCTAAGTACTCTTGACTCCTTTGTGGATGAGGATTTACTACATTAAACGTGAGGCCAATGTCTACAGGGTACTTTGTTGGAGATCTCGTTGGTCTGAGAGGACAGATAATGTGATGTTGAGAGATTTAAGTTCTTCTTGGAGAATATTAGCTTTTGGTCCCTCTTCAGAGTTTTCCATATTTGTTAGTCCTCTGAATTCCATTATGGAATCCAAACATAACCTACACATTCCTAAGGTTTTTTTTTCTATTCCTTGTTTAATCCCCTGTGACCAGTGTGGCTTGAGGAAATGATTTCATCTCTAGGGCCTTAGTTTCCTTGTCTTTAAAGTGGGGATGAGAACAGCTGTCTGTGTTGTTGTGAGAATTAAGGAAGTCAAAGTGTCAGATTCTTCTAATAGTGCTTTGTACATGTATATACATGTACACATACATAGCCAGGCATGGTAGTGCAATCCTGTAATCTGACCACTCAGGAGTTGAGACAGGAGTATCACAGGTTTGAGGCTGGCCTGGGCTGCCCCTCCCCACTCCCCCCCCCCAAATTACACATATGTATCAAACTATGTAAGTATAGGTACACATATATAAACATAGTCTTGTAAAATACATGCATTTGTTTATGCATATGTATTTATATGTAATAATATATCTATTCTTTATATTTACCAGAACACATATCCTGACAGTATATGAAATGTTTATTGTGGTTATAGCCCATTTTGATGAATTGGATTAGAAGTATTGTTTCTGATTGCTATATATTTATATAAATGCTTTATTAAATAGTTGGATAATACCCATTGGAGCTCACAAAGGTCTGACCCTAAAAATTTTAACTGATTTTTGCAGATTCTTAAGATTTTGTATGCCAGTTAGTTTTCTTTAAATCTTAAGGTTTCTTTACAATAGTTGAGCCTTTATACTGTTGATTTCAATGCACATTTGTCATGAATGCTGTCTTGTACTGTTATAAGACTTGTGTGCAGTTAGGGATTGCTGAATGACCTGTTTTCCCATGGACATGTAGCAGGTTAAAGCGGCACTCAAGTACACCTTGGGATTTGTTCTGATTTGCGGACTTCTTCTTCTAGTTGGGTAAGTCTTATTTTTTTTCCGACCTGATAATGGAAATAGAAGCATCTGAATAACAACAAAAGCTCCTCTGGGTTTCACACAAATGTGAATGTTTCATCCACATGTGGGTAACGTGCTGCCATCTCTTTAGACCTGGAAGTGTCATCGCTTGTCTGAATGGCAGTTCCTTCCTCCACCACAGCACTTTACTGAAATGCTTCTCTAATAATGAGGCCGGGAGCATTGGGGGTGTTGGTAATTTTCTCATCAGTATTTCAGGCTTGGTGTGTTTTTCAAGGTGGTCAGCCAGTCCTCTTGCAGCTCTTCAGTAACTGTGGTCAATAAAGATGTTTCAGCTAGCCAGGTGCCTCATACCTGTAATCTCAGCTACTCAGGATCGAGGGTTCAAGTCACCCCAGGCAGGAAATTCCATGAGACTCTTATCTCCAATTAACCAGCCGAAAGCTGGAAGTAGAGCTGTGGTTAAAGTGGCAGAGCTCTTGTATTGAATGAAAAAGCTGAGGGATTCAAGCTCAGGCCCCAAGTTCAAGCCCCAGTACTGGCACAAAAATAAAATATGTAGGGCTGGGAAGGTGACTCAGTGGTAGAGTGCTTGCCTTGCATGCCTGAGACCCTGGGTTCGATTCTTCAGCACCACATAAACAAAAAAAAAAAGAAAGAAAAAAGCCGGAAGTGCTGCTGTGTTCAAGTGGTAGAGCACTAGCCTTGGGCTGAAGAGCTGAGTGACAGTGCCCAGGCCCAGAGTTCAGGCCCCACGACCGGACCCAAAATAAATAAATAAATAAATAAAATATGTAAATAAAACTTAACTTATATACATACAGGTAACCAGGTAGTTTGTTTATATACATACAGGTAACCAGGTAGTTTGTTTATATACATACAGGTAACCAGGTAGTTTGTCGGTCCTGGTGTAGAGCCTGAGAAGCATTAAGATGTAAAAGGACACTGGCTGAGTTGCTCTCACAGTTGTGCAAGATGCAAGTCTGTGGTCAGGATGTTAGTAGGTGTGCTCTGTAGTGTGTAGGGGTCTCTTCTTGGTCTGTGGTGGGGGTAGGGGTCTCTTCCTGGACTGTGGTGGTGGGGGTCTCTCTTCCTGGTCTTGTGGTGAGGAAGCATCTCTCTTCCTAGTCTTGTGAGTGGGATCTTTCTTCCTGTTCTCTGGTGGGGAGGAGTCTCTCTTCCTGGTCTGTGGTATGGGTAGGGTCTCTCTTCCTGTTCTTTGGTGGGGAAGGGGTCTCTCTTCCTGCTCTGTGGTGGGGAGGGGTCTCTTCCTGCTCTGTGGTGCGGAGGGGTCTCTCTTCTTGCTCTGTGGTGGGGAAGGGTCTCTTCCTCGTCTCTGGGGGCATCTGTCTTCCTGCTCTTTCTCCTGAGCTGCTATGAGAGTTCTATGGAGTCTCTTCCTCCTCTTATAAGGTCTCTACCCCCCCATTGGGCTGGGAAGGTGGCTCAGTGGTAGAGCGCTTGCCTTACATACAGGAGGCCCTGGGTTCGATTCCTCAGTACCACATAAGCAGAAAAAAAAGGCCGGAAGTGGCGCTGTGGCTCAGGTGGTAGAGCATTCGCCTTGAGCTGAAGAGCTGAGGGACAGCGCCCAGGCCCAGATTTTAGGCCCCATGACCGGACCCAAAAAAAAAAAAAGGTCTCTGTCCTGTGGACGCAGGCTCCCTATGCCTCCTCTAACATGAAGTAGGTTCAGCAAGCCCTAAATCCAGGTGTGTGGGATTGGAGTAACACTTGAGCATAGGGTGTGGCTACAGTGCTAGGCCTGCCTGGCAAGCATGAGGCTCCAGTTCAAGCTGACTCAGTACTAGCAAAAACCAGATGAATCAGTAAAGAAGCAAAAACCCTTAGCATGACTTCATTAAATGCTCAGGAGACACAGGGCAATCAATAAAACATATTAACTGAGTGGCTGAAATCAGCCTGGAATATTTGATGCATGAGTAAAAGTGTGGTGTGAATTTAAACCTTCCTGTCCTTTCAAAACCAAAACAACCACCAAAGAAATCCAGTGTGCTGTTTGGAGTGTTCCCAGGGCAGCAAGAAGACACCACAGTAGCCATTGGTTAGCCATCGGTGCGCCAGGAGTCTTGGGTGTCATGCTTAAGATTTTCTGAAGTCCGGTGCCAGTGGCTTATGCTTGGAATCCTAGCTACTCAGGGGACTGAGATCTGAAGATCACAATTCAAAGTCTTCCCAGGCAGGAAAGTCCGTGAGTTACCTCCAATAAACTACTCACAAAAGGTGGAAGTAGTGTTGTGGATCAAGTGGTTGAGTGCTAGCCTTGAGCAGAAGGTGGTCATGGGTGATACCCAGGCCCTGAGTTCAAGCCCCAGGACCAGAAAAAAAATTGTGGGTCATGTGCTAGTAAGCTATGGAAGCCAGTGATGATATGTGCATCGTCTGGGTGTGAACACAGGAAAGTGTTACATATGGCTGCTTCAGAAGTTCCCCAAACCGAGTGTTGAAGTCGATGAGGGTCTGTTGTTGATGTGATCATTGTATTTCGGGTGAGAGGTGTGAGTCAGAACAAGAGAAGTTTCAGTGAGCAGAAAGGAAGAGAGACTATCTGAAAGACAGGTAGAACCTGACCTGACAACAGATAAGAAGTGAAAGTCTCACTTTGAGCTCTGTTGAATTCATCACTCATTCCATGTCTGCTGGCCAGCATTAGCCATTCTCTTTCCACAGAGATCATGTGTTGAGCTGAGTGAGATTGGGTGTGCCATGTTTTTATTGTTTTATTATCTGTAGGGGTGTGAGGAAAAGTGGTAATCTATGCTGCAGATTGGTACTTGTACCATGCCTTTGAGAACTAAACTATCTCTCTCTGTCTCTCTGTCTCTCTGTCTCTCTGTCTCTCTGTCTCTCTGTCTCTCTGTCTCTCTCTCTCTCTCTCTCTCTCTCTCTCTCTCCTTTTTGTGCTGATTCTGGGACTTGAACTCAGGGCCTGGATGTTGTCCCTTAGTTTTTTTGCTCAAGGATGGCACTCTACAACTTCAGCCACAGATTCACTTCCAGCCTTTGTGCTGGTTAATTAAAGATAAGAGTGTCGTGAGCTATTCTGCCCTGGTGACTTCGAGCAGGATTTCAAGCCTCCTGAGTAGCTAGGATTACAGGTGTGAGCCACTGCGCCCATCTGAGCTTTTTATTTTTAAAGTCACTAAACAGCTCTTTTCTCCTTTGTAGTGCTTTTGTCCCACTGTCGCTTCCCAGCAACAAAAACTCTACAGAGTGGGAGAAAGTGAAGTTCCTGTTCGAAGAACTTGGAAGTAGTCGTAAGTATTCTTTAAAGAAAAATCCACAGTACCTTTTCTAATCCTTTGGAGTTTACTTTGCTACGAGGTTGATTATGTAGTTCTGGTTAAATTTGTGCTGGAGAAATCAGGAGCTCTGGGTTGTTAGGTCCACTCTGTCTAGCTATTATGAAGCTATTTTCTTGGCCTCTGAATAAAATTACCATGTTCAAAAGAAATATTTCAGCCAGGTAATGGTGGCTCAAGCCTAGCTATTCAGGATCTGAGGATTGTGGTTTGAAGCCAGCCCAGGCAGGAAGCCTGAGACTCTTTTTTTCTTTCTTTTTCTTTTTTTGGTAGCTTGTGGGGCTTGAACTCTGGGCTTGGGCACTGTCCCTGCACTCTTCAGCTCAAGGCCAGCACTCTACTACTTGAGCCACAGCGCCACTTCCAGGCCTGAGACTCTTATCTCCAATAACAACAAAAATCCATATGTGGAGCTGTGGCCCAAGTGGTAGATCACCAACCTTCAACAAAGAGCTAAGAGACAGAGAGCCTCAACCCTGAGTTAAAGCCCCAGTACTAAGACAAGTAAAAAAAAAAAAAAAAGGAAAAAGAAATATTTCAGTAGTAAAGATCCTTAGCATTTCCATGTGATTCACTGAGTTATTCTATAACATTATTCTAATATCTTAAGGAATGTGCTGCATAAGTTGATTTTTACTCTTCATCATTCATTATCAAGAGAGCTCCTATATTGTTGTTTGCAGTGCAGTAATTTTTTATGGAGGACTAAAAATACATGAATTGAAATGCTTTGTTTTAAATTTATTTCACCAAAGTATTTGGCATTGCATTTCCAGAATATCTCTTTAACCTGACCCAGGTGACCTAGATCTTTAAAGAAAAATTTTTAAAAAGGCAGGTTGGGTGAATAGAAGGTTATTTAATCACTGAAAATAATCTTTGCCATTGAAATGAGATACCAAAAATGTAAAACATTGCTCAAAAATGTTTACATTTGACTTTGATTTTGTAAGACACCTACAGTACTTATTTTTATAAGCATTTACACTGAGAACTGTTATTGCTTTTGTGTTTATTCGTTCTGATTGGTCAGGTACATTCTTTGGCCATCAATTTTTGCTTTTTACTCAGGAAACATTAAGTACTGCCCTGGAATCTGCCCCTTGTTTTTCACTTAAGATTTCATTTTGCTAATTGTGGCCCATTAATATCTTGCTGATACCAGCAAGAGCAGGGCTGGCATCTTTTAGTGGATTGCCAAGATTTATGAACAAGGATCCTACTTTTGAGAAATAAATTGTTTCTTTTCTTTCATTAATTGCTTGAGGGCTTTGAACATTGCTCTTCTCCTTGGATGTGATCTCACAAGTCAATGTGTTCTTTGAGGACAGAATAACTTGAACCAGTGACTAGATAGGTAGCGTTATTCTGAGTTTGGTACCCTCACTTTCTTTAGTTCCTTATTTTTTCAGATCCTTAGCATACCATATTCTAGAGAACATTTATGCTACTATATCTGCTGCTTTTAAAGGTTAAAAACAGTCGCCCAAGTGTTCTTAATTTGAAGATTTATTTCCTTATCCCACTTCTCGATATTTCTTGGGCATCAAAGATATATACATTTTTTGAATAGACACTTTACATAGTAAAATGTATATTGCTTATGCAGGTGCAACAAAGGTTAGTTGATTGCAGTCAAGGTGTAGGACAGACATATCCATTGCTTCAGATAGTATACCTGTTCAGTTAGTATCTCTGTTCAGTTAGTATCTCTGACAAGAGAAACTACTGTTTCAACTATCACTAATGCAAATTTGCAGTTCTGCTTTATATAGACCTTTTCTCACTAAATAATGTTTTTAAATACTTGCAGCCAACTAATGTGCTTTGTGAATGTACCATAACTTCTTTATCATTTCTTTATTCCATGGATAAACACTTCACATATGTGTTTGTGGGTATTAATACCCAGATCTTAGTCCCTGCCTTATCAAAAGAGTATCTTCAGTCTTTTTTTTTGCCTAATTATCACATTTTACCCAGATTGTTTGATCTTTTTGTTGTGTGCTAGTACTGAGTCTTACACTGTTGTACTCTCGTATGGTTTCTCTCTCACTCTTCCACTTGAGCCATGCCTCTAGTCCATCATTTTACCGGTAAACTGGATATAGTGTCTCCAATTTCTGCCTGATCTGGCTTTGTACTGTGATTCTCAGATTGAAGCCTCCTCAGTAGCTAGGATTACAGGCATGAGCCACTGGTACCCAGCTCATGTTTCATTTTTGATAGAGGATCTTACTCCAATAGCCAAGGATGCCTTTGGACTCTTGGTCTTCCTGTCTCTCAGAGTGCTGGGATTATAGGCATGTTCTTCCACACTCTACTAACATTCCTTTTTTTTTTTTTTAAGTATTACATTTGAAAAGACTTTCTATGTTTGCTTTTATTTTTCTCCCAAGTTGACAATCCTTGTGAGTTAAAAAGTGAAATAAGGGCTGGGAAGGTGGCTTAGTGGTGGAGTGCTTGCCTTGCATGCATGAGGCACTGGATTCAATTCTTCAGCACTACATAAGCAGAAAAAGCCGGAAGTGGTGCTGTGGCTCAAGTGGTAGAGTGCTAGCCTTGAGCTGAAGAGCTGAGGGACAGCGCCCAGGCCCAGAGTTCAGGCCTCATAACCAACAACAACAACAAAAAAGTGAAATAAATGTTTAATATGTTAGTTTTAGGCTATATATTGCTCTATTACTTGAAGACTAAGGAAAGTGAAACTGAGAAAGACCAAGATTGAGAGAAGGGCAGAAGTACAATCAGTGGCTCCCTGTAGACAGTTGTTGACCAGGCCTGTAGAGAGCATAAGAGTTGAAAGGAAGCAATTCTTAGATAATCTGAAGGCTCGTATACAAATCTGTTTTTGAAGGCCCTCTAAAAACTCTTCTTCCCAGTCAGCATTGCAGTGTTAAGGACATAGCTTGTTTCTTGTTTTATTCCTCCACAATGTGGAATGACTCTTCGTTTCTTTGTTGTTGCGGTTGTTCTGGCATTTGGGCTTAAATTCAGAGCCTCTCGCTATCCTTTAGCTTTTTTGCTCATGGCTAGATGGCACCACTTCTGGTTTTTTTGGTGGTTAATTGGAGATGAATCTCATGGACTTTTCCTGCCCTGAGCCTAGCTTCAGCCATGACCCTCCGATTCTGAGCCTTCTGAGTATCTAGGATTTCAAGCATGAGCCACCAGCACTGGGTAGGAGGAGTCTTAATTTCTACACAGTACTTGATGAGTATCAGCACATGAATGTCGTATACGTATGTGTTTCACACTTTTCCTCCTTTGCAGATGGCCTGGCTGCATTGTCATTTTCCATTAGTTCTCTCACGCTAATTGGAATGTTGGCAGCTATAACGTACACAGTAAGTGTCCTGTGACCATTGCCTGATAATCAAAGCAATTCTTTTACCTTAGTAATCTCTTCAGCCTAGTTCTGTTTTCATTTTTTCCACTCTCCCACTTTTTTATAACTGCCAAGTTTGGTAATAAGCATTTAGTCATAAATATTTTATTTATGCTTATGAAACTTAGTATATAAAAACCAATTATATAACTTGGGAACCTTAAAGGTAGTTATAGACTCTACAGTAATAGGTCTACAGATGTATAAGTAACTAGAACTATCTACTACTAATTCAGTCTGTTACTAATATCAATATCTGCTACTAATTCAGTAGATATACCTTATTTGGGACTATAGGATGTTTGTGGTTTTTTTAAAATTAAAAGTAGTTTTACAAAAGAGTTTCAGTTCAACATATTAGTTTGTACGTACAGTATATCTTGGTCAGAGACACTCCTTCGTAGTCTCCTCATCTCCCAACCCCATCCATCTCAGTTTACCTGGTTTCATTTTCACCTATGTACGTCGAATATTGTGACTATTTGCCAACCTTTTTCTCTTCATTTGTCTACCCCTTCCTAATAACCCTCCCCTACAATGAATTCCTAGAATTCATTTTGATAAAGTGTGAGTTTATACCATACTTGTTAATACTTTTGTATCTATGCAGACAACTATGTTTACAAATATATTCATAATTTAGATCAAACTTAAATATGAGAGAAAACATGTACCCTTTGTCTCTCTGGGCCTGAATCACAACATGCTTTTTTCCAAGTTGGTCCATTTCCCTGAAAATGACATCATGTTCTTCCTGGTGGATTAGAAGAAGACCATGGTATAACACACACACACACATACACACACACACACACACACACACACGCACGCACTCACGCACGCACGCACGCACAAAATTGTATTTTCTTAATCCATTTGTCCATTGTAGGATAACTGAGCTATTTCCCTAATGTGACTATCGTGAATAGTGCAGCAATATCATTTGTAATCTGTGGAATAAATGCCCAGGAGTGGTGTGGCTGGATTTTAGGTTCTGTGTTCAGTTATTAAGGGTTCTCCAAAGCCTTCCTGAGGGCTGCACCAGCTTGCATTCCACCAACAGTGTCTTAGGGCTCCTTCCCCACATCCCGCTAGCACCTGTGTTTGTAGTCTTAGTGAGATGGATTCTCGGTGTGGTTTTGATTTACATTCCTGTTGCAGCCAGCTATGCTGAGGATGTCTTCATGTACTTATTGGCTTTTTTTTTTTACTTCTTATTCTGAGAAGACTGTATTTAACTCTTTAGTCCATTTATTAATTGGGTTGATTCTTTGAGGGCTTAGTTTATTAAGCAAAACAAAAACAGTGCTGGAGGTATATCACAATTCCAGACTCAGACTTCACTACAGAGCTATAGTAATAAAAACAGCTTGATACTGACACAAAAACAGGGCTGAAGACCAATGGAACAGACTAGAAGACCCAAAAATAAACCCATATACTTACAACTATCTAATATTTGACAAAGGAAACAAAAATATATATTGAACAAAAACTTCAACGAACAATGGTAGGGAAAATTGTACATCCATATGTCGAAGACTGAAAATGGATTCCTCTCTGTCACCTTATACTAATATCAACTCAAAATGGGTCAAAGACCTCAGTGTCAAACCTCAAAGGCAGAAGGGGAAACATTACAGTATAACTTATTGGCATAGGCAAGAACTTTGAGCGGAGTTCAGGAGCTCAACAAATTGGAGAGAGAATTGACAAATGGGATTGCATTAGGCTCAAAAGTTTCGGCACAGCAAACGACATAGTTACTAATCTAAAAAATCTACAGAATGGGAGATCTTTTTTTCCCAATTGTATATCTGACAAAGGCTTAGTATCCAGAATATCTGTAGAATTTGATTTTGGTGGGGGAAGGGGGAGTTCGTCATGGGGTTTGAACTCTGGGCCTGGGCACTGCCCCTCAGCTCTTCAGCTCAAGGCTAGCTCTTTACCACTTGAGCCACAGTGCCACTTCTGGTTTTCTGGTGGTTAATTGGAGATAAATTCTCACGGACTTTCCTGCCTGGGCTGGCTTTGAACAGCAATCCTCAGATCTCAGGCTCCTGAGTAGCTAGGATTACAGGTTGAACCACCGGCAGCCAGTGAATTAGATATTTTTTATAGCTTAATATTTTTCTAGGATATAGAGTCCTAATAATTCTCCAACTCTGTTGTTAATATGAATTACAAAGGATTGACAAGCTTAGATACAGACTTCTGTTTAGCTCTTTTGTTCAGATTATAGAAGAAAAGGCACAAATAATTTTTTTAATATACCATTCTCCCTACTGCATTAGTGTTGTACAAGAAGCATTAAAATAACCTGGGGCTGGGAAGGTGGTTCAGTGGTAGAGCACTTGCCTTGCATGCCTGAGACCCTGGGTTCGATTCCTCAGCACCACATAAGCAAAAAGAAAAAAGCTGAAAGTGGCGCTGTAGCTCAAGTGGTAGAGCACTAGCCTTGAGCTGAAGAGCTGAGGGACAGCGCCCAGGCCCAGAGTTCAAGCCCCATGACCAGACCCCAAAAAAACATAAAACAAAAAACCTGGAACCTTTTCACATTAATAAAGTCTGTGTTTAAAGCATTCTTGGTGAAAGGTAGTGGTTTTCCCAATACATCATCCTCTAGATATAAAAGAAATGGGCTGTTGGTGACAGCAGCATTTCATGTCTCATGTGTCTGTCATTCATGGGCCCTAAAATGTAATAAAGAAGCCTTAGACACAGTTTAGTATACTTGAGTTGCTTACTATGGATACTCAGTTGTGTTTTTAAGTGTTAGCACAAAAGGCCTTTGCCATTTGAAGCCCACTGGTGATTATCTTCCCTTCTCATGGAGTGAACGAAAGCAAGTCCGTTATTTGTCTTTAAGAAGCAGTCACAATGGGCTGGGAAGGTGGCTCAGTGGTAGAGCGCTTGCCTTACATGCATGAGGCCCTGGGTTCAATTTCTCAGCACCACATAAGCAAAAAGAAAAAAGCCAGAAGTGGCGCTGTGGCTCAAGTGGTAGAGTGCTAACCTTGAGCTGAATTGCTGAGGGACAGCGCCCAGGCCCAGAGTTCAGGCCCCATGCCCGGACCCAGAAAAAAAAAAAAGAAGCAGTCACAAATTTGATACAAATCAGTAGTTAGATCTGGAGTTCTGCTTGCTGTTGTGGGACTGATTCATTAGGCGGGTTCTGGGTGTGATGTCTTTCTCTTCTAACCTTCCTGCATCAGTCTTGTCCAGATTTAAATTGGTGTAGAAAATTCTTCACAGAAATTTTTTTTTAACATGGACTTTTCATAGTTTTATTTTTGAGTCTTCACAGAGATTTTTGAAGGTCAAGTGATACTTTGATAACTATAGGAAAATGAGACTAGCAGTAGATAAAGAGATTAGTCAGGAAAGTGGCTCTGGTGGCTCACACCTGTAAACCTAGCCACTCAGAGGTTAATATCTGAGGATCAGAGTTCAAAGCCAGCCCTGGTAGCAAAGTGTGTGAGATTCTTATCTCCAATTAACCAGTAAAAAGCTGGAAGTGGATTTGTGGCCTTAAGTGGAAAAATCAAACATGAGCACAAGACTGAGAGTTGAAAAAAAAAAAAAAAGGACTCCTTGGAACCTTTAAAAGAAAGCAGCCTAGCTGGTGCTATGACTTTAGCCCTGTGAGCCCCAGAACTATTGAAAATGGTTGCTGTACTGCTGCCACCCTAACCTTGGAGGAATCTGCTTTGTAACTAGAGATCCAGTTTGGCTGTGTGTTGCACGTGCTTTACATTGTGTACTGTGTCCTGCATCTGCGCTGTCCAGGCGTCCTCAGCCAGCACTGGTGCCTCCTACTCCTCAGTTTAGGAATTCAGGAAGGTGTTTCACCATTTATAAAAACCTTCAGTTCATTCACTGCGGTCTTGTGCCTGGTAGAGTACCATTTTTGTGTCCCACGGGCCACACCCATGCTGTATATGTCTACATCTTATGACTGACTATGCTGGAAGATTCTCCAGGAACAAATGAACTAGCATGTGCTGCCCGTGGGTGAGGACTGGCCATAGGGGGAGAGGCCTGTATGTGCTTCCTGCCTGCAGCAGCACCAGGTTGCCCTGGCTCCCCAGCCAAGTCCTCTGACTCAGGAACGCACCCCCATCCGGTACACACCTTCTCTTAGGGCTTCTGACAGTCACTTGCAAGGGTTGGTGTTTCCTTTGCCTTTGTTTCTCTTACACTAAATATTCATGAGGTTACAGAAAAGATTTTAAAACAATTTGGTGATTTTTGGGGGGAAGTCAAAATAAGTAAAATCCGTGGCAGTATAGCGAACCTAGCATGTTTAGCCTTGCTGATTCTCCAGAAATTCCCTAGAGGGCAGTAGTAAGCAGTAAAAAAATGTTTGGAAAGGATACTGTGTCTACATATTTTTTCAAGAAGTCTGAGACTAAATTGAAAATATGGCTATTTAAGCCCTTAATGTCTTGTAAATGTTTATTACAAGCTTATTAAAATGCAAATATTACAGTTAAATTTCCCGATAGTCATTGAAACTTCAACATGAGACTTCAAAAGAGGGTGAAGGCTTAGTAATGAGTGGTTATTCTTCCTTACTCTCTACTGACAATTAAAAACTCAGAGAAAAACATTGTATCCTGTTTTCACGTTGCCACAGTTGTTACCAATTTTTAATTTTTTCTGAAATAGTTCACATCAAGCTATTTAGATAGTCCATCCATTTCTTCTAACAAAGATCCATGTAAGGAAATAACTTCATGCTCCTTCAAAGACTTTTAGTCCAATATCTTCTCAGAAATATTTTGATATATTATTAAGTAGCTGGTTTTTGGAATAAAGAGAGAAGGAAACAGATTTGGAACTTGGTCCTAATGTATAGTTACTGCTGTTGTGAGGAGCCTGGCTCAGGTTTGAGAGCCAGAGGTAGCAGGTCTAGTGGTTAGAGTCCTGTGCAATGGCTGGGCACTGGTGGCTTACACCTGTATCCTAGCTACTCAGGACACTGAGATCTGCAGATCGCAGTGCAAAGCCAGCCCAGGCAGGAAAGTCCATGAGATTCTTATCTCCACTTAACCAACCAAAAAGCCTGAAGTGGAGCTATGGCTCAAGTGGTAGAGTACTAACAAGAAAGCTGAGGGACAGCACCCAGGCTTTGAGTTCAAGCCTCAGTATTGGCAGAAAAGAAAAGAAGTATACAGACAAATAATGTCATGTGTTATAAGCAAGGAATCTGTTCAGCTCTGGGAAGGTTTCTCAGAGAGGTCACAACAACTGAGACCTGAATGGCACTGGCATATTCTGATGGTGCAGGTTGGGAAGCTGTTACAGCACTATGAAAGGAGTGGCATGTATTAACAGCATGGACTATGTGTGTGACTGAAGTAGTGTAAGACTGGAGTGGTAAGATTGGTGAAAATGGTAAGATGTGAAATAAAAGGACTATATTGGCAGTATGCTGGCTTACATTAATTGGAATCTATTCACAAGAGCTTAATTCTACCTCTGATTGAAAAAAAAACAAACCTTTTAAAACCATCTAGATGAAATAAACACACACACTTTCTCTGAGGTTCACTGCCTTCTCATCTCCCACATGGGTCCTGTAGGACCTCACAGAACCTTAGGAACATCAACGGTGTTAGCACAGATGTGGGGAAGGAACCCTATTGCATTGTTGGTGTGACTGCTCTAGAAAGTGGTCTGGATATTCCTCAGAAAAATGCACATAAAACTACCCTCCAATACCACTCTCGGACATTTATCCAAAAGATTATGTCAGGATACAGTAAAGACAGTTGCACATGGTTCATCACCAAGTTATAGCAGCAGTCCAGATGCCCACAGTGGATAAATGAATCAAGGAAGTGTGGTGTATGTATATACATATTCCTGGAGGAACTCAGAAGAACAATGTGATCAGACTTGTTCCTGGAGGACCTCAGAAGGACCACATATTGGACTTGGATATTAGAGTGAAATCACTTTGGAAGCCATCTAGAAGATGGATTTGTGGAAAGTGAGACCAGCAGATAATCCAGGAAGACCATCTGACTTTTAGATTCTAAACCAGTGCCTAGCCACTCAGGAGGCTGAGATCTGAGGATTGCAGTTGAAGCCAGCCTGGATACTTATTTCTAATTAATTACTAATAAAGCCAGAAGTGGCTTGTGGTAAAGAGCCAGCCTTGAGCAGAAAAGCTCAGGACAGTACCCAAGTCCTGAGTTCAAGCACCAAAACTGGCACCAGAACAGAAAAAAAAAAATTTAAAATTACAAGCTACTGTCTGTTTCAGACCCTGTTGGTACAGCCAGGAAGTTTCAGTTGCCAGTCAGAGTTTAAGGTCAATAATGTTTTTGAGTAAATAGCCACAGGTGAGTACCTTGTTTATTAATTATTAGGAGAAAAAGTATCATTTGGGACTGGAATATGGAGTTGATGTATTCAGTAGTATGTTTATTATCAGAGCTAATTAATAGCTAAAAAGTTTGATGACCAGTACGCTAATAAAATGTTGCATATATATTAAAAGTATTTTCTAAGGTTTACTATGTGTGGTTGGAGAAAATGTTTCTGCTTTTATAGAATATGATATACAAATTGTTTTTAGTAATTCATACTATCTTGATTACTACCTTCATCGATATATGTACGTTAAATGTGCAACTTGTCCCTGATAAGTGTGATGAACAGAGGCACCTGAGTGTGACTGTGACACAGAAGACACATGTGACTTGCTCCCGGATGCCAGGCTGTCCAGTGACATTGCACTGTGGGCCACTTTTAAGTTTCTGCTCTAAATGATTATTTTTACATTTCACAATTGTGTATAATTTATTTAAAGTAGAGCTATTCCAGCATATTTCAACTCTGTCTTTTTCAGGCCTATGGCATGTCGGCCTTACCCTTAAATCTGATCAAAGGCACCAGAAGTGCTACGTATGAGCGTTTGGAAAACACTGAAGACATGGAGGAGGTGGAACAGCACATTCAGACGATCCGATCCAAGGTGAGCCAGCGCTGAGATGGGGCTGGGAGGCTGAGTGGCCTGTGGTGGGATCCCAGCACTGGCCTGCCCCTCCTTGTCTTGTAATATATCCTTCCAGGGACATGTCCCTATTTTTGAAATGTATCTTCTGTATAACATAGGATCATACACTGACAGACTGAACATTTCTAGCAGCGTTGTAACAGCTAAAGTACAAAGCTTCTGCCTCCTCTTTTTCCATTCCTTTTGGCATCACATCACACTTGAAGCATTACTCCATCCCTCCCTTGCCGGGGCTGGGGCTGGGGGTGAGGGATTCATTTTATCCCTTGGCCTATAAGGTTGTTATAAGGTGTCTGGGATGCAATTTGTAAGTACGTAATGTACTTAGCACAAAGTTCTTGAAGAAGTGAAGGTAATAAAGTATGTCCTGTGTATAGGAAATACAATCTTTGGCCAAGTAGAATTAGCCTCTCTTCAGGCTGAATTGTATTCTCTAGGGTACGGCCTAGAAATCTGTGCTTAACAAACCTGTCAGATAATTATTATATGTGATCAAATTTGAGAAACTACTAAGTTACGGAAGAGGATGGTTGGTTTCAGAAGAGACTTGTAATATGTGACGAGACTGTTTAAGCTACCCAGGAGACTGAGATCTGAGGATCATAGTTCAAAGCCAGCCTAAGCAAGAATGTCTGTGAGACTCTTGTCTCTACTTAACTAGCAAAATCCTGGAAGTGGAACTGTGGTTCAAATGGTAAAGTGCTAGCCTGTGAACAGAAAAGCTCCGGGAGAGCACCCAGGCCCTGAGTTTGCGCCTCATAAAAATGGGTGGACATGCTTTTACCATGCTGGTTAGCCAAAGAGAGCATGCTTTTTGCAGAGGTGCCTGCAGACCAGGGAGGTGCCAGCTCTTGGCAGTGGCTGCAGAGCCCCAGTGGCGCATGCTGCTTGCGTGGTTGGACCTGTTGTCTTGTCTTCCCAGTGGTGCTCTCAGGATGACTGGGGGTGTGGCTAGTCCACTTCTACTTGCGCTCAAGCCCAGCCCTCTCTCTGGTGGAGTTGCTGCGGTATCTGAATCAGGCTCATAGATCGAATCAATTCAGAAGAGAGCCTTTTGACTAAAAGGAGGCAACGGCCGGAGCCAAATTAAAATAAGAGATAGAGAGGGAGTTTAGAGGTGAGGGGAGCAATAGAGGAAATGCATAGTAGTTAACACTTCTTTGTGTGCTTGTATCAGGGCTTGAACTCAGGGCCTGTATGTGGTCTTTTATTTTTTTCACTCAAGGCTGGCCCTCTACCAGTTGAGCCACAGCTCAATTTCCAACTTCTTAGTAGTTCGTTGGAGGTAAGAGTCTCATAGGCTTTGCTGCTGGGACTGTTTTTGAGATGTTATCCACAGATCTCAGCCTCCTGGGTAGCTAAGATTACTGGTGTGAGCCACAGGCACCCAACTGATACCTTTACAAATGCTTTCCTTTTGTATGGAATGTTTTCACAAATTTCTAATCAAAATTTAACAACCGAGCGCTGGTGGCTCATGCCTGTAATCCTAGCTTCTCAGGAGGCTGAGATCTGAGGATTGCGGTTCAAAGCCAGCCCAGGCAGGAAAGACCATGAGACTCTTATCTCCAATAAACCACTAGAAAACTGTGGCACTGTGGCTCGAGTAGTAGAGCGCTCGCCTTGAGCGGAAGTGCTCAGGGACAGTGCTCTCTCAGGCCCAGAGTTCAAGCCCCACGACTGACAAAAAAAAAAAAAAAACCATAACAACAACAACATACCTAGAAAACGCAACAGGGATGTCAGTGTAAAACATGTGCACATGTACATTTTGATGCTGACCTTGACTGAGGTATGTTTAGCATTGCATTGAAGCTGTCAGTTTTTCAAGTTATAAAATTGCCCAAGAGAGAAAAAAACATCGTTGTCTGGTCTGCTAACTCTGTTGAGTACTTTATTGAGACTTAATGATAAAAGGAAGAAAATCTTTAATTTGTTCTTTAATTTGTTCTGTTACTTGCAGAGCAGAGATGGTCGGCCTCTGCCAGCCAGGGATAAACGTGCCTTGAAGCAGTTTGAAGAAAGGTTACGAACACTTAAGAAAAGAGAGAGGCACCTCGAATTCATCGAAAACAGCTGGTGGACGAAGTTTTGCGGTGCTCTGCGTCCCCTGAAGGTAAATGGAGTTTGGAAAAATGAGGTAGTCAGTCTTCTCTCAAATTTCTGTAGTACTCTTCAGAGATGTGGTTCTCCTTCTGAGCCCTTCAGTATGACACTGAGAGCAGGGTGTCTGCTGTTGAAATTGTCTGGGTTTGAGTCACAGTTGTGCTGTTTGGTAGTTGGGCAGGGTATGTAACCCTTAGAGCCTTGTATACTCCTATGTAAGTGCTGTAACAAGGAAAGGTAAACAGAAACAAAGCTCAGTAAGACAGCAGCTGTTAGCATACTTTGCAGGTGGGTACTTGCTGTAATTAGGAAAGGAGAGTCCAGATTTGCCCACAAGAATGTGCTTCCTTGTTAGAAGATGTTTCTGGAAGTATGAAGAAAGGGATTATTGGATGGAAGACTATTGTGTTCTCATTTTTGGAAACCATTGTTTATAGGTCTCTGGTATCTGAATTTAAGTGCTAGGTAAATGAAGGCAGTCATGTTGCTGGTAGCAAAGTTTTCACACAGATCTCTGTGGTTATGTAATTTCATCTATTTCTCTTGGGTAAAACCAAGGAGTAGAATTTCTGATTTTATGGGTTCTATGTTTTAACTTTTTAAAAATCTGCTGTTCTGTGTTTTCCAAAATGGTAACACCATTTTGTCCTCCCTAACGAGTATGAGATTATAACAAAACCAAGACTCCTTTCACTTGCAAAGTAACTGCATATTCAGGGTGGATGGGAAGCAGAAGTAAAAGTATACCATGGAATTTTCCTGCACTTCAGTGATACAGCTTGACGGCCCCAGTCCACTTATCCACGACAGGGTTGTGGTTCCTGACAGGTGCGTCCAGAAGAGTAGAATCATGGGAACAAGACATTTCACATTGAGAGACATTCTTAAAACAACTGCTCCTCTCTTCAGAATGTCTTATGTTGGGAAAGAAAAGCAAGTAGGATGTGTTCAAGATAAAGGACACAAGCATCGCATCATGGTCCTAGGTTGCATTTTGGTCTAGAAAAAGACATTAATGGAACAGTTCAAAATTAGATTAGATAAGAGTGTTGTATCTATTTTAATTTCCTGATTTTGATCATTATACTGTAATCATATAAAAAAATGTCTTTGCTTTTAGGACATTGGTAGTTACTAAGTCATTTTATCTGTAACTTAGTCTCAAAAAACTTATTCTCTTATTCTCTCTGATTATAGAGGCTATGATAAAAGCATCAAATAAAATGCTACCATTTGGAAGATCTGGGTGAAGGGCATACTGTAATTCTTTGTACTATCTTTGTCTGTATATATCTGAAGTTAATACAGTTTTTATAGTCTTAGCTTTCATTAGATTTTCCCCAACTAGTCCACCATCCCTTCTCATCCCTTTGTCAGGTGTTCAGTGATTAAATACTGAACTGCATACATTGTTCCTAATAGATAATGGAAAATTACCACTGTAATCAAGAACTAAGTGGGACTACATTGAGAAATCGTCCTGATAATCTTTGCCACTTTGAAAATAATATTGTGTAAAAGAGGAGAATGGATTTTTTTTTATCTTTTAGCATTTAGAAAAGCATTAAGAAAGGTGCTCGAAGTATTAGAGGAGCCTCCTTCTCCTTACTTTCCCTGACTCCTGAGATGGGCTCTCAGTATTGGGGAAGGAAAACCATATGGCTGTCCTCTCTTGGAGAAGCCTTGAAGATGTACGAGTTTCCCACCCAACTTGACATGGGGGATTGGGATGACGGTCATTTACAGTGCCCCGCACAGGAAATGGAAGGTCAGACTGCTTCTGGAGGGCAGAAAGAGAATGTCTTTCAAATCAAATTCTCTTTCCAAACATGGATAAACACGACACCTTTAATTTATTTTTATTTTTATTTGTTTGTACTTCTGGGGCTTGAACTTAGGCACTGGGTGCTGTCCCTTAGCTTTACTGCACAAGGCATTTTGCCACTTGGTCTATATCTCCACTTGTGCCTCATGTGCTGGCTTCAAACCAGGGTCCTCAGATCTCAGCCTTCTGAACAGCCAGGATTACAGGCATGAGCTACTGCTGCCTAGCTTGTCACTATTTTCCATGGCCTGTTCCAGGCCCAACATCCTTATATGACTCTGAAGTCCAATTAAAAATGACACAATGTGGTAGTTAGAAGTTAGATTTCCCCTGTCCCCAGGTTATTGTTAGGCCTGTCTCTGCTGTCATGGCCCAGTGGTTTTCGCGAACTAATCATGTAAGTTCTGTATCCTCTGCTGTCTGTGCTCACTGAGGTCCTTGCTCACTTACGACTAATGGTGATTTTCCTAAAGTCCTGCAGATTGCCAGTCTGATCTTTGCCTAGGGTCTGTGTGTGTGTGATGTGCACTTTTTCAATGCCCAGAAGGCCCGCAGCTCAGCCTTCACTGCCCTGTGATGTGAACCTTTGGTGTCTGAAGAGCTGTGTGGCAGGCTATCTCACACCCTTCCTGGTCACCACCGGCCAGTGTAGGACCTTCCAGATTCCTGGCAACATGACATGTCTCATCACCTTAGCTTTATATTTTAAGCCTGTTGGTTAATTTGTCCTGTTGTCTGCTGGCTTAACCTCCTGAGGTTCCTAGATGGCTTATAGTTTGCTTTGGCCAGCACTTTTCAGCAGAGGCTTTTAGCATTGCGTGAGCACTCGCAGAGAACAAATAGAGACTGGCATGCCACTGGGATCCTGTGGAGAGCCACAGGGAACATGGTGATGGCTCTGGGCAGTGGACTTGAGAGGCACGTCCTTCCAGAGGCTCGGGGCCTCAGAAAGAGCCACTGGACCCTTCTCCTGAGACGCAAGCATTCTTGGACTGCTGTGTGTCTCTGCTGGATTTCCAAAGTGTTGAAAAGCTGATGCTGACACTTGACATAGTTTCTTATTGATAGTATAGAAGAGAACATTTTCACCAATTTTGCTCTTGGTGTTCCCTTTATAGTTTAATTTTATTTCAAAATAAATAGCACCAGTGCAATGTGGTCACACTGGCACGAGTCTCTTAGGTCAAATATTTGCAGTTTTCTTGGCCTCTATGAAGGATTTATCTCCTTTTTTTTTTTTTTTTTTTTGCCAAGTATTATGTGTTAAGTAATTAAACAGTACAACTCTTAATCATTCATCCCAGCAGATTGGTAAGATAGAAAAGGATTTTTATTACTTTCTTTTTGTTTGCCAAAATGTATATCAACAGAAGGAAATCTTAATTTCAAGTACATTTCTATGCACTGTGCTAGACTACTAATTGGAGTCTGGTAATGATACTGTCTCATGCTATGAGCGAGTTTTTATTAACAGTTGTCTAGGAAGTGCTATGATTTGTCGGTCCTCAGTATAAAAGTATTGCCTCTATTTCATCTAAGCACCAAATGCAGGTGCCCAAATCTAGTAGAAGGGATTATGCCATTACTGTGGAACCTTTGTTACTGTAGGGAGTCCTTAACCTGTGTGAGGTCAGACGGCTGGGAGTCCTTACCTGTGTGAGGTCCAGACAGCCAGGCACTCTTGTCTTACATGAGGTCCAGAGGGCCGGGTGTCCTTAGTGTGTGAAGTACAGATGGCCAGGCATCCTTACCTGTGTGAGGTCAGATGGCCGGGTGTCCTTGCCTGTGTGAGGTCTAGACGGCCAGGTACTTGTCTTATATGAGGTCCAGACAGCCGGGCGTCCTTACCTGTATAAGGTCCAGGAGGCCAGGTACCTTTGGCTTATATGAGGTCCAGATAGCTGGGCATCCTGATCTTGAGGCCCCAGAACAGTGTCTTGATTCCCTACCACCCACACCTTGCCCGTTCCCCTAGACCTGATCAACTCATGGCAGGCCCTAGAGCCTATTTGCAATTTGAGCAGATCGCCTGGCTCTGCTCCAGTCCTCTGGTGCAACCTTATTCCCTCCACTGGTGTGAGTTGCTTCCCCTGGACTCACTGTAAATGCATAGACTGTAAGCAAGGAGCAAGTGTCTAGCTTTGGAGGAGGATTTTCCCCTTACAGATTTGTTTTTCCTGTGTGCTATGATGTTGTTGAGCTATTTTGTCTCTCCTGTGCTAACCTTTTGAAGCTAACAATTATATATAGTTGCTGCTACTGAGTATTGGACTAGGCAAGCCCTCTTAACACTTGAGCCATCTTCCAAGATCTTTAGTTTCTATTTTTCAGGTCTCATACTTTTGCCCAGGCCAGCCTTACTCTGTTTAAATAGCTGGGATTAGAGATATGCATCACTGTCACCCAAAACTCGACCTAAATCATGAGGAACACCAGTAGCTAACACGCAGTGTTACTCTATTTCAGAAGATGGCTGTAGGCTTCCCATCCTTTCTTTGCCAACTCTTCTTCCCAAGAGGTTCTTGTCTCAGTGTCTGAAAGGATACACGAGCTCTAATGCTGAACATGTTCTCCAGAGTGCTTCCACCTGGCACTTCTTGGTGCTGTCAGCACTCAGTTCTAGGAACAGAGTCACTCCTTTAGCTCTCCCCCGCCCCTCTGTCTCTGTCTCTGTCTCTGTCTCTCTCTCTTTCTTTCTCTCTCTGTCTCTCTCTCTCTTTCTCCCTCTCTTTCTCTCTGTCTCTCCCTCTCTCTCTTTCTCTTGTCTCTCTCTCTGTCTCTCTGTCTCTGTCTGTCTCTCTCTTTCTGAGCAGTTAAATGTATATCAGTATTTCTACGGGAAAATGTACAAGGTTCAAGAATAATAAAACATGAGCCTCTTGATTTTGTATGTGTGTGTATACCTCTCAGTTATCCTATTTGAGTGTAGAGAAGACAAAAACCTTGTATCTGATCAGAGAGTTTTATTTGCTTATAGTGAAAACTTGAAGTGCTTTATCTGTGTTGTGTATATGTTCTTAAATAGTCTCAAAATGAAAATGTAGGCATAAATGTCTGGGTTTACATACTAAATTAAAGTAAGTCTCAGATCATTTTAATTATATCATTGTTATATGCTGGCAACTTATATCAAGCATAATGGAGTTGTGCTTTTAATCCATCTCTGAGGACTCTATTGTAATGAATATATTTTTGCTTTTAGATCATTTGGGGAATCTTTTTCATCTTAGTTGCATTGCTGTTTGTAATTTCTCTCTTCCTGTCAAAGTAAGTACAATAGATTCATTTATATAGCACTTGCAGAAGTTCTGTAGTATTCTATATCCTTCATTAGGAATTCCATTAGTGTAGCACATTCATCTTGAATAACTGCTACATAAAGTACTCTACAACATTAATTTGAAAAACAGCTAAAAAGTCCAATCATTGGCAGTATTTCTTAGCCTGCATAATTTAATACTATCTGTGAGAAATTTGAATGAGGGATTAATTTATTTTGCCTGTTTTCTTTAATTCAACTGAATTTCCTGCTTAAGTTACAATGATGTTCTTCATAGATTGATGAGATGATAGTATATCATATTAACTCTTATTTTTTTCTATTTTATGTAGTTTAGATAAAGCTCTTCATTCAGCTGGAATTGATTCTGGTTTTGTAATTTTTGGAGCTAACCTGAGTAATCCACTGAATATGCTGTTGCCTGTACTACAGACAGTAAGTAAAGTAGCATTTACTTCATACCCCAGCAAGCTGCCTTCACTACAGACAGTAAAGCACCACTGACTACCTTTCACCCTGCCCCATGTAGTTGGCTATGGTGAAAACTTTCCAGCACTTGAAGTATATTTGGCTCTTTACAAATGTGAGATTATTTGTTTAGATTATTGTGTTAAAGATTATTATATTGATACATTGCCAAATTCAATTGGGAACAGCCCATGACATATATGAACTTTCCCAAATTTTGTGTGTGTGTGTGTGTGTGTGTGTGTGTGTGTGTGTGTGTGTGTGTGTGTGTGTCTTGAACTCAAGGCTTCATGGGCTCCCTGTTGTTTGGGCTGGCACTCTACTACTTGAGCCATGCCCCAAGTCCAGTTTTTCTGCTACCTAATTGGAGGTAGCCTCTTGGACTTTGTTCCTGGCCTGGCTTCAGATCTTCATCCTAGAGGTCACTTCCCTGAGAAGTAAGGATTGCAGCCATGAGTCACAGACACCAGGCTTGTTTCAGTTTTAATGAAATCTTTTACTTCCTACAAAAATGTGGGCTGTAGTTTGATTTATTTTAGAATTTTTCTTATTTTAGAATTTTTCTTAGGGTAATAGTACTAAAAAACTGGATACTTATTTGATACTTATTAGTATTTTTGATGAATTCTTTTTTGTGCTGTTATCATAGTAGCTTAATCTAAATCATCTGGCTTAATAATGATATTTATCAAATAATGCAATTTCCAGTTAATAGTATATGACTTCTAGAGCTTTGCAGTTTGTGTATTAAATATGATTTTATCTTTTTCCAGGTGTTCCCTCTCGATTATATTCTTATAACAATTATTATTATGTACTTTATTTTTACTTCAATGGCAGGAATTCGAAATATCGGCATATGGTTCTTTTGGATTAGAGTAAGTAAATGTTTTTGTTTAGTTCATTGTGTACATTTTCTCTGATATGACATTGTACGTAAAATGTGTAAGTTGTAGCTTTCTTTATACCAAGAGCGATGGGACTGGTGGCTTTTCCCTTCACCACAATATAAAAATGTGTCTTATTTTGTTTTGTGCCTGTGGTAGGGCTTGGCCCTCAGGGCCTTTTGCTGTAGTAGGGCTTGGCCCTCAGGGCCTTTTGCTGTTGTTTGGCTTTTTCACTCTAGGCACGTTCTAGCATTTGAACCACAGCTCTGTTTTTGGCTCTTACTGATGAATTGGCAATAAAAGTCTCTGGGTATGTCTGCCTGGGCTGTTTTCTAACTGTGATCCTCCGGTCTCAGCCTCTTGAGTAGCTGGGATTACAGGTGTGAGCCACCAGCACCCAGCTTGTACAGTGCAGACTGTACCTGTGGTTCTGTGTCTGAGAATGTGACAGTGCCACCCCTGCAGACGCTCTGTACCTGTGGTTCCGTGTCTCAGTGTGACAGTGCCACCCCTGCAGATGCTCTGTACCCATGGTTCCGTGTCTCAGAATGTGACAGTGCCACCCCTGCAGACGCCCTATACCCGTGGGCTCATGTCTGTGGGTTTTACCCACCTTGCACAGAAAATACATGAGGACACTGCTCCTGGACTGAATGTGTACAGATTTTCCTCCTTGTCCATTCCCTTGTGAACCATTTTACATTATACTAGTTGTTGTGGGTAATCTAGAAGACAGGCAGATGTAGGTTCTATTCAAACATTACACTGGAAAGGCCAGTAGATATGAATCTCAGTCAGTTTACACCAGCCCCACAGATACCAACGGACAGGTATGTGTGAAGGATTTTTTTCTTCTTATACTCACTGAACATCATTTAAGAGTTTTATGCTGGGCACTAGTGGTTCATGCTTGTAATCCTAGCTGCTTGGGAGAGCCAGATAGACACATCTTAGAGACTAATTGCCAATTAAGTAACAAAGAGCTGGAAGCCTATGGCTCAAGTGGTAGAGTTTGGCCAGCCTTGAGGGAAAAAAGCTTAAGGTACCAAATCAAAAAAAAAAAAAAAAAGAATAAGCTGAGCCAGATAGACACTACTATAGCTGTGAGTAAAATAGTTTATCCTTGGAGACTTCATAATACAGAGGGAGAGTGCTGGGTCCATTATCTCTTGTCCTTTTCTCTCCCTCATGATTGCAGTATAGCTGCTGTAACTCCATTGATCCCATGCATGTTCTGTTGGAAGAGAGTAGAGGGGGCATGCTGTCCCAGAACCCCCTAGCTTTCTTTTTTGTGGCTCCCACAAGGCACAAGGGAAGCTGAGCCGTGAACAGGTTTAAGTGATCTTACAGTCATTTCGTCTGGAGCTGGCATTCTGTTAGTCTGAACTGCACAAGCTTGTGAAGTTGCAAGGAGGTGGAATGTGGCCCTCTAGTACTGTAGATATCAAATATTTGAATGGATATATGGAAAAATATCTATATCCATACACTGTATTTTATAGCAGAATATAATATGAAGATTTCATGAGTATGTCATGGAAATGGATTTCTGTAAACACATGACATCTGGTTTTGCCCAGTAATGTTATATAAAAGCACAAGCCAAGAATGTATTACTAACTCTTGAAGTTTAAATTGATATGTCTAGTCTTTAGATACAAGTAGATATTCAGGCTGTCTTTAGTTGTATGGAACTCTACTGAGCAGTAAGTTTACAAGAACAGTCTGGAAACCAACCATGTGAACATTGATAAGTTTGCTAGGTTCTGTTTTTCCAATTTCCTTTTTTTTTTCCTTTTGGTAGTATTGGGGTTTGTGTGGCTTACTTACTAGGCTGGCTCATTACCACTTAAGCCATACCGTCAGCCTAGCATTTGCTGGTTATTTTGGAGATGGAGTCTAGCAGACCTTCCTGCCTTCCTGGCTTCTAATTTTGGTCCTTCAAATCTCATCCCCTGGTATGGTAAGATTGCAGATATGAGCCACTGGCTCCCAGCTCTGGGGATAGGATTTTAAGAACTCATGAAGGTAGCTGCTCTGCCATAATTTTAAAAGACTAAAGCCAGGTACCAGTGGCTCATGCCTGTAATCCTAGTTACTCAGGAGGCTGAGATCTGAGGATCAGGGTTCAAAGCCAGCCTGGGCAGGAAAGTCTGTGAGACTCTTATCTCCAATTAACCACCAAAAAACTGGATTGGCACTGTGGCTCAAGTGGTAGAGCGCTAGCCTTGAGCTGAAGCGCTCAGGGACAGCACCCAGGCTCAGAATTCAAGCCCCACAAGTGACAAATGAAAAAAAAAAAACTTAAAGATTAAATTTAAAAGCTTCAGAGAGCAGAATTATCTGGAATGACAAAGGATTCTTAGTAATTAAGTTGGAACAGAGAAGTGGTTGCTTGAACTATGCCAGCCTTCCCCAGAGAACAGAACAAGACTTCATGCCCCACTGGTAGAATACAGTGTTGACACTTTGTCTCTGTCTCTCCCTTCCAGTTATATAAAATCAGAAGAGGGAGAACAAGGCCTCAGGCCCTGCTGTTTCTCTGTATGATCCTTCTGCTTATTGTCCTCCACACCAGCTACATGATTTACAGTCTTGCTCCCCAGTATGTTATGTACGGAAGCCAAAATTACGTAGTAGAGGTAAGTATAGTAGAATGCTTTAAGAATTTTAATTTTGATGCTTGGTCTATTAACTAATCAGTTTAAGTTCAATATTACTAACTGGTTTTCTTTCCTTGTTTGAGCATAGTTATGTTTGTTTGACATTTTGGATGTGTGTATGTAAGTGTGTGTGCACATGTGTGCACACACACACTGGTACTGGGGCTTGAACTCAGTATCAGGGCTCTCTCTTAGCTTTGTTACTGAAAGCTGGTGTTCTACCACTTGAGCCACAGCTCCACTTACAGCTGTTTGGTGGTTAATTGGAGATGAGAGTCTCAGACTTTCCTGTTTGGGCTGGCTTCGACCTTGTTTTTCAGATCTCAGCTTCCTGAGTAGCTAGGATTACAGGAGTGAGCCACTGGTGCCTAGCTTGTTTCATATTTAAGTATACCCTGTGGCATGAAGCAACTGAGCTTCATCTCACCATTTCATTAAATTTTATAATGCCTCATCTAAAACAATGTTTGGAGTAACTAACAAGTCTGGAATGTTTGGTGAGCACAGTGTATCTGGTCATTAGTACTAGGAACCCCAGCAGTGGCTCTGTGAAGACTCCATTTGTGAGTAAGTGTGCCTTCCTTGAACACAGTAGATTATCTGCTGACTACTGGATATTGTGGAGCTAAAAGCCAACTTTAATTTTTAGTTTTAACTAGATAGCAAATTTGTATTCTCTGACAATTTATGATATTTTGAGCATTCCTAATTGAACATTTATTTCATATTTTCTTTCTCTAAATTACTTTTTTTGTCTACTTCCTAACAATTCACATCTGGGACAAAGGGCCTAGATTAAGCATTGCTTTAATGGAACCTTTCTTTATTAATCCAACACTTCCTTTGTTCTTTGTTTAACATGCAGTTAGAAATAACAGTAATATTCTAGGTCTATCCTCTCTCAGTACCATGGATAATATCACTAAATACTAGAGAGCTAGTTCATTGAGAATACTAGATAGTAAACACAAGTAGGACAGGTGAGGCCCAGACCTCAGTGGAGTGAAGTGACCTGAATTACCTGAGTATGGGATACACCCTCTGTCCACCTGGACCATACTTCCCTCTGCTAGTCCTTTCTGACCCGGGCCTCCTCCCCTTGGCCTGGCTTGGTAAACGTTCTCCTGTGGAGGGAGGGAGGGAGGGAAACAGGAAGAGAGGGAGGGAAGATGGGAACAGACATTCTTTACCTACTTAACTGTTTATTTGTATCATTTTAGATGCCATGTTTGGATTAGATATGTACTTATTGTGTTCTGGGATGAGACTGTTGTTCACCTAAAAATTTTATCATAGCTCTTTCTTCTAATCATAATTTCTATTAGACTCTTAGATAAATTTATTCAATAGAAAACAGTAAATAGGCTGGGCGTCAGTGGCTCATGCCTGTAATCCTAGCTACTCAGGAGGCTGAGATCTGAGGATCTCGGTTCAAAGCCAGCCTGGGCAAGAAAGTCTGTGAGACTCTCATTTCCAGTAAGCTACCAGAAAACCAGAAGTGGCGCTGTGGCTCAAGTGGTAGAGTGCTTGCCTTGAGCTAAAAAGCTAAGGGACAGCGCCTAGGCCCAGAGTTCAAGCCCTATGACCAACAAAACAACAACAACAAAAAACCATATAGTTCATATTTTTCAATTTTAAATATATCAATGTGACTTTTTACATTTTAACTATATTTTTATCTTTCAGAGCAATATAACTTCTGATGACCATAAAGGTAATTCCACCTTTCCTGGGCCGAAGAGGTGTGATGCTGACGCCCCTGAAGGTAGGCCACTTTTATCCAATGTCTAGAAGCTTAGAGATGATGAGAACTGAAACCATATGCCAGTGGCTTATGTCTGTAATCCTAGCTGTCGTGGAGGCTGAGACCTGAGGGTTGAGGTTTGACACCAGTCCAGGCAGGAAAGTCCGTGAGATGCTTATCTCCAGTGTACCACCACATAACTGGAGGCAGAGCTGTGGTTTAAGTGGTAGAATGCCAGTAAACTTTCTATTGTTATTGGAGTTAGTTTTATAATCTGGTAATGAGTACATTTCATTTATATGATTTTATATGGTTTATACTGGCAATCTTTGAGATGTGACTTCCATTTTCCAGATTATTCTTGAGACCTTGTGGCTGATGGACCTGCTCTCACTTTCTTCACAGTTAGGGATTACTCCTGGCTTTATGCCTGTCTAAGAGGAACACACAGGACTATGTTCAGTCTGTCATGTTAGACCAGAAAGCTTTTCCACAGATCAGAAGAGCTGTTGGTGGTTAACTCAGGTTAACCACCACTTTGACATGCAATCTTTTCTCTGACACCAATTTTGTGCTGACAAATAACCTCAACTGATTGGAAATTAGTAACTGGGAGCAGAGTAGCAAGATAAAATGATTTTCTGAGAACTACCCCAGCTAAGCCTCGAATGTCCACCTTCATGTAACCACAGTTGTGGGTTAAGCCACCAGGAGAGACCACACAGACGCAGTGCAGCAATAGAAAGTCTGTATTACCAGCCGAGGTACCCAGACTGTCGGGTGCCCAAAGTGCAGTCCCAGACCTGGTCTCAGGGCCCCTTTGAAAGCAGAAAACCCATCTCCTTGTTTGCTCAGGGGTGGAAAGTCCCTAACAGTTCTTTCCTGCAGGTGCAAGCCAAGCGGGAAGGTACAGAAGCTTAAGCTAGACAATGCTGTAAGCAAGCATTGAGTGAGGTAGCATGACCCATTTCTGTGACAGTCTCTATGACTCCTTACTAGGAACATGAATGGAACAGTGGGTACATATATCTTTAAATGTCAGGCCATAAGGAACTAGTCTCCGGGATTGGGGGTGCAGTACTTTCTTTAAGATGGAGTCACAAAAGCAAAATAGAGTAAACTCTAAGATGGTGAGGTTTGGTAAACCCTATTACACCACACAGAAAAGACATGGATTTGTTAGCCTTGTCAGATAACAGTGTTTATTAACTATCATAGAGAGTGTAACTTCAACTAGACACTTGGAATGATGAGTCCTCACCAGAGAAAGAGAATCTGTATGAAAAACAAATATACCCACTCCATGTGAAGGTGAGCATGGGGTCAGAGGAGGTCCCACTGACCTCAGTGGTTGCATGACCTAGGTAACACATGGCATCAGAACCATTGTCAGGTAGGGGCTGGGCGTGGCTAGGTAACGTGATGTCAGGACCATTGTCAGGTAGGGGCTGAGCATGATGTAGGTGATGCATGGTGTGAGGACCATTGTTAGAAAGGTGAGTCTTGATGTTTCCATCATTTTCCCCAGATTTGCTTGATATGAAGAAAGTCTAATCTTGAGATTCTCCTTGTTGACTTTTTTTTCCCCAGTCCTGAGCCTTGAACTCAGGACCTGGGCACTGTCCCTGTGCTTCTTTTGCTCAAGGCTAGTGCTCTACCACTTGAGCCACAGTACCACTTCTGGTCTTTTCTGTGTATGTGGTACAGAGGAATAGAACCCAGGGCTTCATGCATGCTAGGCAAGCACTCTGCCACTAAGCTACCTTCCCAGTCCCTTCTTGTTGACATTTTGATTGTGCTGATAAAAGTTCAACACGGTACATAAGTTATAGACTCAAATTCTCCAGAGTCTCAGACGTCATGGACTACTGCTCAAAATCACTAACTCTGAGTATGTCAGTCTTCTTCTTAATTGAATGTAGGCATCTCTCTAAAGTAAACTCTTGGGACATTGGTCCACTCTATTACTGCTTATTGCAAGGCAGACTTTGTATGTCATTTACCTTTGGTACTTAGGATTATGTGATCCCAGAATCCTATAGTCTATTTGTACTTTATAATTGTTTCTGTTTTGTCTCCAACTTTAATTCTTTTTTTTGGGGGGGGGGGTCTGGTTGTGGGGCCTGAACTCTGGGCCTGGCCGCTGTCCCTCAGCTCTTCAGCTCAAGGCTAGTCCTCTACCACTTGAGCCACAGTGCCACTTCCGGCTTTTTTCTTTTTGCTTATATGGTGCTGAGGAACCGAACCCAGGGCCTCAGGCTTGCAAGGCAAGCGCTCTACCACTGAGCCAACTTCCCAGCCCTCCAAGTTTAATATTTTTAACTATACCCTTTAGATATTTTTGTTCTGTTAAAAAGGTAAACTATACTGTTAAGACTAAGAGTTTAAACATTGATAATTTAGAATTCACTAAACCACACCTACATACATACATACATACATACATACATACATACAGTCTCTATAGGTATTGTGCCAACATGTTGCCTATACTACCTTTTAATAAGTTTTATATGGCCAGTTAGTTATATAAATGAAATTAGGAACATTTTAGCACCTTAAAAATCCTTTAAACTTAGTTAACTAAAATCAGATTTTAACACCAACTATACTGGTCCTTAAAAATGATTACCCATAATGCTACTCAGGAAGCTGAGATCTGCGAATCATGGTTTTGAGGCCAGCCCCCAGAGAAATCTGTATGACTTTTATCTCCAGTTAAATCTACAGAAGTGGAAGTGGAGCTGTGGCTCAAGTGGTGAGCTCCATGCATTGGGCTCTCATTCAACATTTTACACTCATGAGTTTATGTCCTAGTAATGGGGGGAAAACTTTAAAATTTGTTAAGTAAAAAAAAATATGTTTTTATAAGCATCTTACAATTCACATATTCTTAAGATACAATGAAACTTTACAATGGAATTTTCTTGATCTTCCATGCCATGTTCTTCACTTCTTTTCCCTTCACCTGCAAAAAGTAGTGATTTAGTGATATGACAGATAGGCACACAAATCTGGATTTTATTAGGTATTTCCTTATTTCCTGCACTCCTACTTATTTGAGTGTATATGCTAGTTTTTCCAATCTAATCTGTCTATGAGTTTCATGTGCTCTAAATACATTGGATATTAAAGCAGTGATTAATGAGGATTTATCTCCTGGAAGTCTTGGGCTCTGATTTCCTCTTTGTCCCTATCCCTGGTCATATTTCCTAGAAGTCTCAGGCTCTTTTCCTATCTGTCCTGTCCCTGGTTGTATTTCCTAGAAGTCTCGGGCTCTTCCTCCTCTGTCTTGGTGTTGTCTTGGGTGGTCTTGATCTAACTTGCTTGCTGTTTATCCCCTGCCCCATGTTATTTGCTTTCTTAAACCACTGAAGTGAAGCTTTTGGCACAGTCAACACAACTAAGACATGAATGACAAAGTAAACCCAGCTCTGTTGTTGGGTATCAGAGGGGAGGAGGGAAGAGCAGAAGGCAAAATGAGGGTGAACATGACTAAAGTCATTTGTGTAAATGGAAATAGAACAGTGAAGCCTGCTGGAATGGATTTAGAAGAGTGAATGAATTTAATCAGGTTACATCTGTGCTTGGTCACAGTGAAACCCACCTCTGTATGCTAATCAAAGGGGATAAAGAAGCCTGTAAGTAATTCTCCTGAGTTTCACAGTATAGTCCAAGCTCCAGGTGTCTTGTCCTGTAAGGTGCATGCATTTCTTATAAATACTCAGTAGCATCCAGCAGTGGGAAGACCTTAACCAGAAGCCAAAGTTAGTGTGGTGTGGAAACCATTACGTATAAAGTAGCATCCAAGTGGTTCAGTCATTGACCAAGAGTTTTAGCACTAGGGAAACAAAGCACTGTTTTATTTACATTACTCTCCATGGCACAGGAGTTTTCTCAAATGCCTTTGGAGTCTATGCATATACAATGTATTTGTTTACTAATATGCACAAATGTAAAGCACAGTTATAAATTGGTTTCAAGTGAATATCATGATCCAGTTGTGGCTTGTATCCACACTATTTTTTTTCTTTTTTTTTTAATTTAATTTAATTTTATTTGTGAACATACTGTACAGAGGAGTTACAATTACGTGGGCAGGATAATGTGTATATTTCTTACCAAGCATTGCAGCCTCCTCCTTTGTTTACCCTTCACATCCCTTCCCAGCCTCCCCCCTCCCCCCCAATCCCAATCCTTCTCCTCCCCCCCCCCCCCCCCCCCCCCGCACCGACATTGTAAAGCTCGTTTTGGACATGACAACTTGTACTTCTCATTGTTGCAACAGGTCCACCTGTATCCTTAAACAACTGGCTTTTCCCCATCTCCTCCACAAGTTATACTGACATCAAATATAGTGAAAGCAGGGGTTATACTGTGGGGGAGGGACATACAAAGCAACAAAGAGATAATCTTATAAATGCATTAGAAACACATGCATGAAAGAAAAAAACATTAAAATACACATCTAAGGGTTCATTTTCCTGACATCACATTATCTGACCTTTTCCGCTTGACTCATACATATACTAGATATTACAAAAAAGGGAAACCATGGGACCTATGTTTCTTTGGGCCTGGCTTACTTCACTTAATATAATTTTTTCCAAGTTTTTCCATTTCCTAACAAATGGGGCAATGTCATTCTTTTTGATGGAGGCATAGAATTCCATTGTGTATATATACCACATTTTCTTGATCCATTCATCTACTGAGAGGCATCTGGGTTGGTTCCATATCTTAGCTATGGTAAATAATGCTGCAATAAACATAGTTGTGCTGGTAGCTTTAGTATGGTCTTGTTTGTAAACTTTTGGGTAAATGCCCAAAAGTGGGATTGCTGGGTCATAGGGGAGTTCTATGTGAAGTCTTTTGAGGAACCTCCATACTGCTTTCCAGAGTGGTTGAACAAGTTTACATTCCCACCAACAATGAAGTAAGGTTCCTTTCTGTCCACATCCCCTCCAGCATCTGTTGTTGTTAGAGTTCTTGATTTTTGCCGTTCTAACTGGAGTGAGGTGATATCTCAATGTTGTTTTGATTTGCATTTCTTTTATGGCTAGGGATGTTGAACATTTCTTCATGTGTCTATTAGCCATCCTTCTTTCTTCTTCAGAGAAGTTTCTCTTTAAGTCTTTCGCCCACTTATTTATTGGGCAGTTGTTTCTTTGAGGATTTATTGTTGGGTGGTTTAATTTTTTGAGTTCCAAGTATATTTTAGATATGAGACCCTTGTCCGTTGTATGGCTAGTAAAGATCTTCTCCCAATCCGTGGGCTTTCTATTGATCTTGCTAGCTATGTCATTTGCCCTGCAGAAGCTCTGCAACTTTATGCAATCCCATTTGTCCAACCTTTCTTTGATTTGTTGTGTTTCCGGGTCTCTATTCAGAAAATTTCGGCCTGAGCCAAGGAGACCTAGGGTTTCTCCTATTCCATCCTGTAATGTTTTCAGAGTGTCTGCTTTGAGTTCAAGGTCTTTGATCCATTTGGAGTTGATTCTGGTGCAGGGTGATATATAAGGATCTAGCTTAAGTTTTCTACATGTGGTTAACCAATTTTGCCAGCACCATTTACTGAAGAGGTTGTCTTTCTTCCATTCTATTGTTTTAGCTCCCTTATCGAAGATTAGATGGCTATAGGTCTGTAGGTTCATTTCTGGGTTTTCAATTCTATTCCATTGGTCCTGAGGTCTGTTCTTATGCCAATACCAAGCTGTTTTGATTACTATGGCTTTATAGTAGAGTTTGAAGTTTGGTATTGATATTCCTCCAGCAGTGTTCTTTCCATTGAGGAGTCTTATTGTTCCATATGAATTTTTGGATTGGCTCTTCTATTTCCTTGAAGAATGAGGTTGGAATTTTGATAGGTATTGCGTTGAATTTGTAGATAGCCTTGGGAAGTATTGCTATTTTCACGATGTTAATCTTTCCAATCCAGGAGCATGGGAGGTTTTGCCATTTTTTAAATTCTGTGTTGATTTCCTTTTTTAAGATTTTAAAGTTTTCATCCTAGAGGTCCTTAACTTCTTTAGTTAAGTTAATTCCTAGGTATTTTATTTTTTTGTGGGGCTATTACAAATGGAGTTGCTTTCCTAATTTCAGCCACACTTTTCTCATTGTTGGCATACAGAAAAGCCATTGATTTTGGGGGGTTAATTTTATAACCTGCTACTTTGCCAAAGTTTTGAATCAGTTTGAGTAATTTGGGAGTGGAGTCTATGGGATTCTTTAAATACAAGATCATGTCATCTGCAAAGAGGGAGAGTTTTATTTCTTCTTTCCCTATTTGGATCCCCTTTATGTCTGCATCTTGTCTTATTGCTGTAGCTAGGCATTCTAATACTAGATTGAAGAGAAGTGGAGAGAGTGGGCATCCTTGTCTTGTTCCTGAGTTAAGAGGAAATGGCTTTAGTTTTTCACCATTGAGTATAATGCTGGCTGTAGGTTTGTCATATACAGCCTTTATTGTATTGAGGAATGTTCCATGGATTCCTAATTTTTCCAAAACCTTCATCATAAAGGGGTGTTGGATCTTGTCGAATGCTTTTTCTGCATCTATTGAGATAACCATGTGGTTCTTATTCTTGCTCCTGTTGATGTGATGAATAATATTAATTGATTTGAGTATATTGAACCAGCTTTGCATCCCTGAAATGAATCCTGTTTGATCATGGTGTATGATTTTTTGGATGAATTGTTGAAGTCGATTGGCCAAAATTTTGTTGAGAAGTTTTGCATCAATGTTCATCAAAGAAATGGGTCTATAGTTCTCTTTCTTTGATGAGTCCCTGCCTGGTTTTGGGATGAGGGTTATGATGGCTTCATAGAATGTGTTCGGTAGTGAGCTTTCTCTTTCAATTTCATTGAAGAGTTGGAGGAGTATTGGTGTGAGCTCTGCTTTGAAGGCCTTGTAAAATTCCGCTGTAAAACCATCTGGTCCTGGACTTTTCTTAGCTGGGAGGTCTCTTATTGCTGTTTCTATTTCAATGCTTGATATGGGCCTGTTAATCTGGTATAACTCATCTTGGTTTAGTTTTGGCATGTCAATATTTGCTAGGAAAAAGTCCATTTCTGTCAAGTTCTCAAACTTATTAGCATAAAGTTTTGAGAAGTATTCCCTTATAATGTTCTGAATCTTGGTTGTTTCCGTGGTGATGTTTCCATTCTCGTCTCTGTGTTTATTAATTTGGGTGTGTTCTCTTCTTTTTCTGATAAGATTTGCTAAGGGTCTGTCAATTTTGTTAAGTTTTTCGAAGAACCAACTCTTTGTTTCGTTGATTCTTTCTATAGTTTTTTTGGATTCTAATTCATTTAATTCTGATTTAATTTTGATTATTTCTTTCCGTCTACTGGATTGGGGTTTATCTTGCTGCTCTTTTTCAAGGAGGTTTAGATGTGTCATTAAATTGCTAGTTTCAGATCTCTCCAATTTGTTGATGTAGGAGCTCAGAGCTATAAACTTGCCTCTGAGTATTGCCTTTGCTGTGTCCCAGAGGAGCTGGTAATTTGTGTGTTCGTTTTTGTTGAATAGCATGAACATTTGAATTTCCTTTCTAATCTCTTCCATGACCCACTCTTGGTTCAGCAGTGTGTTGTTCAGCCTCCATGTGTTACCGGACTTTCTTTGGTGGCTTTTGGTGTTGAGTTCTAATTTTATTCCCTTGTGGTCAGAGAGAGTGCAAGGTATAACTTCAATGTTTCTGAATTTAGACAAGTTTGCTTTGTGGCCTAAAATGTGGTCTATTTTAGAAAACGTTCCATGTGCTGCTGAGAAAAACGTGTATTCTGATGCTGCTGGGTGAAATGTTCGGTAGATGTCTGTTAAGTCTAGTTGGTCTATGCAGCTGTTTAGATCTGCGGTTTCTCTGTTGAGTTTTTGCCGAGTTGATCTATCTAGTGGGGAGAGTGGTGTGTTAAAATCCCCAACAATTAATGTCTTTGGATCTATATGGGATTTGAGGGAAAGTAGTGTTTCTTTGATAAATTTGGGTGCTCCATTGTTTGGTGAATAGATATTTAGAATTGTAATATCCTCCTGAAGGAGAGATCCTTTAATTAGTATGTAGCGACCTTCTTTATCTCTTCTCACGAACTTTAATTTGAAGTCTATTTTATCTGATATTAGAATTGCAACTCCCGCCTGTTTATTGGGGCCGTTTGCTTGGTAGATTTTATTCCAGCCTTTAACATTGAAAATGTGTTTGTTTTTACGGGCAAGATGTGACTCCTGCAGGCAGCAGATAGAAGGGTCTTGTTTTTTAATCCAACTAGACAGTCTATGTCGCTTAATTGGAGAGTTCAGTCCGTTAACGTTAAGAGATAGGACAGAGAGGTATTTGGGAGTTCCTGCCATGTTATCCACCTTCTTGGGGGCTGCGAAAACTGGGTTCTTCCTATGGTTCTTGGATTCTCAGTTTGGGTGCAGTTTCTTGGCCTTTGTTGCGGTCTTGTTGGTTTTCTATGTGTAGGACATCTTTAAGAATCTTTTGTAGGGCTGGTTTGGTGGAGATGTATTGTTTCAATTTTTCTTTGCTATGGAAGGTTTTAATTTGGCCTTCAGTTATGAAGGAGAGTTTAGCTGGGTACAGTATTCTTGGTTGATAGTTGTTTGTTTTTAGGGCATGGCATACATCATTCCAGGCTCTTCTTGCTTTGATTGTCTCTGCTGAGAAATCTGAGGTGATTCTAATTGGTTTCCCTTTATAGGTGATTACCCTTTTCTCCTTGACAGCTTTAAGGATCTTTTCCTTGGTCTGAGTTGATCCTGTGTGGATGATAATGTGACGGTGGGATGTCCTATTCTGGTCTGGTCTATTTGGGGTTCTAAAAGCTTCTTGTATCTGAATAGGCCTATCTTTTTGTATGTTTGGGAAGTTCTCTGCTAGGATCCTGTTAAACAAATTTCCTAGACCATTAACTTCTGTTTCTAGGTGCTCCTCTACACCCATTATTCTTAGATTAGGCCTTCTGATGGTGTCTTCCAGGTGTTGGATAGATCTATCATATTTCTTGGACTTGTCTTGGATGGTTGTATGTTCTTTCTCTATAATATCTAGGCTGTCTTCAATCCCTGAGATTCAATCTTCTGCATGGTCTAACCTGCTGTCAAGACTCTCTACTTTGTTTTTTATCTCTTTTCCTTCTAATTGGTCAGCTTTGATGGCGTCAAGTTCTTTGTTGAAGCTCTGATTTAGGCCTTGTATGAATTTCTTTACTTCCTTAATTTGGTGTTCAGTGTTTGTTCTCAAATCACTTAGTTGATTGGTTATGGTTTCTTTGGACTCCCATTCCTTCTGTTGGGTTCCATTCAGCATTCCCTTTGTGGTCTCCCTGACTTCCTTCAGCTCTTTTTTAATGGATTCCATGAATGCCTTTAGTGATCTTTGTGTATTCTCTACCTGGTCTCTCAATTCCTGAATTACTCTTTGATTAGCTTCCTCCCGTTTGTGGGATTCCTGCAGTTCTCTTTGAGTGTTCTCAGCCTGCTCGCGCCATTCCTCCTTTTCTCTTTGAGTATTCTCAAGTTGTTCACGCAAATCCTGTATCAGTTTTTGAGTAGCTTCCTCACGCTCATGATATTCCTGTATAAACTTTTGTGATGCCTCCTCTCTCTCCCTATCACGCCCATACAGAGTCCTTTGTAAGTTGTCAAACTTCTCATTTATCATGTTTGCCACCAGTGTTTGTAGAGCTATTTGGGAACTCTCCTCTGGATTGTTCATTATCTGATCTGACCCCTGATTATCAAGATTGGGAATTGAGATACCCGGATTTGCCATTTTTCTTGTGTTTTTCCGGCTTACTCTGCCCATTTGAGATGAAAATAGCACCAGTTTTGTGCTAGAACACTATCTTAAGGCCACCATCAACCACCGTTTGCATTTATACAGTCAATAGTCTACAGATACAATCTAGTTCAACAGATACATCTATTCAACATCAAACAACTATATGTTAATGGGCTTCGAACCGCAGAGAAGAATTTGGAAAACCAGGAATTTTTAGGGTTAGGGAGAGGTGTGGGTAAGAAATAGGAATAGATTGGTGTGGGGAGGCACAGGGAGAGTTAACTATGTCCTAATCTCAATGCAGGAAATAGGTTGGGTAGGATGCAAGTAGAGAGAGAGAGAAAAAGAAGAAAGGGAAAGGGAAATGAAAAGAGACCAGAAAAAAAAAATAGAAACGTAAAAGTTAATATAGTTGTGGAGATTGAAAGACCATCTATTTAGAGAGGAATGTGAATATATTGAGAAAACAGGAGGGAGATAGAGGAGATGTGAAAAACTTAAAAAAATGCTTTAAATCTTATATAGGTATAAAGAGGTAGTACTGCTATTAAGGAATTTAAGTCTCAGAGGTTTTGGATTGAGTAATAAATTTGTGGATTAAGTGTGTACACAATGGAGGATAGGGTCTACTAGTTAACTATGGGTTTATCTGAGGATGTGCAGGACAAGAGTTAAGTCACATACAGAAGAACAAAAAAAAGAGAGGAAAAGGTGAAAAGGATAAGAAAGGGGAAAAAAAGATCAGAAGTTCAGTAGAGCTAGACAAAAAACAAAAAGATAATTAAGAAAGAAAGAAAAAGAGAAAGAAGACAAGAAAAGAAAGGAAAACGTACATTCACATATTCCTAAAATAAAAATTATAAGAGGGAAAAAAAAGTTGCTGGAAAACAATTATTTTTTCAAAAAAAGGCCAAAATTAAAGATTAATAAAAGTTTTAGAAAAGGAAAAAAATTTTTATATATATAAGGTACCAAAAAAAAAAGAAAAAAGAAAAGAAGAAAAAAAAAAGTTCTTTGATTTTTTTTTTTTTGATTTTTTTGGGAGGGGTGGGAAGAATCCTTGTTATCTCCCTTTTGTCTGTAACCAGCCTCTTGTTGGAGGCTTCGGTCAGCTTGAGGTCCTGTGGCTTGCTTGGTTTCTTAAGTCAGTTTGTTCGAACAGGCAGAAAAATGCTCTGCTTTACCCAAGATTTTTAGATCCCCCTCCCAGGTTAGTTTAATGGGAGGGTGATCTGCTTTGAGAATCACAAAAGATGGGTGATGAGGCTAGGTTCTGGTAGAGCTGAGGCCTTTCAACAAACAGTAGCTTTTCCCTGGGGCTATTTTGTGAAAAACTCACAGAGCCCAGCCTGGAGCCATTCTCAGGGTTTCTGTTTTTCAATTGATTGTGGAGGCTGCTAGAGGGAGGGGCAGCCTCTGGCTCTGGTTACCCAGTGAGGAAAGCCACTCCAGTGGCTGGTGCCTGAGCTGGGTGACTTTTCCCTGGATGGAGCTGAGTCTGGCAGGTCACTTCGCAGATAAGTTCTTGTGACCTGCTAAATGACTCGTTTTATTCCAAGGCCTGAGTTGGAGCTAGCAGCTCCTCCGAGCTTTGTCGGTATCCAAGATGGAGATCACCGGTGCTGGGGGGGGGGGGGGAGGGGTGGCCTTCCCTCCTCTGCTCCCTGAGAAGGAGTGAGGACGTCAGGCTTGTACTCAAGCCGAGTCTTGGATCCTGGGTCGTCTCTGGTCTGCAAACTGCAGGATGAAGATGTCCGCTCCTTGTCGGTTCTTGCTGGTGTTGAGTAGAATCCTCTCGCCCGCTGCGTCTGGCTCCTTCGTCCCGGACTCTCTGTGTGAGCGCTCAGGTATGGCCGCGGCTGCGGTCGCCGCTGCGACCCTGCCGCCGCCGTGGCGGCTGCTGGCAGGCGCTCAGATGTGTCTCCTTGTCTTGGCTTCCCCTCTCTTGTCTAACTCTCTGTCCTGTGATGGCACACTTGGTGTGATTCTCTGGCTTAGGACTGTTCACTGGAACTCTAAAACTGCTTTCTATGCGAGAGCTTGTTCAGATTCCAGCTTCTCCTCCGCCATCTTCCCGGAACTCTCCACACTATTTTTGAAAAGTACATTTAAAGTAAAAGGTAGTTTTATTACAGTGGCTAATCAGTTATCTTAGTGGCAGTCAGCATATATTAAAAAACGATGTATAAGAAATTGTTTAAAAGGTGCCATTGGTTCATGCCTGTTATCCTAGCTAGGAGGCTGAGATCTGGAGGGTCACAGTTCTAGGCCAGCCTGGGCAGAGAAGACCAACAGACTCTCCCCAAAATACCTAGCACAAAATAGAGCCAGAGGCATGACTCATGTCAGCTGAGCAAACAAGCTGAGCTGGCTCATGATCCTAAGTTCAATTCCCAGTACTGCCACACAAAAAAATGAAAGAAAAGGAAGTGAAAAATCCAAAGTACCAATTAGCAATAAAAGCTCTTTTTGCATGACAAAATGGTCCAATTGCCTTTTCTGTTGTCATTTTTGTGATTAAGGAGAAGGGATGTTTTGCACTGTATTCTTCTTGTCCTTGAGAAGCCCTTTTTCTTTTTCCTTTAGTGCTAGTAGTGGAGTTTGAATTCAGTGCCTCATGCTCTTATCTGGCTTTTTCACTCAAGGTTGGTGCTCTACCACTTTAGCCACACTCTTCCTTCTGGTTTTTTGCTGGTTAATCGGAGGTAAGGTCTCATGGATTTATTTGTCTGGGCTCTCTCAGCACGGCCCTCCTCAGATCTTAGCCTTCTGATATCTTGGATTGGAGATGTGAGCCACCTGCGCCTGACTGGGTACTCACTTGCCTCTTCCACTGTAGGACTTTTTCCGTATAGTCTCTTTGTCATTGTTAATGTTCAGTCTTCAGTTAGGGTTAGGGTTGGAACATTCACGTGTCCTTTTTGAGTGACATCTGTCAGGTGGCTCCAGACTTTAAACACGATCCCTAACTGGAATAGTTCATGATTTAAATGTACAAATATCTAGAAAGATCCTTAGAACTTCAGTGGCCCAGGAGAGCAGCTGGGAGCTGGCAGATGTTAAAGAGCAATACCACCTTCTCCAGAGTGGACCCCTTGAATATAAAATATGTGGGGGTGCTGGCCATGACTCCCCAGAGGGCTACTCTCAGTTTATGAGTGTAACCCAATACAGTCACTTGTCAGAATACAATGTGGTAGAGGTAGAAGGAGGTGGTGGTGAAGACTAGCTCCTGTGTGAAGCCGGAATCCAGGCTTCAAGGCTTTTTTATTTTCCTACCAAACTGAATATTCCTTCTAGACTATCCTGTGGGTGAAGAGTATAAACAATGTTCAGAGGCTCACGCCTGTAATCCTAGCTACTCAAGAGGCAGGGGTCTGAGGACCACGGTTCCAAGCAGCCTGGGCAGGAAAGTCTGTGAGATTCTTTATCTCCAAGAAACTACTCAGAAAAAGTTAGAAGTGGTGCTGTGGCTCAAGTGGTAGAGCGAGCGCTAGCCTTGTGTACAAAGAGCCTCAGGGACAGTGCCCATGCCCTGAGTTCAAGCCTCAGGACCAGCATTTAAAAAAAGAAGAAAAGACAAAGATTACAATGGGGACATTCCTTTTTCTTTTTTTGGTCTTTGAGTAGTTGTACAAAGGAGGTGCCTGTAACAGCAGGTTATGAATGCAGTGCCTCTTGATCAACACTTCACCCTCTTTTACCCAACCCTTCCCTTTTTCTTAATTTTGTGGTATATTCTTGACTGTATTCTTCCACTCCCCTTTCCCTTTCATCCATCTACCCCTCTCCCCTAACCCCACCCCAATGCATGTACCCATTTCCTGCTGTTTTGTTGGGCTTTGACTTAGTCTTTCTAAGGAATTTCACTATTTGTACTCTCCATAGAGTCAATTATGCTTCAGTTAGTTAATTCGTAGCCTCTTGGTCCGCACTCAGTGTGTTTATTATAGATATATAGGCAAATTCTAGCTACCACAGATGACAGACACCATGCATCCTCTGTTTCTCTGGGTCTGGCTTACTTCCCTTCACATAATTTTTTCCAAGTCTCTCCATTACTTTATGACTGATACAATATCATTCTTTCTGATGGATAAGTAGAATTCCTTTGTGTATATATACCACATTTTCTTGATCCATTTGTCCGTTGAAGGGCATCTGGGTTGGTTCCATGCCTGATTGTGGTAAACAATGCTACAGCGAACATGATTGTGCTGGTAGCTTTAGTGTGGCCTGGTTTGTGCTCTGTTGGATTAATGCCCAGGTGTGGGGCTGCTGGTGGCAGCAGCCTGTATAGCTCTGTATGGAAGTGATTGAGGTGGCTTTGGAGAGGCCTAGAGTGTTGTCTGCTCTCTTATTCCTGATGGGCTGTTATTTGGATTCTTAGCTTTTACAAAGAAATTTTTTTGTTTTTATTATTGTTGTTGTTGGTTGTAGAGCTTGAACCCTGGGCCTGGGCGCTGTCCCCAAGTTCTTCAACTCAAAGCAAGTGCTCTACCGCTTGAGCCACAGCGCCACTTCCAGTTTTCTAGTGGTTTATTGGAGATAAGAGTCTCTCGGGCTTTCCTGCCCGGGCTGACTTTGAACCGTGATCCTCAGATCTCAGCTTCTTGAGTAGCTAGGATTACAAGCGTGACCCACCAGCACCCGGCTTCAAAGAAATGTTTTGAGATTCAGAACAAATTATCATATTTAAGAAAGAAACTACCTGACCTCAATTCTTTTATTTGCTTTTATTATAGATCAATGTACAGTAACTCGGACCTATCTGTTCCTTCACAAGTTCTGGTTCTTCAGCGCAGCATATTATTTCGGGAACTGGGCCTTTCTTGGGGTAAGGATGGACAGCCCTCCGTGCAGTGAGATGTGAACATTCCTTCCCTGTGTCTTCATAGTTCCTGTGTGTCCTGGCGGTTTGTTGACATTGGAAGGAATTGCTTCTGAGCAGTTTTGGATTTGAGACATAACAGGTGGCTGGTTTTCATCTGCAGGTGTTCTTGATTGGCTTCGTTGTGTCCTGCTGTAAAGGGAAGAAGTCTGTCATCGAAGGAGTAGACGACGACTCAGACCTGAGTGATGAGGACGAGCCCTCTGTCTATTCCGCGTGACTCCGGCCCCTGGTGTGGAGGAGCTGACGGTGTCTGTCTTGCATTTGGAAGTCCTGACGTAACTTTGATGAGCTCTCTGGCTCATTTAAAGTGAGAGAGCATGGCCAAGAAAAAGCTATATTTTTATGTTTTCTGAGATAACATTATTGTATCATAGATTAACACTGAAAAGTATTATAACAATTCTATGTAAATACTGAACTACTGGCTTTGTGAGAGAAGTTTGTGGAAGGACTTTTTTCTTTAATGTATAATAGTATTGAATTGATTAAAATCCTCAGAATTAATCTCTTCATTGCTTTTTCAAGCATAATAAATTACTTGTATCAGTGCCTTACAGTCTCCAGAAAAATGTTGAATCTCAAAGTATCTGTGTCCCATCGTCTGAAGTAATATCGCAGGATAGCTGATGAGTAAATGCCACTCCCATTTGCAGTGTGTTTTCAGTTTGATACATAATCCTGAGTGTCCTTCCAGTTTCATACTCACACAAATTCAGTCTGCGCCAGGCCATGGCATCTAAGGTACATTGTAAGTGACATTGTTCAAACACCGGTCCCTTGCCTGTCCTGCCACTCCAGAAAAGCATTTGTGTGTATTGCTGGATGTAGCATTAACTTTTGAGATGACATTTGCATTCCAGCATAAGTGGATACATTGAGAATACTTGTACCAGCTGGACGCCTTGTCATCCTAGCTACTCAGGAGGCTGAGATCTGAGGATCACAGTTCAAAGCCAGCCTGGGCAGGAAAGTTCATGACACTCTTATCTCCAATTAACTACCAGAAAACCAGAAGTGGAGCTGTGGCTCCAGTGGTAGAGCACTGGCCCTGAGCTGAAGAGCTCAGGGACAGTGCCCAGGCCAGGCCCAGAGTTCAAGCCCCATGACCGACAAAAAAAAAAAAAAAAAGATCATGAAAAACTCAATTACTGGTCATTTTAATATCTGTGGCATCATACAGAGATTTCTTTAAGGATTTGAAATTTGTGTAAGCCATAGTCAAAGCTATGTAACATCCATAGAGTTTCTGAACACATTCTGTATAATAAAAAAAATTCTTAAGTGGTTAATTTATAAGCATAAAACAGAACTCATTAAAAATTACAGCATTTTCCTTGAAGTGAAATTCTCTTAAGCTTCTGAAAAATACTGGAAAACTAACAACCATCTCCAACTACATATCCTGTCCTTTAATTTAAAAAATGTTTTAATTTTATTATTATAATAAAGGTGATATACAGAGGGGTGATAGTTACATAAGTCAGGCAATGAGTACATTTCTATTTGGATAGTGTCACCGCTTCCCTCATTCTCCAGGTTTTCACCCCATCCCCACCCACAAGTTGTATAGTTTATTATCAACATTGTATCTAGTGAATACCACTGCTGCATTTGTTCACCCTTTGTCCCTCCATTTCTGTGCCTTGCCCTCCCAAAGACAGTGAAAGGAACAAACAAGACCAAAAGAGAAGAAACCAGAAATAGCAAAAAACAAACTCTTGTTACCATTTACTGGAGTTCATTGATAGGTGTTATTGTATACACACATAGGCATTGCGCCTTTGTGTTTCTCCCCTAAGAAGAGCATCCTCCTTTGGTCTCGTGTGTGGATGCCTAGAGTCGTGTGTCATTTATCATGCCCCAGTATTTCAGATCTAGTTTCCAGTATACGGGAGATAACATGCACCGTTTGTGCCTCTTGAGTTTTGCTTTCTTCATTTAACATGTTTCGTTCTAGATCCATCCATTTCCCCCTGCAAAAAAAAAAGTTTGTTCAGTCCAGTAAGCAACTTAACAAGTGTCAGTTTGCTCGTGTCACACGGACATGTATGCCACCAGTTCTCATAGGGCCTTTTTTATTTAATTTATCCCAGGAAGCATTGCAATACAAATTATTCCAGGCACAGCTAGATGGTGCAGCCCAATTAAACACCAAAGAAAGCAAAGGGACAGCTAATTCATTCCCAGATTTCCCAATTCTATGTGTAGAGACCTTGATAGTACATTTTTGTCTTTGAAAAGAAAAAAGTGAAGCAAAAGTAGAATTACAGATCCTGACTGGAGAATACTGCCAGGTTTTCCAAGGTGAAAATTCTAGTCTCAGTGTTTTTATTTTATAAATGAAACCCATTTCAGATAATGCTGATCCATACTTTAAGTTCTCTGTTTAGAAAGGTGGCTCTGTGTTGGGCATTGTGGTGGTGCTGTGATTGGAACCCAAGGCCTCCACACCATCTGTCACCAACTTTTGTCCAGGTGTTTGGTGGTTTGTGCATGTGTGTGCATGTGTGAGAGAAAGGGAGGTTGGCTTAGTACTGGGACTTGAACTCGGGGCCTACTCTTAGCTGTTTGCTTTTTCTGCCCAAGGCCAGTGTCTTACCACCTAAGCTACACCTCTACTTCCAGCTTTTTGATGGTTAATTGGAATGCTGAGATCTCAGACTCCTGGGTAGCTGGGATTACAAGGCGTGAGCCTATAATGTTGGTCTTGCAACAACACCAGCAGCCAGAAGTCACTGGGGGAGCCTTTGCCTAGCAAAGCGAGGCGCATGTTTACCCTCGCCTAAACCAACAAGGATTCTGCCCCTCCATTTTTTTGTTTGTTTTTTGTCTCTCCTGAGATCCTTCTGGAGCTTCCTAAACTCTAAATGTTTGCCTGTTACCTAGAAATGGTAGCATCAATTTTAATATTGAAAGTTGAACTCAGTCTGTCATAAAATGCTGCCTTTTTTCCATTTTTTTTTTTGACAAATGGCTGAATCTGTCAAAATTCAGCATACCTGGGTGCCCAAACCAGAAATGAGGCAGACTTCTCTATCCAGGTGGCCCCTGAATGAGCTGAAATCACCAGGAGACAACACCAGCTCAAGAACCAAATCTTGATTACAAGGAAATTTATTAGTAAAAGGAAATTTTGTTTTTTTTTTATTGTGAAAACACTGTACAGAGAGCTTACAATTACATGGGCAAGATAATGAGTACATTTCTTATCAAGCATTGTAGCCTCCTCATTTGTTTCCCCTTTCCATCCCTTCCCATCCTCCTCCCACCCCCCTACCCAATCCTCCCCGCCCCACCCCCAAGGAAATTTGTCAACAGCCAATTATATCCAGACAGGACGACAACTAGCTATAGGGAACCCAGAAGCAGCCCTCAGTAACAAGAAGCAGAGGGTTTTGGGCGGGTGCAGTGGTCATGTAAATGGAATCTGTCCAACTCCTATGTTTTGCAAGGCAGGTAAAACACAGAAGCTAAATATCTGGTTGTCAGGGGAGGAAAAAAATGTAGGCGCTAGGCCCACTGCTCAGAATAGAATCGTCGCCCACCAACTCCCTCCTGTCGTGAGCTGCTGTTCCTAGGGGCTTCTGTGCGTGTGTCTAGTGGTTTCTTGGCCGGGCTTCCCAGCATCATACCCACCGCTGCCCTGGCTTTCCACATGCTGGTTTTCCCACCGGGTCATGTGTATAACCGGTTTGCCTGGCCTCTCCCGGGTCACGTAGCATCTACTGTGCTCGGATGCTTGGCCAGTGTATTTAGAGTGATTATTTGCTCTTGTTGAAGTTATCCCTCTGTGCTACATCACAGCTTTCCTTATCGTTGTTGTTATTTATATTCCTTGGCTTTCAGTCTATCCTTCCAGGTGAAGTGAGATTTTTATAGACATTTAGTTTTGTCATTTATATATTTTTTCCATCCTTTCAATCACTCTATCCCTTAGTATTAAATTTTAATCTATGTAAGGAAATTATCAACAGGTAAAGTTTTACCTGTGCCAGTTTGGTATTTGTTTTCTGTTTTCAAAGACATTTCCTTTGGTCTTTCTCCCTCTCAATTGTTTCCTTTGGATAAGTGATTTTTCAGTAGTATGTTTTAGTTTCTCACATTCTACTATAGATTTTTTTCTTTGAGGTTACTATGAAATTTACAAAAAAATCTTTGATGATGAGAATTGAAAAACAGTGACTTAACATGATTGTAAAGATAAGAAACAAAATACAAGTAAACTACTAATGAAAAATCCCTGCATTCCGTCTCTCTTCACATTGGGAATTTTCTTTTTGTTTGTTTGGTCGGTTGGGGTGCTTCAACTCTGGCCCTGGGCGCTGTCCTCTCAGCTCTTCAGCGCAAAGCTAGCACTCTCCCGCTTGAACCACAACGCCACTTCTGGTTTTCTGATGGTTTATTGAAAATAAGAGTCTCACAAACTTTCCTGCCCAGGCTGTCTTTGAACTGTGATCCTCAGATTTCAGCCTCCTGAGTAGCTAGGATTACGGGTGTGAGCTTCACATTGGGAATTTTTGATGTCCAATTTTACATGTTTCTGTATTGCCTGTCTCAATATATTAGTGCACTTCCTATTATTTTAAGTGTCTTCATGTTAAAAACATGAGTCATTTCATGAATTGACACCATGTCTACAACATTACAGCATTAATGTTCACAACATTATGGCATTCTAGATTTGTTCCCAACATTACAGCCTCTGAATCTGTTATGACATTACAGCATTCTGGGTTTGTTCATGACATGGCAGCATTCTAGATTTGTTCCCAACATCACAATGTTCTGGATTTGTTCCCACCATTGTAGCATTCTGGATTTGTTCATGATATCACAGCATTCTGGACTTGGGACATCACAGCATTCTGGACTTGTTCATGATGTCACAGCATTCAGGATTTGTGACATCGCAGTATTCTGGATTTGTTTCCAACATTGTAGCGTTCTGGATTTGTTCCCAACATCCCAGCATTCTGGACTTGTTCATGACGTCACAGCGTTCTGGATTTGCCTTGACACTGAAGCAAGCTCTACGCTGAGTCAGTTACTATGCACCGTGGATTCTTGGTATATCAGCCTTCAGTTTCTGCTTTAATCGTTCCCCTATTTCTCTCCTATTACTTAAAAAACATTGCCAACTATTTTGTTGTTTAAACTATTTCTTCTCCCTGCAGTATTCTAATTCCTCATACTCCTCTTAGTTGATGAGACATTTAGCATTTCTCAATTTCTAAGTTGACATACTTAATTTCTGTATGCCTCAATTTATTGACTGTACTTCACTGCTATGTCTAAGAGAACTGAACTTTCCTCATCCTCTTTTCTCTATATCATGTCTTAGATTTTGCTAAATTCATCTTAAAATTGTAGACCATTATTGGAATTGGAATTGAATTTTCATTGCAGAAATTATTCTGGTTTAGGTGCATGTTCTACAATTAAACAACATTAACTTTAATCATGATATAATGTTCACACTATGTAAAACAAGGTAATGTTTCTTACATTTAACTAACATTCTCAAAGTCTAAGACCCATTCTTTCTTCTTGGAGTGCACCAAGTCTGTTTTATATCTGACGTCTATTTTGAATAGTGTCAAGATTTCATGATTTCTTCAGTTTAGATAATTACTTTCCTATTGCATATTTCACAATTTCTTTCCTGTTTTCTTCTTTCTTTTTTTCTTCTTCTGGTTTTGGGGCTTGAAGTCAGGGCCTGGGTGCTGTCTCTGAACTATTTTGTGCTCCAGGCTGGTGCTCTACCACTTGAGCCACAGCTCCACTTCCAGCTTTTTGGCAGTGAATTGGAGATAAGAGTCTCATGGACTTTCTTGCTTGAGCTGACTTTGAACCTTGACCTTCAGATCTCAGCTTTCCAAACAGCTAGAAATACAGGTCTGAGTCACCATTCCCAGCCTTTTCCTTCCTTTTTTTCTTCCCTCCCTCCCTCCCTCCCTCCCTCCCTCCCTCCCTCCCTCCCTCCCTTTCTCCTTTTTTTTTTTTTTGTAATTTTTTATTCTCCATTGGTTCTTTTAGCTACTACAAGAAGCTGGTGTGATTTTTGTCATGTCTCCTGTCCTCCCTCCAACCATCTTCATCTTTCTATCCTTACCTTTGTTGGTGGTGATAGCCATGTGGCACCTCCAACCGAATCACCTTGTAATGTCACCCAAAGTAATCCCAGCCCTGCCTTGCCTAGGTGAGCGTCTTTGCTCTGGAACTTTCCCTTGATACAGGAACAGGTGTCAGAGAGGAGTCAGGTTCTGCTGGCCTCGGAGGGAGGGAGGCATGGACTGGGGTGGGAGAGAGCCCGCAGCACAGGAGGAGGAAAGGCCAGCGAAGGGCTCCTCATGGGGCCTTTGGAAGAGCTGCAGGCTGCACATTCCTTTCCCATTGCACCTCAGATCCGAAAGCTTGTACAGTTTTTATTTTTGCTTAAAACCAACCAAACACTGGATTTGCAGTATTTTGTTACAGAAACAATCCAAAATTGATACATCATCTTCTTTATTAAAAAACAAATGGTACAGTCCTGAGATTTGAACTCGGGGCTCCACACTCTTCCTCAGCTTTTTGACTCAAGGCTGATACTCTGCCATTTAAGCCACAGCTCCATTTCTGGCCTTTCTTGTCTGGACTGGCTTCAAAACATGATCCTCAGACCTCAGCCTCCTGGGTGGCTAGGATTACAGGTGTGAGCCACATATGCCCAGCTATCTTTTTTACAATTTTGAACTGTGGGTTGAGGAATTCTCTGCTCCTGCCCCCCATACTGGGGCTTGAACTCCAGTCTTAGAGCTCTTACATGGCATTTTTGCCTACAGCTGGCCCTCTACCACTTGAGCCACACTTCCAATTTCAGCATTTTGCTGGTTAACTGAAGGTAATATCTGAAGGATTTGTCTCCTGAGGCTGACTATGGAACTTGATCCTCAGATCTCAGCCTCCTGAATAACTAAGATTGCAGGCATGAGCCACCGGGGCCTGGCTTTGCTCATCTTCTTTAATGCCTGCAGGCCGAGTGATTTTTCTCTCAATCACACGAGTAGCCAAAGCCCAAAGCCGCTTTGAATCAAAACATTCCACCCTCTGGCGTTCAGATGCTTTCCTCTCCGTCCTCAACCAGCTTCTCAGAATAACCAGCTGTTTGCTGCTCCCAATGGGATTTTGTCTGTATTTTGTTACTTTCCCCTGGATTGGATTGCTCTTGTTCAATAGCTGTCCTGTCACTTTTTATCTTTCTAAGAATAGATTCTATCCCCTTTCTAAAAGATTTTCACAGCATATCTCTTCCAGAGTAATGCTTATCTCTAAGTTTCCACTTTTCTGTTCTACTTGATTGTAGCTATAACATTAGTGAAGACAAAGTTTTTAAATAATCCAGCTTACTCCTTTCTGTGCTCTCACTTGACCTTGAATTTAAACTATGGGGTTTTGTGTTTCTGGTGAAGCTGGTCTTTGTGTCAGATGTCTATAGTCATCTAAGCTGATTTATAGCTCATTTAGGACTGGAACTAAGATGTATGTGTGTGTGCGTGTGTGTGTGCATGTGTGCGTGTGTGCGTGTGTGTGTGTGTGTGTGTGTGTGTGTGTGTGTGTGTGTGTGCTGGAACTGAAACTTCAGGGCCTCATGCTCTTGCTTTGTTTTTTCACTCAAGGTTGGTGCTCTGCCACTTGGGCCATGCCTTCACTTCAACTTTTTGGTGGTTAAACAGAGATAAGAATCTAATCTTACAGTCTTTCTGCCTGGGCTGGCTTTGAACTTCAGTCCTCAGGTCTCTGCCTCCTGAGTAAGATAGGAATATGACATGAGCTGCCAGACATTAGATGGTTCCCTATTCTTTTATTACTGAAGGCTTTGCAAAGGATGACTGGCCTCTAGAGAAAGGGTAGTCTTCCTGCTGCTTGTCCCCAAATCACCCAGTCTGTCTCTGCCTCCTGGCCCCCGAATGGCCTTCCATCTGAGGAAGAAACCTTCACCTGGTCATTACTCGTGGGATCTCTGAAAAGTTGTTATTATGTCTTGAGTTCTATTCTGCATTCCAGGAGATGCTTTTCAAAGGGGTGGAGGCATTTGTTTGGGAAACTGCATTATTCTTCACAGATGCTCTAACATTACCCTGAAGGGAGTGTCCTGCCCCGTCCTGCCCCGTCCTGCCAGGTCCTGCCCGGTCTTGCTCCATCCTGCTCCATCCTGCTCCATCCTGCCAGGTCCTGCTTGGTTCACGTCCTGCCCAGTCCTGCCTTGTCCTGCCCCATCCTGCCCCATCCTACCTGGTTCTGCCCAGTCCTGTCCTGTCCTTCTCTGTCTGGCCAGGTCCTGCTCCATCCTGCCCCGTTCTGCCCTGTTCTGCCCCGTTCTACCTGGTTCTGCCCGGTCCTGCACAGTCCTGTCCAGTCCTGTTCCATCTTGCTCCATCCTGCCTGGTCCTGCCTTGTCCTGCCTGTTCCTGCCCCGTCCTGCTCAATCCTGTCTGGTCCTGTCCTGTCCTGTTCCGTCCTCCCCAGGCATGTGATGTGTCTTCACAATACACACATGGGAAGGGGAAGGGGGAGGAACGAGGGAGAGGAGGAGGAGAAGGGAGAAGGAGGAGAAGGAGGAGGAGAAAGGGCCCATAGCTCATGAGAAACAAACAGAACTAGCAAGATTCAAATTCCCTTGAATTCCCAGAGTCAGATCTGATTCTGATTTGATCAATGGATTAAATTTAAAGAGCATAAAATAAGAAACGTTCAGACAGACAAAAACAGAAAATGTAAATGAAACTTCAGTATAAATGAACCAAGCATTTGTTACAGGTACTGAAGTGTCGCTATGCTTCAGGCTTTTTTTAATGACACGAGAATGCACAGTCTGCTTGGTACAAAGGACTACTGCTCAGAAACGGGAACAGGTTACTCCCCTTGTAATTTGGATATAGCACACATTTTTAAATGTCAGCCTATAATTTGACCCAATTTCTTTTTAAAAGTTCATAATTATGAACCCAGTAAATACCTGTAGTTCTCTATAATTACAGTGTGAACAATACAAGGTTCACTTTTATTATACATGACATATAAAACATACACAATTTTTACTTTGGATTTAAAATCTAAGGTTACAGTTTCTTAATAAAAAAAAACATTTGATTCCCACTTTGGAAGTTGTTCTGTTGACTGGAAGCTGGTAACAGTTTCCAGTTTAATGAGTATTTGACACCTGAGTTTTGGAAGCTTTAAGAAACCCCCAGAAAGCTACTTTTCAGCAATATAAAACAGAGGATTATCTGGATAGATTGTGAGCAAAGAAGCGGGCAGAGATGAGTTGAGAGGCCTCTCTTAGGTTTTCTGTTTGCTGAGCAGCTGTGTTCAGATCCGGATGAGTATTTTAAGGAAACTCCATTCTCTCTCTCATCTCTTTTCAACAGTGGGATCCATCCCATTCCTGAGTTGTTGCAGATTCTCTTTTGATAAGGGCTTTGTTTGCTGTTGTGTTATTAGCATACACACAGCTCTCCGCTCTCCTTGAGAATAATTAGAGTCGTTTGCTAGTGGAGCAGATCGGTGACTCAGGACACAGTTTACTGCTGTCATATTACCCAACTAAGAAGGAAAATGTGGAACTGGGAGTCTTGCAGACCTTCTATACTTAGCCTATAAAGAGAAAATCAATTTTCTTTTTGAGTAGAGGGTTTTTGCTGTTTCCAGCAGGGGCAATTGTTTTTACCTGTCTGCTTGCTAGGAAAATGCAAGTAGGGGTCTGTTTAATGCATCTTATTATTCTAATTGCTAACGTGAGGTGGATACAAAGTAGAGAGCTCCTGTGAAGTGGTCAGCAGTGGCCGGGCGCCGGTGCTTACACCTGTGGTCCTGGCCACTCGGGAGGCTCAGCTCTGAGGATCGCAGTTCTAAGCTAGCCTGGGCAGGAACGTCTGTGAGACTCTTCAATTAATCAGCAAAAAGCCAGAAGTGGAGCTGTGACTCAAGTGGTCAAGTGCCAGCCTTGAGAGAAGAAGAAGCCAGTAGAGAGAGAGGCTCTGAGTTCCGGTACCCACAAGAGAAACCAACGCAAAATGACAGTAGAGACCATGCCTAAATCCTGGCTGGAAGCCTGACCAGTGCTGTCCATGTGGACGGTGGCCGTGAAGAGAAGGCCCTGCACTGCGTCTCATTTCCACAAACTCTCCCTTCAGTTACTCCTTCTGGACTGGAAACTCAGCTAGGATAGCAGGAAAGCACGGCGCGGATCCAGTGCTTCATAACCCAGTGCTCGAATCGCATTTGTGTGTCAGGCGAAGATTCTGATGTCCAGCTCAGGCTGTCGTGGACAGGTGCCGTTCTCTCCTGGGCCAGGGCTGAGGAGAGGTGACCTGGCCGAGCCAGGGCCGAGCAGCAGGGGCGAGCTGGCCAAGCCAGGGCTCAGCGTGCCCGTTATTCCCAGACGCCGTGCTGCTGTCCAGGCAAGGTGCACACTGCAGCAGCCTCACAGGGCCCCGGGGGTCACCTGGCCTGGATTCTCCTAGGCCAGATTCGGGGTCCTTAGTACCCCTTGGAGAAGCAGCCTAAGTGTGCGGGCAGGAAATCTGGCCTTCATTTTGTACAGATCTGAAGACTTCTTTTTTCTGTCTTTTAGATCTAACCAGTTTTATAATCCAAGAGATTGAGGCCAGGTAAGAAGCTGTAAGGAGCCTGGGCAGCGGAAGGAGTAGCAGGCCCAGCCCAGCCCCTGGGAGAAAGCAGACAGCCAGGCCGCGGGTTTATGTCAGCCACGGCAGGGAGACCACCCACAAGCCAGAGCCGCAGAGCGGCCTCCATGAATGAATTTGGAATTGGCTTTTGGGTCTGTCTGGCCTGTGATGTATGACTATATGGTACTAATATAAATTCGCTCTATCCAAAACTGCATTGTCCTAATGTGATTTCTTTCTATACAAATGATAGAACTGGCTAGTCTTGGGCCCAGTCTTCCATGAGTTGAAAAGCACATTCTGAAGTCATCTGAGTGCCTTCCCTTTCCCATGTTGTATTTGGAGAAACGCTGCCCTGGTTCCTTTCTTACGTTGCATGTGTTTCATCCATTGAGCATCAGCTGTGAGCGATGCAGTCTTTCAAAAACAACCATGTTTACCACCCAACGTTGCTGAAAAACCCACATTCACCCAAGCTGCCGTCTGTTATAGGGGTACTCTCTGTTATAAGGGGCATGCTCTGTTATATGGGAGTATACTCTATTAAAAGGGGGCATGCTTTATAAGGGGGTGAACTCTGTTATGAAGACCTTACTTTCTATTAGGAGTTCATAAGCTCAGTCTCAAGAGAAACAAGATCAACATAGAATAACTCTGAAAGAAATTTCTTACATATATTTTACGTAGAAAACAGGCCATGTTACCAAAAGTCAGTTTTCCAAGTGTCTAATATATTCAATACATTCAATATGCTCTTCACTGTGGTGAAAACATGGCCTTTGTGCATGTGTGTGTGTGTGTGTGTGTGTGCGCGTGCGCGCGTGCGTGTGTGTGTGTGTGTGTGTGTGTGTGTGTGTGGTGTGCTAGTACTGGTGTGTGAACTCAGGGCCTCAGTGAACTCTTGGCTCTTCCTGCTCAAGGCTGGTGCTCCACCACTTGCACCACATTTCCACTAATGGCATTTTGGTGGTTCACTGGAAAGAAAAGTCTCACAGACTTTCCTTCCCTGACCGGCTTTGACTTTCATTCCTCAGGTCCCAGCTCCCTGGGTAGCTGGTAGGAGAGCCCCCGTGCCTGGCTCTAACCGAATCCGCTCATAGACGGCTCTGCTCCTGGAGCTGATGATGGTGTCTCTCGGGTGAAAGTCAGGTCTTGGGGTTGATCTGGGAAGGCAGCCCCGCACACGGGCTGCTGCCTGTGATTCCTGCAGTTTTCCATTTGGTGAGAACAAAAATCACTGAAACAATCTAAAAAGGCTTCTCATCTTTATCACGCTTCTCTTGTGACGTGGGGGAACTAAACACAAGATCCGGTTACGTTTAATCCAGTTACTTTTCAATATCAGCTTGATCCAGAAGACATGCCTGCCTAGCCCCTAGGGCTCCTGTAGAAGAACCCCAGACACTCAGGATGCGTGTGCTCTAGTATGACTCAGTTTAGCTATCCACACACGAGATAGAGCTAAGCAGCCAAAACTCTGAGCTCCACAGTCAGCCACATTGTTGTCATAACTGCCTGGTGTTAGTGTGGCTCACCGAACACCAGACCTGAGTTCCCGCTCTCCTCTCAGATGCTGTGAAGCCGGATTCCCATGCCCACAGCCCTGCCTTCCACCGGGGCACGATCTCCCCAGGCTTCCCCAGGCTTCCCCACTCCTCCCCCAGGCTTCCCCACTCCTCCCCCACGCCCCCCAGGCCTCCCCCACGCCTCCCCAGGCCTCCCTACTCCTCCCCCACACCCCCCAGGCCTCCCCACACTTCCTCATGCCTCCCCACACCTCCTTACCCCTCCCCAGGCCTCCTTCATGCCCCCGAGGCCTTCCCCCCTCCCCACACCTCCTAGGCCTCCCCACACCTCCTCAGGCCTCCCTACTCCTCCCCCTCCCCCTCCCAAGCTTCCGCACACCTCCCCACCCCACCCCATTCCTCCCCCACGCCCCCCAAGCCTCTCCACGCCTCCCCACTCCTCCCCCATGCCCCCAGGCCTTTCCACACTCCCCAGGCCTCCCCACCCCTCCCCACTCCTCCCTACCCCTTTCCATGCCTCTCCACAACTCTCCACCCCTCCCCATGCCTCCCCACCCCTCCCCAGGCCTCCCCCATGCCCTCCAAGCCGCCCCACCCCTCCCCACCCCTCCCCACGCCTCGTCATACCTCTCCACGCCTCCCCACTCCTCCCCCATGCCCCCAGGCCTTTCCACACTCCCCAGGCCTCCCCAGGCCTCCCCACCCTCCCCCCTCCTCCCTACCCCTTTCCATGCCTCCCCACGCCTCTCCACCCCTCCCCACATCTCCCCACACCTCCCCATGCACCCCCCACGCTTCCCCATGCCTCTCCTGGCTCTGTGCCCTTCTGTTCAGCACACTGGCTTCCATGTTGCTTTGTAGGAGGTGGATTTTCACGAGATGAAGGGCAGGGAACAGCAGATGGCACGATTTAAACACTCTGACAACAGTGGGGCAGATTGAGATTCACCTCAGCTGAGTGGTGGGACAGGAGGGCTAACTGTGCTGGAACTTTCTTTTGATGGTTTTCCTAATCACTTAATTTTCTTGATGGAATGTGGTCAAAACCACACTATATATATATAAATATATAAATATATATATATAATTTCTGGGGTCCAACCTGCAGCACCGTGCATAGGCAAGTGCTTCTGTATTGGGTACACCTCAGTGTGTATGTACACATGTGTACATGATGTGTATGGTGTGTGGCAATGTGATGTGTATATATATGCAATGTGCATGTCTATATACATGTACACACATGTATATGCAGATGGTGTGTCTATATGTATATGATGCTGTATATATATGTATATGATGCTGTGTGCATATGTGTATGGTGTGCCTGTATTAGTATACTATGTGTGATGTATACTTGTATAACATGTACACATGACACAGGTACATGTGCATACTACACGTGTATATGCATGTGACATGTGCAGGTATGTGTATGTACATACAACATGTGTATATGCATTAATGTGCATGTGTATATATGTATATGGTGTGTGTACATGTATGTGATGTGCATCTATACAATGTGTATATACATGCATGTGATGTGCGTGTGTGTATGTATATGGTATGTATATGTATGTGACATGCAGGTATGTGTATGTGTATACAATGTGTGCATATACACATGTGCTATGCAGATATTTGTGTGGATATGATGTGTGTATATGTATTTGATATGTGCATACATGTATGTATATATCTTCAAAGGATGCATAAAGGAAACTTTGGAGACTCCTGGTGCCAAAACCACCACAGTTATCTCCGCCCCCAATTGTTGAAGGAACCGAAGACACTGTATGCTACATCAACATGAGTCTGACTTTTGAAACAAAAGTCACCCACTCCACATCAGCACAGATCTCAAGGTCATTTGCCACAGTGCACCAATCCAGGGGTGCTGCTGACCTCCGTGGAGAGCTCTGTCCTTTGAGATGTGAAATTCTGGTTGACGGTACAGCCAGGAAAGCAGGAATTCCTGCCTGAGCAGCCCTACCCGGGAAGATACAGCTTAAGCCCTTTATACACAAGAAAGAGGAAGTGCTTGCTGATTCTGCCTTACAACTCACCCAAATTAACCTTGACGAGTATCCCCAAAATACATAATTTTCCAGGTAACCGGTTTCTTCAGGAGCTAAGATGATGTGGAAGGCAATAAATTGGATGGTAATTAATTCCTGAGCATTTCCAGTGGCTTGGGCCATGACAGGCTCCTGAATTATGCCAGAGTTGTGTTTTACATCAGCATTTTTTTAAAGATAAAATTAAATGCTGGAAGCAATCCTTGAAAGAATCGAATTCATTTCACTGTAACCTGTTTTCATCATCTACAAGGAGGACGCTTTGGCTGCGGTGGATGGGAAGAGTTGAATGTTCCATTGGGAAGTGTGGACTTCTCTATTTCTCCTTAGGATTCTTAAACTAACTGTTGTTTATTTCACCATTGTTCTTTTCAATGAAAAAATTGGACTCTTGTTCCTATAAATTCTTTGGTATGAAAAATATCAAGCAATGGGTGAAGCAAAGACTCATGTATCGAATTTCCCCTATAGCCATGGTGGGGCTCTGCCATCTTGTCCTGTGCTTGCTCTGTGGGTTGCGCACGGCACATGGCCTTCTGTACACTTCCCAGTGTGTCAGAAGGAGAAGGAGCACCCTTCAAACCACAGCCACTATGTTATTATCACAAACAGTCACTCCTCTGATCAATACCAGGGGTCCTTTAGCAGGTGACATTGTCCAAAAAGAAATGTACTCTTTACCTGACTTATGCGATTGTAACCCCTTTGTACGACACCTTTATAAGAACAATTAAAAAATTAAATAAAGCACAGGTCTCACTGAATCCCACCTCCCTTCCCTTCCTATTTTTATGTATATTTTTGTTGTTAATAGACTAAGCCTTTGTCTAATAAAATTTTCTGATTGCATTTTTTTAATTTATCATGCTTTCTGTTTGCTATTTTCTGTAAATCAGTAGCCGAGCCAGAGGCTTCATCAGAGTCTGGTTTAATTATTTATTTTGGCAAATTAGGTCTGAAGTGGTATTGTATATGTCCATCAGCAAGAGCTTAGTCAGGTGCCAGTGGCTTATACTTATAATCCTAGCTACACTGGGGTTGAGATCCAAATCATAATTTGAAGCCATTCTAGGCAGAAAAGTCCACACTTTCTGCCTCAAAACAAACAATCATCAGCAAAAAGTCAGGTTGGAGGCATGGCTCAAGTGCAGAGTGCAAGCCCAGCAAGCTCCAGGCCCTGAACCAAACTGGTACCAGTTTAAAAAGTAGAAGGAAGACCTGATCATTTGTATTTGTGGCTAGGAGATAGGTCTAAAGAAGAGACAAAAAGCTATATAATGGCTGGAATGGTTTTAAGGAGAGAGAATGGTACTGTGCACCATTTGTTCTTGCTGGGGAATGGCGTATACATGGGAAAGCAGAAGACGGCTGGGTTCCTTTCTCTTGTGTTGTGTAACATGTTTGAAATTGTCCGGCTTCTCTCATTTATTCTCGGGGACCACAAGGCTCTGGTGGCTCAGAGCATTCCCGCCAGAGGCTGGCCACCCCAGCAGCTCTGGGGGTGTCAGGTAGAGGTGGGGAGCAGTGTGAGATCGCCACACATGGCGTGATTTCACTCACTCTCGTTCCAGGTCCCCGTGCCCATGAGAAGGAGGGACTGTGACAGGTGCCATGCTGTGAGTCGGAGGGTCCCCGGCTGGGGGACAGCACCCCCACACCTGGACAGAGAACTCTTCCCCATATCCACTGTCCCAGACCAGGGGCAGCCCATGCTCACACACAGCGCAGCTCTCCTGTGCACACAGGGCTGTGCTCACACACAGCGCAGCTCTCCTGTGCACACGGGGCTGTGCTCACACACAGCGCAGCTCTCCTGTGCACACGGGGCTGTGCTCACACACAGAGCAGCTCTCATGTGCACACGGGGCTGTGCTCACACACAGCACAGCTCTCCTGTGCACATGGGGACGTGCTCACACACAGTGCAGCTCTCCCATGCACACGGGGCTGTGCTCACACACAGCGCAGCTCTCCCGTGCACACGGGGACGTGCTCACACACAGCGCAGCTCTCCTGTGCACACGGGGACGTGCTCACACACAGCGCAGCTCTCCTGTGTACACGGGGCTGTGCTCACACACAGCGCAGCTCTCCTGTGCACACGGGCCTGTGCTCACACACAGCGCAGCTCTCCTGTGCACACGGGGACGTGCTCACACACAGCGCAGCTCTCCTGTGCACACGGGCCTGTACTCACACACAGAGCAGCTCTCCTGTGCACACGGGGACGTGCTCACACACAGCGCAGCTCTCCTGTGCACACGGGGACGTGCTCACACACAGCGCAGCTCTCCTCTGCACACGGGGACGTGCTCAAACAAAGCGCAGCTCTCCTCTGCACACAGGGCTGTGCTCACACACAGCGCAGCTCTCCTGTGCACACGGGCCTGTGCTCACACACAGCGCAGCTCTCCTGTGCACACGGGGATGTGCTCACACACAGCGCAGCTCTCCTGTGCACACGGGGACATGCTCACACACAGCACAGCTCTCCTGTGCACACGGGGACATGCTCACACACAGCGCAGCTCTCCTGTGCACATGGGGACATGCTCACACACAGCACAGCTCTCCTGTGCACACGGGGCTGTGCTCACACACAGCACAGTTCTCCTGTGCACACGGGCCTGTACTCACACACAGCGCAGCTCTCCCGTGCACACGGGGACGTGCTCACACACAGCGCAGCTCTCCCGTGCACACGGGGCTGTGCTCACACACAGCGCAGCTCTCCCGTGCACACGGGGCTGTGCTCACACACAGCGCAGCTCTCCTGTGCACACGGGGACGTGCTCACACACAGCGCAGCTCTCCTGTGCACACGGGGCTGTGCTCACACACAGCGCAGCTCTCCTGTGCACACGGGCCTGTGCTCACACACAGAGCAGCTCTCCTGTGCACACGGGGCTGTGCTCACACACAGCGCAGCTCTCCTGTGCACACGGGGACGTGCTCACACACAGCGCAGCTCTCCTGTGCACACGGGGACGTGCTCACACACAGCGCAGCTCTCCTGTGCACACGGGGACGTGCTCACACACAGCGCAGCTCTCCTGTGCACACGGGGACATGCTCACACACAGCACAGCTCTCCTGTGAACATGGGGCTGTGCTCACACACAGCGCAGCTCTCCTGTGCACACGGGGACGTGCTCACACACAGCACAGCTCTCCTGTGCACACAGGGCTGTGCTCACACACAGCGCAGCTCTCCTGTACACACGGGGACGTGCTCACACACAGCGCAGCTCTCCTGTGCACACAGGGACGTGCTCACACACAGCGCAGCTCTCCTGTGCACACGGGCCTGTGCTCACAAACAGCGCAGCTCTCCTGTGCACACGGGGACGTGCTCACACACAGCGCAGCTCTCCTGTGCACACGGGGATGTGCTCACACACAGAGCAGCTCTCCTGTGCACACGGGGCCGTGCTCACACACAGCGCAGCTCTCCTTTGCACACGGGGACGTGCTCACACACAGCGCAGCTCTCCTGTACACACGGGGACGTGCTCACACACAGCTAGCTCTCCTGTAGACATGTGGGCTGGGACTGGCGCAGGACTCCAGGGATGTGCTCTAGCACAAAGCTCTCCTGTGCACACGGGGACATGCTCACACACAGCGCAGCTCTCCTGTGCACACGGGCCTGTACTCACACACAGAGCAGCTCTCCTGTGCACACGGGGACGTGCTCACACACAGCGCAGCTCTCCTCTGCACACGGGGACGTGCTCACACACAGCGCAGCTCTCCTGTGCACACGGGCCTGTGCTCACACACAGCGCAGCTCTCCTGTGCACACGGGGCTGTGCTCACACACAGCGCAGCTCTCCTGTGCACACGGGGACATGCTCACACACAGCACAGCTCTCCTGTGCACACGGGGACGTGCTCACACACAGCGCAGCTCTCCTATGCACACGGGGCTGTGCTCACACACAGCACAGCTCTCCTGTGCACACGGGGCTGTGCTCACACACAGCACAGCTCTCCTGTGCACACGGGCCTGTGCTCACACACAGCACAGCTCTCCCGTGCACACGGGGACTTGCTCACACACAGCGCAGCTCTCCCGTGCACACGGGGCTGTGCTCACACAGCGCAGCTCTCCCGTGCACACGGGGCTGTGCTCACACACAGCGCAGCTCTCCCGTGCACACGGGGCTGTGCTCACACACAGCGCAGCTCTCCCGTGCACACGGGGCTGTGCTCACACACAGCGCAGCTCTCCCGTGCACACGGGGACTTGCTCACACACAGCGCAGCTCTCCCGTGCACACGGGGCTGTGCTCACACAGCGCAGCTCTCCCGTGCACACGGGGCTGTGCTCACACACAGCGCAGCTCTCCCGTGCACACGGGGCTGTGCTCACACACAGCGCAGCTCTCCCGTGCACACGGGGCTGTGCTCACACACAGCGCAGCTCTCCCGTGCACACGGGGCTGTGCTCACACACAGCGCAGCTCTCCTGTGCACAAGGGCCTGTGCTCACACACAGAGCAGCTCTCCTGTGCACACGGGGCTGTGCTCACACACAGCGCAGCTCTCCTGTGCACACGGGGACGTGCTCACACACAGCGCAGCTCTCCTGTGCACACAGGGACGTGCTCACACACAGCGCAGCTCTCCTGTGCACACGGGGACGTGCTCACACACAGCGCAGCTCTCCTGTGCACACGGGGACATGCTCACACACAGCACAGCTCTCCTGTGAACATGGGGCTGTGCTCACACACAGCGCAGCTCTCCTGTGCACACGGGGACGTGCTCACACACAGCGCAGCTCTCCTGTGCACACGGGGCTGTGCTCACACACAGCGCAGTTCTCCTGTACACACGGGGACATGCTCACACACAGCGCAGCTCTCCTGTGCACACGGGCCTGTGCTCACACACAGTGCAGCTCTCCTGTGCACACGGGGCTGTGCTCACACACAGAGCAGCTCTCCTGTGCACACGGGGCTGTGCTCACACACAGCACAGCTCTCCTGTGCACATGGGGACGTGCTCACACACAGTGCAGCTCTCCCATGCACACGGGGCTGTGCTCACACACAGCGCAGCTCTCCCGTGCACACGGGGACGTGCTCACACACAGCGCAGCTCTCCTGTGCACACGGGGACGTGCTCACACACAGCGCAGCTCTCCTGTGTACACGGGGCTGTGCTCACACACAGCGCAGCTCTCCTGTGCACACGGGCCTGTGCTCACACACAGCGCAGCTCTCCTGTGCACACTGGGATGTGCTCACACACAGCGCAGCTCTCCTGTGCACACGGGGACATGCTCACACACAGCACAGCTCTCCTGTGCACACGGGGACGTGCTCACACACAGCGCAGCTCTCCTGTGCACACGGGGATGTGCTCACACACAGAGCAGCTCTCCTGTGCACACGGGGCCGTGCTCACACACAGCGCAGCTCTCCTTTGCACACGGGGACGTGCTCACACACAGCGCAGCTCTCCTGTATACACGGGGACGTGCTCACACACAGCCAGCTCTCCTGTAGACATGTGGGCTGGGACTGGCGCAGGACTCCAGGGACGTGCTCTAGCACAAAGCTCTCCTGTGCACACGGGGACATGCTCACACACAGCGCAGCTCTCCTGTGCACACGGGCCTGTACTCACACACAGAGCAGCTCTCCTGTGCACACAGGGACGTGCTCACACACAGCGCAGCTCTCCTGTGCACACGGGGCCGTGCTCACACACAGCGCAGCTCTCCTGTGCACACGGGGACGTGCTCACACACAGCGCAGCTCTCCTGTGCACACGGGGCCGTGCTCACACACAGCGCAGCTCTTCTGTGCACACGGGCCTGTGCTCACACACAGCGCAGCTCTCCTGTGCACACGGGGCTGTGCTCACACACAGCGCAGCTCTCCTGTGCACACGGGGACATGCTCACACACAGCACAGCTCTCCTGTGCACACGGGGACGTGCTCACACACAGCGCAGCTCTCCTGTGCACATGGGGACATGCTCACACACAGCACAGCTCTCCTGTGCACACAGGGCTGTGCTCACACACAGCACAGCTCTACTGTGCACACGGGCCTGTGCTCACACACAGCGCAGCTCTCCCGTGCACACGGGGACGTGCTCACACACAGCGCAGCTCTCCCGTGCACACGGGGCTGTGCTCACACACAGCGCAGCTCTCCCGTGCACACGGGGCTGTGCTCACACACAGCGCAGCTCTCCCGTGCACACGGGGCTGTGCTCACACACAGCGCAGCTCTCCCGTGCACACGGGCCTGTGCTCACACACAGAGCAGCTCTCCTGTGCACACGGGGATGTGCTCACACACAGCGCAGCTCTCCTGTGCACACGGGGACATGCTCACACACAGCGCAGCTCTCCTGTGCACACGGGGACGTGCTCACACACAGCGCAGCTCTCCTGTGCACACGGGGACGTGCTCACACACAGTGCAGCTCTCCTGTGCACACGGGGACATGCTCACACACAGCACAGCTCTCCTGTGAACATGGGGCTGTGCTCACACACAGCGCAGCTCTCCTGTGCACACGGGGACGTGCTCACACACAGCACAGCTCTCCTGTGCACACGGGGCTGTGCTCACACACAGCGCAGCTCTCCTGTACACACGGGGACGTGCTCACACACAGCGCAGCTCTCCTGTGCACACGGGGACGTGCTCACACACAGCGCAGCTCTCCTGTGCACACGGGCCTGTGCTCACACACAGCGCAGCTCTCCTGTGCACACGGGGACATGCTCACACACAGCGCAGCTCTCCTGTGCACACGGGGATGTGCTCACACACAGAGCAGCTCTCCTGTGCACATGGGGCCGTGCTCACACACAGCGCAGCTCTCCTTTGCACACGGGGACGTGCTCACACACAGCGCAGCTCTCCTGTACACACGGGGACGTGCTCACACACAGCCAGCTCTCCTGTAGACATGTGGGCTGGGACTGGCGCAGGACTCCAGGGTCGTGCTCTAGCACAAAGCTCTGTTCTTGAGGGTGTGTCAGGGAGAGGCGCCCTGCCATATCTCCTGGCTGTGAATCCCCGGAGCTTGTTCTCCTCAGCATTATTACCCGGTGGACTCCCAGCCCTTTGTTATGGGATTTCAATTTGTCAAGATTACTCTGTTGAAATTCAATTTCAGCCTCACATGACTTCAAGGTAAGGGAAAATACATCCAACAATGCCTAAGCTTCTGTTCAACTCTCTTCCGTACAAATACTGTTATAAAAACAAAAGTCAAACTCCATGAATTTATCTTTTCTGACCTTTGCCAGACCAACGTGTGTCTCAACCTCAAAGCAGGGTTCACTGAGTCAAAGTGTGATTGATTGTGTGATTGTGTATCTATGGCTTCGATGGTTTAGAAAGCTTTAAAATTATCAGAAATGTGAAGGTGATGAACTTACAAAACATTGCCAATCAAATCATTTTTGTTTTGTTTATATATTTAATTTTACATAATTTAATCAAAATTAACTTTGCAATTATTCCTATTGGTTTGGATTTATTATTTTCTAATATTAATGTGTGTGTATGTGTGTGTGTGCATGCGCGTGCATACGTGCGCATGCACTGGCTTGGGGCTTGAACTCTGGGCTTGGGCACTGTCCCTAAGCTCCTTTTATTCAAGGCTAGCTCTCCACCACTTGAACCACAGCTCCATTTCCAGGTTTTTGGTAATTAATTGGATATAGGGATCTCATGGACTTTCATGCCCAGGCTGTCTTTGAACCACAATCCTCACATCTCACCCTCCTGAGAAGGGTTACAGGCGTGAATCAGAGGTGCCCAGCTACTTAATATTAATTTAATTAATTAATTAATTTAATTAGTCAGCTAGTGCCAGCTAGTGGGCTTGAACTCAGGACATGACCCTCTCTCTTGGCTTTTTCATTGAAGGCTGGCACTGTACCACTTGAGCCTCAGCTCCACTTACAGGTTTTTGCTGGCTAATTGGAAATAAAAATCTCATGCCCTTGCTGGCTTCAAACTGTAGTCTTCAGATCTCAGCCTCCTGAGTAACTAGGATTATAGCTGTGAGCCACCAGCTTTCAGCCTGATATTAATTTAAAATCAACGTTTGCTTTTTCCTATTAGAGGCTCTAAAAAGTAAATTAAATCATTTAAATTTCACAATAATGCATATAAAGGGTACACAAGCAAGCATTGTTTTTGTAAGGCTGTTGTATTTGCAGTTCTGAAGCTCATTCTCCGATTCTCCTGGGGCATGCACACCTTGTCGTGAATTCGCTTGCTGAGAGTTGCCATAGCAAAATGTCACGACTCTGGCTCAGATAACACTCTTCTCATAGCCGTGAAGGCTGGAAGTCAGGCAGGGTTGGTCTCCCCAGACCCCTCAGCCCCTCAGCTTAGAGCTGGCCATCTTCTCTCTGTGTCCTTACAGCCTTTCCCGCATCCTCACCAGCAACTGCAACAGGACACCCATCCGGCTGGCCCAGCCTGCTGACCCACTGTAACTTCGTTTCCTCTTTCGGGAGCTAGTCTGTACTGCAGTGCTGCATCCTGAGTTCAAGGGTGAGGGGCAGGGCATGTTCAGCTTCCACAAAACTTCCTGTCAGAGTTCTGTGCAGGATTATGTTGAATTCAAAGGACCACTGTGTTGAATGACAACTGCTTTGTACAACTACATAAAGATAATAAAATTCCTAAAAAGTGATAAAATACAAATAAGGCCACACTTAAGCTACCAGCACAACCATGTTCACTGTAGTATTGTTTACCATAGCTAAGATACAGAATCAACCCAGATGCCCCTCAGGGGACAAATTGATTGAGAAAATGTGGTGTGTGTGTGTGTGTGTGTGTGTGTGTGTGTGTGTGTGTGTGTGTGTATGTGTGTGTGTGTAAATAGATATAGACCATGGAATTCTTCTTATCCATCAGAAAGATTGATACTGTGCCATTAGGAAAAAAATTATATTAAGTGAAGTAAGGTAGATTCAAAGAAACATAGGTTGTATGAATTTATGGTAGCTAGAATATACCTATAAATCTATAGGTGAAGATAAGTACATTGAATGATTTTAAACACACACACACACACACACACACACACACACACACACACACACACATCCATAGGGACATGATAAATTATACAGTCTCGAGACACTCACACATGGAGGCCAAAGGAAGATGCACATATGAGTGGATCACAAAGGCTTAATAACTGTGTGCAGATTGTCCTATAAAATAATATTTTATGAAATGAACTTCAAGAAAAGGAAAAAAGAGACATTTTTAAATTAAATTTAAAGGTTACAGTTATATAAGTCAGGTAATGAGGACATTTCTTTTTAATAGTTTCACCTCCTCCATCATTTTCTCCCACTTTTTCCCCTCCCAACCCCTTCCCCTCAAGTTGTAAAGTTCATTTCCAACATAGTGTCTAGTGGGTTTCACTGTTGAATTGGTTCACCCTTTGTCCCAACATTCCTGTGCTTTCCCTTGCCCTCCCCAAATCAAGTAAACTTACGTACAAGACAAAGGGTAAAGACATCGAAAACAATGACAACAGGGAATAAACCAAGGGAGAAAAAAAGACAGAAAAAAGAAATAACTGCAAACAGTACAATAAAAATGCCTCTTGTTTCATAAGAAGCATTTTTAGGAATCTCAGGGAAGGTAGGGAGGGAAGGGATGGTAGGGGGAAAACAATGGAGGGGGTAACAATGCTCAATAGGAAGTGTACTCATTACCTTGCTCATGTAACTGTAACCCTCTGTATAGTATCTTTACAATAAAAAAAATTTAAAAAAGAAAACTGAATATTGAATCAGTTATGAAAAAAGAGGCATTTTTAGTTGCTGTTCTAATTTTCTTTTTTTTTTAATCTTGTTTCTTGGTTTTGTAAGAAAGCACAGAAAAGGTGGAACAAAGGGTGAAGAAATACAACAGTGGCACTCATTAGACACCATGTGGAAAATGAACTATGCATCTTGCTAGTGGGCACAAGAGGGAAAAACTGTGTGAGAGTCATTACCTGACTCATGTAACTATAACCTCCCTGTATGGCACCTCTACAACAACAACAAAATATTACAAAAGTGATAAGCAAATATATATATAATATATATATATAATATATATATATATAATATATATATATATAATATATATATATAATATGCTGGACACTAGTGGCTCACACCTATAATCCTCAGTAGGCTGAGTTCAAAGCCAGGAAAGTCCATGAGACTTATCTCTAATTAATCACCAAAAAAAGCTGGAAGCAGAGCTGTGGTTCAAGTGGCAGAGCTCTAGCCTTGAGCACAAAAGCTCAGGGACAACACTCGGGTCCTGAGTTCAAGGTCCAGGGCTAGCAAAAAAGTGGGGGGAGCAAGTGAGTAGAACTAGGCAGAGAAGAGGAAGCGGCAAGTCTGTGCTGTTCTGACTCTGTCTCCAGCCAGTCCCCCCTCAGAGTGCAGGCTGCCCCGTGGGCCTCTGTCCCTGGGCTCTGGAAATGGGCCCAGCTTCACAGCTTCACAACTTGACAAGGGCACTTCCTCAAGGCAAGCCCAGGGCCACACAGGGTTAATTAGCGAATACTTGTGAAGTACTCCAGAAATGAAAAGTTTTGACCAATGCCAAAGTTATTGCAATATTTGGCAGCATCTATCAAAAAGTAGACAAATTTAAAGCTGGCTTAGCTTTGGCTTAATCTTTAAAAATGGATGTGTCAAAAACTCACATTTGATTTAACGAATGTTTATTGGGCACATATGGTTTCCAAAATTTTTAGAACAGTGATGAATTAAATTTGTTTATTCTCCTTAAGGAATTGACTGTTCAGAATCTATCTATCTATCTATCTATCTATCTATCTATCTATCTATCTATCTACTATAAATCATCTATCATCTATCTATATATTGTCTATTATCTATGTATCATATCTCTATATTAGTATCATCCATGTATCTTTATAATTCAGCAAAAATCCCTAAGTTCCTTGAAGATGAACATCTTGGACACTGGTGTCACGTGAAGCAGATATTTCCAACTGACGTTAGAGAGCACTGGATTGTGGAGAAGAAATTTAATCTGAGCCTTGAAGGATGGTAACATTTTACTAGAGTAGATACTGGGAAAAGGAAATCAAGGTGAGAGGTGGATGAGGCATGTCAGGGTAAATACAATTCTCTCAATTTTGTGCAGCAAGAGCAATGGCTAGACTCAGAGGCTGATGGCTTGGGTCCATAATCCTAGCTACTCAAGAGTTTGAATCTAAGGATCATGGTTCAAAGCCAGCCAGAGCAGGAAAGTCCATGAAACTTATCTCCAGTGAACTGCCAAAAAGCTGGAGGTGGAGCTGAGGCTCAAGTGGTAGAGTGGCAGCCTTGAACAGAAAAAGCCAAGTGAGAGCCTAAACTCCTGAGTTCAAGCCCCAGTAGCAACACAACCAAACCAAAACAAAAACAGAACAAAAGAGCAACAGTTGGGCTGACAGGGTAGATGGAGGTCAGCAGAGAAATCTCAATTGCCAGATCAAGGGGGGAGTGGAGAGGAGCTAGAACTTTCCACAAAGGGCCAGGGTGGGGTTGCAGTGGTCCTCAGGGTGGACGAAGCGTGGCCACACAGCAATTGCTGAGTAGTGAGCAATTACATGTTCTCATGATTCTGTGTTGCTGAGGGTCCTTGGGTCAGTTCCAATTGTATTGTTTTGGTGTACCTGGCTTTGTACTTAGGGATCTGACACTTGACATGGTCTTACAGTTTCTCTGTGTATATGTCTGTATGCATGTGTGTGCACACATTGTGTTTCTGTGTACATGGCTGTGCATGTAGGTTTGTTGTATGTGTGTCCATGTATGTGTGTGCATGTGGGTTCATTGTGTGTATGAATGGGTTCATTTGTGTATGTATGTGCATGCATATGTGTATTGCATTGGTGCAGTATTCATGCATGAGTGTGCACATGACTTGTGTTCACATGTGCTTGGGTATGTGCACGTGTGTTCATTGTGTGCATGTGTATTATGCATGAATGCACATGCGTGTGCATGTCTGTGCATGCATGTGTGTTCACTATTTGGTGTCTCACTGGAATCCGCAGGCCTCTGAGACCCAGACCCAGAGCTGATGGCCGGGCTGGTCAGATAGTAAGGACAGAGCTCCAGGGTGGGAGAGGCGACCCGGAGCTGGCCGGCTCCTGCTGCCCTGTGCAGCCATCTTAGAACCAACACCCAGGCCTTGCGAGACTTTCATCCTGAACTCCCTCATCTCCAGACTGTGAGAAATGGATCTCTGTTCTTTATAGGTGATGGAGTTTACGTTGTTGGAGCAACTCAAATGGACCATGGTAGTGTACACAGGTGGCACCTCGTTTAAACCTCAACACATCACACTCTACTCATCACTTTCAGAGATAACGAGCATGACAGGCGGTCAGGTTAAATGTTTTCACATGCACAAGGAAAGTTGTGACGCTTGAGTTTTCCCTCAGCAATCTGTGATTTTGTGTTAACTATATAATGTGACGCACGTGCACGTGCACGTGCATACATGCGTGCATGTGTGTGTGCGCGCGCCTAGATGTATGCAGAAATTTAGGGTTGTTTTGTGTGTACTCTACGGGTCCTTGTTTTCTTTCCATTAATTATAAATATTTCTTTGTTTTTTGTGCCGGTACTGGGATTTTGAACTCAGAATTTCAGGTTATTGCTCATGGGTTGCACTCTACCACTTGAGCCAAGCCTTAGTCCAGGATTTTGCAGGTTGATTGAAGATGGAGCCTCAGGACTTTATTATGCACTATTTTCTATTCCTTTCACATGGATCTATTGAATTATTTCTTTCAAAATAATTTGCTAAAAGAAATTTGAAAACAGATGGCAACAGGACAAAACAATAGAGCAAAATAAGACAAAGAGACAAGGGGCTCTCTGGGTCACAGTAATATTTAGAACTCATTTGTGTTTGATATAAATACATTGCATTTATGGGGTTGGGGGGATCACAGTAATGTTTAGAAGTCATTTGTCATTTGTATTTGATATAAATATGTTTTTTACTTTGTCTGTTGTCGGCCGTGGGGCTTGAACTCTTGGCCTGGGCGCTGTCCCTGAGCTCATCAGCTCAAGGCAAGCGCTCTACCACTTGTGCCACAGCGCCACTTCTGGTTTTCTGGTGGTTTATTGGAGATGAGAGTCTCACAGACTTTTCTGCCTGGGCTGGCTTTGAACCTCCATGCTCAGATCTCAGCCTCCTGAATAGCTAGGATGACAGGCCTCGTGAGCCACTGGCACTGGGCTTTTTTGCTTTATTTTTTAAATTGTTTCTATTTTTTATTTTTAACTTTTATTGTAAAAAGGTGGTGTACAGAGGGGTTATAGTTATGAGTCAGGTAATGAGTACATTTCCTTTTGAACAGTGTCACCTCCTCCATCATTCTCCTCCATCATTTTCCCCTTTTGATCCCCCCCTTTCCCTGAAAGTTGTACAGTTCATTTTTTTCTTTCTAAAACAAGCATACATCTTGTCTATTATTACTGTTACTTATCTTCCAGGAGCTGTGCATGAGCTTCCATCCAGCATGTGTCTGTGGACAAGAGCCACAGTGTCCCCTCTGTCCTCCCCCTCCCTCCCAACGCCACCTCTCCAGGGGCCGGCTCCATCCTCCCTGTGCTAAATGCTGTGGTTGTGGGCACCCCTCCCTCCCTCCCTCCTTCTCCCCTCTCCTCTCCTGGACCTGCATCCGGAGGGCTCAGCCGCCCAGGGCGGAGCTGATGGGCGGGAGGTGGGGGCACAGCCTCCATCCTGGCCTCCACTTGCAGCTGGGGGCCTGGAGAGCGGCAGGGGCCGGCCAGCCTACTGGGGTGCCTGGCCCAGGGTGGCCTGGGGAGCGCAGCTTTGGCTTTCCTCAGGGGAGGGCTGGCCCTAGGGAGGATTTGCCCGCCGCTGCCCAGTGCCCAGCACATGTTGCCATTTTCATTCAGTCCCAGCTCCAAGCCATTTCTTCTGGGTTGACATTTCCTGGGAGTGGTTTGAAAGAGCGGAGGCATAATCAAGAAAATGAAGTATTTCTACTTCTGGACTAACTTTAGAACTGTCACCAGGAAGAATGCCAAGGCTGAAGCCTTGCAGGAAGGCTCAGTGCTCCTAGAGAGAAGGAGGGGGAGGGCAGAGAGAGGAGGGGGAGGGGGAGGAGGAGGGAGATGGGGAGAGGAGGGAAGGTAGAAGGGGGAGGGAGGAAGGAGGAGGAAGGAGGAAGGAGGAGGGAGGGGGAGGAAGAGGGAGGGAGGAGGAGTGAGGGAGGAGGAGGGAGGAGGAGGCAGATGGGGAGAGGAGGGTGGGTAGAGGGGGAGGGGGAGGGAGAGAGGAGAATCCTGTCACCTAGAGACCACAGATTGCCCGGAAGCGAGCCTGGCCTGCCACTGACTCCCCGTTTACTTCACACACGCACATGACAGGAATTCAGTCAGATCTCCGCGCCTGTGTGGACAGCGCCATCTCAACGGATCATTTGAGATTTTATAGCTGGAGATGGGATGTGGAGAGCTCTGTCAGGCAACCGAGTCCAGGCTGGGAAATGATGGGGAAGAGCTATGCAGGAAGGGCAGGGGAGGTTGGGGCAGGGAAAGGAAGGACTGGGAGGGGTGGGGAGTCAGCACTGCCCTGGAAACAGGTGGGGATTTTCAGAGCATTTACATCCAGCTCAGGCTGCATGGTTACAAGTCAGAGAAGGCTTGCCAGGCTGCTCTCCACCTGCCCCTCCCTCCACCCTCCCTTTCTCACTCTTCCCTCCCCCTCCGGCCCCCCTTCGCTGTTCTGTATGGCACACCCCCCCTATTCCCCCCTTCCCCCATTGTGCTTACCTCATGGGGAGAGAACTAGTCAACTGGTCTCCACTTTGTGACACATTTGGTGGCAGGTGTCTCGACATGCTGGAAAACGTCCTAAAATTCCACCCTCAATGTGGGGCCCACACAGGGGAGGTTGTGGAAGCTCTGTTCCAGGAGCTCAGGTCCCCATGGGAGCTGGGGTCCCCCGTTCAGTCCCTGGGGGTCGCCGGTCCACTCCCCAGGGGTCATGCATCCACTCCCGGGGGTCACGGGTCCACTCCCTGGTCTGCTTGGCCTCTGAGCTGTGCGGTGCCATCTCTGAGCAGAGCCCAGCCCCCGCTGTCCGCAGTGCCTCGGGTCAGTGTGGAAGTCAGTCCTGAGGGTTTCGCACAATTGAAGTGAACACATTTATTCCTCTCCATGTCCTCCCAGAAAGCACAAAGAACTCTGAACGGAGCTGCTAATGAGGGTCAAACAGCTCCTCAAATGAAGGCAACAGTCTGATGATTGGTAATGTCATTTAGAATTTTAATGAAATCTAATATACCACATCACCCTTCATTAATGTTCGCTGAGAGCTTGCTGTTGCTTCTGGCAATTAGAGCTGGAAAGGTCTGGAAGGGTGAAGTCACTGGAGGCAGCAGCTCCACGGATGGCCTGTGCCTCTGTTTGTTTCAGGCAGTGTATTAGATGATTACATGGATTAGGAGCTAAGCCAGGTCCTATGCATTGCTTCACTTACCTGTAATACTATAGAAGGCAATCTAAATATTTCTTGTAGGGGACTTAGTGATTAGTTTTATAGGTATGCAAGCCGCCATTATGCAATGCAAAAGGTTTCCATATGTGAAAGGCTTTGAGGTGAATGGACAAAACTTTCTAGTTAATACTGTAATAGCTACTTTATGATTTGCATTTAGGGGGCATCAGCATTGAAGCTTGAACTTGGGGCTTGTTGCTGTTGCTTGGCTTTTTACTCGAGGCTGGTGCTCTACCACTTGAGCTGCAACTCCACTTCTGGCTTTTTGGCAGTCAATTGCAGATAAGAGTCTTACAGACTTTTCTACCTGGGCATTGAACCTTGATCCTCAAATCACAGCCTCCTGAGTAGCCAGGATTACAGATGAGCCTCGGGCACTGGGCCCAGGGTCTGTATTTCAAAGAATCAACCCAGATGCCCTTCAGTAGATGAAAATGTGATATGTATATCACGTACACACACAATGGAATTCTGTGCGTCCATCAGAAAGAATGATATTGCCCCATTCATAAGGAAACAGAAAGACTTGGAAAAAATCATATTAAGTGAAGTAAGCCAAACCCAAAGAAACACAGGCTGCATGGTCTCCATTGATTTGTAATAACTAGAATATGTCTACGATAGTCCTAGCAGAGAATCACAATAGCTCAATACTATGTTGATAAGAGTATATAAAATGAGGCTTATTGAAATGAACTCCAAGAAATGGACACGAGGGCTTTCTTATTCTTTTTCTTTTTTTGTGAGTATTGTTTGCAGTTCTTTCTTCTTTCTTTTTTTCCCTTTGGTTTATTCCCTGTTGACACTGTTCTTGATTTTTGTACCCTTTGTCTTGTATGTAAGTTTATCTGATTTGGGGAAGGGAAAGGAAATCACAGAAACGGTGGGACCAAGGCTGAATCCATGCAGCAGTGATACTCACTAGACACTATGCTGGAAATTAACTTTATGACTTGGGGTAGAGGGGGAACTGAGAGAGGGAAACTGGAGAAAATGAGGGAGGGGGTAACACTGTTGAAAAAGCAATGTGCTCAGGACCTTACTTATGTAACCGTAACCCCTCTGTACATCATCTTTACAAAAAAATAATGATAACAATAATGATAATAATATAAAGAAATGTCATATTTCTCGCTGATCTAATCCCAGGCTGTCTCATGGTGAGGAGGACAAATCTGAAGCCAGGGCTATAACTGTTGAAGCCAATACTGGTGCCTGGCCCCCTGGTCCCAGCCCCTGGTCCCAGCCCCTCCCACGCAGGCATCCATCCACAGATACACAGAGCTGCAGTGTGCACAATTAACCCTCGGACCCACCCCCATCCCCACCCTGCCCACAGTCCCTTGCTCACACATCCATTTCTGCTCTGGGGTGAATGTCCCCCGCCCCCCCCCCCCCCAGCCCACTGTCTCAGAATCTCGGAGTAGACAATGCTTCATCGTTATCTGGAATGAGGAAAACTCTAGGCTGAAAGCTGTGGCTGAGTCTGGGGGAGGAGAGGGGGAGGACTAGGGGGAGGTGGCCTTTCTCAAAGCAGCAGATGTCTTAAGACTGAAATAGATGCTGGGTTTGGCAAGCATTCCTGAACCTTTGGGATCACCTCTCCATTCCTGTCTAGCAGAGTGTAACTCCAGCTGACTTCAGCACTTTGGGCCAACAGTTTGGCAAGGAAACAGATACAAGGCAGAATTCAGATATTACCTCTTGAACAGAAACACCCTAAGGTTTTAGCTGCTTATAAAATTATTTAAAATAATTCAAACAAATGGAAAACTCAAGTGAGTTATGCACATGTTATTATAATGCCCACTTCCTTCTGGCCATCTGCAGCCCCCACAGCGCGTTGGTGGGCTCAGAACTACTGAGCTGGACATTGTTGTATGGGGTGTGGTCCCTGGGAGACAGCTGAGGGACAGTCCACTGCCACGTTAGGGACAGTCCACTGCTACACGAAATAGCCCCTTCCTTCCACCGAGGGATCTGTGGTTTTTCTGTTCATACTCCTCAGACAGAAAGTCTTGTGTGGACAACGTGGATTATTTTGTTAGGGAAAATGCTACAGATACAGAAAACGGGGCATTGGCAACTGGCTCCTATGATCCTAGCTACTCAGAAGGCTGAGATCTGAGAATCACAGTTCAAAGCCAGCCCAGGTAGCATTCTGTGAGAGTCTTATCTCCAATTAAACACCAAAAGCTGGAAGTGGAGCTGTGGCTCAAGTGATAGAGTGCTCACCTTGAGCACAAAAGCTCAGATCAGCTCCAAGGACCTCAGGACTGGCAGCAAAAAGGTCGGGGGAGGATGTGTATAGCTTTTTACCCCAAAGAGAACATGGGGAAGGGAACAGGCTCCGGGCAAGCCTGCCCGTCGAGGCAGATGGGTGGATGTGTTTTGCACAGCACCGCAGCTCCTCGCTCTCTTCTGGGCGGGCAGACCTGACAGGAGCAGGAGTCCTGGTTTTGAAGTCTGTGGAATCTCCCCAGAGCGAACTGCTCACCCAACTGCTGTCCCTCCCAACTTCCTGTGTATTTTGGTCCAACTTCCTTGATGCATTTTGTTTTGTTGCAGCAATATTGTACAAACAAATAATGAAAGAGAGACAGACAGACAAAGAAGTTCTGAGTATATCTGAAGAACACAGATATGGACACACTTCTGGAGATGAGCAAAAATATTGTTTTGATGAGGATGGGGTGGCTCATAATGAAGGAACTCATACCGTCCCGAGGGGGGAGGCCCAGCTGCTGTTCTGAGAGGGGAGGCCCCACTCTCAGCTGGTGAGGAGGCCAAGCTCCTATGGGGCTGCGGCCTTGGTGGACGCACAGCGCCCTGGCTATCCTGTTTCCCTGGGCCACCGCTCCTCAGTGGCATGCATGGACACTCCTCATGGCAAAGTCATTCCCACACCCACTCCTTATGCCAAGGTCATTCCCACGCCCGTCCTCTTGCCCCTCTCCCGGGCTGCAGGCTGCCCCTCCCACACTGTCTCTCTTAGACCTGCTTTCCAATGTTGCCAGCTTTGTGCTGCAGCTGGGCCCTGGCTGGGGAACCTCGCTGGACCCGGCCTGTGGGTGTCCCGTGTCCCATGTCCTGTGTCCTGTGTCCCGTGTCCTGTGTCCCGTGTTCCTCGTCTTCCCTCTTCTCCCAGTATCCTGCTGAGACACGCGCCTCCCAGAGCTGACATGGCTGAGAGCTCTCCAGGCAAGGAAGAGAAGCTTTTATTCCAGAAATAGAAAGAAACTTCAGGAGTGGAAGGGCTGGCATGTGACCCATGAAAGCAAATGTCGGATCGACTGTACTGGCCATCTCTGCCTCTTCCTGTGGTGCCAGAACAGAATGGTTCCCCTGGCCCCCTGGGGAGCCTGGTGGTTGAGGACTCCTGTAAACAACAGCTATACCACAACCCAGAAAACCCACAAGATTGCCAGGAGACACATGCACACACACACACACACACACACACACACACACACACACACACACATATACTCTCTCTCTCTCTCTCTCTCTCTCTCTCTCTCTCTCTCTCTCTCTCTCTCTCTCTCTCTCTCTCTCTTTATAAAGAATTGGTGCTGTGATAATTTTCCTGACTGAAGATGTATATTTTGACCTCATTTTCTATGAAAGTTTCCTTTTGGTTCGCAGAAATCCTAATGAAAAATTGTATTTTCCTCCCCCCAAGTATTCTACCCCCCAAGTAGCTGGGATTACAATGTCTGACCATTTTTAGTCTGGATTTAACTTTTTTATGTAAGTACATGATCTCTATTTCTGCTTATGTTTGTGTAAGAAAAAGATCAAGGCCATGCCAAGTGGGCACAGAGAATGAAGGGGAGGGTGGAGAGGATCTGTGGCCCTCAGCCCCAGCAGGCTCAGCTGGCTGGCTGGGCCGCACCGCGCCAGCAGAAGCGCCTGCAGAGCTGGCAGGGACTTGGGCATGCAGATGCGGGGATATGGGCATAGAGATGCGGGGACACCATCATGCAGATGTAGGGAGTTGGGCATGGAGACGTTGGGATATGGGCATGCAGACGCAGGGATTTGGGCATGGCTGGGGGTGGCAGTTGGTGTTAGAATGTGTGGTTTCAGAGGAACCCTCCAGTTACCAGCGTTACCCATGCTGTGCTGGCCAGGGTCATCGGATTCATTCATCTCCCTTCCTTAGTGAAAACGTATAAATATCCCACAGATTAAAGTCGCCTGGGCACTGGTAGCTGATGACTGTAGCCCTAGCTATTTGGATGGCTGAGATAGGAAGATTGAGGTTTGACGCCAGCCCAGGCAGGAAAGTCTATGAGACCTTGTCTCTAATGAACCACAAAAACCCAGAAGTGGAGCTGTGTCTCAAAGGATAGCCTTGATCACAAAAAACAAAAACAAAAACAAAAACCAACAAAACAAAACAGCAAGGTCCTGAGCTTATGTGCTCAGTGTGTGTGTGTGTGTGTGTGTGTGCGCGCACACACACACACACACACACACATATGCTGAATTTAAACTCCTTTGTAAAATTACTGAAAGACAATAAAAAATGAACAACTGTCAGTTTGAGGTAATGCAATCATGAGTGACCCTTTAAAAGACATCATATTTTTGTGTCTGTTTATATTTTCTATTTTTCTAATTTTTCATTTCATTTTTTTCCAGCAAATATGCCTTGGCTTTCTGAGAGTCACCATTGCAGAGATTGGATAATATTCATTGAACAAGACAGAGACAATCTCCAACCTCAGTGAACATCCATTCTTCTGGGAAGTTGGACGCCATAAAAAGTAAAGAGAAAAAAAGAAAGAGGAAAGAAGAGGAGGTAAAAGAGAGAGGAGGGAAATGAAAAGGAAGAAAAGCAATAGACCCAGTAAAGCGTGATCAGAGTCAGGCTCCAGTGGCTTGGGAGGATCCAAGATTCAACGCTAGCCCAGGCAGAGAAGTCTGTGAGACTCCATCTCCAAAAATAACCAGCCAAAGCCAGGGCTGGAGGTGTGGCTGCAGTGGCAGAGCGCCAGCCTGGCGAGCAAGCCAAGCAGCAGGAGGCACTGAGCAAAGCTGTCAATCCTGTGAAAGTGGAGAGATGGGGAAGAGGGATACTCAGGGCAAGCCTAAAGCTAGAAAACAGGGAGCATGCACATGTGCTGGCCTGCGGAGGTGTCTTAAGGGGGCCTCAATTAATGAGAATTTTTCTTTTAGAAAATGTATTACTGAAAACTGGACCCCAGGCGTGTGAAATTCTGTCTGCCGAGATGGAGGGAGGCAGACAGACCAGCCCCAGCCCCTAACACCCCACCACACACAGGGGTTTCATATTTTCAGAGTTTCCAATGGACGGTGTTAGGTTTAAGGACATCCATTATGAGTATGAAGGAGAGGGTGGTTTATAACCAGTTCCCCACAGACTTGGATCTTAGGTGTCAAGAACAAACCTTTCAAAGAGAGTGAAAATTAAACAACAAAGGGGAACATCTGTAAAAATGTAGGATGATAGCTGGGCACCGGTGGCTCACACCTGTAGTTCTAGCTACTCAGAGGCCGAGATCTGAGGATCATGGTTCAAAGCCAGTCTAGGCAGACACATCCTAGAGACCCTTCTCTCCAGTTAACCAGCAACAGACTGGACAGGAGTGGCAAGTCAAGTGATAGAGCACCAGCCTTGAACAAATAGCCAAGTGAGTGCATGAGGTCCTGAGTTCAAGTCACAGTGCCAGCACACACACACATATACACACACGCTCAAGCACACACACACACACACAAATTAGGATGATATAATGGTAGGTTGGAGGATTTTTAGTATCCCCACCTTCACAAGCAAGCCTCAGCAAAAGGCTGCGAACGATTATATCAGCAATAACAAATGCTTTGAATGTGTAATCGGTTTGTCTTAATATCACACAAAATTTGAAATATGAACCTTAAGGGCATTTTGTGATTATTAATATCTTCCAAACCAACACGCTCATTCCTGGGAACATTTGTTCGCTCTGTCCATAGCCTGGACTAGCCTCTCTTCCCAGGAGGCTTCTCCATGGAAGCTTCTAGAGCCATCTGTTCCCCTGTCCTGGTAAAGAGAGTCAGGCTTTCTTCAGTCCTCAGGGTGTTGTAGAGGACAGGCTTGGGTCACGCTGACTTTGAATGTGGCAGTCACATCCCAGGCCACAGGCCGGGGACGTGTGGACGTGGCGTTGAGGTGGCCTCATGCGGGGTTCACAGACGCGCGGGGTTCACAGGCGTGCAGGGTTCACAGACGCGCGGGGTTCACAGACACGCAGGGTTCACAGGCGTGCAGGGTTCACAGACGCGCGGGGTTCACAGACGCGCGGGTTCACAGACGCGCGGGGTTCACAGACGCGCAGGGTTCACAGACACGCAGGGTTCACAGATGTGCGGACACACAGGTTCACAGATGTGGGGTTCACAGACCTGCGGGTTCACAGACGCGCGGGGTTCACAGACGCGCGGGGTTCACAGACGCGCGGGGTTCACAGACGCGCGGGGTTCACAGACACGCGGGGTTCACAGACACACAGGGCTCACAGGTGTGCGGGGTTCACAGACGCGCGGGGTTCACAGACGCGCGGGGTTCACAGACACGCAGGGTTCACAGGCATGCAGGGTTCACAGACGCGCGGGGTTCACAGACCTGCGGGTTCACAGACGCGCGGGGTTCACAGACGCTCGGGGTTCACAGACGCGCGGGGTTCACAGACGCGCGGGGTTCACAGACACGCAGGGTTCACAGGCGTGCAGGGTTCACAGACGCGCGGGGTTCACAGACCTGCGGGTTCACAGACGCGCGGGGTTCACAGACCTGCGGGTTCACAGACGCGCGGGGTTCACAGACGCGCGGGGTTCACAGACGCGCGGGGTTCACAGACACGCAGGGTTCACAGAGGTGCGGACACACAGGTTCACAGATGTGGGGTTCACAGACATGCGGGGTACACAGGCACGCGGGTTCAGAGATGCACGGGCTCACAGACAGGTGGGGTTCACAGATACATGGGGTTCACAGACATGTGAGTTCACAGACATGTGTGGTTCACAGACACACAGGGTTCACAGACATGCGGATTAGCAGATATGCAGGTTCGCAGACATGCAGGGCTCACAGATGTGCGAGGTTCACAGACGCACAGGTTCACAGATGTGCAGACACGCAGGTTCACAGACGTGTGGTGTTCACAGACGTGTGGGGTTCACAGACACGCGGGTTCACAGACGTGTGGGGTTCACAGATGCACAAGTTCACAGTGTGGACATGTGGGTTCACAGATGTGTGGGGTTCACAGATGCACAAGTTCACAGTGTGGACATGCAGGGTTCACAGACGTGCGGGGTTCACAGACACGTGGGGTTCACAGATGCACAAGTTCACAGTGTGGACATGTGGGTTCACAGACATGTGAGTTCACAGACGTGCAGCGTTCACAGACACACGGATTCACAGACGTGCAGGGTTCACAGATGCACAAGTTCACAGTGTGGACATGCGGGTTCACAGATGTGCAGGGTTCACAGACATCTGGTGCAGTGGGCACTGTCTGCTTCAGGGCATGCAGCAAGGACGGGGGTGGGGGGTGGGAATGTGGTGTGGATGGCAGGCAGGGCCGGGTGGTCTGGGAGCCAAGGACTGCTAGGAGATGGGTGATACTATCAAGAAGAAGGTTTTCCAGCTGCTGAACATAGAATTGCCTCACCCTATTCATGTGATCCCTGCCAGGCCTGGAGCGGCTCCCATGGCCCTCCCTGGACAGCTCCCTGGATGGGGCGGGGCCTCCTGCCCCCTGCTGAGGAGTCCTGGCCCTCTTTATCACCACCAACACCCTCCCCCCCCCCCCCCCCCCCGGGCGCGGGGTCTCCCTCAGGTATAGCTGAGCCCATCTGCCACTTCACGCCATCCTCAGAGCGGAGAAAAAGCCAGGGAACATCCTTTATAAACCTATAAGAAAACCCTTGTCATTCCGCTATAGATTCTATAGATTAAGCAGCTCCGGTTTCTTTATGCAGTTCTTTACAGATATTATTACAGCGTATCCACTGTTTGCTGGCTTTTTAAAATTATCCAAATTGGTCTTAAAATATGGAAACAAAGGTGGCAGCTACATGGGGACAGGGTATGGCCAGTTCTTCCAAACACACGTTTTCAAAGAGACTGAGGCTCGTGCTCCTCTGTCATTTCCTAATTTTGAAAATGTCATCACGTCTAGCAGGTGGCTTTGGTGATTTGAGGGGTGTTGGAGCTAGGACTCAGCGACTTGGAGATGCCTGGTGAAATCCTTCTGCATCCCCTCCTGGGGGACTGCTGACTGTAATGTGTTTGGACGAACATGGCCTCTTTAAGAACACAAAGTGCTACGCAGGTGGGGTGATGCATTCCCCAGACCCCAGCTACATGGCAGAGGACAGAGGTTTGGCTGGCTCTTAGTAAAAGTGAAAGGCCCAACAGGTAAACTAAAGCAGACTGAAGCAAAGAGGCAGTGGAGGTGCAGCTCACATGGTAGAGAACTTGCCAAGCGAACAGGAGGCTCTGAGCTCGACACTCAGTACTGCCAACAACAGAAACAACACCAGCGAAACTTGAGAGCGTTATAACTCCGGGTCCATAGGAGGCTTACTTCAGACAGAGGATGGCCATTTGTCGGGCCAGGCAGGTGTAGCACCTCAGTAAGCAACAGACAGTGGCTGTGCTTAAGAGCTGTCGATATGACTATAGCATGTCCACCTGTCTGTCTGTGAATACATCATAAAACTCACTCGAAACTGTCTGGAACCAGGGTGAGAGGAAGAGGAAGAAAGGAAATGTAGTAGGAAGGGTGAATTTGTTCAAAGTTCACTGTGTGTGTGTATGGAAATACTGCAATGATCGCCCCACCCCCATGCTGCAAATACATGCGGTCACAAGAACTCTGCCTCATGTGCCTGTGATCTTTACTTGACCGCATTTATGGTGCGAACTTGTACCTATGCGTGTGCACATTCCTCTGAGCTGAGAGAGGAGGTGCTGGAGAGGGAAGTGCTGGAGAGCTAGGTGCTGAAGAGGGAGGTGCTGGAGAAGGAGGTGCTGGAGAAGGAGGTGCTGAGAGCTAGGTGCTGGAGAGCTAGGTGCTGAAGAAGGAGGTGCTGAGAGCTAGGTGCTGGAGAGGGAGGTGCTGAGAGCTAGGTGCTGGAGAGGGAGGTGCTGAGAGCTAGGTGCTGGAGAAGGAGGTGCTGAGAGCTAGGTGCTGGAGAGCTAGGTGTTGAAGGAGGTGCTGAGAGCGAGGTGCTGGAGAGGGAGGTGCTCCTGTCATTTTGTTGCATATTTCTCATCACGAATGGAGTCTGCATGCGCATCCACACACATTTGTTCACATGATGTAAAAGGCCAGCGGTGTCTGATTTCTCATTCTGATTTGGTGGCCGTGTTTTCTGGGTGAGGTGCGCACTGCCTGGGCAGCGTGGAGGAAGCCGTGGACGTGTGGAGACCGTGGACGCAGGGGAGTCGTGGACAATGGGGAGACGGGACATAGGGGAGCCATAGACACAGGAGAGCTGTGGACACAGGGAGCTGTGGACACAGGGGAGCCATGGCTCATGCCTTGCTCCTTCCCACTGTGAGTGTGCTGGGATGGGGAACGGGAGGGAGAGGCAGGGGAGGACGCGGAGGGGGGTGCCATCCCAGCCGGGACGGGGCCTGTGGGAGGATGGCCATGCTGGGGAAGGCCACAGGCCTCTGAGCAGAGAAGGAAGAAGAGCTAACTTTTGCTAAGCAAGAAAACAGGAAGTCCTGCGGAGAAGCTGGGCCTGTGGAGCCCGGAAGCCAGCAGAAGCCTGAGAGGTCTGGTCTGTGGAGCCCAGAAGCCAGCAGAAGCCTGAGAGGTCTGTGGAGCCCGGAAGCCAGCAGAAGCCTGAGGTGTGTGTGTGTGTGTGTGTGTGTGTGTGTGTGTGTGTGTGTGTGTGTGTGTGTGTGTGTGGTGAGTGTGTATGTGCGCGCACATGTGCATGCTGGTACTGGGGCTGAACTCAGGTTTTGGATGCAAAATAATGCATCTGAACACTTCATACCTAGGCAATTCACTGTACAGAGACTGCACATCAAATTAACATAGAATACACTTAATCTCAATGGAATTTATCCACTCTGAAGACTGCATCCAATTAAGAAGAGCATGAGTACAAAGCACAGAATGTACTGTATCACCACTAGAGGAGGAGCACAGGACAAGAATGGGTAGAGCAATGTGAAAAAAATGTTAAAATAACGAAAAGACTACCTTGAAGACTCGTCAGAGAAAAACTGAGGGATAGAATACACAAAACAAGCCAAAGAAGTCTCTCTCATAAGCAAGTAAGAAACTATCAGCAAGGACATCTCTGTCTCGGGCTCCATCTCCCCCCCCGCCGATCCTCCATCTGCTCTCTTGCTCTCTATGTCTGTATCTATCATGCATCTATCCAAGATCACCTCTATCATTCCTCCAAGTCTATTTGAATACAAAATGCATGATCTGCTTTATCCCACTAAATTGCCTCCATAAACCAGTAAGCAGATTAAAAAAACACTTTTGATTTATATGCCATTGATATGTAAATACATAAAGTTAGATTTTAGTGACAGAAAAAGTAAATAGAGATGAGGGAGTTGAAGATTTATTATTACTGAATCTAAAGCTGTCAACTTATTGTATCTTCCTATTTGAAACCTTTCTCTACATAATCAAAAGCCTCAGTACTTTTCAAATCAAACCCAACCATGAGCTGCAAATATTTTCTTACACGTCATCTCTAAAGGAATATAATGAAACAGTGGCTATTAAATATAATAGAAGCAGTTGAATCTGAAAATCATGAAATTAATGGGAATTGTCTAAAATCATATTCTTTTGCATTGTTGATAAGTACAAGTTGAAATTTTAGTTGTGTCTGTATTAAATATGAATATTGTATTCCCCTATGAATTGAACTGATAATCATGTGAACTAATCATATAATGGATAAAATACATAAACATGGTCATGAGAATAACTTGGCACTTATAGTATTTGTATCCCAAGTTTTCCCATTCTTCGGGCATTCTGGTGCAAATTGGGTCATCTGAACTCTGTGTAGTGAGTCTACAGAGCCAGTGCTTATTAACGTTAGAAAGGAGAATATGTTTAATAGTTTCCAAAAGACTTCATTTTCTCATAGCAGTATGCTTGATTCTGGGTCAAAATAATCTGGTCAGGCAGCTATAAAAATGAGTCAACATGCCACTATTGTCCTAAAACCCAGAAGATAAACACTTAAAAAGCTCCTCAGCACAAAACCACCTGAAAAGTGCAAGAATGTGCCATTTCTGTCATTTCTGTCTGGTATCACTGAGAAACCATCCACTCAGAATACAGATGACAGTTTGGTTTTTGCATTTGGGGTTGTTACCGTAGGCAATTTACAGAGAATATTGTCCAGCTACGGCTTTTTCTTTTCTTTCTGTAGTTTGTACTGAAGATTTAAGATGTTATAAATATAATGTTTAACACATTTATGATGTTCTGTATGTAAGTATGAAATGTTTGTATTTATGTCACAAATCCATATAAGCTTCCTGTTTTAAAGCTGATATAGGAAATGCCTGAGCTACAAAGAAACACAGTTTAGATTATAGTTCTTTGTCCTGATGTGGGCCTGGGGCAGTGTAGCTATGGTGAGTTGTTTGAAAGCATTCTCATTTATTACTAGTTTGGTCTTCTTGGGCTCATCAATTTACCATTTTGAATTGCAACGTTTTTCAGTTACTGAAGGAAGATAATAATTTTGCCTGCTTTGTTGGGTTACTGTGACATAGTACAATTAGGACAAGGAATAATACACGCTAGACAGCAGTGAACATTCTATTTTTCTTCTCAAAATTTTAGTAAAGTCTTATTTTCATAAAGAAAATTTCAAGAGGTCTGAGACTCTATGTATATGGACGTCACTCAGTGAAATTTTCAATATTGTGTAATGGACCTAAAAGCATTCTTTAAAAAATTATTACATATTTGGGGCTGGGAAGGTGGCTCAGTGGTAGAGTGCTTGCCTTGCATGCCTGAGGCCCTGGGTTCCATTCCTCAGCACCACATAAGCAAAAAGAAAAAAAAAGCCGGAAGTGGTGCTGTGGCTCAAGTGGTAGAGCACTAGCCTTGAGCTGAAGAGCTGAGGGACAGCGCCCAGGCCGAGTTCAGGCCATGACAGGACCCAAAAAAATTATTACATATTTTATTATCTTCAGGTAGTTGTACAACAGGGTTTGGATTCAGTTTAGGAACCGGAAGTGAGGCAACATCTGCTCTTGTGAGCAAACGGGTTAGGAGAAAACCAGAGCTGCGGTGAGATGTTAAGGCTTCGCCCGGGCTGCGAGGCTGGACAGTGGCTGGACAGCCTTCCGGTGCTGGCGTGGTCTTGGCCAGACTACTACTGCAACTCCCTGTGGCTTTCAGCTATTTGTTGTAAGCTATTTATTACTTAGCCTCAAAAGCATGGCTCAGAGCTGGGCACCAGCGGCTCAGGTCTGAAATCCTAGCTACTCAGGAGGCTGCGACTTAAGGATCGAGTTTCTAAGCCAGCGTGGGCAGGAAAGTCCAGGAGATTCTTATCTCTAACCAACCACCAAACACTCAGAGTGGAGCTGTGGCTCGAGTGGTAGAGCACCAGCCCTGAGCACAAAATGCTCTGGGACAATGCCCAGGCCCTGAGTTCAAGACTACTTTAAAAATAAAAAAGAAATTAAAAACAAATAAAAGAAAGCCAGGGGAATGAAGAAAAGAAAAAAATCTTAATCTAAAAAAAAATTAATGTTTTCACGTAGACTCTGCTATTTTCCCACAAGGGCGGGGGTGTGAATCACAGAGGAGTAGAATATCAGTCATTCTGGGGGGGGGGTGGTAGGTGGGATTGTCCCCTACTATCAAACAGAAGAAAGGAAATAAATGGCTATTGTCTTACTGCGTTCCTTTTTCATTTTTTTTTGTCAGTTGTAGGGCTTGAATGCTGGGCCTGGGCGCTGTCCCTCAGCTCTTCAGCTCAAGGCTAGCGCTCTACCACTTGAGCCACAGCGCCACTTCCAGCCTTTTCTGCTTATGTGGTACTGAGGAATTGAACCCAGGGCCTTATGCATGCAAGGCAAGCACTCTACCACTGAGCCACCTTCCCAGCCCCCCTTTTAAATTTTATTTTTTAAAAAAATTGTACTGGTTCACATAAGGACCTTGGGTGCTGTCACTTAGCTTTGTCGATCCAGGCTGGTTGGTGCTCTATTGGCTGGTGCTCTACCACTTGAGCCATGACTCTACTCCTGGATTTTCACTGGTTAATTGGATATAAAAGTCTCACAGACTTTCTCACCTGGGCTGGCCTCAAACCTCAATCCTCAGATCTCAGCCTCCTGAGTAGCTAGGATTATAGGTGTGAGTCACTGGTACCCAGCTAGATTCAGATTGAGATAGAATGGAAAGTCAGAAACAGTGCAGGAAGTGTTTTCTTTTGCTGTGCTTGATCAAGAGCATCAGCTAATGCCTCACTCTCACCTCGGTTCACTCACCATCCTGACCTGAGCTTATGGCTTGGGCCAGGTCCACCCCTCCTGCCATTCCCAGAGCCACACTGTCTGCCTCTCCCTGCCTAGCCCCCCAGGACCAGGGCTTGAAGTCAGGGCCTAGGAGCTGTCCCCACACCTTCTCCTCAAGGCCGGCTCTCGAGCCACCCTGGGTTAGTTGGAGGTGAGCGTCTCCTGGACTCTCCTGCCCGGCCTGGCTGTGGACTGTGGTCCTCAGGCCTCGGTGTCCTGAGGAGGGCATGCTGACCCCCGGCACCCACTGAGCTACAGTGTGTGCCGTTGTGCTCCCGTGTGAAGTGGGAATTTCTGTTTCCCTGGTGTCTTTCTCAAGTTCCGTGGCCAGAGCTGGACTGATGTTTTGCTGAGACCCCTGTGATCCATGGGGCCTCGTGGAGGGAGGGAGGGTCTTGGTGGGAGGGAGAGTTCTGGCAGCTCTGAGAGGGCCGACAGCATCTTCTCCAATGCTCCTCCTTCACCACCATCCCCCGTGGGGCCGTATACAGAGTGTGCTTCCACGACAGATCCTGCTCGTTCCATCCACACACCCAGAAACCGAGGCTGGAACCAGGGTTCTAACGCTGAGCATAGCAGCGCCCACAGAACCAAGAACTGTTAACTCTTCAGTATCCAATAGAAAGAGAAATCACTTCCCAATATGCTTCTACGACAATTAATATAAATTCCACATCTTTAGATGCAGAATGGAGAACGAATGCTTGGACAGCACCCCACATCACACAGCCATAGGAACCGAGAGCCGGTGGCCATGCCTGGAATCCTAGCCGCCGGGAGGCTGAGATCTGAGGATCACAGTTCCAAGCCAGCCTGGGCAGGAAAGTCTGTGAGCCTCTTATCTCCAATTACGCACCAAAAAGCCAGAAGTGGGGCTCAACTGGTGGAGCGCCAAAATCATAAAATATTCACTGTCAAATCAATGTGGTTTCAGATAATCAACACAGTGTGATTAGCTGGTGGCTCTGGGGCTTTGCTAGTTCCAAGAGGTTCAGAAGTCATTGTCTTAAGTAATCAGAAAACTGCGAGCACAGAAGCAGCCCTCCCTGGAGAAGGTCGAGGGAGAACGTCATTCATAGCCTTCAAATTAGCTGACAGGCACCGGGAGGCTTTGGTTTTGCAATGTGGAGAAAGAGATGTTGGCAACTTTATTGTCAGATCATTGCATTAATGGTGTTTTATCTTAATTAAACTTATGATTGTAACTGCACTAATGGTGGCTGTCCTTTCTATAATGTTCTCTGCAGCATGAGGAGATGAAAAATGTCAACCCAGCAATATCCCATGAAATTGATTTCCTGGGGAAATTGGCCACATTGAACTTGAACAAGGATGCTTGTCTTGTACTTACTTTTTAGATTTTGGGGTTCATTTCTAAATTTAATTGAAGCAATGGTAACACTTATTCTTAAAGAAAAAAAATCCCTGGGCTGGGAAGGTGGCTCAGTGGTAGAGTGCTTGCCTTGCATGTATGAGCCCTGGTTTGATTCCTCAGCACCACATAAGCAGAAAAATCCAGAAGTGGTGCTGTGGCTCAAGTGGTAGAGTACTAGCCTTGAGCTGAAGAACTGAGGGACAGCGCCCAGGCCCAGAGTTCAAGCCCCACAACTGACACACCACACACACACACACACACACACACACACACACACACACACACACACACACACACACACACACACACACACATCCCTGAAGCCTTTTAGCAAACTCCACTGATATAGTATTTAGTATAGTAATAATCAACTAATCTGGTCCATTGAATCTATCAAGTGATTGCAATTTGACAGAACCATGTAAAATCTGTTGTCACCAACCACAGAAACATGCCATTCACACATTCTTCAGTCTATATCACAAATTATATGTATCTATATAGTATTTCTTTTTTAAAATGTTCTCTATTGTTTTTATAGAAGTGACGTACAGAGGGCTTTCAAAGACATGAGCCAAGTAACAAGTATATTTCATTTCGTACACAGTGGTCCGCTTCCTCCCTCTCTCCCAGTACCTCCCTCTCTCTCTTCCTGTCCCTCCCTTCCTCTCTCCTTCTCTCCCAGTCCCTCCCTCCCATCTCCACCCACGAGTCATACACTCCACGAACGTCTAGTGAGCTCCACGGCTGCACTTTTTACCTCTTCCCCTCAAGTTCTGTGCCCTCCCCTCCATCCACCGAGGACACACACACAAATATTCTGTATGTGAGGTAGAGAACACAGCATCATCAGAAACTATAAAAACCAAAAAGGTCTTTGGTTTCCATATCTTAGAGTTTGTTTCAGTATGCGTATTTTTTTTATAAATTTGAAGAGGTGCTTAGGCATTGCACCTTTGTGATTCTCTCCTAAGAAGTTCCTCTTTTGTGTGAGTGTCTAAATCCTGTATTATTTGTCATATCCCTGTGTGTTTTAGATCTAACTTCCACATATCAAGAGAGCATGTATATATTTTTTCAATAGAGTAATGATATGGATTTCTGAGTTATAATATTGCTGAATGATTATTTTTATCATAAAATATACCATCCTGAAATAGAGTGGTGTGCAGTTTAAAATGTAGTACAAAAAATGTAGTACTACAAATGTAGTACAGTTTTTCAAGTGTTTATATAAATTGTTCAACTTCCTCATTAAAAATGGATTTCAGCCAGGCATCAGTGGATCTTGCCTGTTATCCTAGTTACTCAGGAGGCTGAGGTATGAGGACTGTTATTCAAAGCCAGCCTGGTCAGGAAAGACCATGACTCTTACCTCTAATAAACTACTCATTAAAAGCTGGAAGTGGTGCTGTGGCTTGTGTAGAGTGCTAGCTTTGAGCACAGAAAGGCTCAGGGACAGCACCCAGGCCCTGAGTTCAAGTCCCAGGACCAGAAGAAAAAGAAAAGAAAAGAAAAGAACAATGGTTTTCATTGGAATTGAAGGTGTGGTTCAAGTGGTAAAACATCAGCTTTGAGTGAAAAAGCGAAGTGAGAACATGAGGCCTTGGTTGTATCCTCAGTACTGGCGTGTAAACACACACGTGCACATACATACACCCATGCACACACACAGGAACACATATGCCCAGGAACACACACACACGTACATGTACACATTCACGCACACAGGCATGGCCCCTCACTTTGCTTTGCACACTAGCATTCTTGTGCCCTTAACAAGCAGTTCACTACGTTGATAGATCTAGTCCCTGTCTCATCACTTGAAGCCACCACCCTATATCTTGAGCAAGACTTCCCCAAAGCTAACGACGGCTCTGTAGGTCATGTCATGAAATGAGAGTGACTATGAGAAAATTAGCAGTGCTCACCATCCGATTTCAGTCAGAGAAAACAAAGCCAAAGGTATAACCCGACCCTTATGACCTTAGTCACAAAAGACCTTTAGACTGTATAAATATTTTAAAGACTAAAACATATGAAAATATATACCAGGCTATGTGTATATACAGTCACAAACAAATGACTGCATCAGCTGAGCCTGCCACCATATTGACTGTTGAAAGACAAAGCCCAGGGACCTCGCACCTCCTTTGGAGTGTGGAGAAGTAGACTCTGGGCCAAGTTCCAGCCCTGTGTGAGGCCCACCGGCTTGCGTTTGGCTGATCAGCCAAGCTGCCAATGTGCTTGCCAGGAGCAAGGCAAAGCCAGGCAGGTGCCCGGGAGAGGATGCCTGTCGGCCTCTCTGTCTGTCTTTCCTCTCCACAAGCAGAGCAAGTGTTCAGCGGGGGTGGGTGGAGCCTGTCAGGGCACGTCCACCACAGGTCATCTGCAGAGAAAGGCCTGGCAGGGCCTGTCCGCCACAGGTCACCTGCAGAGAAGGACAGAAGTGGATCCAGGACCAGGCCAGGCCCTCACCCACCACCAGTATGGAGATGCTCCTGCCAGAAGCCTACATCACATTCCTGTCTCTGCCGGACACAGTTGCTCACACCTGGAGTTTTAGCTATTCAGAAAAAGGAGATCCAAGGATCATGGTTTGAAGCCAGGAAAGTCCAGGAGAGTCTTATCTCCAATTAACTACCCCCCCAAAAAACAGGAAATGGAGATGTGGCGTAAGTCATACAGTACTACTCTTGAGCAGAAAAAGCTCAGGGACAGCATGTAGATCCTGAGTTCAAGCCCCAGGACTGGCACATACACACACACACACACACACACACACACACACACACACACACACACACACACACACACACACACACACACACAAACTTTATTGTCTCCATCCCCTGACACTACTGTATAGCAGCAGAGAATTGGCACTAAACGTGTCAGTAAGCAAAGAGCTTGACAGCCCTGTCTCCGCTGGCCATGAGAGTGTGGTGGGCGGCTTCCTGTGGGGTGGGAACAAGCACGCTGGCCAGCAAGTTGGCAAAACAAAATTTAAAAACCTGCCGGGTGGAAGGTCTGCTTGGTGCTGGTGTTTGCCTCACTCCTGCAAGACTGCTATTTCAGGCTCCAGCACCCCCCCAAAATACAATGAATAGGTCTACATTTGTACCCAGAAGCTGTCCTTCGAGGATTATGTTTTTAAAAAGGAAAACAAAGAAAAAGGAGGGGGGGATGTAGCTCTGCAGCAGGGTGCCTGTGAGGGGTGTGCCAAGCCCTGTGTTCAATGCCCAGTAAAACACACACACACACACACACACACACACACACACACACACAGAGCAGTGAGCTATGCTAGTGAACATTTGCCTACAAACCAGGCACCAGTGGCTCACACCTGCCATCCTAGCTACTCACGAGGTTGAGATCTGAGGATTGTGGTTTGAAACCAGCCCAGCAGAAAAGCCTGTGAGACTCTTATCTTCAATGAACCACCAAAAAGCTGGAAGTGGAGCTGTGGCTCAAGTGGTAGGCTACTAGCCTAGGCTCTACCGCTAGCTGAGGGTCAGCACCCAGGCTCTGAGTACAAGCCACAGTATAAGTGTATGCATGCTTGCCCACATCCACACATCCACAAGGATGTTTATGACAACAATAATTAAGGTGTAAAACATAGGGACAGGGACTTAAAATTATCACATGTTCATATGACAAACACAATATAATTAAAATCATCATTTTGAAGATAATGCTCTTGAGTTTCAACATAACATTTCAGAGCAGTTCAAATTTCATAGATCCCTGTCGAAATGCTTTATATAGCATCGTATATATTTCAAAATGAGCCTAAAAGTAGAAGTATGTCATCAAAATACTGACAAATGTTAAAAAAATGGACGAAATCCCAGTACACACTGAGAAGGGTTAGAATGGTGTGACTCTTTTGCACCACTACTTTACAGTTGGATAAAATGCATCCCAGGATGCATAGCATGTGTGTCAGGGGTCAAGATGCGGGGGTGGGCAGATGAGAGAGGGAAGGGGAAGAATGCAGTCACAAGACTCGGAGCACGTGTGTCAACACAGAGCTGGTCATTTAGGGTAGGGATGCGGCTGGGAGGGATGGGGGAAGGGTGGAAGGGGTGATATTGATCAAGAGGCATTGTGCTCATAACCTGATGTGGTACAGTGAAAGCCCTCTGTACAACTACTTAAAGATAATATTAAGCCAACACTATACTCCACCCAAAGAGTCATTAACTTGATGTGTTAAATTAAAACATTTTTGTGCAACTGCTGAAACACAATATAAAAAATTTAAAAATAAGGAATAAGGTCATTTTTTAAACTTTATTTGCTGATTATTTAATTACTTTTTGGTATTATCTTTAGGATTCTTTTCTTGTTAACACTTAGACATTTAAGAATGCTATCGCTTTGAAGGAGAATGAGGGGAAGAATCTCATTCTCTATGCATTCTAGGTAACAACCCCCACAGCCCTGCTAAGATTCATAGCAGGCCACGAGCCTGGCTTCATTATCTACTTCTCCAGAGAGCCACACATTTTAATTAAATCTTTTAAGGAGCTTTTGACCGCTTGTAACTCGTATTGGCCTTTACCATAACGCTCTAATTTTGGTTGGGTCATATTTTCAAAATTAAAATGTTAGTTAAATTAAAATTAATAGAAGACCACTCAGGCTCCATGCCCAACTCTATCACCCGCCCCCGAGGCTGGGACCCAGGCAGAAGAGGCCCTGGCTCCATCCATCCAAGCAGAAGCCAGGGTCACCACCAGGCAGTTCTGTGGACAGCTCTCCTGTGGGAGCAGACTCTCCCTGCACCAAACAGCAACAGGGGCCACGGCTCCCATGCTGGGCTGCACATAGAGAGCTTCCACTACACATACAGCTTCCACTACACGCACAGCTTCCACTACACACACACAGCTTCCACTACACACACATAGCTTCTACTACACACACACAGCTTCCAATGAGCAGACGACATCTCCGAGAGCTTCACTCCGCAACTCAAAGATGGAGCAAATATTTGTAGCAAATTGCTTATCCTGCAAATTCACTATATGAGCATCTCAAAAACCCAACCCACTCTTAGGAAAGATTTTTTTAATGATTATTATACCTCCCTAGTTTCATTTCATCAAACAAAAGGCAGTATCTTCTTCAAGGTGATTTTCTATTTTATCTCTAAAGCTTGCATAACTTCCTACTTCATATTTGGCTTTCGTGTGTGTGTGTGTGTGTGTGTGTGTGTGTGTGTGTGTGTGTGTGTGTGTGTGTGTGTGTGTGTTGTACCAACTGAACTTGGCCCTTCCTCTCTCTTTTCTCTCAGGACTGGCGCTTTACCATTTGAGCCACAGTTCCATTTCTGGCTCTTTGCTGGTTAATTGGAGTTAAGAGTCTCATGGACTTTCCTGTCCAGGCCGGCTTAGAACCTCAATCCTCAAATTTCAGCCTTCTGAGTAGCTAGGATTACAGAAATGAGCCTCAGCACTCAGCTATCTTTTTCTCTTCTTTATTGAGTTCCAAGACACATACTCCCAGATTTATAAGGGTGTTGAGTTTATTAATAAATAGGTACAAAGCAGAAATGCTGGCTACATAAAAATCCTTCGGCCTATTACATGAGAGGTCTTTCACTTATTTAGTTCTGTCTTCAGTTAAAGATTCAAGATTTTCTTCAGAAAAGTTCTGAATACATTTATTATATTCTTTCTAAATATTATATGGGCATTTTTTGCTATTGAGTAGGTGTTTATTTCATCCACGTTGCTGATCTCATGTGCAAATTTGAGTAATGTGTCAATCATTTGCAGCATCAGTGATGTTCTCTTTAGATTTCACAGAGATAGATTTCACATTCCTAGAAATCAAGCCAGTCTGTCGTGAAAATGCATGACTATCTCATGACTTCTCTAAGAGGAAAGTCTGAGAAACAGACCATCATGGGCAGCCTCCTGCGGAGGAGACTTAGGCAAAATTTCTGGCCACATTTTGTTTTCATACCACATCAACTCAGACTTGAGTGATGGAGACACGTGTGAGTGTTCAATGAAGCTGGAGATGTCAGAGCCATTCACCTGCACTGTTGCAGAGCAGAGATCACTTTGGAGGTTGGGCTTGAGGATGGCCTCTGCCCCATGCAGTTCCGTCTGTGAAGTTGCCTGGCCTGGCTGTGGGGCACGGTGGTGGTGTGTAGGCTGCAGCTAGGAAGGCAGGCTGCCTTCACTTCACCATGTCCATCTCCATCTCTGTCAATATCACCATCTCCATCACCATCAATATAACCATCTACATCACCATCAAAATCACTATCACCATCTCTATTGCCATCTCCATCTCCATTTACATCACTATCAATATCTCTATCTCCATCACCATCTCTATCACCATCAATATAACTATCTCCATCACCATCAAAATTGCCATCTCCATCACCATCACCATCTCCATCACCATCAATATAACCATCTCCATCACTATCAAAATCACCATCACCATCTCCATCTCCATTTACATCACTATCAATATCTCAATCTCCATCACCATCTCTATCACCATCAAAATTACCATCTCCATCACCATCACCATCACCATCTCCATCCCCATCCCCATCTCCATCATCATCAATATCACCATCACCATTGTCATCAATATCACCATCTCCATTGCCTTCTCTATCACCATCTCATCTCCATCTCCATCACTGTCAATATCACCATCTCCATCACCATCACCATTGAAATCACCATCTCCATCACCATCAATATAACCATCTCCATCACCATCAAAATCACCATCACCATCTCTATCACAATCTCCATCTGTATCACCACCATCTCTACCACCATCACCATCACCATCTCCATCCCCATCCCCATCTGCGTCATCATCAATATCACCATCACCATTGTCATCAATATCACCATCTCCATCACCATCTCTATCACCATCACCATCTCCATCTCCATCACCTTCTCCATCCCCTGTAGCTGTGAATCTCCCTGGTCTCTGCCAGTGTCCTGCCTTGCACCCTCTGGCTCTGTTTTTCTAGACTTCCTCTCATGTAGTGTGCTTCTTCTGGTTCCTTCAGTGTGCTGTTAGTTATTATGTTGGTGCTCTGGCTTGAGGAATGGGGAAGAGAAAGGTTCTCATCTCAACTTCCTGGCAGGCCTGTGTCCTTGGGCCATGACCCTCATAAGTGATGCTTTCTCCTTTCTCTTTTCCTCTCTATGATGTAAAACGTCTAGGGGTGTCTACAGTTAAATACTTGTCCTTCCCTCATTAAGAGAAGGTCTTTTGTCCTGTGCCAGTGCTAGGGCTTGAACTCAGGCCTGGGTGCTTGCTTGCTTTTTTCACTTAGGGCTGGTGCTCTACCACTTGAGCCATAGCTCTACTTCTAGTTCTTGGTGGTTAATTGGTGACAAGAGTCTCATGGACTTTCCTGCCTAAGCTGGCTTCAAACTACATTCTCAGAACTCAGCCTCCTGAGTAGCTGAGCCACAGGTCCCCAACTAGAATAAGGATTTTTTTGTCTTCTCTCTTAGACCGTACCTCTTTGCTGTAAAGCTCTGGCTGTGTCCAAATGGTGACTGTAGTCAGAAACATGAGAGAATTTTTCTTGGATTCTCACTAAAACTCTGATGGGGACCCTGGGAACAAAATTCAGGAAGATATGGCCCACGCCAAGGGTGGACCAGCACTTCTCACCTCAATCTCTGGCAACTTACCAAAATAACCCATAGTGCTCTATCAGCCTGGACTCTGCTGACCTCTACCAGCTTGTGGCCTCTGCTCTGGGAGCTGACCTCTCCTAGCCTGCAGCCTCCACCTCGGGAGCTGACCTCTTCTGTGATGCTGGGTGTCACTGAGATTCCGGGCTTTGGTTTACTTGTGACCTTCCTTCTCCATGGGTTAGAGGAAGTGATTTGTCTTAGATTTGCTCAGGTTAGTTTGTCTTGGAATGGCACTGAGATAAGGTGAATAAAAGGAGGCACTCGGCAGTGTAAGAGGAGCCATGATAGTGCTGGAAAGCCAGGACAGGGGTGGGTATGATGCTGGGAAGCCCAGCCAAGAAACTGCTAGACACACAGAAGCCCCTAAGAACAGCAGCTCACGACAGGAGGGAGTTGGTGGGCGGCGATTCTATTCCAAGCAGTGGGCCTAGTGCCTACAGTTTTTTATTCTGACAACCAGATATTTAGCTTCTGTGTTCTGCTTCTGTGTTTTACCTGACTTGCAAAACATAGGAGTTGGAAAGATTCCATTTACATGACACCCCCACCCCCATTTTGGGGTATAAACCCCTCTGCTTATTGTTACTCAGGGCTGCTTCTGGGTTCCTGATACCTAGGAGTCATTCCGGCTGGTTATAATTGGCTATTGACAAATTTCCTTTTACTAATAAATTTCCTTGTAATCAAGATTTGGCTTTTAAGTCGGTGGTCTGTATCCTGGAGATTTTTCAATTCGTTTCAGCATGAATGACCTCTCAGGTCATTCTTAACCAGTAGGAGGTGAAACTGGAAGCTGACCATCTTGTGTGTGTGTGTGTGTGTGTGTGTGTGTGTGCGTGCGCGTGCGAGCGTGCGTGCACGCGCACGCTCGTGCATGCATATGTGTGTGTGTGATAAAATGCAAGGAACTTTGGGTCTTTTTCTACATTAGAACCAAGGTAAAATTTTTCAGTTTTGAGTAGAACCTTAATTTTTTTCTAATCTTCCTTACTTTTTTTTTTATTGTGAAAATACCATACAGAGGGGTTACAATTACATGAGCAAGGTAATGAGTACATTTTTTTTATCAAGCATTGTAGCCTCCTCCTTTGTTTCCCCTTACCATCCATTCCTATCTCTCTCCCCTGCCTCCACCCCCCCCAATTTTTTCAACATGTCTTTACTTATAAATTTTCTGTAGTTATAACTGCTTATCCACCCCTCCTGCCAATATCTTGACTTGAAGTAGTTTTTCTTACTCCAAGAAGATTTTCTAAAGTGGTGAGGGAGGGGTGGAGAGAGAAGGAAAAGATCTAAGATTCCAAGGTGCTCTCTCTGTGTCTCTCTTTCTCTTTCTCTGTCTCTCTGTCTCTGTCTGTCTGTCTCTTCTCTTTCTGAAGCACTTTCTGGGAAGATGTGATGAGAAAGGTTAAAGCTGATGAAGTGAAATATGAGGATCGTGGAAATGAGCTCTCTGCCTGAGCTATCATAGGCTTCCATTATTATCCTAAGTAAATAGGCTGTGTGGAACTAGGAATGAAGTGAGTGTGGCAGATGTCATTAAGAGAGAGAGCCCTGCCTCCCAGCTGCGGAGTCTCCTCCGCCCCTGTGAAAAGCCTGTCACTCCCAGCAGCTTGCTGACTTCAAAGACTTCGGGTCACATGGTCTGCAGAGGCGCCGACCTGGTCCAGCTGTGGCCTCTCCTAAGACCGCACCTGTGACTTCACCCTGACACCACGCCTGTGATGTCACCCTGTCACCCTGCCAGTGACTTCACCCTGACACCACACCTTTGACTTCACCCTGACACCCTGCCTGTGATGTCACCCTGATACCCTGCATGTGACGTCATGGCCACGTAAGGAGGAGGGCATGGCGTCTTGGCTGGGGTGTTAGCTAACTTGCTATATCATCAGCTTCTTAATTTCTTTTTCTTTGAATACCGGTGATGTCTCAGACCTTTCTTTAAAACCAAATATGGCCCTGGAAAATTTTGAAAGCAAGGGAAAAGGTTCTGCACATACTTAGTTGGTGAAGTACGATCTGTGATGTAAAGGTCAATGAGTGAGTGTCCTGAGAATGAAATTCAGCTGGGAGGCCCTGGGGGGGGATGAGAGAGGAGGGCTCTGGGGGAGGGAAAATGGGGGGAGGGAGAGGAGAAACTGGGGGAGTGGAGGGGAGCCCACATGACAGGCTGGGGCTGGAGGTGGGAAGGGAGGATTCAGAGCTGTTTTTATTTTTCAAAGTTTTCTAGATGTTAGTTATCTACTGTTGGCTTTTGAAAAATCATGCCTAAATCAGTGATTTTTATTTTTTTTTAATTTTAATTTTTATTTATTTTTTATTGTGAACATACTGTACAGAGGGGTTACAATTACATGGGCAAGATAATGAGTACATTTCTTATCAAGCATTGCAGCCTCTTCCTTTGTTTACCCTTCACATCCCTTCCCAGCCTCCCCCGGCCCCCCCACCAAAGTTGTAAAGTTCGTTTTCCACATGACCACTTGTACTCATTGTTGCAACGGGTCCACTTGTAACCTTAAACGACTTGTTTTTCCCCATCTCCTCCACAAATTATACCAACATCAAATACAGTGAAAACAGTGGTTATACTGTGGGGGAGGGACATACAAAGCAACAAAGAAATAATCTTATAAATGCATTAGAAACAAATGCATGAAAGAAAAAAACATTTAAATACATATCTAAGGGTTCATTTTCCTAACATCACATTATCTGACCTTTTCTGCTTGACTCATATACTAGATATTGCAAATAAGGGAAACCATGGGACCTATGTTTCTTTGGGCTTGGCTTACTTCACTTAATATAATTTTTTCCAAGCCTTTCGATTTCCTAACAAATGGGGCAATGTCATTCTTTCTGATGGAGGCATAGAATTCCATTGTGTATATATACCACATTTGCTTGATCCATTCATCTACTGAGGGGCATCTGGGTTGGTTCCATATCTTAGCTATTTTAAATTATGCTGCAATAAACATAGTTGTGCTGGTAGTTTTAGTGTGGTCTTGTTTGTAAACATTTGGGTAAATGCCCAAAAGTGGGATTGCTGGGTCATAGGGGAGCACTATGTGAAGTCTTTTGAGGAACCTCCATACTGCTTTCCAAAGTGGTTGAACAAGTTTACATTCCCACCAACAATGCAGTAAGGTTCCCTTCTGTCCACATCCCCTCCAGCAACTGTTGTTATTAGAGTTCTTGATTATAGCCATGCTATAATCTTGGGATGAGGGTTATGATGGCTTCATAGAATGTGTTCGGTAGTGAACTTTCTCTTTCAATTTCATTGAAGAGTTGGAGGATTTATTTTTATTTTTAAAATGTCCTGTTTTCCCTTACCTTTAAACTGCATCCTGGTCTCTGTCGCCCTTCCTCGTTCTCCCCATCTCCCCTAAACCCTTGTGCCTCCGTGACCCGGTTCCATGTTCACACATGAGCTCAGGACAGCGGGTTCCGTGTTCACACATGAGCGTGGGACAGCAGGTTCCGTGTTCACACATGAGCGTGGGACAGAGGGTTCCGTGTTCACTCAGGAGCATGGCACTGAGTGCATTCACCCCTCCCTCCCTCCCTCCCTCCCTCTCTCTCTCAATTCATCCCTCCCCCACCCCCTCCTGCTTTCACAGTGTGTGTTCAGGGAGTGACATGGCTGTGCTGCTCCCTGTGCACACCACCCTACAGTCAGCTTATGAATGTGTCCACTTGTGATCTTGTGCTTACAGCTTAGATCTGACTTCCACATAGGAACCCAGCTCACCTCACTTCACGTAAGGTTTTCCAGGTCCATCCGTTTCCCCGAGGAATGACAGCATTGCCAATCATCTTCCACTGATGCAGTAGTATCTGGGAGTCAGGGACTCGGGCAGGGCTGGGACAGGGTTCCCTCCCGAGGGTCTCCTGAGTCTCCTCTCCGGGGCTGCTGCTAGCTGACCCCTGGCTGGCCGGAGGCTCGGCCTTGTTGGGATGAGTTCAGCCCCGGCTTCTCCTCAGCCTCTCCACTGGGTGGAGAGCGCTCTGGAGTAACAGTGGCTGGCCTCCTCCACAGCCAACAGATCAGGCAACAACACCCGATGCCCAGGGGAAGCCGGGGCTTCCTTCACAACCTGGCTTGAATTTCGCATGTATTCTCTGGGCAGCTGCCAGGTGGCAGCCGCAGGGCTGGGTTAGATGGGGCCCAGTGAACAGAACGCCCTGGCCACGCACTGCCCAAGCTTCCGCTTCTGATTCATGGAGGTTTTGATGATGCACATCATTTTTGGATGTTTGTTTTTAAAAATTATTACCCCCCCCAAACACACAGTTGATTGAATTACACTGTAAATCATATACAAATTAACCACCCAGGTTTTCCTAGGAAGTGAATCCACCTCCATTGTTTCTTCTAATTCCCAAACTCTTTCTTCCTCATACAGTTTGATAATGCAATGAGCTGAATTTCAGTCTTACGTATTTCTCTTCCAGTTAAATTTTGAAGTAGTGAGGGATTTTTCTGGAATGGAAATATGAAGTGGGCCTGGGTGATTGGGCTGAGGTCCAGTTCTGTATCTGAGGAAATCTCATGCTTTCAGAGTGGTCACACCAACACGCATCCCGCCACCAACGTGGTGGGATTAGTGTTCACACGAATACGCCAACCGTGTAACAGCCCCCCACCCCCATCCCTGCCAGCCTTGGTTGTTGCTGGTGTTGACAATGGCCGTTCTGAAGGGGGAAAGAGAATCTCAATCCTGTTTTATTTATGCTTCCTTTCTAGTGAGAGATGTTGAATGCTTCTCCACGTATTTAGCCGTGATGCATTCTTCCTTGAGCCGTTCTTGGCAACACATGAGACTCCCCTAAAGCTGTTAAATTCCATGTTTTAACTTTTGACTCCCATGTAGTGGGTGATCTGTGTTCTGGGCAGGAGTCTCCAAGCCGGGACACCTCCAGGGAGAAGCTGGGGTGTGACAGCCCACAGCCCGGGACCCTGGGACCCTGGAACCCTGGGACCCAGACACTTACTTGTCCAATCAGTGCTTGAATCCAGGCCTCTCTTACATCTGAAGCTAAGACCTGTAGTTCTCTGAAATTTCTAGTTCTCATTTGTACAACTGCAATATCAATCAGAGTTTTAGTAAAACATGGCCTTTGTCTACTGCCTTCTGAATGGGAATTCATCTTACCCCCTCCCCGTCGTCTGAATCTGCTCCTCACCTTCTGTCTCCTGAAGCCTTGTCTCCTAGTCCCAGAACCTTCATCAGGAATTGGAGTGTGCACTGCCCCTTGGGGTGTTGGCTGTCATCTTGCTGTATTTCTTCAAGTTCTGGGGCCTGAAGTCAGGGTTTGTACTCACTCAGCTTTCTTGGTTATGGCTGGTGATCTACCACTTGAGTCACAATTCCAGCCTCTTTTTTTTGCTGGTGTATTAGAGACAGAGTCTTATGGACTTTTGTCCTCAGGTTGGCGTCAAACCTTGGTCCTCCAAATCTCAGCCTCCTGAGTAGCCAGGATTATGGGTGTGAGTCACAAACACCGAACAGTTACTGTACTTGTTCTTAAAATAGGTTCTTAAGACATTATGTCTTATATATTTACAATTTACAAAATACTATTGTCTTGTCACTATTGTTTTATTGAAAGTATTCTTCTTGCTGAGTATATGTGTGATAAACATTTGTCAACCGTCTTCACCAACAAGCAGCAGCTGCTGGCAAGAGGTGGAAGGCCCATGGGTCCGTGTGAGGCTAGGCGAACCAGGAATGGAGAATTCATCTGTGCTGGGCTGGTGTGGTCTCAGCCACACTAAAGCCATCCAAAGGTTCCCTTTTGTTTTCAATTCTTCCATTACAAACACCAATCTGGAATCATTTAATGAACCAGCTCTGGGAAACTCTCAGGTGCAGCAAGAGCAGCCGCCTTCTTCTCCTAAAGCACTGTGGAGACATCGGGGGCTGCATTATTGTGGCTGGAAATGCTTTGAGCTGGCAGTGTGTTGTGGAAGGCAATGGTCAGGATGTGGGGTGCTGGGTTACAAGGCGATGGTGGGGATGTGGGTTAATGGGGTACAGGGCGATGGGATCGGGTGCTGGGATACAAGGCGATGGTCAGGATCTGGGGTGTTGGGGTACAGGAGATGGTCAGGATGTGGGTTACTGGGGTACAAGGTGATGGTACAGATGTGGGGTATTGGGTACAAGGTGATGGTTGGGATGTGGGGTGTTGGGGTACAGGTGATGGTCAGGATGTGGGTTACTGGGGATAAGGTGATGGTGGGAGTGTGAGGTTCTGGGGTACAGGTGATGGTCAGGATGTGGGGTTCTGGGGTACAGGCGATGGTTGGGATGTGGGGAGCTGGGGATGCAGAGATCCCATTTCCGGGGACAACCTAGACAGGATCTCACAGCGACCGCTCTGAGCTGTGCTGGCGTGCCCATCCGTGGTGGGAAGGCTGGCTCATGCCCTGGTGGATTCTCCGTGCAATTATTATTGGTCCTGGAATTACTGCACTATAAAACCTGCTATGGAGAAATACATACAATACAAAATAGGTTGCCCATTTCCATTTGTGCTCTTCTTGTACTCTGTTTTGAATAACCACAAGCTCTTGATTTAAAGCGGAATAAAAATAACCTTGTAAATAGAGCTGTCAGGCTCTTGGAATCTACCCAGGGCTGCGGGCGTGGCGTCAAGCCCACGGGTTTTCATTGATCTCTGCATTATACCCCTTAATGTCAGAGTAGAAGCTTTTCCCAGACTGTTTTCAGGATTGCGTGTGATGTTGAGATGCGCATTGTCGATGGTGTGTGCAGTGACGTTAGTCCAGCTCCCAGGCTCAGGCGTGCCTGTGGTCCACTCATATGCCTGTGTGTGTGTCTGTGGTCCATCTTCCTCATGGATTCCTGTCCAGAGCTCCAGATCTCTTAGAATTTCCTTGGTGATTTATCCACACATTTTATTATCACCTATTAATTGTCCCCACAGGTTTCATCTATGTGCGAAGCACCTTGACCGGACTCAGCCCTCCACGGCTCTCTGTCCCTGCCCCCATCATCAGAACACACCCCTCCTCAGGCAGACACGGGGCACAGGTTCACCCTCCCCCACCCTGCCTGCCCCCTCTCCCACCCACCCGCCTGTACACAGTCTGGGCGGGCCCATGCACACATGTGTCATTCATTGTTTTAAGTGCGTATTAGTTGCTCAGGTTCTCTGGTTCTTATGGAGCAGCAGGGAGCTGACTCCTAGATGGTGAGCAACTAGTTGCTTGCTAGAAAGACCCAGGATGGTTAGAAGTCTGGGACTTTCAGACCACTGGACCCTCTGGAAGGGGAGGGAGCTCAAGACACAGTGCTGGTCCCCACCAGGGTCTGAAGCATCCATTAAACAAGCAAGCAAACAAGAACAGACATAACTACAATGTTCAGAGAATGGATTGCTAAACTCACAGGAGTCCACAGTGCTCCCTGGAGAAACATGTGTCCTTCCCACACTAGGCCCTGGGAACTCTAGCAGGAGGTGGACTTTGAACCGGTGGATGGCGATGTGGAGGCTGAGCTTAAGCTGGGGGCAGTGGTGGTGGCTGATGTTTTGGCCAGGCAAGCAAGTACATTTAACAGAAGAGCTGAAATATCGCGTTTGTTCCAACCTAGTGTCTTACTTACATTTTAAAGGAGAGTTGATTTCCAAGTAGAAGTAGATGCCAGGATGATGTGCTCCCTGCCAAGTGCTTAAATGCTCACGTACGCCACGCCACGCCGTGCCGTGGGCGGCTCCGTGTCAGACAAGAAAGAGCTGCATGGTGGAAACACTGCATGGTGGGGACACAGGCACCCGAGATTGTGAGGGACACGGTGGCAGACTCAGGACCCGGGACCCACATTGACTGACTCTGTGATTGTGTTAGGTGGCTGTGTCACACGCTGCAGGGCTTGGGTCTTTATTTTCTAGCTTTGGACACTTTCTACAAAAAAGAAAAAGGACGTTTCTCGTCAGCGTAGGCTGCTGTGACAAAGCGCCCTAGACTGGTGGAAGCTCACTCCCATGGCATGGAGTCTGCAGGCCCGGGGTTCCAGCATGAGCCGGGGTCCGGGGCCCAGGGTGCAGGTGTGAGTCGGGGTGCAGGCTCCCGACAGGGCTCCTCCAGGCTGCTCACTTCCTGCGTCCTCTCGGGTAGGGCGGGCAGAGATCTGCAGGGCCTCCAGATGAGGTCACCCTGCTACCAGCCAACCTCCTTCCCCCCAAAATCTCCCCCCACAAGGACCTCCCTCCAACACCATCATGCAGGACACACATCCACCCCACTTCACAGACTGCCTGAGGAAGAGAACGTGGCTTTAGCTCAATACTGTGACATCCTGCTTTCTAAGTGTGCTGACCCGCTCCCGTCACCCCCACAGTCAGCGAACATTGCCACAGGAGTGGGCTGTGACCATTTCTCCTGGAGAATGTAAATGCTATGTTCCACCAGGATTCAAACACGGGCTCTAGAAAGATCCCTAGGCAAGGAGCTCATGCTCCACCCACTGGTGTGCGGGCCAGGCCGCCGGGCTGCACAGCCAGGGTATCCATGCCTTGAACTCGTGAACGCATGTCCAGCCCCGGCGAAGACTCCACGTCTCCCCGCAGGTGCTCACGGAGGGAGCATGGGAAGAAGGGAGCGTTCACCCAGCACCTGCACCTGTCTCCCTGGAGATGCTGGTGGCACTTTTAAGGGAGGGCTTGGATAATATGGTCTACTTGGCCAGGGCAGGAAATCAGAGTCCAGAAAGAGGTCTGTGAGGAGGAAATCTGCCTGAGAGCTGACAGAGCTGCTCTGTCTGCAGAGATAATGGGCTGCAAGCGCTTGCTCGGGAGACCATAATGAAGACGAAATGTCTAACAATGCAGGGCCAGCAAACACCTCCATTATTTACTCTCCTTGTACTTTCAGATCAATATTGCTTTAATTTATACAGCTTGGGCCCAGGCGGGACTTCATATCTCAGCATTTCACTTGGAATCTGGAGAAGGCTAGTGTCAGAGACTATGTGTGACTGTTGGTGAATTCCACTGTGGCCAGGCCGACACAGTGGATGATGTCTCCCCGCCTGGGCAGGGAACGTGGCGTCCGGAACCGGTGTCCTTGCTGTGTTTCATCGATTGATCGAGCTCTCTGTTCTAATTTTCCTTGAAATCTCCCTGTCCTGTTAATAGGCCGTGCAAATGGCAGTGGACAAAGTGACTTTGATAAAGAGCTGAGCGGAGCACACTGCCGACGAACTCTTATTTAAAAGCTGATATTCAGCTCAAAAACACAAACAAACTGGAGCTGAATGGTCCAGCAGTCCCATTGCTAAAGAAAAGAGTTCTTGTTTCAAAAACAAATTCCTAAACTGGGCACGGACGGCTCACACTGCCATTCCATCAGGGAGGGTAAGATTTAGGGATGGCTGTTCAAAGCCAGTCTGGGCAGGAAAGTCGGGAGACGCTTATCTCCAGTGAACCACAAAAAAAGCCAGACATGGAGCTGTGGCTCAAGTGGTAGAGCACCAGCCTCCAGTGAAAAAGCTCAGGCACAGCATTCCACCCTGAGTTCAAGCCCTATCAACCTCGTATACACACGCATACACACACACACAAACACACGCACAGACACACATACACACACGCACGCACACACACGCACACACACATGCACACACACATAGACACACACACGCACACACACATAGACACACACATACACATGCATAGACACACACACACAGACACACATACACATGCACATACAGACACATCATGCACACACACAGAGAGAGAGGAAAAGGCAAGCCAGCAAGCTTGTCTGCGTGGGTGGGGGGACTCGCGCCTTCCTGGTGCAGCACCACCACGGGCAGATGAAGACCACAAACATGGGTCCAGGTGGGCGGGGCCACACCACACCTGTGACACCTGTGACCCCCTGCAACCACCTGAGACTTCTGTGACCACCTGGCCCGTTCCAGCCTTGAGAGCAGGAGGCTGGGGATGCAGGGAGATCCACGCACTCTGCACTTTCTTGACCCCAACCTGGTGTGTCCCAGGCCGCACCCTCTCCTCATTCCCCTACCCCCCCCCCCCCAGAAACAAGGAAATAAAAGGATTTACATAATCTAAATATTCAAAACCTTTATTTCGCCAGAAAATGGGCAATGGGATGAAGAAAAAAAGTATTATTAATCTCTCACTTGACATGTGGCTATAGGTATTGTTTCTTTTCCGCCTCCCTAGAAACATAGATGTTCAACCAGCTTTCCCAATGCATCTTACCTGCGGGAGGCTTGGCCAGCTGGGTCCTGGCCTTCATAACAGGTTGGGAGAACCCCAGACAGCCACGAGAGGGCGCTCCAAATTCTGTGTACAAATCCTCAACATGCAGAGAAATCAGAAGTGGCGGCGGCTAGGGGTCTCATCCCCACCGGCATGCTGGCGTTTGGACAGCATCCCTGGCTTTCTCTGGAGGCTGGGGACCTCACCGAGGAGCAAGACCGGGTCTCAGGAGTAAGGCCTGAGCTGAAGTGGAACCCACACTGTCCCACAGACAAGGAACCTTCTGCTAATTTACTTCTTGCTGGAACCAAAGACAAGGACCTCTGCGAAGGTGCCAAGCTCTTCCCTGGGCGCTGCATGGACACAGCCTGGGGTGGAGAGCTCAGAAGCATGTCCAGCACACTCCCCGCATGGAGGCCCGCGAGGTTTGGTTGAATTTAAAATGAAAACAAAGACGATCTCGACATAAGGGGTGTTAAAGGCTCTCAACTAGTCACACTACTCAATGCAGACCAACCGTCCAGTGTGAACATGGAGCTAGTCCCTGGGGCGCCAGGCGGGGTTGGGGGAGACGATCCAAAGGGTGACAGTGAGCAGGATGCACCATTCTTATAAGCTGATATGCTGAGGTGAAACCCTCCAAACAACTATACAAAGAGAATAAAAAATAAGCTGAATACACGAGAAAGCTTCACAGCACATCCCATACAAAGCTTAGTAACAGAAAAATCCACGAAGAAAGAGAAAAGCATGATAGAGTGAGAGAAAAATTGCTTCAAAATGCTTAGAAAAAGAATAGACCACACAGATAATGAAATTAATATAGGGAAATTAAAGTAGGTATATGATAGCCACAAATCCATGAAAAAAAGGGTTAAGTTTTTAGAAGAAATGGAAATTTTAGGGGATATATGAAAAGTCTAGAAGGAACTCAGTGGAAATTCTAGAACTAAAAAAAATTCTAAAACAGAACTTCTGTGTATGATAGTAATAAATAGTATTCAAACAGTTGTTTGAGAAAAAGACTTCAACCTGATTCCTTGTTCCAGAAAATAAGATTTAAGTATCAAAGCACACAAATTTTATACAGAACTATAAAACATTTAATTGCAGGGGATATTTTCTTGAACGAGAGAAGAGTGTTTTCATCATGGCATTAAATGTAGAAACTTTTTTTAAGAATGAAAGAATTCATGAAATGGAAAATAATTTTATTGCAAAAATAACACTCTCCCAAATAAAAATATGTATGATAAAACAAATCATTTATAACATGTATGTACTCTGATTTTAATGTAAACCTGTCAAGAAATGAAAAAAATTCAACGTTCTTGTAGAAAAATGAGGAAAGGAGAGGAAATGAATGAAGACATGAACATGCAATTAAACATAAGAAATGTCTTGTTGGTGAAAAAGGAGATCATCAAACAATAAGTGAGATGCTTTTATTGCCTGGCAGGTCAGCAAGCTTACAAACTTTTAAAAAATAAGTTAAGGCTGAATGCCCCTGTGTCATGCCTATACTCTTAGCTAGTCAGGAGACTGAGATCTGAGGATCATGGTTCAAATCCAGCCCAGGCTGTAAAGTCCATGAAACTCTTATCTCCAGTTAACTAGCAAAATACTGGAAGTGGAACTTTGACTCCAGTGTGAGATTCTGAGTTCAAGCCCCAGTATAGCACACAGAAAAGTTAACATGACACATTACATATGTATGCTTGTATAAAAACAAAATAATGTGCATCAAAATACTACACCTTGTTCTCTGAGTGGTGGCATCCCTGCAGACCTGCTCTGGGTCCTCAGTTCTCTGCTCTCTCCCCTGCTGCGAGTTTGCTACACGTGTGATCTTTAGGGTAATGTACCAAGGGCTCCTCTGGCTGGGCTCCCCGGGGATGGTGGGTCTGTGTGGGTGGGTGGCCCACAATACACAGTGCTCAGGGGCTCAGGGTGGGAGAAAGTTAATCTGACATTCCAAAAAGCAGTGCTAGGAACAAAGCACATCACACAGAGCCCAGGGCATGCACTTGCTCTCTGTTCTAGTCCGCCCACCCCCCTCTCTGGGGCCATTGTGAGTCTGAACAAACCACAGGCAATCTGTGTTCTTCCGCCCAGGGACAAGTTTGATTTAGACAAGCCGTACATTTGAGGAAACAATTCCCTCGGTTCCCTCTTAGCTTGTTTTTTCCCCCTTGGAATCACTCACAGCCTCTCCAGGGCCGTGGTTGGGTTCACAAGCGGGCACACAGCGCTGGCTGTGTCCAATAGAACAGGGCGGTGGGAGCCCTGGAGACCTTTCGAAATTGCCTCTCTGGTTTCCTGGGCGATGCTTACATCTGCCCTGGCCAGGGAACAAGACACAGCTCTGTTCCCACACATGCAAGTGCTTGAGTCCTGAGCAGGAAGGAAGAAATCAGGAACTTCGCAGCATCTCGATGAAGGCTCCCGGACTGGGGCTGGGAAGGTGTAAGGTGGGGACATCAGTTGCTGTGATGGAGGCCATGGCAGGCACGCAGGGAGGAAGCCGGGGCCACGAGGACCTCTCTCATCTCTTCAGAGGACCCCTCTCATCTCTTCAGCAGCGTGCAGCCATGAGGCCTTCGAGCCTCCGTGGTTAATTGCTCTGTTGTTATTGCAGCCAGGCCTTGCTTTGCACAGTGGTTCAGGAGTGCAAAACAGATGTGTAAGCTGAACTCGTGCAAAGCAATCTCAATAACCAGTGAGAAAACCTGGGCTGATTCTGTGACCCTTAGAAACTGTCTGAACACAGGAAGGCAGAATGGGGAGGGGAGGGGAGGGATGGGATGGTGAGGGGAGGGGAGAGAAGGGGGCTGTAGCCAGGGGGGAGCAGACACAACTGGCAGTGAATGTACTCACACACCTCATATAGATACAGGGAAAGGTCACAATGAAGACCATTGAAATGTTAGTTCAGAAAAAAAAAAGAAAGGGCAGACAGAAAGAGGAAGTTAGCAAGACAGTAAGAGCTCTCTTACTGTTGGTTTAGCATACTACAGAAAACTTTAAAATTAGTGAAATCTTTATGTGGAACCTTGTTACTCAAATGGTTAGAAACCTAAGACTCTTCCTTTAGCTACTCTGGAGGCAGAAATAGGAGGGCTCTTAAGTTAGGCCTGCAGGGAGGGTGGCAGCCCATGGGGGGGGGGCGAGTGAGGGGGTGTTGGTGCTGGTCCCTGACCCCAGGCCCTCCCCAGCTGCCCAGGGTTGGGGTGCAGTGAGGGCCCCTGTCTGTCTCCACCCTGGTCCCCTGTGGCCTTGACCGAAGGCCCAGCCCAGGTAAAACACACTTTTCTTTCTTTTGAAAATTTGACTGAAGCTGATTGTCTCAAGTATTTTTTTTTTCCACTAATGGGAAGCTGATGAAATCAATGCCAACAAAGAACACAGTGAAGAGAATTAACATAATACCTTGATGACTACAACAAAACTCAAAGGGAGAAACATTTCTAACAAATAAGGTGAAGATTGCCTAGTGAGCTCGACAGCTTTTGAGAAGCAAGAGGGTTGTCCTCATTAAGTCAATTAGCAGAAACAGCCTTTAGTATGTGAGAGCATAAAAGAATGTCAAAATAGCTTTTTGAAAAATAACAAGAATGCTCACGAACACTAAAATAGAGATATTAGAACTAGGTTTCAACTTGCTTTGAAAATCAGTTTGGGCTAGAATTCCATAGAAAATTGTTATGTGCAGATTTATGAAAGAAAGGTCAACATGAACTTAATATTGAGAGAGGTGAGTATAGGAAACATATATATATATATATGCAATTAGTAAAGTGATTTGCATTTGAGAAAAAAGTAAGAATGAATTAGGTTTTAACCTCTCAGTTCTTTTCTTTCTCAGCCATGTTCCATTAACAAATAGACGGAATAGGGTGTTGAATCTGAAGCTTGACAGGATAATTGATTGAATCGCTTTGAAACTGGATTATTTCCCTGAGTTTCTCAAGGTGGAGGAAGACTGACTAGGAATGTTGTCACTGTCGCTGACAAACCTGACCCTCATGATAAATGAGTCTCGGGAGGAAGGGGGCCGGAGGAGGCACCTCAGCACTTGCTATTAGATAGGATCATAATTAGCATTTTTATTAGGAAATCTGAATAAGAAGTAAACATCAAATTAATGGAACCACTGAAAAACGAAGTAGGAGCCTTGCTTTATAGCAGTGGGGACAATAATAAGATATAGGTAGATAGAAATGGAGAAATTGTTTTGAGAAAAAGAAAAGTCCAGGAAAAGAAGATAAAGAAAAAACATCCAGTTCAGAAGATGGATCATTTCTGGGAGAATTTTCATCTGAAACTCAATTATAGAGTACTCCAAGGCTGAATGATAATAACGGAAGGCGCCTGCAGACAATGAACCTGGGCGTTGTAAATTACCGTCAGAGTTTTGTCATCCCCGATAAATTACTCTGCCTGCCTCATCTCCATCTCATCTGCAGCAAGAAATGAATGAGCTGGACGGGCTGGCGTGAGGCCTCCACATCCCAAATGGCATGCTCACGAATGCAGGGGACACAGAGTTACACCAGTCATGAAGTCACCCGGGATTTCTGCTTTCTGGCCACAAGCTACCAAGGACTCCAGCTTGTCTTCCGCACAACCGGGAGGCATGAGGGAGGTCTGGAGCTCCCAGGGTTAGCTCTGAAAGAGGCTGTGTCCCCTCAGGTAGTAGTAGTAGTAGCAGTAGTAGTAGTAATGTGTGTGCGTACTGAGACTTGAAGCCAGGGTCTTATACTCTTGATTGTTTTTTTTTCCCTTCAAGGCAGGTTCTTTACCACTTGAGCCACACCTCCACTTCTGGCTTTTTTTTTTTGCTGGTTAATTAGAAATAAGAGTCTCATGGCTTTTCTTCGCAGGCAGGCTTCAAACTATGATCCTCAGATCTCAGTCTCTTGAGCAGCTGGTGACAAGTGTGAACCCTTTGCTTGGACACCTGCCCTGTGACAGCTGTTTAACTTTACCAGGTCCTTGTGGTTGAAAAAAGAAAAAAGAATCCCCCTTGTTTCCAGGAGGCTAAGGAAGCCCGACAGAGACACTGCAATGTTCCCGCCTGACAGAGACACTGCCATGTTCCTGCTCTGCACATCACAGGACTTCGTCTTTGTTGAGGCTTCCGCTTACCAGCCAGAGCAAAACACCCATTTTGACTCAGCCCTACCTGAGCCTCATTTTTCTTTGTCAGACTTCCCTGAACCTTGTGTCTTCAGCTTTAGTGAATGTACATTTCCTCCTTAAGAGCCCCTCCCTGGCATGTTGATCGGTCCCACGCCTGTAATACCAGCTACTCGGGAGGGTGAGATTTGAGGATCTCACAGACAGGAACTCTATGAGACTCTTATCTCCAATGAACCAGCAAAAAGCAAGAAGTGGGACGTGGCTCAAGTGGTAGAGCACCGGAGTTGAGGAAAAATGCTCAGGGGCAGCACCCAGGCCCTGAGTTCAAGTCTCAGGACTGCACCCCCTCCCCAATAGAGTCCCTCATGAGAATACGTTCATATTTTTTTGATCATGTGACTATTATGCGTGTCTACTTTTCTTTACTCACCCAGTTTCCTTCATCAGGTTCTTCCAGCTAGGTCTGCTCTACCACAGAGGACAGTGCCTTGGTCCAGCGAGAGCTGTGCCATCTGGCAGCCCAGGCCTGGCCCTGCCCTCCAGCTGCTCCTTCCCCTGAACAAATCCGCTCAGGTAAGGTCTCATCTTAGCTGAGCCCAGATTCATTTTATGGGACTCAACTGGCCCTTTGAGGTAGTATTCTCTTTGATTAATGGGAGTAAGTTTTGAAACTCTGCTCTTTTTTTTTTTTTGGTTGTCATGGGATTTGAGCTCTGGGCCTGGGCGTTGTCCCTCACCTCTTCAGCTAAAGGTGAGCGCTCTACCACTTGAGCCCAGACCACTTCTTTTTTCCTGGTGGTTTATTGGAGATGTCTCATGGTCTTTCCTGCCCGGGCTGGCTTCAAACCGTGATCCTCAGATCTCAGCCTCCTGAGTAGCTAGGATGACAGGTGTGAGCCACCAGTACCCAGCTTGAGACTACAGTTCTTAGAGCAAAGCAATCATTCCCACCTTTGAGTGTTACAGATGGAGGCACTGACCCCGAGTCAGGCCAAAGTGTCTCCTTCCCTTGGCACAGCTATTCGAACCACCCTTCCCAGGTCATACAAGTCTGAACATTCTATTCAGATTTTTAAAAACTTTATTTCTACTCAGGAAAGTCTACTTTCCAGATTTGGAAATTTAAAATGCAATAAAGTAGATCAGTGTCGTGCCTTCTGTCTCTAGAAGTTTTCCCTTTTTTGGACATTACATAAAAATAAAATCATGTAAACATAAAAAAACTCTCAAAATAAACTCAGTATTTTGTATTCATGGATTCAAACATGGGTGAGCTGATTTTTTACCATTAAACACTAGTATATGGATTTGAATTGTGTCAATTAAGATGGTTTATAGGTGGCAAGAAAACTGCATCCTAACACACATCTGAATAATGAGACAATAAATACACTTCTCCAGCCAGTGGCAAAAGCAAGTGTCTCTGACTTAACATATATTGTGTGCTATGCTTACAGGAATTTGATAAAGGTTTTTATTTTTTTAATGGGAAGTGTGACTTCATGACGATTAAATGGGTCCATGTCAAATCAAATCATTGTCTTATAATCTCCTTGGAAGTCACAGAGGGTGGAGGTAAATTATTTGGAATTTAGATACTTACATGTTTTCTTTTTTTCGGTCATGGGTCTTGAACTCTGGGCCTTGGTGCTGTCCCTTAGCTCTTCAGCTCAAGGTGACTGCTCTACCATTTGAGCCACAGTGCCACTTCCGATTTTCCGGTGGTTAATTGGCGATAAGAGTCTCATGGACTTTCCTTCCTTGGCTGGCTTTGAACTGTGATCCTCAGATATCAGCCTCCTGAGTAGCTTACTCCCATTAATCTGAGTAACTATTAGAGGCGTGAGCCACTGGCGCCTGGCTACCTGTTTTCATTTCTATATCTCTTGAAATCTCATTCAATATGGATAATCAGATGACAATCTTGTAGATTAAATGAATTAAGTAGTAACAAGAGTAGGTTTCTTCACATAGGATGAGAAAGGAAGAGTAGAAATTATTCCTAAACTTTAATCATTTAGGCATACTTTTACAAAAGATGATGAAAGAAAACAATGTTGTCCAAATCTTTCTATTAGGGGTGTGTGTGTGTGTGTGTGTGTGTGTGTGTGTGTGTGTGTGTGTGTGTGTGTGTGTGTGTGTGTGTGTGTGTGTGTGTGTGTGCGTATGCACGTGTGTGCCACTGGGGCTTGAACTCAGGGCCCTGGCTCTGTCCCTGAACTTTTTCACTCAAGGTTGGTATTCTACCTCTCAAGCTGCAGCTCCACGTCTGGCTTTTTGGCAGGTAACTAGAGATAAGAATCTCAAAGATTTTTCTGCCTGGGCTGCTTCGAACTGTGATCTTCTGTTCTCAGCCTCGTGAGTAGCTGGGATTACAGGTGCGAGCCAACAGTGCCTGACAGTGCTTGTTCCTTTTGAGGCAGGACTTTGTCTCTGACCAGGTGTGCATCTGAGCTAAGGCCCATCTTCTTTTGCAGGTGTGTCCTCACTGCTGCACCTAGTTTCCCCTTCGTGGCATGGGATTTGGGCATTGAACCATGATCTTGATGACTGCTACAGTTGTGGGCACAGACCACCCCCTCCCGGTTGCTGTGAATCGTGCTGAGGTCAGAGTGCCGTCAGCCATCTTTCCTAGTTCCTCTGCAGGCTATCAGTCATGCTGTCCCGATTCCCTTTATCCAGACCCAATCCTACCCTTCTCTTTCAGCCCTCAAATTCTTTATTTCCGCTTCTGAATATGAAGCAGGAAATTTACAAAGAAAAGATGCATGCTTTGATGAGGTCTGCTTGAGAGAGAGCAACATGCCCACACCTAGAATACACACTTGCACCTGAAGGTGAGTGTGTGCCTTCTGTGCCGCACACCCGCATCTCCCCAGGTAACCTATGTGTGTATTTACCTTATTCCATGGTGGCCTATCTGCCCACTCATGGCTCGTTTTTGTCCAAGTTTATATATTCCCTTTTGCTCACTAGTTCCTCAAAACCGTGTCTACTTGTCAACTATTAGTGACTCAATGACCTCTGCAGATAGCTTGGTTCTCACAGCTTTGAGAAAGGGGAGAACGCAGCCCCTGATGCCCAGCCCCTGACATCCAGGCCCCGCCATCCTGCTCACCGAGGCCCCGAGGCTGCTCTGACACCCAGGCCCTGTGGGAGGAGCCGGCCTGACACAGGCGGCCTGTTTGTGTGTGTGTGTGCAGTCGCATGTGCAAGCCCATGTGCAGGCGGCCTGTGCGCACCTGTCAGCCTTGACTGGGCTCCCAGAGCACAGCCCTGGCAAGGCCATGGACTAGATGAGGCAGAGGAGCTACTTCTGCCCGTGAGGCCGCAGCAGAGCGGCCAGTGTGACTTGAGAGTCTCAGGACGGCCACCAGGGCTCACACAAGGCCACACAAGGATGGCTGCCAAGGCCCACATGAGGATGGCTGCTGGGGCCCATGTCTAGGCCACATGGGCACAGCTGCTGGGGCTCACATCCAGGCACAGGAGGATGGCCGCGGGGGCCCATATCTGGACACAGGCGGACAGCCACTGGGGCCCACGTCCAGGCCGCACGCGGATGGCTGCCATGCGCTGCTCTCTGGGTGTCTCCATCTAGTTTCTTACCAGGTGGTGAAGCACTTCTCAGTGCAATGACAACAGAGCTGGAAGGCAGACAGCTGCAGTGTGAAATGGGGATTGTACGCCCAGCTCTTGGTGGGGCTTCCCTGGCCTCTGACCTTGACTGTGAGCTGAACTTTGGTCCCCTCTGTTCTGACAGGTGACAGTGTTTGCCGGGAGTGATGGGGTGTGATGGTGCTCACCAGGTGTGATGGTGCTCTCCAGGTGTGAGGATGTTCACTAGGTATGATGGTACTTGCCAGGCGTGAGGATGTTCACCAGGTATGATGGTGCTCACCAGGTATGATGGTGATGACGCTCAGCAGGTGTGATGGGGCTCGCCAGGTGTGAGGAACGTTCACCAGGTGTGAGGATGTTCTCCAGATGTGAGGATGTTTGCCAGGTGTGAGGATGTTTACCAGGTGTGATGACGCTCTCCAGGTGTAAGGATGTTTACCAGGTGTGAGGATGTTCACCAGGTGTGATGGTGCTCACCAGGAGTGATGGCACTTGGCACTCACCAGGTCTTGTGTTCTGTGATGTGAGGTGCGTCTCCCAGGCCAGAGAGGCTGAGCTGGGGGTCACAGCCTGTGTCACAGACGGCAGGCCAGCCGTCTTTGGAAAAAGGAAAGCGAAACACCACATGCAGCTACATTATCCTGATTCTCATTTGAATTTCTGCTATTATTTCCTGAACAATTGCATTTGCATTTAATATTTAAGGTCCCAGTGTTGCAATTTGCAGAGGTACAAACCAGAGTCCTACATGTTAAATTGAGACCAAAGATAAAAAATAAAAAATAAAAAAGACCTGAGTCTTAGTAAATAAAAATGAGTCTACATCGCAAACATTATTTTGTTCCCAGTGTTTTCTCCCATTTGGGAAAAGAACTTCAGAGTTAGTTCTAATAAGAAATGGAGCTGGGGGACAAAAGGTCCACACGTGCATGTAATTCTAGCTACCCAGGAGGATGAAATCTGGAGATCAGTTTAAGGCCAACCTAGGTAGAAGATTTTAGCAGACTTCATCTCCAGAATAACCAGCAAAGAGCAGGGCTGCAGGCCTGGCTCAGATGGTGGGTTTCCAGCAGACATACACAGGTCACAAGCTCTCTCTCCTGCGTGAGAGATGGTGCAAGCACCTTTGATTTAGTGGGGGACATCTAGACCATGTTCATGAATATCAGCCCTCATCTAGGGATATAAACCATCACAGATAAAGTTACTTTTTAAATTTGAAATGGGAAATATTTTCCAAAATGCAGATCACCCTTGTCTGTTATATTAATTCTCAGTGGCTGAGATCAAATCTGAGGGGGTCTTGGAGTGAGGGGCAAGGGGGTCTAGCTACACTGTGTCTTCCTTCTGTCCAATGCAAACAGTTTTAAATTGGCTCCAAGCACACAAAAACCAGAAGTCTGTGAGAAAGCTCCACATTAATTGCCCTAGATTATAGAACCTGCCAAATAGCAATCTGAGGCTCAGGCTTCAGATTTCTTCCCCAGTGCCTGCAGATTCCAGAGGGGGGCAGGGTTTTCTTCTTGAAATTAAGACAGCCATTAGCAAAGTCGTAAATGGAAGCATTTGTGCTACTTTAGAGTTGCATGCTTCTCCCCCACCCCCACCTCCCTCTGTACTGGGATTCAATTTAGGGCCTGGGTGCTGTCCTTGAGCTTCATTGCTCGATGCTAGTGCTCTACCACGAGCCACAGCTCCACTTCCATCATTTTGAGGCTTAAAAATAAAGTCTTATGAACTTTCCTGCCCAGGCTGGCTTCCAACCTCAGATCTCAGCCTCCTGAGTAGCTAGGATTACAGGTGTGAGCCATTGATTCTGACTAGGTTCTCTGTCTTCAGAATTTTCAGGCAGTAGAGGTGAGGTTTGATAGACATGGTCCTTGCTCCCTGGGCATTCTCGTGGTGGGTGGCACTGATCAGGTGACCGCCGGGGCGCAGGTGAGTGCGGTGCAGTGTGTTCCTCGGATGGAAGGCAGCACCCAGGAGCCTCCTGCCATCTTAGGAAAGCTCAGCGGCTGCGTCCTGGCTGTGCTGGGCACATCAGAGCCGCTGGCTGGAGCCGCCCCACCCCACCTGGCTGAAACCATGCACCTTGCTGGCTGGCAGAGGTGGTGGGATGTCTATGAAGCTCACGCCTGTGATCCTGGCACTCAGGAGACGGAGCCCTGAGCACCCCAGTAGTGACACGCACAGAACAGGTGGGAGTGCAAATACATGGTGCTGCCTTTGGAAGGGAATTTGCTGGAAGGCGTTCCTGTTCAGCGGAGGCGAAGGAGCCAGGCTCCTGGTGTTGATATGGCAGGAGCGTGTGCCACGTTTTACTCAGCCGACAGTGAAGTCCACAACCACGGAGACCACAGGGGTGCAGTGAGGACACGTGGTTCAGGTGGATCCTTGCCAGCGCCCAGCCGGCCGGCTCAGGGGTCTAGGAAGCTCCTGCTACCGTGGAGGCTGAGTTTGACATGCACGTGGACAGTCAATCCTCCAGTGTGGATCAGCTAGGCGGTGGATGGGCAACTGGGGGCGGGGGTGGGGGGGTGGGGGGGAGGGGTCACCAGGGCTGATCACTTCAGGAGACCTGGACGCCAGCTCCTCCTCTCCCTCCCTCTGACTCCTCCTCCCCCTTCCCTCTCCCTCTCCCCCTGCCCCTCCTCCCCTCTCCCTCATGCTCTATCCCATTTCTCCAGCTCTAGCTCACCTTGCCTTAAGTCTCATCACCGGAAAATCTGAGCAAGTCAACCATGAACCCTGCCTTCACTCATGACAGAGGCCGACACCCCCAGATTGCTTTAGGTCCGAGAGCGTTTCGCGTTCCTCTAACGCCACTCAGTGCAGGAAGTCCTGTTTCAGAGCCGTTCACTGATGGCCAGTGCGAGCAAGGCCACCGGGGAGACACGATATGAAACGGGAAGTGAGATCCTTTTCTTATGAAGAGAAACAGCTTGCCTTCCGTTTAAAGTCTGAGAGGTTTCCTTCCATGAAGCTTAGTGGAGTAGCCTGGCAGAGTGCAGTCCGGCTCATCATCCAGGGCTGGGACCCCAGTGCCCTTCACGGTGTGACCCCGTGACCTTCACACTTCCCAGGTCGCAGCACATCCTGGAGGTGAGTTTTCATCTCACAGGTGGGCCTGTGCACACCACAGAGCCTGGGGGGGGGATGCAAGGCCCCCTGGGCTGTCTGGGGTGCAAGCCGGGGACCACACCTCCGTGTCCTTTGTTTGGTGGCTGTTGGAAGCCACCGTAGCTGCCACTCCTCAGCTAACACCTTGGGTATAGCGTTGGTGAGTTCTATTTTTAAGACTCCCGTGCTTGCTCCTCCAGTCTGCCTTCTGCTGCCTTGCACACCACAGCGCCCGAGGCCACGGCACTGGGGATGCTAAACGCAGGGGAGCAGTCCCTGCTGGCGTCGTGCGGGAGGAGGAGCAGGAGCACGGGCAGCCGTCCTCCTTGGCCACTCGGCCCGGCCCCCGCCGCTGTGGCCTGGCCGTGCACAGGCAGCAGCAGATCCGCAGATGAGTCCGTAGCTCCAGCGTGGCGCCAGTGCAGTCTCAGAAGGAAATTGGCGCTGGGCTGGAGGGATTTGCTCTCCGCCCAACCCTTCTCTGCATGAGTTTGGGTTTGATCTCTTTTCTCAGGTGCTTTATTCTTTTATTCCTCCCAAACTGAATCCCAACCCCTTGCTCTGGGATGGATGCTGTCGGTGCTCAGGCTGAGGCTTGATGAACCAGACGCGGCCAGCTGCAGCCTTTCCCTGCCAGTGCCTCTGGCTTCTACCTCCTGACTTTCCCCAAGCCTTCGTGCAAACCACTGCAGTCCCCATTTTTCTGTGTCTCTGGGGACACGGAGGAGCGCTGAACCTTGGAGTCACGAGGTGGACCCCGGCCTGGCTTCCCAAGGGAGCTGTGGCATTGGTCTGAATATACCTCGTTTCCAGCCCCACCTCCCTGTCCCATGCACAGGGTGAGGGGCATGTGAGAAGAGCTCGTATCAGAAATAATGCCGTTGGTTTTGTCCTATGTGCTGGGTGATGCATGCCGGGCGCACCCCAAGTGCTTTCCACCCTACTTCCCTCAGTCCGCTCTGGAGGTGTTGTCAGAACTGAGAAAATAAATTTTATTTTTACATTGGAAGACAATTTCATCACTTCCACAAAAATACTAATGGTAGGCACTGGTGCCCATGCCTGAAATCCGAGCCACTCAGGAGGCTAAGATTAGAGGGTCATGGTTTGAAGCCAGACCAATTCTGGCAGTTAAATCCACAAGACTCATCTCCAATCAAGCAGCAAAAAGCCCAAAATGGAGAGTGCCCAGGGCCCTGAGTTCAAGCCCCAGTACCAGAACAAAGTTATTAAAGGAGAAAAGGAGAACACAGAGTAGGTAAGTGAACCAAGTTGTGCTTTCAGAGATCTTATCAGAATGGTTATCTGCTTAAAACAAACGCAAGATTAAAGCGGACTCCTTGAAATCACTTGCAGTGTTACTCAGCCTTCGATGCTGAGGTGACTATTTCCACATGATCTGGAGACTAGGAATGTCCACACAGTTTCTGGGCTTCAGAACTGTAGATCCAGCAAAATATCCATTTGACTGATACTTGGCTATATATATACTTGGCCATATATTGTGTCATTGCTGTTTTACCTTCATTATACAGGTTGTATATATACTTCTAGAATAGTAACAAGACTTAATTTTATAGCATCAAGGAAATGGCCAGGCAGGATGCTTTTCTGGGTGCTCTGTTAGGACTGGAAGTTAAATATGTCATCATTCTTTCCCTTTTTATATGTGGCTGTTTAATTTGATATTATCTCCCTGCTGCAGCTGTGCTGATTTTCCCAGTACTCATCCAGCCCTAAACACCTGAAGTACCTGTGTTGAGGTTGCTATTGTGCAGTGGAGGTAGTTCTTAAACGCCATCACACAGCAGACGTGGACTGCTGCCGAACTGAAATGTCAGGACCAGCCGATGAGCAGGTTGCCTAGCAACAGATACTGCAAGCTCCAGTGAATGCCAGCGCCCACCAGGACTGAAGGGAGTCATGGTCGATGCCATGCACCACAGCTCTGCCAGCAGCCAGGCTCCCAAAGGAGGGTGTGCACCTAAACACCATTTAGAGGGTCTCCTGCCCTCCCTCCTTCCCTCTCTCTCCCTCCTTAACTCCCTCCCTCCCCCTCTCTCTTTCTTCCTCCTCCCCTCCCCTCTCTTTCTTTCTTCAATGTAAAGCATATACTTAGAAATATAATTGGAACCTTTTCATCCAGAAATTCCTATATTGACTGAGAGACTGAACCCAAATTAAAACTAATATTTTACAAAGAACAAAAGAGGAAAATAGACCTCCCCTGAGCACTGATGTTCAGTTTTAGATGAGGGGCAACTTATTGTGGCTGAGTGTCATATCTAATGCATGCATGACTAAGCATGTCCACAGCATTTATCTTGGGATGTAACAGCCATGAAATTACTTCTGAACATTGGAGCAGGTGGCTTCCATGTTTCTGTGCAGTATTTCATATGTAGTCACATGCTATGCTCAAACTGCCCTGCATGAATAGCAGTCTGATTTAGAAGTATGTGGCAATGACATTTTATTTCATATGGCTGGAATAATTAGCTTTTGTGATATATTCTTTTTTCTATCCTGTGTCTCAAGCAGGATTTATCTTCTGGAGTGTCTGAATTACGTAAACACGAGACACCATGTGAAACATGCACTTCTCCAAAATCCACTCAGTTTTCCCTCCACACCCCTTGTGTGCAGCAGGCGAGGAGTTGTAACTTCTTTTTAGGGAAAATGAAAGAATTCATTTTAAGATTCTCATGCATTAGTTATAACCCTGTCTCATTTCAAATAAAATTAAATTCATATTTTACTATATGAAAGTTAATATTCTTATCTTTGTGAATATATATAGCATATTTTTGAAAATGTGTGTACCTTTGACCAAGAGATTCCACTAATAGGAAATCATCTTAGAGTGTGTTTCTAATATAGGGAAGGACATCTGATCAACATTAAATACAAGAGCCTGGTAACCTTGATCTTCAGTAGCTGAGCATTGGTCTGATTTACAGTGCGGTGGCAAACAGCCTGTGAGAATGGATTTGTCATGATTTCAGAGCATTGGGTCCTTGGTGCTGTGGGCAGAAGGTCGTGGCAGCCGGCGCTCAGGCTGAGAAGCTCCTCCACTTCAGGGAGGGCAGGGAACAGAGGGGAAGAGGGAGAAAGGCCCAAGGACAGCCCCTCCCCACCCAGGACCCTCTTTCCTCTAGTCAGGCCTCACTTTCTAAGTTTCCAGAACCTCCATAACAATGCCACCAGCTTGGGGCAGTGGCCTGGAGGGACATTCTATACCCGAGTCACAAGGTTTGTGGGGAATGTGGGGTATTTTGTGTTTATGATGATGTATATGTTTTATATCTTTATAGGAAACATATTCAAGACACATACAGAGCTCAAAGATAATGACGTGGTGGAGAGATAATAGGTAAAATTGGAACAGATAATATAATAAAAATTCCATTTGTGTCAAATTACAGCATATATTCATATTTACATAGACAATATTACAACATTTCTCCATACATGGATTTAGCATACATGGATAGGACAGGGGGAAGAGATCTTTTTGCCTTACAAATTCCACATATGTATTAGGTTTATAATAAACTTTGCTAAAATATATGTTGCTTAGTACTACAAAGATACCTTATTTCATTTATGTTTTCTGCGAGATCTACATGAACTACACTGTTTTCCTATGACCTTAGCAAAGCAACTTTATAATCATATTATCTTGACTTTAATTTATTATTAATTTACTTACCTGTGTGTGTGTGCACGCACATGCATGTGAGCACACTGGGGATTGAACTCAGGGCCTGGGTGTTGTTCCTTGGGTTTTTCCACTCACAGCTGGTGCTCTAACACTTGAGCCACAGCACCACTTCCAGCTTTGTTGTAGTTAGTTGGAGGTAAGTCTCCAGCCTTAGATCTGTCATTTTCCCTATGTGATCATAGACGAAACACTGCCTCAGTTTCCTTCCCTGTAAGGTGAGGATGGTAATAGTGTTGTGAGCACAGCATTGCAGGGAGAATGTGCAATACTGTGCAATGCAGCTAAATCAGCTTCACACAAGGAGCTGCTAACTTCTCCCCTCTCCCTCACGGTGCCTGTGCATGTGGGGCTTTGAACACCAAGTGACCTCTTGGGAATTACTTCTGTGCATTCCATTGTGCTATCCTGGAACTCAAATGTATGGAAAAATATTTCTTTCTCATTGTGACTTCTGCCTGCTTCCTGCTTTGGGTGCCGTCTGCTGATTGCTTGACACTCCTTCTCTGTCTCTGCCAAAACCACTGATTCAATATCCAATGTGTCCAACTGGAGACATGGGTCATGGAGCCACACACTGGAGAACTCTCCTCCTCCCTCTGAGGGCCTGCTACTCCGCCAAGGTTTTGGATCAACTGAAGTAACTTGGGAGAGGAATCTATAGAATCTATGTGGTTCTTTAAATACAAGATCATGTCATCTGCAAAGAAGGAGAGTTTTACTTCTTCTTTCCTGTTGGGATCCCCTTTATCTTGTCTTACTGCTCTAGCTAGGCATTCAAATACTAAACTGAAGAGAAGTGGACTTGTCTCATTCCTGATTTTAGAGGAAATGATCATAACTTTTCCTCATTAAGTATAATGCTGGCTGTAGGTTTGTTGTACACAGCCTTTATTATCTTGAGGAATGTTCCATGGATTCCTAGCTTTCCAGAGCTTTTATGCTAAAAGGATGTTAGATGCTTTTTCCGTATCTCCTGGGATAATCGTGTGGTTCTTGTCCGTGCTCCTGTTGATGTGTTGAATTATATTAATTGACTTGTATATATTGAACCAGCTTGGCATCCCTGGAATGAATCCTGTTTAATCAGGATTAAATTAATTAGTGAATTAATTAATGAATCCTGTTTAATCATAGTATGTGATTTTTTGGTTAGTTGTTGAAGTCGGTGTCCAGAATTTTATTGAGAAGTTTTGCATCGATGTTCATCAAAGGGATGGATCCATAATTTTCTTTATTGATAAGTCCCTGTCTGGTGTTGGGATGAGGTTATGCTGGCTTCATAGACTGAGATGATAGTGATCTTTCCCTTCCCATTTCATTTGAGAAGTACTGGAGTGATTCTCCTTTGAAGACCTGATAGAATTTGGCTATGAATCCATCCAGTGCTGGGCTTTACTTAGAAGAGGGAAGTCAGGAGAGAAAAAAACTGGGAGAAATTGAGGGAAGAGGTCACACTGTTCAAAAAGAACTGGAATCATTACCTGTCATCCCTCTGTACATCACCTTTACAATAAAAATTAAAAATGAAAAAAAAGAATTTATTTGTCTGCCTCCTGAGCAGACAGAATTACAGGCTTGAGCTACTGACACCTGTAGCAGCAGCAACTCTTCCTCCTCCTCCTCCTCCTCCTCCTCCTCCTCCTCCTCCTCCTCCTCCTCCTCTTCCTCCTTCTCCTCCTCCTCCTCCTTCTCCTCTTCCTCGTCCCTACGCCTCCTCCTTCTTCTATTACTATATCATTTCTCCATGAATTTATTTTTAAATTCCTTTTCAATGTATTTTTTTATTTTGGAGACAGGTTCTTACTCTGTAGCCTAGGCTGATTTCAAACTCTCATTCCTTTCTGTCTTTGCCTTCATAGTGCTGGGACTATAGCTGTGCATTACCACACCTGGAAAAAAACAAAACAGGACTTCCTGTGGACCAGGCCGGGGGCTGGGGGGGGGGGAACAGCAGTGGGGGAGGGAATGACTGCACTGCACCTTAGCAGCCTGTTCGCAGTGACATCTCCAAGGTTTCCTTCTTCCTTTTCACACAGTCCTCACTGACCCCCGGCCTGTGCCCTTGATGCCCCTGAGCACAGCAGGAGCTGTTCCTGCTGGCTGATGAACACTGTGCAACATCGGAGTTCCTACTTGCTCATGTTACCGTAATCAGGAAAAACACAGATTTTTAGGTGTGTGTATGTGTGTGTGCGCGCATGCGCACGTGCATGCTGGCATAGGAGCTTAAACTCAGAGCCTCATTTTCTCTTTTGACTTTTTCACTCACAGCTGCTGCTCTACTCAAGTCACACCTCCACTTCCAGCTTTGTGCTGGTTAATTGGATATGAGTCTCATAGAGGGCTGGGAAGGTGGCTCAGTGGTAGAGCGCTCGCCTTGCATGCCTGAGGCCCTGGGTTCGATTCCTCAGCACCAAATAAGCAAAAAGAAAAAAAGCGGGAAGTGGCACTGTGGCTCAGGTGGTAGAGCGCTAGCCTTGAGCTGAAGAGCTGGGGGATAGTGCCCAGGCCCAGAATTCAGACCCCACGACCGGACACCCCCCCCAAAAAAAAAAGAGTCTCATAGATTTTCCTTCCCAGGCTGGCTTTGAGCTATGATCTTCAGGTCTTGGCCTGTTGAATAACTAGGATTACAGGCCCCAGTCACTGGTATTTGGTCACATGTCTTCTTTATTGACATTCCTTTCTCCATTGTTACCTAACCAATAATGGTATGTGCACATCTTAGAGGTCACAGACTGAGTCACAGACTACTAGGCTAGGCCCTAAGACAGGATAGATTTGGTACAGAGTAAAACTATGGTTTCTATTTTTGCTGCCCCATTTTCAACACTACTAGAAAATCAAGGTGGGGTGAGCCAAGGCCTCTCTGTTTTATTCTTGTTCTTTTACTCCTCTGCTGTGTATTTTCTTGGCCAACAAGTTCTCCTATGAATAAGTAATCAGACAGTTTTTCCTTCATACATGCTTTGAAAAGGAATCAAGAACTGAGCAAGAGGCTCATTCTTAATCTTCATTGCTACTTTGGCAAAATATAAAATTGATTTGAAACATAACTGAAGTCTTTTCTTGCAATATTTCCATGGTACCATTAGTTTCTCAAAGTATTTCTTTGATACTGTAGAGCCATAGCTATGTTTCTGCAGTGATTATCTATCATGAGCTAAAGAGCCAACTTTCCTTAGAAACAGAGAAAAACTGTTAGGAAAATAACATAAGTATTATTATTATAATCTCTAAGTAGATGTGCCATCATTTCAATTTGGCATGTGATTGTAGTGAAGTACATCTTGATCAGTGCCACCCCTCCGGCCCTTCTCCCATCTCTCCCAGCCCCACCCCTCCCCTCCAGTGTCTGGCTCCGTGTTCACATGAGTGCATTGACTATGTGCAGGATGGTGCATCCTGTGCCCACAGGGACAGGCGGCACAACTGGGATGCCTGGGAAGCTGTTGTGGTTGGAAGTCCTGGTCATTATCCCACTGTATCCCCATCACCTGTCTGCTTTTCCTCCCTCTGAGTCCACCGAGACAATACTCTTGGCTTTCCTTTGCCCTCATTGTTGTACCAGAGTCTGGATGCCCCATGCAGGTTGGGTGAGCCAGCAAGAAGAACACATCCCTTGTCCCCAGACTGCTTTCATCCATTGCTGTGCTCTCTGAATCAAGAATTGCTCTCTGCTCTTAGTCTCTCTTCCATTCATCTCCTATCTCTCAGTCTCCCTCTTCCCCTCCCTCCCTCGCTTTTCCCCTTCCTCATAGATTAGCCTCTGTGTTCAGAAAGAGAAAAACACTGGTTATCAAGCAAAGTGGGAAATTGTCATTTTTTAAAATAGCTGGTTAACTGGAAATAGAGTCTTCCAGAATTTTCTGCCTTGGGCTGGCTTCCAGCAGCGACCCTCTGGATTACATGGAGTCTCCCCAGTAGTTAAGATTACAGGAATGAGCCACTGGCCCAGAGGCTCTCTATCAATTTGTTAGAAAACCTTCTAATAGGACCAGAGTGTGGAGACTTCAAAAGGCCTGGGGAAGGGCAGGAGTGGGGAGGGAGGGAGACGTTCTGCATGCCTGGTGCTGGTATCTGTGGCTGCAATGGCTGTGAGCAAGGGAAATTGAATAACTTCCTTCACCCTGAATATATCAACTATTTGTGGGGTGCCCATGGCTTGACCATAGAACATAGGAACAAATAAGAGTTTTATCCTGTGCAGCTAGGCAGTGCTTATGAATACCTGTCACCATATTGGGAATGTACAGTTGAAGAAAGCACGAGAATTTCTTGAAACTGAAATAGTATCATAGATTGTCTTCACTTTTAGTGTCACATGATGTAAGTCTGAACAGTGTCTCATGCTAGAGTTAATGAATGGACACCAGGGCTAATTACACCACATGCTATGGGAAGTGAAGCCCTGAGTCTGTGGACCAGGCCCGGCCTCCAGTGCAGAAGCTTCCAGAATGTTGACCAGAGACATCAGAACAGCCTCAGCTCTGAGAGGTCTCAGAGACCAAGGCAGGTTTACAGTCAGCTGAACATTTCTACCCAAGTTCCTGAGAAATCTGTTTATAGTGAGGTTATATTGTTATTGCTGTTGTTGTTATTGTTATTGTGTGTGTCCTGGGGCTTGAACTTAGGGCCTGGATGCTGTCTCTAAACTTTATTCACTTCAAGCTGGTGCTCTACCATTTGAGCCATAGCTCCACTTCCAGCTTTTTGCCAGCTAATTGGAGATAAGTTTCTCGGAGTTTTCTGCCTGAACTAGCTTTGAACCATGATCCTCAGGCTCCTGCATCATCAGAATTCCGGGGTGAGCCCCCAAAGTCTGGCTCATGCACATTTACCAATGGAAACTTTCCTCGGATAAATGTTCCTCCATTCAGTGCAGAGGCAGCGCTTTCAGGGGGACCCTGAGCCGGGACGGACTCTTGCAAGGGTGCCCCACTCCCAGCCGCAAGGGCCCAGTAGAGCATGGTCCTCCTCAGAGCAAGAGAATCCATGAGAGGTGACCAAGGCCTCTGGCAGCCAGCTCCCCAGGCCCAACAGAGGCTGCAGGTGGGGAGAGCAGCCCCACATCCCCCCGTCCCCATCCCCCAGTCCCTGCATCCCCCCTCTTCCTGTTCCCCCATCCCCACGTCCCCACATCCCCATCCCTGTCCCCGTGTTCTCCCCTCCCATCCCCTTGTCCCAGTATCCCCCATCCCCGCATCCCTCCCACCCCGTCCATGCATGCCCCCATTCCCGCATCCCCCTCACCCCTCCTCCTGTCCCACGTCCCCTTCAGTCTGAAGCCACACAGAGCACACAGAGCTATGGTCCCGGGCCTCCTGGCAAACCCTCCTCGATCTCACAGATCTGCCAAGTTGGTGCTGAGCCCTGGACACCAGCGGCCGCTGTTGACTGATTGGCCCCCAAGGCTTCTAGCTACAGTGGGATAAACACACATGAATGCATTAAGTACTACAGACTAATACAGTATGCAAATATACCTTTATATACCACCTGGAGTCTACTTCAGAATAGAGCACAACATAATTTCCTGTATTTTTTATCCATCTTTAAATAAAATGCTTTATGAACCTCAGGATTTGAGAGTACAGACAGACGCCAGGGAACTCTGAGCAGACTTTGGTCTGAGAAGCTGACGCAAATCCTGAGCTGGCAAACCGAGGGGCAGGAGGAAGGCAGGCTGGCCTCTGCTTTCACTGAGGGACAGGAGGAAGGCAGGCTGACCTCCGCTTTCACCTTTGTGGTTCTTTTGTTAAAAATCACTCTGTGGAATTGTTTAAATAGGGATACAGGTGGACCCATTGCAACAATGAGGTGTACAAGACGTTATGTCAAAAAATGAACTTTACAACTTTGGCATGGGTGGGAGGGGGAAATGGAGGGGGTGGAAATGGGAAAGGATGGTAAGGGGAAACAAAGGAGGAGGCAACAATGCTTGATAAGAAATGTACTCATTACCTTGCTCATGTAATTGTAACCCCTCTGTATGGTATTTTCACAATTTAAAAAACCACTCTGTGGCCAGGAGCTGGGGTCTCACCCCTGTAATCCTATCTCGGAGGATGAGATCTGAGGAACATGGTTCAAAGCCAGCCCAGGCAGGAATATCTGTCCATGAGACTTATCTCCAAGTAACCACTGGAAAACGTGGTGCTGTGGCTCAAAGTGATAGAGTACTAACCTTGAGTGAAAAAGTGTGGAGACAGTGCTCAGGCCCTGAGTTCAAGCCCCATGGCCACCACTACCCACAACAGAGAACAACACTCTGTGTGTGTGTGTGTGCCACTACTGGGTCTTGAACTCAGAGGGTGGACATTGTGCATAGTTTTTGCTTAAGGCTTTGCTCCACCACTTGAGCCACAACTGCACTTTCAGCTTTTTGCTGCTTAGTTGGAGATTAGAGTCTCATGGACTTTCCTTCCTGGGCTTGAACTCAGAACATCAGACATCAGACTCCTGAGTAGTTAGGATTACAGGTGGGACACTAGGCACACCCAGCTCTGCCTGGTCCTGGCTCCAGTCTGACCGCTACGATGTAGACAGGCAAGTTTTTCAGTCCTGAGCAAATTGTTTTTTCCCACTGTGGTGGGAACAATTCCTTCCCTAAAACAAATGGCAAGCTTAATTACGTAATGCATTTCCTGCATCAATTTCTGCATGGTGATTTACTATCTCCTGTATGCTTTCTTATTGCCATGAAGTAGATCACCCCATAATGTTCAAGCAAGTGAGTTCTGACAGCCCCATACCCAAAGGTGTTTGGGGAGAGAACACAGATGCATCACAAAAATCCATGATTACATGTGCAAGGCCTCACCTTAAAAGATGAATAACTCTTGTTAAAACCACAAATGCATGTTCTGTTTCTGTGTTGGAAGAAAGAAACCTACCTTATAAATATGTAAGTTCCTGAACACATCCAGAATAAAATGCACTAAAAAAACTGATATGTAGACAAAAGTTTATTTACACCATACAACATTTTAAATATTTTATACACAGTGCAGTAGAGAGAAGCACTTGGAGCTCTCTAGAGAAAACTGCGATAATAAAGATGTGAAATATATTATTCATATAAAAGTGAGATTATTACTTTATTGCATTTAAAGCAATGAAGAATGTAGCTCAACAAACATTCATTTAATGACAAAAACTTTGCTTTTTTATATTATAAAGTAAAAAGTGTAGTAATGGCCAAACAGACTGTTATAAACTTTAAAAACTGCATAAATATATACATTGTGCTTCATGGTGAAGTTTTCTGGAAAACTAGACCACATGAAGCGGTTACAACACGAGTCGTTGCGTGAGGTTTATCTATAGAGATCCATCACCTTACGAATCCATTCCACGCACGTACAACACTGGGTCGGACTGTACACCGGGGCCTCTCCCCCAATGGTGCGGGCGGGCACAGGGCCAGCCGCGGACATAGCACGGGACATCCCAGGGACCCACGCTGGGCCTGGGTGGTCACCGAGCATGGCACCGTCGTGTCCGCCTTGGCCCAACTGCCCGGTCACACCTCGGTCTGGAAGTCCCCTTCCTGCACGTCCAGAGGCAAGCTCAGACACTTCTCCCACTCAGCCGGCCTCAGCTCCAGGGCGTCCTTGGTCTCTGTGTCCAGGACATTGATGGTGGTGTAGTGCTGGTACTCGCTGGGGGCCTGGAATGTGTCCCACGGGCTCTTGCTGGGCACTGGGGCCTCCTGTGGGGAGAGGATGGGAGTGGTTCACAGGTGGCAGCCAGGATGGAGGGGAGGGATCTGAGAAGGAGAGAGCTGAGGAAGGGAGTTGGGGCTGCTGCAGGCAGCTTGGCCAGCATTGTCCTTTCACTGAACAAATGAGTGGCCACTTTCCTAACACGTCCTGAGAGTTCAAGCGTGCAAACAGTGCTAAGAGGCAATGTGCAAGACTTATGCTGTTTTGTGCCTGTCCTCAGGCTTGAACTCAGGGCCTGGGTGCTGTCCCTGATCTTTTGTGCTCAAGGCTGGTGCTGTCACTTGAGCCACAGCTCCTCTTCTAGAATTTTGCTGGTTGATTAGAAATACATGTCACAGAAACTTTTCTTCCCTGGTTGGCTCTGTCATTCTCAGATCTCAGCTTCCTGGGTAGCTGGAGTTACAACATGAGCCATGTGTGCCCGGCTTCTGCTGAACTTTTGAGAAGTTCTATTATATGGATAATAAACCAATCCATTGGATGACTTTGTTTTTATTTTGTGGTACTGGGACTCAGACCCTGGGGCTTTTGCTTAGGAGACAAGCGCTCCACCCTTTGTGCTATAACTCCCACTGTTTATTTTTCAGACAGTTTACTTTCCACTCCTGCTGGGAGCAGCCAGGGACTGTGATCCTCCTATTTCTCCCTCCATATAGCTAGGATTATAGACATATGCTACTATGGGCAACAGGCTGGCTTTCTTGTTCATTCCCTGGTCACAGGCAGGATCCCCAGGAGAAGCATGGTTCCTGGGCTCTGAGGTTGTCCCTTAGAGTTCTGTGGTGAAGAGCTGCTGGCCCACAGTGGACATGGCCCTGTGGTGGCAGGAATAAAGCTGGCGGCCAGTTGGTCGGTGGTACCCCCAGTCCCCCCTTCTCCCTGTGAGGTGGGTGTGAGCAGGGGCAGCCTGCAAGCCTGGGACCGTGTGTGACTTTCTCAGCCCTGAGTGCATGGGTGCAAAGGCTGAATACAGGAGCAGCTGTGCGGGAGCTAGTGCATGAGGCACCTGAATGGTCCTGGCTGGAGGCGGGAATCTGGTGGGAGGACTTGATCAGAATCTGCATGTTTCTGAGTTTATGAGGCTGTGCTTTGAGCTCAAGTAAGCATGGAGGAGAAACAGACTGAGTGTGGTAATTCTAAAAATGCTAGCCTGATTTTGGGATGCATGAGTTGAAATGAGGGGAGATGAGTGTGAGAACAGGGTCCCACAAAGCCTGCTTGGTGGCCCCACATCTCCCAGGGCCTGGGGTGGGTGGGCTGTCCACTCTCTTGCCAAGGCCAGGGTGGAGGGTTAGCGCAAAGCCATCCATGTCTGTACATTGTCTCCAAAATTTAAAAAAAGTAAAAGGACACAGGACAGAAAGGCCACCAGTGTGTCTGCTCTTATAGGCGTGGGGCATGTCCCAGGCCCTGGTAAGGGTGCAGGGCCCTGGGCGGGGTTTACTTTCTGGATCTCACTACCATGCCTTAAATGGTTTCCTGCCTGGGAAGGGAGACTCGGCCCGTTCTTTTGGCTTCCCTTTGACTTCCTAATTTCTGCCACTCTCCGCCAACTCCATCCTTTGTAGCCACAGCCCCTCCCCTCCCCGAGAAAACAATTTCCAGATTCTTCAGAAACATCTTACTCTGCCTAATTATGAAAATTTTCCATCAGCAATGTGCCATCACAAATTATGTGCCTGAATTAGGATAATGAACTCATTCATATATTCAGTATTGATCAAAACTGAACAAGGAACTCCTTTTGTTTTCTACCCTCAGATATTTAAGATAATAATTGAGCAGGGACAGCAATGCTGTCCTAACTTTCCAAATGGTAAATATTTATACATCCCTTCCAGAAAAGGCAGGCTGCCGCAGAGGCGGGGTGTCATGAGGAGGCTATTTTGGTTGTCAGGAAATGGAGACACAGATATTTGTGCTGTTAATGATTCCATGTGCGTATGTGTGAGAGGGGAGTGCAGTCGCACACACAGCCGGCTGTGTTTGGTGTGGAAGGCTTTCAGATTGGTAAACACATTCTTCTCCTTCTTTCTTTTTACATATGAATTTCTTCTGTTTATTTCAATGTTGCCTTTCAATATTCTGAAATGGGTAGTTAATGTGTTTAGGCCTAATCTCAGTGGGGGTAATTCTCATTCATCTGCAGGCTAAAATTTGATGGCTTCCCGTGAAGAGGAGAGCGAGCACGGAGAGTGCAGGTGCCTCCGGAGGCCAAGGCTGCGGGCATCCACGGCCCATCGTGCTGAGACTTGACTAAGAGTCAGCACAGGCTGTGGTCTGTCCACTTGTGTTCTTTAGCTTTTCATAAACCACACCCATCAGTAAGCTGGGGCTAAGTCAGTCAAACGCTGTGGAATGATGGGATGTAGGTGCGATGCAATAGCACGCACAGACCCCTCCATTATAAATACATAGCAGAGGTAACTATCTCTGTCTCTGTACCCATGATCAATCCATGGCTGATCCCTACTCTCATCTATTTCCATCTCTACCATCTGTCTGTATCTATCATCTCTACTCCAATCTATATATGTATCTATCAACATCTCTAATCGATCAATATCATCTACATCTATCAATCTACCTATCTATCATCATCTATTCCATAGTCAAGGAGAAGCACCCAGCATGGGCCAGGCCTGGGGCTGGTGGGGGCTCTGGTCTGTCTCTCTCAGGGTGAGCCTGGGTGCTGCAGCTGGGAGGTGGGGCTGAGGAGTCCATCTATGACTATTTTCTAGTTAAGAAAAGGATCCAGAGTCCCGTGACTTGCCGGGGACGCAATCACTCCGGCTGTGTTTTCACCTGAACGCGGGTCTCTACATCACACTCCAGTGCTATCGTGAAGAAAGAGGGAGCCATTGGTGACTGAGCTATGGCCATGGCTGCTCCATGATTGCGTGCTGCTGCTGTGTGTGATAAAACCCTATGCAGGCAGCAGGCAGTGTAGACGGTGGAGAGGGCCAGGTGGCTGGAGCCCAGGGCCCACACTGCCCTGTTGACTGGCAAGGACGGCGCCCAAGCCGACTCACCGCAAATGCGGAGTCTCCTGGAGGTAAAGCTCCTTCAACCTGGTTCCAGGCACAACTTTATGTGTAGATGATAACATGTGATGGCTTTCTGGTGGCAGGTATTCAAATAAAAATGGAAAAAATAACCCACTATTTTGACACTTCAATCAGCTGACGTTTACTCAGGATAAAATGGCTGCCAAAGCCACCATATTTTTGCTATGTAACCATACATAGCAATTACAATGAGGGGGACATTTAAAATATGGAAAACCTGCTTAAGAGGTTCTAATTTTGTGTCCCGCTAACATCTCTGGGGCACATTTTGAGTACTGATTATTTTTCTGGACTGTATGAGCATTGTGCAAAACAGGGCATGCGCAACGCCACATCTGCACTGGCCAGGGAGGCGAGAACTCACCATACTGCTTGTATTTGGTATATCCCGAAATCTGTCCAGGGTCTGGAATTTCTGATTGAGCTCCTGAAACAGCTCCATGTGGCGCTTCCTCGTGTGCATGACCTTCTGCAAGAGAGAACAGCGTGGCTCTCATTCCTGATTTGATTTCTGTACTCAGGAAGAAGTTTTGTTATATGCTTGTTTAAATAATAAGGGGCAACAGAAAGCAGGGGTCCCAAAAGGCACCACAATTACACTTGATGGGCACTGAGTCTTTATCTCCTGTTTAGGACATCTTTAAAGAAAATATAAGATTCACTTTCTTTTCCTTTTTTAAATTAAATTTTCTTTGTGTTTTTGTACTGGCCCTGGGACTTGAACTCAGGGCCAAGGTACTGTCCCTGAACAATTTTTGCTCAAGGCTGGAGCCACAGCTTCACTGCTAGCACTTTGCTGGTTAGCTGTCTTGTGGGCTTTCCTCAGAGCTGGTGTTGAGCCTTTATTCTCAGCTCTCAGCCTCTCAGTAGCCAGGGCTACAGGGCTTCTTGATCAGACACCCCACCCATCATTCTCCCCTGGTCCATTCTGTCCTCCAGGCATTTTCCTGCTGCTTGGTTTTTCACTCAAGGCACGATTTGGTGGTTAATCCACAGACTTTCCTGCCCCGCTGGCTTTACAACACAATCTTCAGACCTCAGCTTCCTGAGTAGCTAGGATTACAGGCAGGAGCCATCTGCATTTGTAAGATTACCAAACATATCAATTTTTTTCTTGTAGGTATATTAAAAGTGCAGCAGTTTTTCTGGCATAAGATTTCCATCACTCAAAGGTTAAATGTGCTTTATAAAAATTGTTACAATATTTTTCAAATGTTAAAATTTTGGACTTGTAAGTGCCCAGTCCTTGATGTTTGCCCTCTGTATGTTTCCTGCCTAGAAGCACTAAAGCCCTAGCTTGCTGCACTCAAGTGGGGGCGAAATCTCAGGCATGGCCAGTAAGCCTGACTCAGAGCACCGGAGTGTAAAACAGAGACCAGAAAGCCTTGCACTTTCCGTGTGAGCTCAGGGCCTGGTTCTCGCATGGCTGTCTTAGTTGGCTGGTGCTCCAGCCTGACTTTGTCCTGGTTAGTGGGAGGTAAAGTTTAGAAGACTTCTCTACCTGAGGTGGTTTGGAGCCATAAGTCTCCAGATCTCTGATGTCTTGGAGTACAGGTGTGAGCCACTGGCACCTGGCTCAGATGATTGTTTGTGTGATGGCATAAAAGCTTGACAATACATGTTCTGGTGTAACATGCGGCTGCTAAGCTTCTCCATTCATAGACACACATGAATATTCTTCATCCCTCTTATACCCTTCCCTCTCATTAACTCAAGTCACAAGTAGGGATGGCCTTGAACTAATCAGAGTCTCTTTTGTATCTCAGAATATTTATAAGAGACCATAACATAGAATTTGCTGTCAAAGGGAGAAAATGTCCTTCTCAAGTTTGATTTTTAAACATTAGAAATCCATCTTTTGGTGAGTGTCCAAGGTTGTGGCTTCCAAGTTTGTGTACGGTTCTAAAATGTAAGTGTGTGCTCACAAGGAGCTCAATGGGCGTGCACTGGCATCTTCTACTTACACCTCAGCCCTATTTTTAATATTTAGTTTATTCTGTTGTAACGAGTTCTCACTTGGCTTTTATGCTGAAGGCTGGTGCTTTACCACTTGAGCTACACCTCCACATCTGGCTTTTTTGTGGTTAACTGGAGATAAGAGTCTCACAGAATTTTCTTCCTGAGCTGACTTTGAACCATAATTCTCCTACCTCAGCTACCTGTGTAGGTAGGGTGACGGGGTGATAGTCTAGCTCCATTTTTTAAATGTTCAAAAGTTAAGTGTTTGGAAAAAACAGTCACATCTCCAAGAGATGATTAGTAATATCTCATTTTTTTCTAGGGAGATCCTTGCAGAGTATATTTCCTTGAGGGAGAGGGTGTGCAAAGAAGGGTGAAAAAGAAAGGCAAATTAAATGTTTAATGTGTTTTAAAAAGCCTATTTTTCCAAAAATTTTACTTCCCTAATTTGATTTGCACGCATCTACGTTGTTATTATCTACTTTTCTCTAGCCTACATTTTAAGTTCTTTGCAATAATGAGTATCTTTCCTCGTTCCTCTGAACAAGCTATGAAGTCCATGGTCAGATGAGAGGAAATGAGACGGAGGAGCAGAAGACAGGAGACAGAGGAGCAGAGCACAGGAGATGGAGGAGCAGAGCAGGGGAGACAGAGGAGCAGAGGATGGGAGATGGAGGAGCACCCAGGGAACAGGCACTGCTGAAGCTGGCTGATGACATCTGGTAGGAAGGAGATCTGCACAAGAAGCGTGGTGGGGTCAGGGACCACAGGCCTGGCAATGTGAATCCGGTCCTTGAGCCCATGGGGAGATGGAACATGACCTGAAATGTCAACTTTGTGTCTGAGCAACACCAAACAGACAAAGCAGAGCTGCGCTGGGAGCTTGCTGCTCTTCATGGCGGGCCGGCTAGCCCAGGGTCTTTGGCACAGATGGTCCCCATGGTCAGCAGGTGGAGTCTCTGTGCACATCTCCCCCGAACTCAGTACGCAGGCACTTGGGCAGCCAAGACGAACCCACCAGACTGGGCCTGGCCTTGTCTCATGAGGAGGCTGGTGTCTGGTACTGGGATGGAGATGACACGGAATTGGAGCAAGCAGTGGGATTTGTAAGCAGAAGGACATGGGTGCGGGCATGCCCACATGTTCACTCTCAGATCTCGACTGACAGTTCTGTCAGTTATTCCTATGATCCTGCCTACTCCCTCCTTTCCTAAAGTCCAGAGGTGCTTGGGTTCCAGTTTCGATCCTGTGTTCTCTTCAAGGAGATGGCTCCTTTCCAGGATGGGACGCATGCTCTCCTGTGAGGGACCCGGTGCCAGGCAGCGCCTCGTCTCGGCACAGAACGTGCAGGCTGGGTTTTCCCCACGCAACTGCTGGCACTGTGTCTTGTGCCATGTCCCAGCTGTGCAGAGTGTGGGCCCTGGCTGTGAAGACAGACCTGTGGGCCGATACCCACTGGACCCCGCCCGAACAGGAGCTACTGCATGCGCTTTCCAGGAAGTGCTCCTCCGTGTGTCCAGGCCACTCCCCGTGGCTTGCTGTCCAACGCCCCAGCCAGGTCAGCTGTGTCCCGCTGGAGAGAAGGGCTGGGGCCGAGGGAGACTCTGTGGCACTTCACTCTAAACTAGGGGATTTCATTTCGAGGATCGTTACGATATACTAAAAAATACACGAGGAAAATACAAACTCAGCGTGGTCGCAGCGCTTTCTAACCAACAGGTCTTTCCTAACATTTCACACATGTTCACAAAAGCTGTTCTGAAATGAATATGGAAGTGAGTGAAAAATCCGGATGTTCAAATATGGGCCCAAACTCCTCTGAAATATTCGCTGAGAACATGTCCTCAGGCCAGGTAATAGTCCTAGATTGGAATGGTGCTCTCGGCTCTGCTAGGAATGGTGACGGCGGTGCTGCCCAGCACTGGGCTGAGGCTTACGTCAGAGCACAAAGCCCATGCAGCCGGCCGGGTCTCCACCGGCAACTTCTTCCCCACTTCACGGAGAGGAAGGCTCATCAAGGGAAAGACACGAATGTTGGGGGATTTCTAACCTTGCCAGCCATGTTCTGGGACAGCAATGGTACTAGTTCCCACAGTGAAGGTCTTCTCACATGATTTTTCCTTGCCTGCCAAATGAGATGTTTTTCATGCCTACAAATCTTGCAGGTCCATGTCAGCGATACGTTTTGGAACTAGCCTGACTTCAGTATTGATCAAGCTAACTTCTGATCTTTGTGACTTAAACATCACGCTTTCCAAAGAAATTGGCTTCTGTGAAAACCTCAATTTACAACTAAGGTTTCAAAACTGCTGTTTGCTCAAACGTCTATCCCAGGTGTATTTTCTACATTATGTCGAAGATGGCTTGTATCGGCAATCCCTTCAGAATTGTTTCTTTATACTGCTCAGAGAATATGACATGCATGCTTTGCCACCACCATCAGTGTCTGGTGCTCCTATCTGGCTGATGTCATTCAGAGTGTGCGAAGTAGTGTGAGGACCCACCCAGGGGGCCAAAACTTGCCTCCCTGGACTCCTGCCCTTCTCCTTTCCAGGCTGTTCTTCACCATGTGCTGCAGTAGCTGGAGAGGGGCAGGTAGTAGGGAGGCCTGGAGGCCATGAAGGCCTTTCTGGCCCTCAGATGTGTGAGGAGGAGGAGAACCAAGACAGTGCCCTGCTGTGATGTGTGTTGTCTTGCGTGCCTTCTGCATCCTGACAACTGTCCTCGAACTTTCAGAGATGTGGGGTGGCTATGTCCTGGATACACTTTTGTGGCGATCTCACTTCTGTCCATTTCAGGTTGTGAATCTGCAGACTGGCGTCCAATCCTCCTCCGGCCCCGGCTTCTGGGGCGAGTCTTGCCCTGCTGTGTTCTTTTGAAGGTTTTCAGAAGGATGAGAAGTGGGAATAATGGGCGCCACAGCTAGAATCCACCGAGGGAGCAGCAGCGATGATTTTATTTCCTCGTCTCCACAGCATGGAGAGGCCGAAGCCATTGTCATCAATTTGTTGGGCAGGAGATGCACTGGGGCTGTCCACACGCAAGCAGCTGGGTGCCAGGTTCAGAATGTTACCCTGCCTTCAGACAGCTCACCCTGTACCACCCAGATTAGACGGAGAGGGTGAGGAGACAGCCAGATGGGGTGGGATGGGCAGGGAGCACACATATATGAGGAGACTGGACCATGCTGCCACCATGCGGCACTGTCAGGATCTTCCCGTCGGGTCTCTGAAAGCCTTGTGGGCAGGAGTGACACATCTGTGCGTCCTGGATGCTTGGCACACAGTATGACATTTAGCAGGTACTTAATCCCTGTGAGCTAGCAACACTGAACAGATGCAACCTCATGGAGCAGGGGCCAGGGTGGTGCCCAAGGCGCGGAAGGCATCTTCTGTCTAAGAGCTCCCCACAGCAGAAGGCTCTGGAGGGAGCTCACGGCCCGCTCCCATTCTATGAGGCCTCCTTACCCTGCAGACACAGGGAAGGTACGTGGAACAAATTATCTAGATGGTTCAACTTTGTGATCTTTTATTTAGGTGAGTGTGTACAGGTACTGGGATTTAAATTCAGGCCCCCACCATCATTTGGCTTTTTTCCCCTCAATGCTGGTGCTTTACCACTTGAGCCATCCTCCATTTTTGGCTTTTTACTGGTTAATTGGAGAAAAGCATCTACAAACTTCCCTGCCATGACAGGCTTCACACCATCATCCTCAGACCTCAGCTGGGATTAGCTAGGACTCCACATATGAGCCACGTTCACAGGTTCACCTTTTGCTGTCTGTGGACAAGGCCTGCAGAGATGCCCGAGGACAGGCTGTGTGAGGGGCATCTCCGGTGGAACTCGAACCAGCCATGAATGTTGCCTGGACAGGAGTTCAAACAAGCTGATTTCCGGGGGAGCAGGTGGGTGTAAAGCAGTAAGGGAAGAAGCCTGTGGATTTCCATGGGATGGTCGTCATGTGTGTGGTGTGACAAGGAGTGGCAGGGATCTCAACATAAGCCAAGTGCATCTAGCTTCAGGGTAAACAAAGGACAGGGACCACCCAAGTCTGCACCCAGACTGGTCCTCAGGGATCACACACTGCACAAGACTAGTCTTACTCATTGCCAGGTCTCCAAGTAGCAATGCTATGCCTGTACAGTCTGTGGAAGACGGGTGCAGATCCCTGCTGCTACACACCTGATGGAAACACTGAGGAGCTGCTGAAGAAACGATCATGTCTGAACGCCCCCACCAGCCCCCATCCAATCCTGACAGCTTTAGGAATTATGACTAAAGAGCTGGAGGATATGATGTGTTTAAACGCTCCTTTATTGTTAGCAGGCCTTTCTGTGAAGTTGCTGTTGTTATATGAAGAAGGCCTGGCAGGAACAGAAGTATCAGCTGGAGGAAGCTGCTCCTAGTCGCCATGGAGAACGAAGGAGGGGGGAATTGGCTTTTCTGATGCCCAGCGCTGCACCTCTGACCTCCAGCCCTGTGATTTCACAGCCGCTTGCTTGCTGGGAGCCTGCATTTCAGATCTAGGTTTTTTACTCTGTTTTGCCACCAATGCCCGGTGGGTGATTTTGTGCTTCCTTGCCTCTGTAGCAACACAGCAGTTCACTGCTTTTACAACTATACGTCTGTGTGTGCACACTTCCAAATTCTTTTGGTAGCCCAAGGTAAGGGGCTGTATCACCTGTGCATGTCCATGTATGTCCACACAAACATGTGCACACACACACATGCATGCACATAGGCACAGCTTGCTCCCTTATTTTTGGCTACTTAAGGAATTAATAGATTTGGGGGAAGAAGACAGAAGGGGTGATGTGTGAACTGTATTACAGTGTAGACATGGGAAAAATTAACACTTAAATCTACCCTGCACTTCAAGTCCCACGATGGACAAAAAAAAAAAAAAAAAGAGAGAGAGATTCTAAATCTACCCTGCATAACCATAACTATCAGGTAATAATAACAGAAAAGAATAGATAGGAAAAAATAACATCTGGTCTGCTTCGTAAAGGGCTGGAAATGTGGAAACAGCTGTGTTTTTATGAGAATGTATAATCGTGGTACTTGGAGACTAAAATCTTAGGACACAATGAAACATATGACCAAAAGCTTCCTTGGTGGGTTGCTACAATGGAGAGGCATCTGAACTTGCTGCTTATTTCTGGAAGCCAGAATCCTGATCATTTTTTGAATCTTATAGCTCCAATTATTACTGAAAATGATCATTTTCCTTGGATGCCCATCGTGTACAACCATCGCTTACCACAGAGACCAATAAAAACCCACAGACCCTTCTTTTGATTCTTATACTCATTCTATATCAAGTGAAGGGCTCAGGTTCTCCCGTTCTGGAGATGTCTGTAATTTCCAAATGTCAGCTAGGAGTACTGAGTTCTATGCATACTCTGCCCAAGAAATATATAATGTATTATATCCAATTATGTCAGCAGGCTAGGAATCATATCCAATTATCAAGACACAAGTGCATGTCATGTGATGCTTAAACATTATTAACTTTATACTCAGCACAAGTTGCTGCAATGGTATGATTTTAGTAGATTCCAGCTTCAATCATCCAGTGTGAATATGAATCTCATGTAAACTGGGAAGTAAGGTTCTTTAGCTTGCTTTTTTCTGTGAAAAGACATTTTCTAAATACAAGAGGAGGCTGCTAGAGGGGAAAAAAAACACCTTAGATACCACAGAGAATCTTAACAATGGGATCAGAACAGAGAGGCAGGCTGCCACCCAGGATGCTCAAGGCAAAGAGACCAGAGACCAAGGCGGCATGTGAAGGGCAGGAGACCCAGACTCTGCCTTCCCGCAAACGAGATGGAGTTCAAATTCTGCCATCATTGCTACTTGTTAGAGCATTTCTAATGCAGATTCCTTATTTGTCAGCAAACAGCAGTTTAGTCACTTGAGTAAGCAGAGCTTTTATTTTTTCCCTATATCTATACAAAAGCGAATTCAAAAGCTTGACTTACTGACATAAACTTTATAGCATACTTACATAGCTATATGGAATGATATGAGTGAGCAGTTATAGATCAATTTTGCTCTTTGAACTATTTTGCATTTTATATTGTCTTTAGTAAAATTCTGATCAAATAATCATACAGATAATTTTGAATCAAATGATTGAAATGATAAAATCATTCATAGAAACTTACCTCAAAGTCAAGGTCTGAATACCGGGATTTTCTTCTCTGTTTTTTTTTTTTTATTTTAAAGAAAAAGAGGAAATCAATAAAGTTATGTTTAGTCATTCATATAAAATGGAAATCGTAATTGTTAATAAAGCATCTTTGTACACACTTCTTTCACGTAAGAAAATTTTCACGGCCTTAAAATATTCTGTCTGCATTATTTCATTTTCTCCTTGAATCTCCCTTGAATTTGTATTTTTGTCTTTAATTTATAATCCAATTTTCAGTTAGGGGAAGTGATTCCTGGGAAAATTCACCCATGAATTTCAATCTGGAAAGAGACTTTACTTCTACAGTAGCAAAACCACTCCTGGCTTCAGCTTTTTTTGTGTAGCTACTGGCGGATCTTCTGCTGACCTCCACCCAAGAGGTGTATCTTAGCTGAAGCCCTGCTCAGTCATCTGGGCCAGGCCAACATTGTGCTCTGGGGCCTCTGGGGCCTCCCCTTACCATCCCCACCTCTGCTCCTACATGCCAGTACCATGGAGCCTGGCTCGAGCCCCCTTCCCTACCAGTTCTGCCCGCCTTTCTATCGACATCATGCATGGCTCCCACATTTCTTGGAATTTGGTAATCGTCTACCAGAGGAAAGTCCCTGACTGCCTCAGGAGCTGGGGTACTATTCTACCTCAGTCAAGCAAGTACATACTCTACGCCCCAGCAAAATGTCTCACAGTCTTCCTCTGTGGCTGAAAGTTGGGTGAGGTTTTGGAATCTAGTTATAAATAAATGTGATCCACTCTGTGGTGCGCATTTCGGGTGTCTGCCGAGCGCTTGCTGAGGGGCAGATGTGGGGAAATGTGTACAAAGGCATCCAAACATGAAGGCAACAAAACCAGTTCCTCACATAGACTTCTAAAAAGGCTTATATTGGTGAAGATGAAATGGGGAGAATGAATCAGTATTTACAACAATTAATAGACGGTTGCAAAATAGGTAAAATATGTAAGTTCTTTTTGCTCTGGTTCTCATCTTAAAACTTACAATCTTTAGTTTTGTATGTGTGTGTGTACGCGCGCGCGCGTACTCGCACACGCGCCTATGATGGAGCTTGACCTCAGTGAGGTCTGAGCACTATCATTCAGCTTTATTTGCTCAAGGCTGGTGCTCTACCACCTGAGCCATAGCTCTACCTCTGGCTTTTTGATGGCTAACTGGAGGTGAGAATCTCACTGATTTCCTGAGACTTTCCAGGCTATTTTTGAGGTGCAATCTTCCTCTCTCAGCCTCCTGAGTAGCTAGGATTACAGGTGTGGGCCACCAACACCCAGCTTTCTCTTAAACTAGGACTTAGGGTCTAGCAGATGGGGTGGTCATGACAGATGAGACTCGGGGGTAAACACAGGAAGTGTGTCCATGTGTGTGTGTGTGTGTGCACGCACATGTGTGTATGTGCTCAGTCAGGAGAGCCGTGGCTGGTAAATGGAACAACGAGCACGTAACAAATACAGCGTGGGGAGATGGAAATAAGCGCGTGTGCCCTGTCTTCCTGTCTCCACACACTGACGCCCACTGGCTTATGGCTGACCGAGTATCTTCAGGCGTGACTGCACTGCTCTGTGGGACACCTGTAGAGAGTACCATTCTTGTGTCATGAGTGAGGAAAACTGTGTTCAGGTAACTCAGTCCTCCATCAGGAGTGCAAAAAGCTAAGACTAAGGGCAGGTCCACCAAGCGATCAAAGAGCCGAGACTAAGGGCAGGTCCACCAAGCAAGCAAAGAGCTGAGACTAAGAGCAGTCCCCCCACATCCAGCTGTCCTCCTTCCTCTTTGTGCAGCACTCCTGACTGCACTGTGGCTCAAACAGGCCTGAGGTCCAAGGTGAACTCTGAGATGCCAGTGGTATTTTTAAGGGGACGCAGTAGCCATGTGACAGTGATTCCAAAGAGAAGCTATGCTGAACCAAACAACCTGGAGCTCATTCTAACACGCGCTGCTTCGGGGGCAGCCATGGATGTGGATGTGCTGTTCCTGTGGTAAAGCGAGGGTCAGCTCAGGAAGGCAAGCTGCACTCGCGTGAACCGGTGCAAAGGAGGCGCCAGGAACCCAGCCACCACTCCAGCCTGGCAGATTCACAATGGATGCAGTCTTTCAAGCCCGGAAGCTTGCAGAAAGCGTGTGTGATTTGCACACTCGTTCGGATATCTTCCTATGGGTGTAAGGACTGCAATTGTTAGGTCTGAAAGTTGTAAATAATGGCTGTGTGTGTAAATGAGAATCAGCTAGCAGGCTCTTCAGATGTGCCAATCACTGAAAGAGAAGGGGTCGTGGTGAGGCTAAAGTATGTTCTGAAGATATATAACAAAATAAATACCAGGGAGCGAAACCATGTTTTGTTAGCAGGGTTGGGATAATGAGGGAGGAATGGGGAAGAACGCAGTCACAGTACTCAGTGCACACGCTTGGACCAGGAGCCGGGTCACTGGAGGGGACGGTGGTGGGGTTGGGAGAACGGCGGGAGGGGCGAACTGATCAAGACTCAAGAACTGACAGGTTGAGCTGACACCCCTTTGTATAAATATGTAAAGATAATATAACAAATGCCCCTATGTACTTAATTCTCAAATACATCAAGAATCCTTTTTGCCCCAGTGGACGATGTTTTTCTATGCTGTCTCTTTTTCCTAATTTCCCACTGAGAACTCACTCCATTTGTATTCTCTGCTCTTAACACTCCATTAAAATTCTTCTTGTCAAAGGCCTCTAATGAGCTCCATCTGGTCAAACACCAAGGTCAATGTTTCCATTCTCAGCTTGTTGGACTCTCTGAGCCTTCAAAGCGAACCAGCTCCTCATTAACATACGCGTCCTCAGGGCTCCGCTCCTCCCCGCCCCCCACACTGTTGGGGGCTAAAGCTCATTTTCAAGTCTACATTTTCAGCTCTGACTTGCGCCTCTCTTCCTGAATGTGGGGATCCTGAGATCCACACCACACTGGCAGACAACGAGGCACCCTCACTCCCAGCTGTCACACCCATTGGGGAGGGGGTGCCACCACTGTGGAAGGAGGTCTGGAGGTTCCTCAGACACTAAACACAGCACCATCCCATGGTCCAGCCAGGTTGCTCCTGGCATCTACCCAGTGTTACAAGTGAGGATATGTCGAAGACACTTGCACACCAATGTTCCCTGCTGCACTATTTACAACAGCCAAGTTATGGAAACAGCCCAGATGCCCTATAATGGATGAATACATCCAGAAAATGTGACATGTGTGTGTGTGTATAAAGCAGAATTTTACTCATCCATTGGGAAATATGATATGATGTTCTTTGCAGGGAAATAGATGGACCTGGAAAAAATTAAGTGAAGTGAGTCGGTTATAAGAAGACAAAAGGTGCATGTCTTCTTTCAGATGTGAGAATTAGACCTGAATTATAAGTATGTATGTAAGCATACAGGGTCACCTTTATATGTACACCAGTGTATTAAATAGTACATGTGGGAGAGGATTCCAGTGGTGTCACTCCTCTAAACAATTAACTGACCATCTAACAAAGTGAATACCAGGACGCTGGAATCTGTGTTAGTGGGAGAGTGAGGTCAAGGGGAGGGGGAAAAGGAATGGAGAGAGGACTGGGAATGTGGCTTAGTGGCAGAGTGCTTGCCTAGCATGCATGACGCCCTGGGTTCGATTACCTCAGCACCATATAAACAGAAAAGGCTGGAAGTGGTACTGTGGCTCAAGTGGTTGAGCGCTAGCCTTGAGCACAGAGAGGCTCAGAGACAGTGCCCTGGCTCTGAGTTCAAGCCCCAGGACTGGCAAGAAAGAAAAAAAGGAAGAAAGAAATGGTGAGAGGAATAGAGGGCAGATGCAATGATAACACGCAGTGTTACAAGCATGATATGGAAATGGAAATAGGTTGTTGAGAGCATGGACTGGGTTGGGAGAGATGAGGAGGATGGAAAGGGAGACACTGATCAAGACGCATCATACCCATAAACTGACGTGTTGAACTGCGATCCCATTGTATAACTAAAGATAACTTTTTTAAAAGCAAGGGTTGGCTATCTAACTAGCCAAACCTAAAGCATAGGAGTTACCCTTCATCTTCCATACTTTTCCTGTCCCTGTCCTTGTTCAATCCACATGCTCATGCTCTATTCAACTCTATTCTAGTCTGTTGTTTAACTCTGTTCTGTTCCATTCCATTCTATTCTGTTTTATTCTATTCTGTTCCATTCTAATAGGTTGCATTCTGTTCTATTCTATTGTTTCATTCCATTCTATTCTGTTGTTTTATTTTATTCCATTCCGTTCTGTTCCCTTTCTCAGATGCATCACACTGGCATAGCTAGTTGGCTGCCCACTCTTATGTCCATGTTTCCTTTACAGTTGGTATCTTCATCAAGCCTCCTAACTGTTCCCAGCCATCTACCCAGCCCTCTTTGTAGCTACTATGCCTCAGTCCTTGGCTCTCCACACCTGGGTTGGGATGAATGGCTGTTGAGGCTGGTGGACTAGAGCCTGGATCGGGTGGTGGCCATCTCCCACTTCAGTCTTCATTGGCTTCCCCCGTCTCCATGGGCACTGGGTCTGGATCTTCTCTCTTCTCCACACGAGACATTCTCCTTCAGTCTCCACATAAAGCATTCTCCCTTAGTGATGCGAGTCTTGCGATGTAAACAGGATGAACCAAGCTCCTTCCTCTCCACTTGCAGTTTCTTCGGCCTGGAACATTTCCTTGCTCTCCAGCTCCACCAGCCATGCTCCTTCTCCACTTCATTTCCCTTTATTTCTAATTTTATTACAATTTCATTGTCTTTCAGTAGTTGTGCAAAGGGCTTTCATCTCAACATGTCAGTTCATGAGTACAACGCTTGCCCCATGCCACCCTTCCATTGTTCCCCCCCTCTCCCAGCCTCCCACCCCGTGGTGACCTGGCTGTGTGCCCACAGGTGTGCATTGGTGCCCATAGGTGTGTGGTGAGCATTGTGAGGGCCTCTCCCAGCCCTCCTCACGGGCCTGTCCCTCTACCACGTCCACACACGGCCTCCCTCAGCTACCTAGGGCAGCTCTGCGATGGTCCTGCCACTGTCCCTCCCTCCGCCTGTGGGCTCCCAACACAGCACGCTGGCTGGAATGGCCCTTTCAGCTCATCATCCTGCGTTCCCAGAGAGCTCCCTCTGCACGGGGAGGGACCTGTGCCTCACTGCATCACCTAGACCTGTCCAGCACACACAGGGCCAGCCCTGGTGCAAGCTGCCTGGGCATTACTGGGGAGCCATCAAAGGAAGGCCTGAGGCAGACAACCAATGCTCATAAGGTGGCTTATGATGCTGTATGTGTTGTTTTTCTCAGAAATACTCTGGGAGAATTTGGACAAGCAAGTAGCCCGACATAGGAAGAGAAAATCAGGTGAGTGGTCATGACAGGTCATGGGATAGACAAGACCAGTGGTCATGACAGCTCGCAGGATGGACAGATCAATGTCATGTCACAGGATGGACGGGTGAGTGGTCATGACAGGTCACGGGATGGACAGGCAAGCAGTCATGACAGGTCATGGCATGGATGGATAAGTGGTCATGATAGTTCACGGGATGGACGGGCGAGTAGTCATGACAGGTCATGGGATGCCACCCTTATCTCTAGACCCAGGAACAAGTCCCTGGGATTATCTGAAAGGGGGCAGGGTGGAGCCAGGCTGCATAGAGGACATGCAGTGACCATCAGCCTCCACGTCCAACTCCTGTCAAGCAATAAGTGATTTCTCAAAGCGAATGGCACTGGACAAGACACTGGAAGATTCATAGCAGGTCACTGACTGAAGAATAGCAACAGGGCCTTACTAGAAGTTTCCATTAGAGGGGCAGCAATGGATTCACTTGGGAGGAGAAGCTGACCTGGTTAGGAAAGTTCACGAGATTCTCCTCCCTAATTAACCACTGAACTCCAGAAATGGAGCTGCGGCTCAAGTGGTAGAGTGCCAGTCTTGAGTGAAATAAACTGAGGGAAAGTGTCCAGGCTCTGAGTTCAAGCCCCAGTACTGACACACAAAAAATAAAATCTAATACACTTAAATGCTAATTAATTAGGCTTGGGGTGGGGGAGGGGGTATTGTAGGAAACCGGCTGAGTGGTAACTCTGTCCACTTATAAACTGAGGAAGACTTTCGGAGAATGTTTTCAGAGTGTATAGGAGTGTGTATAGGAGTGTACAGAGTGTATAGGAGTGAGAGCTGAAGTGGGAAGACATGCTTCTCTTTTTGTACTGAGGCTGAAGCTCAGGGCCTCACGAGTGTTTGGCAGGCACTTTACCACTTGAGTCATGTTCCTGTCATGAAGTAAAATATAGTTAATTTCCAGTCTTGTGTTTCTCTTCTCTATGCCTCTCAGGTATACAGTTTGAACTACAGGATGAACCACCGTCTCCAGAGCAGGTTCCTGTTTTCATGAAAGAATTTATGTTTACCTTTATCTAACTGATATCTCTTGAACTTGTAATCTTTTATCCGTTGTCAGATTTTTGCTGATGAAAAACTTAAGGCAAGAATCTCCAGACAGAATCTATTTTAGTGTATTTACATTGGAGCCAAACATTCCCCAAGAATTGACCTGCGAAAGGAGGCAGGTACCTGCTGGGCAGCATGGAAATGACCAAGAGGCTAGGTTGATGACGGAGTGGCTGGCCTCGGGCCGTGGGCAGAGGCAGGAAGTGAGCACAGGTGTGGCCACCCCGCTTCCTCTCGTCCTAACTCCAGTCTCTGCCCTGCTTTCCTGAGCTGCATCCAAAGTTAGCGGCCCCAGGACACTGAATGAACTCGAGCAAGACCTTGGGGGACCAGATGCCAAGCAGGCCCAGGACAGGCACATAACTGGCTCTGGAAGGAACCCCGAGCTTCAGTGAGTGGCCTTAATGCAATGATGCTGTTCCAGCAAATAAGTGAAGGGCACTGCAGTCCCACAGGGACCCTGGATTTCACAGTCCTTATGAACAAGATGTCTCCTTGGTCCTCGCTCAGCGTTCCCCACATCAATATGCACACCACACACTCACACGCTACTGAGTTAATTGAAGTGGATGGCTAGAGTGCTGAAGATAATTCCATTCTTCACCTTACACAAAACAGGCAGAGGACATGGAGAGCGGAAGCCCTTCTTCTAAAAAGTTCTCCCATACTGACTCTCCTGCAATCACTGCAGAACCTCTGACATTCTCCAGGTTGCTTAACAGAGGCCATTTGAGGAAATAAGAAACAAAACTAATGAGAGTGGGGAAACACCTGGATCTACTTTTATGCCAATGCACTAGCTGTGTTAGACATTTCACGCCCAACAATTGGGGGCTGGCGGCACAGGCCCGGAGCCCAGGCTTCCAGTGGAGGGTCCCTGGGGTCCCAGGATCCTGGGCTTCCTGCGGGAGGCCTTCACTTTGCTCCCCATCCTCACTTGAATATGTGTTTCCACCCACTTGCCCCCCTCAAATCTCTTTGGCTCTTTTATTTTCTACCTCAACACTGCCCCCTCCCCCGGTGTGCATGATGCTCACGAATACTGAATTCTGTGCATTCACCCTCTTCTGTTTCCTTCCCAGGGTGGTAATATGACAACAACTCTGGAGGCAGATTCTGGATCGACACACACCCCGGGGCCTGTACGCTGTCCTGGGCAGGACGACGGGACTGGGGTCATTTGCTCTCCTAGCTGAGGGTGGTGGAGGAGTCTCCTGTAGGTTCGGGAGCTCTGGTTAGGGCACCAAGACTCCAGTTGTTCTGGGCTTGGGTCTCCCAGAGTCCTCACTGTCTCCCACCTCCATCTTCAGACTGCCCGGCCCTGCTGCACTCCCTCCTCGGCACATGCCCAGGCCACGTTCTGTGTGTCGCTGTCCTCTACTGGCCCTGGTGACCAAAATCCAGCAGTATCGGCGCACCTCTCCCCAACGCGGCTCTGCTAGCCCACTGCCTGCAATCTGCCAGCTGTTTGCAGTGAGGCCTTACCTCCATGCCTCCAGCCAGGCCTAGCCAGAGTCAGCAAGGAGCTCTGAAGGGTCCTTCCTGCTGGCCCCAGCCTTACTGCTATCTCCTCTAGACAGCAGGGCCTCAACCTGCCAGAAAGACTGCTGTCAGGCTCTTGCTCTGTAACCTGCCACATGGAGAATGTGGAGGAGGAATTAATTCATGCTACTGAAAGACATTCTACAAATATTAATTTTTATTGTTTACTCCCACATCTATATGTTCTCTTTGCTAAAATGGTCACCCTAAGCATGACTATTACATCCTTTTAGAGAATAAAAAGTGAGCTTTTACTCTGAATGCTGAATTTCCTTCCTTTTCAGTGTGCAAGCCGGTGGCTTTTGCCAGAATCATCGTTACATATGATCTTATGCTTAATAATAAGAATAGATGTGAAGAAAGCATAAGAAGAACAAACTCATTCTGTACACAGGCTGTCCAATAGCCTGTACAGTATCAAGCTCAATGAGGCTTCGGATGTAAAACTATTTTACAGCAACTAAAGTATTCTAATGCAATATTCTTTAAATGTCTTTAGCACTGTTAAAAAGCCACTTTGAGGAAAATTCTCATATGGTCATTACAATTTTTTTCTTTTGTTCTTTTGTGACAGTACTGATGCAAGTCCCATGGACCTTTCTGCCTGGGATGATCCTCAGCTCTCAGTCTCTTAAGTAGCTAGGATTATAGGCGTGAGCCACCAGTGCCACAATTTCTTTTGATATTATGTTGTTCTATGTACGCTCACTCAGAATTCTCCCGAAGGCTCTTGAAGTTTGCTTGAACGTTTTGTTTAGTTTATGCTAATGAGGGCACTATATATTTTGATAGGAAAATAAGGAAATACAATTAAGGAAATAGTATGCTAATCCAAAAGGATGCTTCGCTTCTGCCCACAGGTTCCAGTCACTCTGAGTGGAACTCGGCCCCTGTCTGTACTTGGGTTCTGGAAATGATTCTAGGGAGATTTGTAACTGTGTAGGCCACATGGGGAAGTGTGGGGGAGAGGAGGGGCAGGGGGACCTCACACTCTGGCTCTGAAGGGGGTCCTGTGCAGACCCTCCCAGAATCCAGCTTCATGACACCTGCCCACCCGGGAAGGCAGGACTGAGTGGGAGAGTCAGAGAAGCAAGGAGAATCCAGGAGACCTGGGCTCCGGGCTCCACATGCTTCTTTTTGTGGATTCCTTCACCTGCGGCCAGCTCTAGTCTCTGGTATTCTGTTCTTTAAACTTCTCCCTGCTGTGCCTCACACAGGCACGGGTGGCTATAGTCAGGGCCGTCCTGACTGCTGGTCACCACAAGTTAGCCCTTCTAGACTTTTCTCCTTGCTCCTGGCTGAAGACCAAACCTGTCTTCCTGCCTTTTGGTTCTTTAAACCTGGCAGAGAAGTCTTCTGACCTGGCTCCTTTCAGAGCCCCGATTCTGTGAGAGGCTGTTCCAGATGGCCCAGCCTTCTTCTACACAGCGGTCCTGCCCCGAAGGCACTATGGAATTTTCTAGGTAGAGCTGAGAACAGCCTTTAGTCTCCAAACAACCGCTCTGGGACCTGTGGACAGTGGAACACACGCCACACACTGCACAGTTCCAGTGGGAGCCGCCGGCCATCACAAGGCCATTCTCTAAATCACTGTGGGGCAGGCTCTGGTACGCCAGCACATTTGGCCATGCATGGAGAAGAATGCACACTCGGAATTGTGCACTGCGCATATCTACCCATGGCCAGTTTACTGCAAGGCTGCTGGAGATGTAAAATCACCCAGGAGCAGCAACAGGAAAGAGGATGAGGCACACCTTGGTTCTGAATTGCTTAATACAAGAGGGACGGTGGCAGCTGCAGGCTGTTCTCTTTGGCCAGAAGAGCGCTGAGGCTGTGTTTCTGCTCATGTGAGGCCCACGCCATGTGGCCGGCTCTCCCAGCCCTGACCTAGTGAGCTCCCATCCTACCCTTTCAGAGAACTCTCAGTTTAAGCCCAACAATCTCAGTGCTCATCATTCGAGAGTAAGACACTGACCTAACAATGTAGCTTACTGTCAGTGTGATGGTGGAACTCAGAGAAACGTTCTCATTTTGGATTTTGGTTTATTTTTTGTGCCAGTCCTGGGGCTTGAACTCAGGATCTGGGCACTGTCACTGAGCTTTTACGCTCAAGGCCAGTGCTCTACCACTTGAGCCACAGCTCTACTCCAGGCTTTGTGCTAGTTCATTGGATAAGAGTTTCATGGACTTTCCTGCCTGGGCTGGCTTTGAACTGTAATCCTCGGATCTCAGCCTCCTGAGTAGCTAGGCCTGATTACAGGTGTTAGCCACTGGCACCCAGCTAATTTTTTTTTTTATGAGGTTGCAACACACACTCTCTTTCTCTCTCTCTCTCTCTCTCCACTACCATCACCACCACCACCACAACCACCACCACCACCACCAATGAAAACAAAGCACCTTGAATTAATTATATCATCAAGCTGTACCAAAAAGTCCTGTAGGATCTCCTAAATATCGGGGCTCTCTCTCTCTCTCTCTCTCTCTCTCTCTCTCTCTCTCTCTCTCTCTCTCTGTACCAGTACTGGGGCTTGAGAATTCAGGACACCGCACTCTCCCTTGTCTGTTTGGCTCAAGGCCAGTGCTCTGCTACTTGAGTCACAGCTCCATTTCTGGCTTTCTGCTGATTACTTGGAGATGAGAGTCTCAGGGACTTTCCTGCCCAGGATGGCTTTGAATCCGAAACTCAGAACTCAGCCTTCTGCATAGTTAGCATGACAGTCCTGAGCCTGGTTACTGGCCAGAAGATGCCTCTTCAATGCAGAAGCACCAGTCTGCCATTCCTTTTATAGATCTGTGGCACACACAGCTGCAGGCAAATCCAGACACTGGGCTGGGTAGTGGGGTAGTCACCATTCCCACTGTTTGTGGGAAAGCAGCCCCACAGGTGACGCTGCCTCCATCTGTGGGTGACTAGAGATTATCCCGGGCTGGCCTTGATCTGTGATCCATCCTCAGATCACAGAGCTGGGATGGTAGGCATGAGCCACGCCCGGCTCAGACCAAACCCCATCACTCACCTCTAGGGAGCTCATGGAGATGGTGGACCCCGTCTCGCTCCGTGACAGCCCGGCGCCCTCATCCAGCTCCGCGGCCATGAAGTTCTTCACTGCTGTGCGGGGCTCGAAGGCCATGCTCTGCATGTGTTCCCGGGGTGCCAGGTGTGGGTCCAGGATGGGGGCATTCAGCTGGTCCAGGTTCCCACCAAACTGCTCCATGACCGGGGGGGCCATGCTGAAGTCGGGGTTCACCTTGTAGTGCAGCAGCCGCTCATGCGGCAAGGTGTCCATGCCCAAGTTCATCTTGCTCTCGTCCTTGGTGGGCGGCGGGGCGCTCACGGAGCCCCTGGGCATCACGATGTAGTCACTGTCCAGCACGCGGTCCTGCGGGTGCCCCAGGTCCCGCTCGGTGCCCCGCAGGTCCTCATCCGTGCACAGGTACACCGTCCTGCGCAGCTCGCCGCCCTCGGGCAGGCATGGGGCGCCCAGCTCGCCCCTGCCCATGGGTACGTGCAGCGGCGCGGGCTGCTGAAGGACCACCTTGGACAGGACGTTGCCCGGCAGTGTGGAGTAGCTCAGCCCCTCGGGCGCAGCGCCCTTGTCCTCCTCGTCATCGTTGAGAGAGATCCGGGACAGCGTGCCTGTGATGGTGGCGGTGCGGCAGGGCCCCAGGTCCTTGTGGAGAACTGCAGGTGAGACAGACAGGGCACGGGACAGGGTCAGGACACAGGACAAGGTGAGGGTGCCTCCGGGCCAGGGACGCGTGCCTCCTTCCTGAATGACCTCTTCATAGAACAGAAATGTGAACTGCTCAAGGAATTTCCTCTTTATCTGTTTATTTATGTCAGGTGCCTCACTCACCCCTTGGTTCTGTTGGGCCTCACAGCACTCTGGGGCTGATCAGTCATTGTCAGAAATCCCGGTCCTGTCCCCCACAGCTCCACAGCCGTTCAGGGGCTGGGGCGCCGGAGACCTTCAGCCACCAATCTACTTCTAGCATTACAAATATCACCTAAATTTGCTCTTTTCCCCTGAAGGGCTTTTTCCTCTAAAGTGTTCCAGAAGTTCTCCTCATCAAAAATATGTCTGGAAAGAGGTAATCGATGCTAACGTCATCATACTAAGTTAGAAATCCCCAAAATTACATACAGAAAATTAATGAGAAAGTTAATGAGCTTTTACCACTTAGCTTCTATGGTCCAGGCAGACAAAGGATTCAGAAGCATTTATCACATTCACTTAAATGTAAAGAAAGATTGTTCTTTGAAATGAGCTCAATCCATGGTCTAGTACCCTCAAGGCATTGTCATCTGAGCTTAAATAGAAACAAAACAAAACAAACAAAGCAAAACAAAACAAAACACACAGGCTTTTGAAAATCTCCTATTTTAAGCCTGATAAATGGGCATTAAGAAAAAACAGCATATGGGGCTGGGAAGGTGACTCAGTGGTAGAGCTCTTGCCTTGCATGCCAGAGGCCCTGGGTTCGATTCCTCAGCACCACATTAGCAAAAAGAAAAAAGCCAGAAGTGGTGCTGTGGCTCAAGTGGTAGAGCGCTAGCCTTGAGGTGAAGAGCTGAGGGACAGCGCCCAGGCCGAGTTCAGGCCCCATGACCAGAACCCCCCTACCCTCAAAAAAGCATATGATCACATAAAGATAAAAGGTAACTAAAAAAATATAAACAAACCAAACTAAAGCATACAAAGCAACTGAAGAGTTTATGATTCTTCATTAAAATATGTGTTAGGAACCGGCTCCTTCTTGCCCCCTTTCTGCCTCTGTATAAAAAGGTAGAGGGACAGAGGCAGAGGCAAGCTTTCCTATGAACAAGCCAGTGTTCTGAGGGTATGCTATGAAATTCCATTGTAGAATATTTGGCTTATGAGAGCAGGAAGGATTTCAGATAGACTGAATTTTGCCCATGGTACTCCAGTCTTCACACGGAATCAGATAGTACGGACTAGTTCAGAGACTGACAGATACATCATGAACAGTTTCTCCTTTACTCTAAAAGACATTTAAAATTATTCTGCCACATGTACTGTCTGCTGTCTTTAACAATGTCTTGTCAAGTGGCAGTATTACACTACAAAACCGCGTTGTCTATTTGTACATAGATGTATTTGTACAAGCACAGTGTGGCCAAGTTGTTTTGTATTTCAGTATGCATAAAAACTACAGAAAGATTAAACTTTATAGTTATTTGTAAGCCTGGTGTGGTAGTACAAGTCTGTAATTCCAGGATGGAGAGGCTGAGGCAGGAGGACCATGAATTCAAGGCCAGCCTGGCTACATGGTAAGATTTTGTCTCCAAAACAAAGTTATCTCTAAAACTCTCTCAATCATACTAAATCATTAATTGTGATTTCCAGAAATATTTGTAATTGAAATTAAGAAGCAAAAAATATTAATTGATATTCTAAGTAAAAAAATATTTAAAACCCCATCTAAATTCAGAAATGAGTATTTTTAGTCCTTAACTTTATACAGAAATTAACCCAAAAATTATAGGAGTAAGATTTAAAGACTTAAAATTTAAAGAATAAAAAATTTAAATTATGAGAACCCACTTTATTGCATTAGGGAGGTATAATTTTATATTCTTATTAAAATATTAATAAGGGAAGTCTTTGAGCCAAATATTGACTTTAGAAATCTGAATTTATACACGGCATACTAGTTTTGTATGAGTGCAACATGATCTTACCTTGAACACATTAAACCAGAAATGTGGTGTGTCAACCGACAGTCCTTATATCTACCAAATATTGAACAAACCTTATCACTCTCATAGGTTTGTTTAAAATGCATCCAAATTTTGAATATACCACACAAACACACCCATACCCCCTACTCAAGAAAACACAGAGTTGAAGTAGAGTTTTTTTTTCTTTTGTTGGTGTGGGGCTTGACCTCTGGGCCTAAGCGTGGTCCCTCAGCTCTTCAGCTCAAGGCTAGAGCTCTACCGCTTGAGCCATAGCACCACTTCTGGTTTTCTGGTGGTTTATTGGAGATAAAGAGTTTCACTGACTTTCCTGTCTGGGCTGGCTTTGAACTGTGATCCTCAGATCTCAGCCTCCTGAGTAGCTAGGATTAAAGGCGTGAGCCACTGGCCCGGCTTGAAGTAGAACTTTTAAGAGAAATTAATCAAGTTGTGAAGAGCAAAATACAACTAAATACTGGACGCAACCAAGGTGTCTGAATATTTAGCACCATGACTTGTATACTCCAGCATTTGCAGAAGCAAATTTCAACAAAATATTGCTCAGCATTTATAAATTGAGACTTTCACTTTTAACATATTTCAACATGGATATAGATATCTCTTGAAAATCCCAAAAAAGAACAAGTAAAAAGCTGCTGCTGAGCTCAGCTACAAAGGGCATTGATCCAAAACTACGAGGGAAACTCTTTTCTACTAACGCAGCGGTAGTGGGCTGTGAGGAAGGCTGAAGCCAGAGCCCAGTGCAGTTTGGGGAGAGGGAGAAGACGGAGAGCATGGAGGGCGGAGATGGCCGCCTAGAGAAGACTGGGAATTAGAATGACCGGAACTACATTATAGAGTGGCTGCATCCCAGCCCCAGGCTGACCTAGCAAGCCTGGGATAGGACTTCAAATCCTGTATTTCTCACACATTCTGGGCATCCGCACCACAGATGATCTGGGGACCGCACAGGACAACCACTAGTTTGATGAGAATGGCTGTTAAGCAAACATTGAGCCCTCTGTGCTCTGCCGCTGCCCTGCCCAGGGGTCTGGGGAAGACTGGGGGTGGAAGGGGGGCCTGAGCCACACCTGGCCACTCCAAATAGCTCAAACCATTGCACCCCAATGATTCCAATCCTAAACTAAACCACACATGTGTGAACTGGCTCCAGATCTGACGAATTCTGAGAAAAAATTACAAGGAAGTGGAGCAAGGGAAAACATTGTGTTATCCTTCCAATGACGAAACGCAGAGAGGAACAGCCAAGCCCTAGTGAGATGGGGGCTGGCTATATTTTGTTGTATTTTTCAGTCAGAAAGGGGGAATTCCTGGTACCTGTCCTCAAACTGTTTATGACTTTGTATAACACACTCTAAGGAGTGTTTTGGTTGAATCCAGGAATAAGAACATAAGATGGGTCTCCCACGTGCTGTGATGAGGGCAAACGTGACAACAGATACTTCATACCGACCTAAAGCCAAGTGCATAACGACCAATGAGACAAACATAAAAGAAAACATGCACAAAGCCTCACTTTTAGATGATTTTAGATTGGGGACCTACAGACAACTCCTCGTGGGCATGGACAGTGAGTTGACAGACACGGGCTGGGAACCCTGATCTGGTGGTGGTGGCTGCTGGTAATGAGGTACACGTGTGGGCAGCGTAGTTTTAACTCTTGGCCAGCTGGAGTGGCTGTGGGCACGCTGCCCATAAGGAAGTGGCGGGGGGGAGGGGGACAAAGAACCTGGACTGGTTCTGTGTGGGGAAGGCGACCACTGGTTTGTGGGTATGGAGGCCCACAAGGAGGCGGCGGCTGTGGGACTGCTGCAAGAGGGATCTCAGCAGCTGGAGGTCCACCGTGAGATCAGGGGTCTCTTAACATCCTAAGCTGGGGCGTGCTGCATGGTTTCTCCCGTCTCTTCCTCTGCTACATACACACACACACGCAGACATGCAAACACACTAAAGCACATACATGCACGCACAACCAGCCCTCTCCACCACGAGTCCTCCCCACACAGAAGGGAACTGTGGTCAGAGGGGCTGAGTGGCCTGGGCTTGGACTCAGCAACCACTGCATGGCAGTCAGAAGCTGAGTGTGCAGGCCCATGTGTCTGTCCTCATGACCCCTTCCTCCTCCTTCCTGCCTCCTCCTCTGTAAGCATTCCCACCACCGCAGAGCTCCCGTTGAAGGGCTACATGTATTCACACAGGAGAATGTGTGGTGCATAAACCATGGTATTTTCTTCAAAACTCAAACCCACTGAAATGATTTCACATGCGTAACAATTATGTTTTCAAGTTGTAAATGTTCTTACCTGACCGACAAGCGATGTCAACGTCCTTTTCAAAGTCTGTCTGTAACAAAAAACAATGACAAAGCATGGAATCATCATTTAATGAAGATGTGAGATGCCTTTGACTAATTAAACAACCTGGTCTCCAAATATCTGACTAGCTGGACTGGTTTACCGTTTTGTACTAAGAAGGTCTTTCAAGGAACAATCAGGTTTATTCCCTGGAGACACAGTGTTGAACACAGTCCACGGAAACATGGCAAACAATTTTAGTATGTCAAAGCAACAGCTATCACTATCTAGAAACTACCATAGAGAAAAGGATTGAGTTTTAAAAGAATTGCCTAAACCCAACAGATGATTGGAATGAGTATTATCTTTTTTTTTTTTTTTCTTTTTGAGCGCTGGGTTTGGATACGTCATTTCTAGTGGACTGTCTTGTAGCAGCACAGCTGTTGAACCCTTGTGACTTCCTAGCAGTTGCTTTCCCCTGGAATAAGACAAACATTTCAGACTTAGAAATGAAAGCAGAAGTCTTCCACGCATGTGGCTTTCCATGAGTATTTTAAATCAGAGATTTTTTTTTACAGTTATGTGTTTCGGTTTTGTATAGAATTGACTTTTCCCTCTCTTGACCCGTCACTATTATGTCATTTTGATATTTTTATGCTTAGTAAACCAAAATATTACGAATCAGCCCAATATCCTATGAGGTTCTTTTCAGCCTTCAGGGCGCGGTATGGGGTGTGGGGGTCTCTCGGAGGTCAGAGCTCACAGTGACCTTCATCCTTTCCTCTACCCTCTCCCTCCCCTCCCACCCAGAGCCAAGCTCAGTGGGAGTCACTGCTCCTGCTCCACTTGCCCACAAGTAGTCTGAGCACACCTGCTCTCCTCCGCTTCATTTAAACTGAGTCTCACCCAGAATTCCCCACGTGTGCCTCCACGTCACATCACCCCGCGTTGCTGAGGGCTGCGCAGCAAGCACCCGGCTCTCACACAGAGGAGCCCTTGCATCTTGTTTATGCTTAAAGAGACTCTCTAACAGGTCCAGGGTGCGACTCCTCTCATAGTCCACGTGCAGCCAAGCTGAGGACCACTGCGAGTGCGAGTGCGAACAGCCGTCCCCAGTTCTGGGCCAGGGTAAAGGAGCTTCCCGTGGGAGGTACTGACACCCAACCCGGCACTCCTTGCGGCCGACAGGGAATCCACACAGGACATTTTGCTGGTGCCCAGGACTGAGTCTAGTCAGGGACTGAAGCTGAAGCCACTCATTGCACAATTGTATTTTATCTTGAGTCTTTTTATTTTTATTACTGTGAAGTATCTGTCCAAAGGGGTTTCAATTCCACATGTTAACTGATTGATGACTACAATGTGGCTACAATGTCGCCCCTCCCATCCATCTTCCCCCTCCCTCCATCTCCCCCCTCCAGTGTGAGACTTTAATGCTGTTTCTAACAAAAGGATAAAAAAAATTCTATGGAGAAACTCTATGGAGAAAGAAACAATCCGAGGGAAAATAAAAGCTCACCATGATTTGAGCATGCCCATTAGGGAAAGAACTCGAAGAATCTGCGTTGATTGGGTCCTGGCAGTTTCTCAACCGGCATCTGAAAGCATCCTGGACCTACAGGGAGGGAAGGGAACTGTGAATTTTCTTTCTTGATAATGACGAGCTTGGTGGCTCTGGCCTGGCTTCGAGCAAGTGGCCACTTTTGTTCTAAGAAGCCAATTCTCACCACGACCCCAGTGTGCCTGGATGTTGTGCAGGGAAACTCATCAGAAGGCTCAGGACTCCTGACAATTTCTACTCAGACCTGTGCTCACTTTCTCAAGCACGATGCATCTTTCCAGGAGGGTTTAATATTTGGGACAGCTTTAAGTGTCGTGAAGAATGAGATTACTTAACTAGTTGACTAGAACTGACTCTTTCCTTTTGTCTCTTATAAAAGACCTTTGGTGAGTCTATTTCCCATCCCCCTTTAAGTGCCCTGATCTGAAACCAGGACACCATAAAACCAAACTTCTCTACTTGTGGTTGATTATCTTGGGAGAAAAAAAAAGCCACTTAAAGCAGTCAAACGTCCATTAAAATAATCAGAATCTTAAGTTCTGAGAACATTATTAATTCCTTCATTTCAAAAAAGCTCAGGAAATACGAATTACTGGAGAGCAAATAGCACTGATGATTAAGATGGGAAAGGAGGCCAGGGCCATGGCATCTGTATGCTTGTCCATCTGTGTCCCTGTGGCTCATCTGCTGTATGTCCACCTGTCCGTGCAGTTCATCTGCTGTACATCCACCTGTCCCTGCAGCTCATCTGACTCCTCAGCTGGTATATATCCTCACCTTTGCAAGCTCTGCTCAGCAAAATCAATATCCACCTCATTTTACTTCCTGTCACGCTGCTTTTCTGATTTCATGAGTCCACTCTGCCTTCTTCATCTACTGCAATTTATCTGACTGGATTGAAGTTAAGTACAGCTGACACTGTATTTCCCCTACTTGCTGGAGCAACTTGCGGGCACCAGGGATTTTTACTTTGGGGCAGTGCAGGAATGGGACCTGTTGTTAGCATTTGCTTGTGGGAGGTGCATAACATGCGTGTTTGCATCTCATTTCAGAGACAGCAGCAGATTTGGGAAGAACAACCGACATGCCTCATGTCATGCATGCAGGCCAGCCATTCTGTGACGTGCCACGCATCAGCACCCTTCACTCCAGCCTGGCGGCTCAGCCGTCACAGCTGTGGGACTGGGACGGGAGAGAGAGAGAGAGAGAGAGAGAGAGAGAGAGAGAGAGAGAGAGAGAGAGAGAGAGAGAGAGAGAGAGAGAGAGAGAGAGACAGAGAGAGAGAGAGAGAGAGAGAGAGAGAGAGTGTGTATGTACGTGTGCGTGCGTGTACCTATGTGCTTCTGCCAGAGCCTGGCTCTCTTGCTTGGCTTTTTGGCTCAAGGCTGGTGATGTGCCATCCGAGCCATACCTCCACATGTGGGATTTGCTAGTTAGTGGGAGTAAGGATCTTTTTTCTGCCCAAGCTGACTCCAGCCCTGAAGTCTCAGATCTCAGCCTCCAGGGTAGCTAGGATTACAGGCATGAACCACCAGTGCCTGGCTAGTCTAACATTTCTCAATTTTGGATTTCCTCCAAGAAGGAGGAGTAGGAGTTGCCTGCTAGAACCTGGCAAGGCCGTTTCTCATTTCCTTCAAGTGCATCAGTAGACCGCAGAGCGGCCAGGCAGGCATCTGTCCATGTTTCCCAAGGAACAGGATGTGTTGGGGAAGACGGCTGAGGAGCAGGGTTCTTTCAATCTGAACCTTCCTCAATTAAGGGGTCACTGCCTAGAAAGGGACACATTAATAACAGAAAATTTATGATGAGTCTTCTATGTGCCAGAGTGCCACTTCTTCTGTGATGCAGAAATTGGAACTGGAGAAATCACTAAGAAATGACACTTTTAGAAGGAAAAACACACTAAGAGCCAATGTCAGAAAAACAGGTGAATGTTAATTTTCTGCTTGTATCCTAAGGCAATTGCTTTTAAAGAAGCATAATTTACAAAAGAGAAAAATATGATAGAAACATTGCCTTAGAGAGCTTGTCACATGAGGATTTCTTTCTAATTGATTTTCAAATATCAGCATTTATATAAAATAGGAAACATTGTGAAAATATTAAATATAAATTTAACTGCCCCTCACTAACGATATTCCATTTCCACACCTTCAGAGCCAACTTGTAGAAGGGTATTTTGACTAAAAATGAAATATAGAAAAGCAATTTGTACCTAAGTTTCTCTTTAAAAATCACTATCTAGTGGCTTGAAAGAAACATACAGGAAATCTCTTTTAGAAAACACATACAATACATGGTACACATATCTATACACACAAACACACATGCACATCTACACTCATCTCACACACACAAGCACACGTGCCTGCACACCCAAGCACATGCATATACACACATTTAATATGTTCAACTACTAAACTCGCAAATATAATGATGGGTTAAGGCCTTTCTACTCTGGAGAGTGTTGTCAGCTGTATGAGTCAGAGCTGCCAGAAGAAATATAAAGCAGAAAGCATCAACAACCCCCAGTGAAGTCGGGTCAGTCTAAGGATATTACAAATGCCACAAAAGAAGTCTTAGGTTCTGTAACACTTTTAGTGCCATTGATAACTCTCGGTTAGAAAGATTTGTGGGAGGGATTTCATTATAAATACTACTTTTACATTTAAATATATATTAAAGATACAGAGGCTACCTAGACGAACTGGCCTTAACTATGCACTCAACCCCATGAGGGGAAGCATCAGACTAGAGTTCACACACGCAGGCCTACATCCACAAAAAGGCAAGGATTCACCTGGAAAAAGTCTCCTTACTTGGAAGTACCTTGATAATTAACTGAAGTTGCCTTTCTTTTCTTTTCTACTAATAATGTCCATTATCTCTTAAGTAGTTGTACAAAGGGGTTTCAATTCAACATGAGAATTTGAGTTCGATGCATGTTGAGCGATGCCATGCTTCTATTGATTTATTGAATCATGAATTGTCTAGCAAGTAAAAATCATTTATACAGTACTGGGTAGTAACAGTCTTTGATTTTATGGAGACTATAGTAGGTATAAGCATTGTAACTGAATTTCTGTGAATTTAATGTTTTAAAGAACTCATTTAAGACTGTAAATACAATTTTTAAATAAGCTAGGTAAGAGCAATTAATTGTTAGTATTATTTACGGCACAGAAAATGTCTAAGTTTCTGAGAGAGGTATCAGTAAACTGATATAGAACTATCTGCCTTGAGTATCTAAGGAAATCGGATGCAGGTTGTGAAAGAGAAAATAGTGAAAGGAAGTGGTGTTGTGGCTCAAGCGATAGAGTGCTCGCCTTGAGCTGAAGAGCGCAAGGACAGCGCCCAGGCCCAGAGTTCAAGCCCCATGACCGCCAAAAAAAAAAAAAAAAAGTGAAAACAGACACTTTCAGAATGAATCATGGTGACAACAAGAAGTTATGCGGGTGTCTCTCGAAAAATCACTTGCCATGTACTACCAAAGTTGTTCTGGCTGCCTTGAGGTGGGGGCTGCTCAAAATCTCCTGAAAAGCCATAAATCGTGCCTCAGATGGGTAAATGGAGGTGTGGATGGAGGTGTGGGTGTGGATGGAAGTGTGGATACATGGAGGTGTGGATGGATGGAGGTGTGGATGGATGGAGGTGTGGGTGTGGATGGAGGGGTGGATGGATGGAGGTGTGGATGGATGGAGGTGTTGATGGATGGAGGTGTGGATGGATGGAGCTGTGGGTGTGGATGGATGGAGGTATGGATAGATGGAAGTGTGGATGGATGGAGGTGTGGGTGTGGATGGAGGTGTGGGTGTGGATGGAGGTGTGGGTGTGGATGGATGGAGGTGTGGGTGTGGATGGAGGGGTGGGTATGGATGGATGGAGGTGTGGGTGTGGATGGAGGTGTGGGTGTGGATGGAGGTGTGGGTGTGGATGGAGGGGTGGGTATGGATGGATGGAGGTGTGGGTGTGGATGGAGGGGTGGGTATGGATGGATGGAGGTGTGGATGGATGGAGGTGTGGGTGTGGATGGAGGTGTGGATGGATGGAGGTGTGGGTGTGGATGGAGGTGTGGGTGTGGATGGATGGAGGTATGGGTGCAGGCGTGGGTGCAGGTGCAGATGGAGGTGTGTGAGCCTCTGGGGTGGTTCTGCTCTCAGGCCTGGGTGGGTGTGCGTGTGTGCATGTGCACAAGCCTCTGGGGTGGGTTACTCCTGAGCACTGGCTCAGCTCTGCTGAATTACTGGAGAATGAAGTGCAAGTCAACCAAAAGCCCCGGATCTCCTGACACAACTGCAATGTGACTTGAGTTTCTCTGCTGGTGCCCTCGCACTGTGCATGTGCTCAGGGCCTGGAGTGCCTTTCCAGACACCTCCCAGCACCCCTGTTGCCCTTCCCCCCTCCTTCCCCTTTGCATCTCCCGCCCCTCCTCCCTGTGAGCTAGGGCGTGTGCATGCCTGTCTCAGGTTTCTTTCATGTGCACCTGTCCCCGCGCCCTCCACCCCTCCCTGTACCCTCGAGAAGTCACGACAGGAAGCACCAATGGGAGCACGTGTGGAGGGGCTCAGTGACTCTGCCTCTTCAGGAGTTCTGTCCTCTCCTCTCTCCTGTCTTGGGGGAGGGCTGGTACTTGGAGCTTGATTGAACTCAGGGCCTGGGCAATCAGCGTTTTCTCCCAGGACAGGTGCTCTACCACTTGAACCACAGCTCCATGCTGGCTTTTCATGAGTTAACTGAAGGTAAGAACTTTCCTTCTCTGGCTGACTTCAACCCCCCACCCTCCTGTCTCAGCACCCTGGGAAGCTAGGAGCACAGGTGTGAAAGTGCAGCCTGGGGTCCTCCTAGCATGCTTTGTGATAGTAACTGCAGCACATGGAACCCCCTCTCCCCCCTGTGGAGGGAGGGAGGGAGGGAGGAGGCAGGCAGAGGGAAGGAGGGAAGGGAAGCAGGCAGAGGGAGGGAGGGGAAGCAGGCAGAGGGAGGGAGGGAGGGAGGAAGGGAGGGAGGGAGGTAAGCAGAAGGAAGAAGGGAGGGAGGAAGGCAGGGGAGGCAAGCAGAAAGAGGGAGGGAGGCAGAGGGAGGGAAGGAGACTGAGGGAGGGAGGGAGGGAGGAAGCAGTAAAATGGCTTCATAGGTCTGTGTGAAGAGGAGATGGGCTGTTCAGGAGAGAGCAGAGAGGGCCGCCTGGTATGCAAGACAACCAACTGCACAAGACACAGTCAGTGATCCAGCCCCTCCCCCTCCCTCCATCAGGAGTCCTGGGCCGGCTCAGGTGGAATGACAGGCTTACTCCTCCCTTGCACATCAAGCTGTAAGGCTGTGCACACACAGCCAGGGACTGAGTGTGAACACTATGCCAGCCTCGGGAAGGTGGTTTCCTGGCAACGGGAGCTTTCTAAGCTTTCATAAAAAACTCTGCATAGTGGCATTTCCACAGTGGTGAGGAGAAGAGTAAATACTGTGTCTTACTATTTGCTTCATCCGAATGAAGTCTAATCCACAATAATGGATAAAGGCAGGAAACATGGACGCTTGAAGTCCTAGAGCTTATGTTGCTCACCACTCTGAGTGTGATGATGAATCAAATGTTTTTTCATAAGCTGTGGTTTTCCCCTTTGTGTCACAATTATTAATATTGCCGGTCAACAGAAAAAAAAATGTTCCAGAAGAAGGAACTATTTTTCAAAAACACAAATTTTGTGAAATTTAAATATTAAGTACCAGGTCTGGAGATCAAAACAAATAGTTATGCAACTATGCAATTTTTTAAATCATGAGAATATAATTGAGTTGGCAGTGTCAGTGTGATCATTCTCTCCTTTCCTAATTAGAAATTATTTTTATTTAAAGACTGACCTCATTAAAAAGGCACATTAAGAATACATTCTGCTCCACACACCACTTCCAAATACCACAATTACAATCTTTCTGCTCTGTGACTGCCAGGCTATGCCACAACTCCCACCACAGAAAGGTTACACAAGCAGATGGGAAAACCTTTTTAAATTCACACTGAAATATTTATGACTGAGGAGGGAAAAACTAGGCTAGTGGTTTAAAAAATGCAGGTAAATTTGTTCAAAGTAGACTGGCTTCACGTATGGAAATGTCTAAAGAAAACCGCTATGCTATAAATATAGGCTAATTCAAAAATAAAATGATAATAAACATAGAAATGAAAATGTATAACTCTTAGCAACTCAGGAGATCTGAGGATCAAGGTTGGAAGGCAGCCTGCGTGGAAAAACAAGTGAGATTCTTTTCTCAGATTCACCAGCAAAGTGGCTTAAGTGGTTGAGCACCAGCATTCAGAAAAAAAAGCCAAGCCAGAGAACAGGCCCTGAGCTCAAGCCCCAGTACTGGCACAGGGAGGAAAGAAGGGAGGGAGGAAATATATATCATATAAGCCTGTAAGTGCCCATTTCTGATGTGGTAAGAGCTTCCGGTACTTCTGTGATTCTGGGGTGAACCGCACAGGACTGTCCACAGGAAGGTATCACGTGGCGGGGGCCATCAGATGTCAGCCTGCAGTCTTGGAGCCTTGGGGGACTTCGGAGTAGATTGAGCTGTTGCTTCACCTGTTGGGCTTGACGTGGGCTCCCGCTGCTGCTGTTGTGGAGACTCCTGGCCCAGTGCTCGGGGTCCAGGGGCTGCTGTCAGCATCCACGTGTCACCGAGGGCCCATCAGCACCCACATGACACCTGAGGGCTGCCGTCAGCACCCATGTGACACCCGAGGGCTGCTGTCAACACCCAGGTGAAACCCTAGGGCCCGTCAGCACCCAGGTAATACCCTTCAAGCCCACCCTGCATCAGTTCATCCTCAAGAGACAATCAGAAAAGCCTCACATCGGAAGTGGAGCTGTGGCTCAAGTGGTAGAAACCTCATGAGCCAAAAGCCAAGCAAAAGCACAAATTCCTGAGTTTAAACCTCTGTATCGGCACAAAACGAAAAGGAGGAACAAAGAAGAGAGAAACACGGGCCAGGATTTATGTCTGGGGTATCTGAAAGAAAAGCTCTGTTCATTTAGAATAATTCATGGTATTGGGAATATTAATGCAGAATATTGTTGCAGTTGGAAAAGACTATAACCTGTTATCGCTCAAATTTCTTTTATCTTTTAATGTGACACTTGGAAGACTTTAATGCTGATGTTCTTGGCAGAGGTTTGTGAGGAAGGAAAAGTCAGGCTTAGCAGTTGTAAACTTTCGATGTGTGCATGTGTATATGTGTGTAGGCGTGCGCATGTTGGCCCTGGTAGTAGGGCTTGACCTCAGGACTTGGGCACTATCCTTAGCCTTTATCCTCAAGGCTGGCACTTTACCTGTTGAGCCACATCTTCACTTCTGTTTTGTTATTTGTGGGGTGGTGGGGGGGCTGAGGGATTTGTTGGTTAATTGGAGATAAGAATCTCTTAGTTTTCTACCTGGGCTGGCTTCAAACCTCGATCCTCAGAGCTCAGCCTCCTGAGTGGCTAGATTACCGATGTGAGCCACTGACATCCGGTTCATACTTTAGGTTTTTATAAAGGGTGAACTTCTCCCACCACTAAAAGATGGAGTTGTTACATGTATTTTGCTTGGTTTTCATAATAGCTCCATCTCAGAATACACCTGTAGGCCTAGTGTTGGTGTCTTGACCTTCCTGACACAGTGTGGGAAGCTTCTCCCATCCAGCCAATGAGGCACTGGGTGGCGTGGGCTCACACGCTCAGGCTACTCTTGGCGATGCTCGCATCATAATAAAGTTCTCAAACAAGCTAGATAACACAAAATGACAGAGGGGACCATTCTCCCAACATCACTGGTGTGGCACTGTGTCGGCCTGTATTTCAGGCAGCACTTGCCCCCAGAGTAAATGCCGAAATGACTCATAAACCTTGTAAACAGTGCATCAGAGCTTGGAGCATTCACAACAATTTTCACACCAATTGGAAAGTAAGTGTTTTATCCCCAAACAACCTAAGTTTGCAGTTTGCCAGCATTCTGTCCAGCCCCGGCCTCTCCTGTGAGGCATGCCTGTGGCGTCCCATCACCAACAGGAAACCTCACACACCAGCTGAGGAATGCTGGGGATGGCAGTGCCCACCATGCCCGATATATACCTTTTATTTTCATGTTTGATGAGCGTAACACTTCAACAAAAATCATTTTAAGCCAAGTGCTGATAGCTCACAACTGTAATCCCAGCTCAGGAGGCTGAGGTCTGAGGGTGGCGGTTCAAAGCCAGGCCAGGCAAAAGATCACTGAGACTCTTATCTCCAATTAATGAGCAAAAAGCTGGAAGTGGAGGTGTGACTCAAGAGGTAGAACATCAGCCTTAGGTGAAAAAGGTAAGGGACAGTGTCCAGTCCCTGAGGTCAAGCCTTAGTACTGACCTAAAAGAGTTAACCTTTATCATCTTAATTATAGATAATTATGTACTTATAACATTTATTATAGGAACCAAGTTTATTAATCTTCAACCTTTTCTATCTAAAATAAAGTTAGTTGACAGGAGGAATGGGTATACACAATTTATGGAGTTCTAGGTCAAGGAAAAGGTAAGAAGTATTGTGTCCTGTTTGTGGCTAGTGCTTTGAAAATGTGTACTGTCTTCTCAGTCAGTCCACATAGCTTCTCTTGGTCTACTCTCCCTGACTCTTGGGACTCTGGCTATAGTTTTCCTTACACAAACTTGGTGAGCTCAGTCTGTCATTTCTCAGAGTCCAAGAGATTCCCTTACCCCCACCATAAGCCTTATAGCTTCGCTTCCATTTTCAGTGTTGAACAATTGTTAGTGGAGAAAGCAAGGAAGATCAAAATATTAAAAATATTATCAACATATTAAAGACCGAAGATCAATATCTTATAGACCAAAAGATTAAATTATAAAGACCAGAAGAATAAACTTTTGAGAGTTTCTGCAAACTAGCAAAGATATACTCTTCAACCATCGCTCACTTCTCTAAGGTGTTCTGCCACTTACAGGGATCCAACAGATGGAGTGAGGGGAGATGTGTGGTGAAAGGGCTGGGGCCTGGGAGGAGAATGGAAGGAGGATCTGGACCAGAACACACTGTACTCACGAGCTCATGCGTGGGGTCAGAACCCCTTTGTTAAACGATTTTAATAAGAAATGAAATAAAAAGAGTTCTTACCTCTCTCCGAAGAATGCAGTGCACCATGACTATAACAAAGCCTTGCAAAGAATCAAACACAGCAAAGAGAATCTGAAACAGGATGGAGCGCTTGTCTGTCATGGCCAAAACGGCAGACATCCAGGTCAGAGCTAGCAGGGGCAGCACCACGCAGGAGCTCCACAGCGAGGCCCTGCGGAGAGACGCGAGCCCCCGGTCACACAAATGCCCCCACCGCCCAGGCCACCACCTACTCTCCTCTCTAACAAAGCATTCTGGGAGGTGGTTCCAAGACTACTTCCTTGGAAACCGGCACCCAGATAACAAGTCCACACTTCACCTGTTCTTGCTTTTATGGACTATCCCACAAAAGTTACACAGGTGACAGGCAGGGGTAAATCTTTAAACATTAGCAAATGCAATGCTTTTTAAAATCATCATAGCAGCATTTTCTCACATGCACTGTAAAGATTTGCAACAAGAAGAAGTGAACGAGAGACTGACATGGCGTTGCTGGCGGTGGTGGCCGACAGGGCTGTTGTCGAAACGACTCCACACTTGGCGCACCTGAGCGTCAAACCGCTGTGAGGCTCACTCATCTGACTGCAAGCAAACACAACACCCACAGAAAGAACAAAGTATTGAATGGTGACTGGAAAAACTTGCTGCTACAAGTAAGCTTTTCAATATGACTTCATGCACAAAATCTATCATCAGAGATGAATGCTCTAGATGGTTTTCAAGATGCATCAATGTTCACCTCTTACCGATCTGGACATTTATTGCATGTGAGGCAATTTTCTATCACTTACATCATAAATGATCCTATGTCTGTAGATGAAAATTATGCAATACACTGAGCTAAACACAATCAAGGCATGTGTAGATATACAGAGAAAGCCCTCCATTCACACCTGTGCCATTACATGTGGAGGACTTCCCATGGCAGTCAAAATCTTCCAAAAGACATTTACTGTAGAAGTCCATCCTGGTAAGTATACATTATATACACAGTTATCTATGCCTAGTGTCTAGTGTCTCTCTCATCTATATCCTATTGGCTGGCTGGCTGGCTATCATATCTAGGACAATTTCAATTGTGGAAGATGCAGATTTTTATCTTGACAGATTCATATTTCTTTTAGCATCAATTGCTATACATATTTTGGGATGATCTGCATATAGAGACAAATGAAACTTGATGATATATTGTTAATATTAAAGGCGAGAATTTTCTGTTTTCAAGAGTACACTTAACACACTGATTAAGTTCAAAATATTCTTGCGGAACATGTGTTACAGCCTTTAACCTTATAGCATTTGAATAATCTCTTCTGAGCTTGATGTTTGTATGTAAATTCATATCCACACAATTTTGATATCAGTCACTACAGCTCAGAAGCAAAATCATGCTACACAGAAACACTTGGTGTGTGTTTGCTTGAGGGGAGGAATCCCTTGAAAAATGATGTGTTTATTGGAATATAAACCTATTAGGAAAATCAAAAAGAAATTACATAAATCAAAGTTCAACACTACAATAATTCACTGTGATGTATTTCTCTGGTTCACTTTCATGCAGTCTACCTTGAGGATTTTAAGTCTTTTATAGTGGAGTTAACTGCCTTGGTACATCTTTATCTCTGTCATCTTTATACTTCACCTCTATCTCTGTCATCTTTATAATCTGTATATCATCTATACCATCTAGTCTATATCTACCTACTTATGTACAGACAGGACAGAAAAAGTTAAAATTTGGAATGACTGGTTTCTTTTAAATGTTTGTGAATTGTTTTTAGTGAAGTAATATATCTGAAGAGTATGGGACTGACAGTTGATCTCATAAGAAAGCTTGAGTTGCTGGGAGGAGACCTAGTCCAGAGCATACACAATGCTACAGGCACCCAAACATGTCCAGTAACATGTCTGTGCAGCTCTGTGTGCACACGGCCCAAGGGGCATGCCTATTCCTTCTCCCAGAGGAACCTAGACTAGCACCCAGGGACTGCAGCCAGTTGCCCATCTGGTCCCATCCCTGTTGGCCGAGGCAAGGCACCCAGGCCCTGCACTTCTCAGAGCTGCCTGGAGGAGTCTAAGGATCAAGCAGAAATAAGCACCAAGCTCCAACTGTGCATTTAATTTCCTTTGTTCTCAAATGTGATCAACTTAGTATTAAAAAGGTATATCTCCACTGTCACTGTGTTCCTCAGCCCAGAAGATGGGACGTTTGATGTGTGTGGCTGAACATGAATGTAGTGATTTTTCAACGTAAGGATATTTTGCCTCTGGGCTCTGAAATAAAATGGCAGCCAGGCCTGGTGCCAGGAGCTCATGCCTGTAATCCCAGTTATTCAGGAGGCTGAGATCTGAGGACAGTTTGAAGCCAGCAGGACATGAAAGTCCATGAGACCTTTATCTCCAATTAACCACGAAAAAGCTGGAAGTAGAGCTATGGCTCAAGTGTTAGAGCACCAACCCTGAGTAAAACTGCTCAGCGACAGCACCCAGGCCTTGAGTTCAAGCCCCAGGACCATGAAAGAAAAAAAAAAGATTGTAGCCAGACCCTGGGGACTTTCACCTGCAATTTTAAGCCAGAAGAGTTCTGAGGCCTGCAGTTAAACAGCCAGGAGCCAGAACGGGAGGCGTGGCTCAAGTGCTAGCACTCCCGTGCTTTTGAAAAAGACCAGTGAGAGCTGGAGGCTCTGAGTTTGATCTCAGCACTAACAACAACAACAACAAAAACTAGTAATAATAATGGAGCATACTTTGTTTCCTTTAATTTCTTCCAGGTGCCATATTATTTTCTGTTACATTGTTATTTTCAATAAATCCCCCCTTTATAATGCATTAGGAAAAAATCTAATATTGTTTTGGCATTAGAAAACTTGTCAAGCTATATTATTAAGCATTGAAGCCTTCTTAATAAATGTTTAATTAGCTTCAAACATTTCGAGCTTCTTACAATTTGCTCTTCACACTTTGAAATGGGTAACAGTTCAATATTTATTTATGGAGACTAACACTGTACGTTTACAGATGCTCTGTAGAGCCTAGTCTTCCTGACCTGGCTACCAGCACTGTGACAGCCACACTCTGCCTTCGCCGGTGCGTTGGCAGCATGTCTACTCTGGGGCTTGGAGCCAGGGCACACTTGGTTTTCCCAGTGAACTCTAGAGGACTTCTAGGAATATTTTTAGAATGACAAGTTTAAAAAATTCTAATTGCCTTCAGTCGTATGTGGAAGGAGGTGGACAGATTCTACAGTAGGACAGTGATGGCATGCATCTGTGCTTCTGCTTGCTTACAAAGAGCTGTGTGAACTGCCTACGAGCGTCCTGCGGCCTGGGTGCTGTGGTCCCCCGGTGCTCGCTCTTCTTCCCTGCCCCTCACTGCCTGGGCCCTGTGCTTGCAGAGAGCCTGGATTTTGTCATGAGGCCCCTGGCTTGAGTTTATAGCTTTGTACTGGTGAGGCAGGTCCTCCACCACTGGAGCCATGCCTCCAGCCCTCTTGTGCTTTAGCTATTTTCCAGGTGGGGCCAGCCTTGCAATGCAGTCTGGCTACTTCCACTCCCTCACAGCTAAGATCCCAGGTGTATGCTGTTGTGACTACCTGTTGGTGAGAGGGGGTCTTGCTTAGCCTTGGCCTGGGCTGTCCACAAACTGGGACCCCAGCCCTGCCTCTAGCGAAGGGGCTGCATGGTTGGGCTGCCACTTTTGCCCAGTCTGGGACCTGGAGCCTGGACTGCCGACCTTGGCCTCCCTGTGTGGAACAGACACTGCTGGCAAGCGCAGCAATCCACCCTTCACGTGCCACACTCATTACAAGTCTAAGGCTGAGGGGGAGCTGGCCGAGCAACATGCTCCAACACACTCCACAGCTGCTAAGCCCTCAGCCCTGTACTGAGCATGCTCTGGGGACACTGCAGTGTGGTCCTGTCTGCTATACACAGGAAGTTTACCCCACTGGTTGCAGAGCCGGTTGCTCCCATGCCTGCTACACTCCTGCCCCATCAATGTGATGTCAGCAGCTGGGAGGATTTGCTCTCCAACCTATGACCTTACAGAAGTTCTGGGTGTCAGACATTGGGTACTGGATCCCAAATGTCTATGCAGCTGACAGGAGCGGTCGTGAGCACACAGCTCATGGCAAACCCCTTCCAGCTATAGCGTTGCCTAGCAACGGTGATGCAGCCAGTCTCTGCCTCACTGCTCAGCTAGCTGTAGTCACTCAAGGTTCAGGTCTGCTATGTGAGGGTGCCAGGGAACTAAGCTGTGGCAAACATGGAGTTAGACTGCAAACATGACTGTCCCTCTGAAAGAAAGGATGTCCAGGAACTGTACAGCTCTACTGTTTGATAGAAATAATCCTTAATTTTTATATCAAAAGTTGTTCAATTTAGTCTTTTACTAGACAAAGAGATGCCTAGGTTATCTTGCCCTGAATAAAGACTTAACAACAAAAGGACTTAAAATTCTCACCTATGTGATCAACTAGTATGATAATTAAATATAATAATTACATAGAGATGAATTACAGGGGTGAGTATTGATGGAAGATGCAGTTTAGGAGAAAGGACAAAGCTTTTTTGAGGAAAAGACATGGGGAAAATCAAAGGCATTAATATCTGGTGGATCATGCAATTTTGAGTTTTTTTAAATATTATTATTTTGATTCCTATCATTAAGTAGTGGCACTAAAGGGCCACAATCCCATAGGTCAGGTGGCTTGTGCCGTTTTCATGGTGAAGTGATTTAAAGTACTGCTGCCTATGTATTTGCTTTAGAAGCAATTAGCCATGGTGAAATCTTAGTAACAGCAAAATTAAGGAAGACGCTTCTCTAAATTCTGTCCAGAGTAGCAAGTAAAATTAGGAAGGACTGTTGTATCCACATGATAGCCAGAATTTCATAAAGAATAAAAGCATGTAATAAGAACAATGTCTTGTCAGTGACTGTCAAGAAAGGACTTTCTCTGGTATATGTAATTAATTTAAAAAAAAAAGTAGTCTTTTCACACTATGTAGAATCGTTTGTCTCAGTCCTGCTCCACATACATTATATGGTGCTTTACTGACATCGTATCTTTGTGACCTGAAGTTGCACGGTTTGAAAACTTTTTTTTTTTTTTGGTCGGTCATGGGGCCTGAACTCTGGGCCTGGGCGTTGTTCCTGAGCTCTTCAGCTCAAGGCTCGCACTCTACCACTTGAGCCACAGCACCACTTCCGGTTTTCTGGTGGTTCATTGGAGATAAGAGTTTCACGGACTTTCCTGCCCCGGCTGGCTTTGAAATGCGATCCTCAGATCTCAGCCTGAGTTGCTAGGATTATAGGTGTGAGCCATGGGCACCAGCTGAAAACTAACTTAAAGACAACGACTTCAAGACTAGCTTTAGTGTTCAGCCTTCTTAACTGACAATACACACAAAATGCAGGTAGGTCTCACGAATGATTGGTTTAATTAATTCTGAATTTTCATTGTGTCACTCATGAACAGTGCAGGGCTGGGCTGGCCACACCCTGCCCAGAGTAGTGTCTAGGGCAGCAGCACTGGAGGGCAATCTGGATTAGAGTTATGGAATTCACTGATAAAGAACCTTCAACACCCACTGCAGGCAGCTTACCTGGCTCTGTGTTTGAGCTTCTTATCTAGGATTCCGTCTCTGGAAACAAGTTTATTAAATACCAAGATGCCAATCACCATGTTGACCTGTCAAACAGAAACAGAGTTGTCCTTTCAGTGCCACGTTGCACGCTAGGCCCCGCCCAACTCCAGAACCTGCTGTTACCCTTCAAACTGCCGCAGAGCCTCAGAGCCATGGACGGCAGTGCCCAATACTTTTTAGGTGCTAATATGTGACAGCGATGTGACTCTTCAGCTGGTTACCGTACAACTACAAGTTAATATCCATGGTGTCAATTAACATCAGGGAGATTACCTTTCCACCACCTGTGTGTGTATGTATAAATGTGTCTGTATATGTGCATGTTGCATTGTGTGCATGTTTGTGTATGTCTGCTGCACTATGTGTGCTTGTGCATGTGTGTACCCAAGTGCATAGGCATGTGGTGTGCACATTTGTGTGTGTATGCGTGTGTTTTACAGTTCTAGGGCTTGAACTCATGGCCTGGGCACTCCTGCTTGCTTTTCTGCTCAAGGCTGAAACTATGTTTGAGCCAAAACTCCACTTCTTGTGGGTTTTTGTTTTTTGTTTTTTACAGTTAACTACTTGGACATAAGAGTCTCACAGACTTTCCTGCCAGGCTGCCTTTGAAACATAATCCTCAGATCTCAGCCTCCTGAGTAGCTAGGATCACAGGCATGAGCCACTGGTATGTGGTTTTCATTGCCTGGCGTTTAACCGATACCACACTGTAGCATTCTACTATTCTCTCTTGGGTCTGTTGTGAGCAGAATCAATCACTGGTTCGTTTACCCTTTGTATGGGAGCTGTAATAGCAAAAGCTCGGAGCAGGAAAGGGAGCGCCCTGGCAGGCTAGGTGAACGGCATGCCCTGTCTCCTGCTGGAGGAGTCCTTCAGTGGACTGTCATGGCGCCAAAGCATACAATACCAATATACTCCAAGGAGAGCTCTAATGCATTCCATTCTAAACCTCTTCCTCTCACTTAAGGTTCTTTTGCTAACACAGCTGAATGAAACCAGAGGGAAAAGTTATAAGGAGCTCCTGACAGAGAGTCTCTGGGGAGCCAGAGGTCTCCAAGGCTCTCAGCCTGCCATGGACTGACCCCCTGGCAGGAAGCTGAGATAACCCAGGGCGTGTGGCTTCTTTCTCTCACTGCTCCTGTCCGGCCTTCGTGGACATGGGGCAGAGCTCTGGGGCCTCCACCGCCTCTGCCTGGGCAGGTGCTCAGGCACAGCAACGGTGCCAGGCCATGCATTCTCTTAAGTAGGATAAGGAGGGGTTGCTGCCTATAATTTCTGCCAAGTCACCATTCAAGCTGTAATTCCTGATGAGTCACTATTGTCTATAATTTCTTGAAAAAATATCACTATTTAATATTTCTCTCTTTCTCTTTTTTGTCGGTCGTGGGGCTTGAACTCTGGGCCTGGGTGCTGTCCCTCAGCTCTTCAGCTCAAAGTAAGAGCTCTACCACATGAGCCACAGCACCACTTCCTGCTTGCTTTTTCTGAGTAGCTTATTGGAGGTAAGAGTCTCATGGACTTTCCTGCCTGGGCTGGCTTTGAACCGCAATCCTCATATCTCAGCCTCCTGAATAGCTAGGATTAAAGGCATGAGCCACCGGCCCTGGCTCTCTTTCTCTTTTTATAGGAATCTAGTGTGTTAGAGAAAGAACACCAGGACTAGGTAAACAGTCAGTAGAGCAGACAAGGCTCTATGGAATGGCTTTGCTTTTCTTTGCTCTTCTCTCTCGTCTGTTTTCTTTCCTTGGGAATCATGGATTATTTCTGTTCCCTGGCAAGCTCTACAGGAAGAGACTCAAGTATCACAGTTATAAGGACAAGGTCACTAGTTTCCCAGTTTTTGAATGAATTGTTTAAGAAGCCAGAAGGTAATTTTCCAACTGGAAATCTAATCATACAATGATAGAAATCTTTGCAGTTAATTCAGACCAAGCTTTTCCTTCCTCATTTCTTCAGAAGTTGGATAGGCAGGAAGACTTATAATTAATTACTTCAGAGAAGGAGGAGGCAGAGGGAGAAGAGAGAGAGAGAGAGGCAGAGAGAGAGAGAAAGGGAAAGCCAGGAACAGGACAAGGGAAGGAAGGGGCAAATGGAAGGGAGGGAAGGAGAGAGACCAGAGGGAGGAAGAGACTCAGGAAGGGAAAGAGAGGGAGAGAATGGCAAATTAATAGGACCATCATTTTAAAATTTAAGGAATTATTTTATAGGTTGGAAAAGAAAGATACTAATTCGTGTGTGCTTCCCATCTGAAGAGCCTGTACACCGTGAAGACTGGATGGGGCACTGGGCAGAGGTGGGGCTGCCCGGCCTATGCTCCACCATGGGGCGGGGGGGGGGGGGCGGTGTGAGTGGGTATCTCCTCATTAATAACCACACGGCTCCTTGCAGAATGGAATAAAGGTGGGGCAGGGATATATGATGTCATTTCATACATTAACCAGGAGGAATTTACTGAAATTGACACAAGATTTCTTCTGAATTCAATATAGAAAATACTATACTCTCAACATGATTAGTTTTCCATACTTAAAATATGGATATTTTAGAGCAGAAGATGGAACACAATTGCTATTCAAATTAAATGAACAGTTCGTTGAACTTTAAAACTGTACACAACAAACACTTTATTGTAGTTGCTGCTCTGAACTAGAGTTGCTTTCCCTTTTTGCACAAGAGCTCAGAGCTTACCAGGACAACAGCAGCTGCAGGTCCCACGAAGGCGTACAGCAGCCCCCCTTCCAGAGACAGCCAGCAGCTGCAAGCGCATCAGACAGAAACTGACAGGAGTTAGTGACGCGCATTAGATCTCAGGAGCACCAGATCACAACTCAGATCGCATAGACACTCGATTGGGGACATTGGCACATTTGGACAAGAAAACAAAGTGCCAGAAAAAAATGGGAAATAAGGCTTTTCCTGAAGCTAGGCCTATGACTCAGGCCTGTTACCCAAGCACCAGAGGATGAAGATGAACCCTCTGGACTCTCATCTCCAACTGGCCAGCAAAAGCTAGAAGTGAAGCTATGGCTCAAGCAGTAGAGTGCCAGCCCTGAGCAGAAAAGCTGAACAAAAGAAGAGGACTGTGAATTTAAGACCCAGCACATGCATGCACACACATGCACACGCGCACACACACACACACACACACACACACACACACATTAACAAAGCATTATGTGAATGAGAAATGACTCTGTCACTAAAGAACTTATACTATAAAGCAGTGAAAATGACAAATGACTTTTATAGTGAAATCTTGATATTTATCTCCTTTATAAAGATGATTTTATCACTGAAATTCTAACTGTGCTGTTTTATATGGATTTTCTCAAAAATACTTTAAAACAAGAATGTTTGAAGTGGCTTATATATGCCGTGAGCCTGTTTTTCCTTGAGGTTGAGATACTGATTTAAAATATGTCACTGCAGTGTATGGATAATCTACATTTGTGTGCTTTTTCATGTGTATGTGTGTGTGTACACATGTGCATGCACCAGTACTAGAGCTTGAACTCAGTCCTTGGGCTTTTTCATTTAAGACTGGTGCTCTACTACTTGAGCCACAGCTCTTCTGGCTTTTTGCTGGTTAGAGAAAAGAGTCCCATGGACTTTCCTACCCAGGCTGGCTTTTGAACTACAGTCCTCAGATCTCAGCCTCCTGTGTAGCTAGGATTATAGGCATGCCATAGTAGCATCTAGTGCTTTTTAACTCCTCAGCCTGCTGTTTAGACTTGGAGGAAAGCTTGAATGAAAACCAGTACAGCTGTTTGTGTCAAGGAGTTAATCACAGAGAGAAGCAGGCTGGCATGGCTGGAGATCTGATAGTTCCTTGGTTAAAGCGATTTTTCTTTTGCAGTTAGAGGAAAAGGAAGAGGCCCAGTCCAGGACAGGGGCTCAGCTGTGGGGACCGAACCAATGCAGTCCAGCAAAGAGAGTTTGGGGGAGCACAAGAGATGGTTTTGTTTTCTTTCCAAGCTCAGAGCCTCATGCAACCTGTTGGGCCCTGTCCAAAGTCCCGGCAGCAACAGAGACCTCAGGCTTGTCTAACAGGAAGATGCCCTGCTCTCTGGAGGACACAGACACTACTTGATTCCCTTACGCACACAGTGAAGAGGGCAAGCAGTTCTCTGTGGAAATTAGACAATAAGAATTTCAATCTAGTGTGCATGTTCCACATGTGCATACTTATAAATTTGTTCACAAATATGTGTGCATTCTGCATTTTGGTACTGCCTTTGCCAAAGCAACAGACTGATAAAAATGGGTTCTCCTACTTTGGGCAAGAAAACTGAATATTTTTTAAACAAAACTCAGAGAAAAAGATCTTGGTCTGCCAGAAATTCTAATTTGTTGGCTCTGAGGATGTCACTAAATTTCTCCTGCATTTTCTTTTTCATGCCTATGTATGTGTTGGTAATGGGACTTGAACTCACCCAAGGCTGGTGCTCTACTACATGAGCCACACCTCTACTTTTGGCTTTGGGGTGGCTAATTGGAGATGAGTCTCATGGACATTTCTGCCCGGGATGGCTTTAAACTGCCAGCCTTGGATCTCAGTCTCCTGAGTGGCAAGGACTGTGGGTGGGAGCCACACATGCCCAGCTCTACTGTGTTTTGTGCAAACCTAATTTTCAAGCTGAGCTTGCTTCTCACTTAAAAAAAATTGTTATTGTAAAGGTGATGTACAGAAGAGTTGCAGTAATAAGCCAGTCATGAGGACATTTTTTTTTTTTTTGGTCAGTCCTGGGGCTTGAACTCTGGGCTTGGGTGCTGTCCCTGTGCTCTTCAGCTCAAGGTGAGCACCCTACCACTTGAGCCAGAGCGCCACTTCCAGTTTTCTATTGGTTTATTGGAGATAAGAGTCTCACTGACTTTCCTGCCTGGGCTGGCTTTGAACTGGGATCCTCAGATCTCAGCCTCCTGGATAGTTATAGATGTGAGCCACTGGTGCCTGGTGAGGACATTTCTTTTTGAACAGTGTCACCTCTTCCCTCGGTTTCTCCCAGTTTTTCCCTCCCAACTCCCTCCCCCATAAAGGTTGCACAGTTCATTCTCTTTGAGGTTTGCTAGCAGATTTAGTATACCTTTTGAGCTACTTTTTCCCAAGGTGGCTTGTCTAATATGATGGAAATTTATAAAGTCAATTCATAACGCAATGCATTGTATTTGCTATTAATTGTACACTCCTTGAAACCAAGAATCTTAGCCCCTATAATTTTACTCCTTTCCACAATCCCAATCAATTTTTATTCTTACTTATTATTTAATTAACTGCTTCAAGCTTTGGATATTTCAGGTATTAGAAGATGAATTCAATTTTCAAATATATTGGCCTTTCATCTACATTGTCTTAAATACTGGACTTACGCAGTATTTAAGTAATAACTTAAAAAGCAACAGTATACCATAAGACCATTCTGCAATGTATGTTTGCAGAATTTTTTCACAAATGCAAGTTGCACTAAGACCTACGTGTGGTAACACAAGTCCCTCTTCTCAGCCCTGGGGGAGGCTGAGGCTGGCAGAGAGGAGGGGAGGCTTAAGATCCTATCCATAGAGCTCAGTGGCAGAGTGCTGGAATCGCATGCTTGAGGCCCTGGGTTCAATTCTTTGGCACTATATAAGCAGAAAAAGCCGAAGTGGCCCTGTGGCTCAAGTGGTAGAGTGCTAGCCTTGAGCTGAAGAGCTGAGGGACAATGCCCAGGCCCAGAGTTCAGGCCCCACGACTGACCAAAAAAAAAAAAAAAAAGATCCTATGCACAATAAAACAGAGACACAGACACAAAGACAAAACCAATGGCGTGGTGCATGCTGGATGGGGTGGGGCCAGTCTGGGACTGGGCGGGGCCAGTGTAGCAGGGGCTGGTGGGTGGGGCCAGGCCAGTGTGGGGGAGGAGCCAGGGCAGGGCGAGTGTGAGAGGGGAGGTCTGGGGCGGGGCCAGTGCAGCTGGATGGGGCAGGTGGGGCGGGGCCAGAGCAGGCTCTGGGCTCCCACACGCACGCACGGCCGCCGGGGACTTACTAGTGGTCGGTGCCATATCCCTTCGTCCTGGTGAAGCCAACCGACGTGGCCACCACCAGCGCTGGCAGTCCTGCAGGAAGAGAGGCGGGTCAGTGCGGGGCCGTGGCACCCCCGAGGCGGGCGCTCCTCCGCCTGCGCCACGCCGCCCCTGCGGCCTTTGGCTGGTTGTCTGGGACTCTGGCGTCAGGCCACAGCGTGCAGGTCTCGGCCCCGGGCCGGCTCCGGACACCCACTGGCCTGAGTCACTCACTCCTCGTTCAAGCTGGACTTGGTGACAGAGACGACCCTCGTCTGAGGGTTCAGGCTTGACACGTCTGCCTGCCGGGGCCCGCGACCCCCCCCCCCCCCCCCCCCGCTGCCTACGCACGCACGCCCGAGGAGACCCCTGGTGAAGCGCGTTCTCCACACGCTTTCCTTCGTGCTGTGTAAGTGCACGCTGTCTCAGAAGCCTTCTCGTTAGACTCCGCCGCCCTGCTGCTGCGGGGCTAGGGAAGGCCACCCCCGCCGGTGCCAGGTGCGCACGCGCGGCGTTTTCAGCATAGTGGAAGCGCTGGCCACCCGCACGCACATGCGCCCTGCTCTCGGCCCCCCCCCCCACCTTTTGAGGTGGCCTGCACGTGTTGGCCGGGTACTTCGGTCTAAAGCACGTGGGCGGTTCCCTGCAGGAGCTGTCTACACAGGTTGGCGGGGTCCCTCCAGCGCATGGGGGGGAGCTCTGCGCATGTGGTCGGTGTCCCCTCTCCATGCTTCCCATCTGTCCCCATCTCCCCCATTTCCCGGCTCCACACACACACACAGACGTCACAGCTCCGCTCCACACACTCAGACGTCACAGCTCCACACACACACACTCAGACGTCACAGCTACACACACAAACGTCACAGCTCCGCTCCACACACTCAGACGTCACAGCTCCACACACACACTCAGACGTCACAGCTACACACAGACGTCACAGCTCCGCTCCACACACTCAGACGTCACAGCTCCATACACACACACTCAGACGTCACAGCTCCATATACACACTCAGACGTCACAGCTACACACACACACACTCAGACGTCACAGCTCCATACACACAGACGTCACAGCTACACACACACACAGTCACAGCTCCACACACACACTCAGACGTCACAGCTACACACACACACTCAGACGTCACAGCTCCGCTCCACACACTCAGACGTCACAGCTCCACACACACACACACTCAGACGTCACAGCTACACACACAGACGTCACAGCTCCGCTCCACACACTCAGACGTCACAGCTCCACACACACACATTCAGACGTCACAGCTACACACAGACGTCACAGCTCCGCTCCACACACTCAGACGTCACAGCTCCACACACACACACTCAGACGTCACAGCTACACACACAGACGTCACAGCTCTGCTCCACACACTCAGACGTCACAGCTCCACACACACACACTCAGACGTCACAGCTCCACACACACACACTCAGATGTCACAGCTCCACACACACACAGACGTCACAGCTACACACACACACACTCAGACGTCACAGCTACACACAGACGTCACAGCTCCGCTCCACACACTCAGACGTCACAGCTCCACACACACACACTCAGACGTCACAGCTACACACACAGACGTCACAGCTCCGCTCCACACACTCAGACGTCACAGCTCCACACACACACACTCAGACGTCACAGCTCCACACACACACACTCAGATGTCACAGCTACACACACACACTCAGATGTCACAGCTACACACACACACTCAGACGTCACAGCTACACACACACACACTCAGACGTCACAGCTACACACACACACTCAGATGTCACAGCTACACACACACTCAGATGTCACAGCTCCACACACACACTCAGATGTCACAGCTCCACACACACACTCAGACGTCACAGCTCCACACACACACACTCAGATGTCACAGCTCCGCTCCACACACTCAGACGTCACAGCTACACACACACACACTCAGACGTCACAGCTACACACACAGATGTCACAGCTCCGCTCCACACACTCAGACGTCACAGCTCCACACACCCACACTCAGATGTCACAGCTACACACACACACACACTCAGATGTCACAGCTACACACACATACTCAGATGTCACAGCTCCACACACACACTCAGACGTCACAGCTCCGCTCCACACACACACTCAGACGTCACAGCTCCACACACACACACTCAGACATCACAGTTCCGCTCCACACACACACTCAGACGTCACAGCTGTACTCTCCACTCCGCACAGGACCCCAAGCCAGTCCTGGGCTTTGTCTGACACAGTTCTTCATGAACGACCTCACTAGGTTGGCCTCGCACAATGCCTAGACCTTTGAGAGCCATGTCTTCATGACATGAATCTTTCCCCTTAAGGCAGGCAAAGAATTAACTGATCTTAGGCCTCGCAAAAGTTCTATTTCCACTTTTGAGCAGCCTACTGCCCTCAGCGAAGTATCATTTAGTCTCTGAATGGCTTTCTCCCTGTGACACCAACAGCCTCTGCGTTCATTGTGTTTAACAGAATACATGACATTTTCGTGGGTGAGTCTTCTTCCTGGAGTTCTGACTGTTTCCAGACTTGGGTTCTCTGCCCTTGGAGGCCTCAGGCCATCTCACACCATGGGGCACTTTGGTGAGTCTGGCCAGAGCTGAGCTTTAACTCCTCTGTACAGTTTCAAACAGCCCGTGAATCATGACCCAGCCCTTTTCTTCATATATCACCCCCCCATACACACACACACACACCCACCCACACACACACACACACACACACACACACACACGTATGTTATATTTAGTGTGTGTATAAGTAGGGGCATAGGTAGATATAGATGATGATGACGGATGATAGTGGATGATAGAATTATGTCTTCATATATAGACAGGCAGTTAGACAACTAGATGACAGAGATAAATACATGATAGAAAGATAGACAATAGGCAGATAGACAGATCTATCTTTATATATCATATGGATAGATGCACAGGTAGATAGAAAGGTAGATGATAGATGACAGATAAGTAGATCTATGGATAATATCTATCATTTCACAGGTTAGACACCAAGTGGCCTGGGTTAACTGCTGCCCTTTGGTTTACATGAGCTCAAGGTAATTTTATGGAGCACGAGGTGCGGACATACTCACCCCAGCCAAGGCACAGGAAACGTTTCCTTATCAGCCGTGTCCTGATCTTCCCAGTTACAGCCATGTATGACTGCCAGGCCTCGGTCAGGACCCAGCAGAAGGAGGCCAGAAAGAAGAAGTGGAGGAACGCCGTGGTGGTCGTGCAGATGCTCTGTGGGGGGAAAGAAGACTCATCATGCCAGGCCCAGGCAGGACCGCAAGGGCTCCTCCCCGAGTGCGCCTCGCCTCATCTCTCCTCTCCTTCTTTCTTTTTGTGCCAGAGCAGCTTGAACTTAGGCTTGAGCTCTCGTTGGGCTTTTTTCCTCATGGTTGGTGTCTACCACTTGAGTCACCTCCCACTTCCACATCTCTGCTAGTTAATTTGAGATAAGAAGCTCACAGACTTCTCTTCACAGGCTGGCTTTGAACCCCAGTCCTGAGATGTCAGCCTCCTGAGCAGTAGCTAGGATTACAGCCATGAGCTATCAGCATTCAGCTAAGCAGGTTCATTTCTAACTCTATTTTTATTTCAAATATCTACCTCTCTCCAGTACTAGAGTTCTTATTTCCAAGAATGAGGAACCCTGCAGTCTTGATACTGTATGTAATGGTACCACAGGTAAAAATATATGTCTCAGTTTCTTATTTCTTTTATGAGGAGAACGTGGGATTTAAATTTAAGCACAAGCAATATTGAAATTACTGCTTTACTTGAAGGTTTTTCTTGAAACCCACATTTGGATAGTCGCATCCTCAGATTAGTTTAAGTCCTTGTCTGTGCTTTCTACCCTCAAAGCCTCTTGGTTGTTTCAACCAGGTTGATGTTAAGATTCCATCTGGAAGTGCAATAGCCTTTCAAAATAAAAATTACTCTGCTTTTATATGCGGGCGATATTTAAGACATAACAGCAATTTACAAAATGAGGTTTGGCTAATAGCTTAGAATAGAAATAAAAAGTATCTTTGAGTATTTAATTCCATGCTTTGATGTTATCACATTGCATCCTGTGTCCTAATCAAGTAATTTGAAAAGCCTGTCGAGTCGCTGCCAGTACACAGCCCTGAATTCACAGGTATTTTCCCTCTTGTGACTTCATCATTCTAAACATGCTAAGGATTAGCTGTGCTCTGCTCTCCAGGGTCCGGCAGCCCCTGTGGAAAAGGCTAGCACAGATGTCACTCTTGGTATAATTCCTGCCTGTGGATCTTGGTTGAATGAGCATCTCTGTTAACTAGAATTAGTAACATAACGGTCTCCACCACTCTCTGTGGGTCATGTTCCTTCCAGACACTGAAAGCAGACAGAGGAAGGGGTGTGAATGCACACATGGGAAACTGGAAGTGGGCCCAGGAGGTATGGGGAAGGATGGAAACAGTGTGGGTCAGCATGCATGCTACTCAGAAACTGACCTGCTGAAATGAAGCCCCTTTGTACTACTTCAATATCATAAATAAAATTAAATCAAGAAAAGAAAATTGGATTTTCTTTGAGGTTTTCCCAATTGAATTAAAAATCGTCAAAGAGAGTAGAATTACAAAAGTTATTAAAAACTCAAATTAATGAAATTATTCGCACCTCCAACCCAATTCAATGCTGAAGTAGAATTCTGTTTGAATTTTTACTTTGGGGGCCACAGGACTTATATTATCAAAGTTCACCAGATGTTGATTAGCTTTCCAGTTCTTTTAATCCAATAGGAAGAGCATCACGTGACCTCGGAGCCGTTTCCCTGGTGACAGGCAACGTGGAGTACCCAGCTCAGACACAGCAAATATGGTCACAGGCAGTAGAAATCCGTTTCCTGACTTATTATTTACTTAGTACTTAAGTTTGTGCTTACAGAAATGAGAACCAACTGTCGGTGTGCTGAAGTCATGGGTCTCTTACAGACTCTCACACCTTTCCTGCTGGCTCTCAGCACTGCAATAGCTCCCCTCCCCTCTCTCCTTTCACCCTTTCTTCTCCTCTCCTCTCCTTTCCTCTCCCCTTCCCTCCTCTTCCCTCTCCTCTTCCTTTTCCTGCCTTCTCCTCTCCTTCCCTATCTGCCTGTGTTTTCCTCTCCTTCCTTCTTTCCCCCTTTCCTCCTGTCTTCATACTGGAGCTTGAATTTAGGGTCTTATGCTCTTCTTAAGATTTTTTCTTTTTCATTTAAGGTTGAAGCTTTACCAGTTGAGCCACAGTTCTACTTCTTGTTGTGGGCTGATAAATTACAGGTAGGGTCTCAGGGATTCTTTTTCTGTCCTGGCTAGCTTTGAACTGGGATCCCCAGATGAAAGTGACTGAATAGCTGGGAATAAAGGTGTGAGCCACAGGTGACTGGTTTAGGATTCTTCTTTAATCTGAGTCATTAGGAGTAATTTTTCCCCATAGGAAGATTTAAGTCACTTGCAGACTATTTTTTCTCCTTTTTCATGCTAATCTGAACTTGACAATCTTCATAAGTCACTTTCTGAAGACAAGTTACACATTTTAATTCACATTTCATTTCCTTCCACCGGTATCTTATCTAATTTGCAGGTACTAGCAAAGCTGATCTTCTATTTTTAAATGATCAATAGAGATATAGCTCAGTGTGTGAGTGGGGAAATGTTACACCCTAAACATGAGACCACACAAGAGGTGATGGAGGACTGTATCTCCCAGTAAAGAAAACTGACTTTTCTCTCTCTGTTTTCCTTTCAGGACTCACAAGCTCTCATTTTGGTATGAATCTCAACAGAATGAGATGTGATCTGGAGTGGCTGACGCTTGCTTCTATACTTCATGTCTCTTTGCCCTGCAGAGTCACAGCAAAACTGAGGGTGCTGCTGTGAGTGTGGAAGAGTGGTCTGTATCCTATCTGCAGGCAATGACAGCACAGTGCAGTGTGTCCTCCTGTGTGCTGAACATGCTCCACGTTGGGTGTGAACTGTCCTGGTCAAAGGGGTGTGTACACACATGCAGTGATGTGTGCACAGTGTAGTGATGTATGCCCGCAGCACAGTGATGTGTGCATGGTGCAGTGGTGTATGCACGCGGTGCTGTTGTGTGTGCATGTGATACAGCTGTGTGTGCGTGCAGTGCGGTGGTGTGTGCATGGTAAAATGGTGTGTGCACGCAGTGTGATGGTGTGTGCATGTAGTGTGGTTGTGTTTATGGTGTGGTGGTGTGCACGTGGTGCAGTGGTGTGTGCATGGTGTGGTGGTGTGTGCCTGTGGTGTGGGGGTGTGTTCATGGTGCAGTGGTACATGCACACAGTGCAGTCGTGTGTGCATTGTGCAGCAGTGTGTATATGCGGTGAGGCAGGGTGTGCACGGTGCAGTGATATGCGCACAGTGTAGTGGTGTGTGCATGCAGTACAGGTGTGTGCATGTGATGTAGTGGTGTGCATGCAGTGCGGCAGTGTGTGCACGTGAAGTCATAAAGGCTTACAGAGGCAGCACAGCACTCTCATGACCTGCAGATCACATAGCTTGGATATACTCTTATGTGAAGAAATGGTACAAAATCACACACTTGACGTGGTAAAACACACCTTGGTCACTTTGATCCCAGAGATGCAAGACTGGTCAATATATGTAAGTCAATAAATGCAACACACAGCATTAGCAGAGCCAATGACAAGAATCACACGATCATCTCAATAGATACAGAAAAAGTCTTCAAAAAATTCAGTGTCAGTTTATGATTAAAGCTCTGGAGAAGCTAGACTGGAAGGGACATTCCTCAACATAATAAAGGCTATGTACAACAGACTTACAGCCAATATCATGCTAAATGCTGAAAAACTAAAACCATTTCCTCTAAAATCAACAAGACAAAGATGGCCACTCTCTCCCCTTCTTTCTGATGTAACATTGGAATTCAAAGTGAGAGCAACAAGGAAAGAGAAAGACATAAAAGAGCTCCAGAGAGGGAAAAATAAAGTCAAACTTCCCCTACATTCAGATGACACGATCCTGCTCCCAAAGGCCCAAGGACTCCGCCCCCATGCTCTAGAAGGGATCAATAACTAGCAAAGGAGAATACAAAGTTAACTCACAAAAAAATCAGTAATTTTTCTGTATACCAACAGTGTATACATTGTATACATAAACAGACAGGGAAATCAGGAAAACGACTCTGCAATAGCCTAAAAAGAAGTATATAGGGGGCTGGGAAGGTGGCTTGGTGGTAGAGTGCTCGCCTTGCATGCAGGAGGCCCTGGGTTCGATTCCTCAGCACCACATAAGCAGAAAAAGTCGGAAATGGTGCTGTGGCTCAAGTGGTAGAGCGCTAGCCTTTATCTGAAGAGCTGAGGGACAGTGCCCAGGCCCAGAGTTCAAGCCCCAGGACGGGCAAAAAAAAAAGAAGTATGTAGGAACAAACGTAACCAAGGAAGCAAAAGACCTCTATAGAGAAAACTATTAAAGGAAAGAAACTGAAAAAAACATCAGAAACTGTAAAGACCTCCCTTGCTCATGGATTGGCAGAGTTAATATCATGAAAATGGCCATACTGTCAAAAACAATCTGCAAATATAACACAGTCCCCAAAGAAATCCCAACAGCCTTCTTCACTAGGATAGAGAAAACCATCCTGGTTGGGAGATCCTGTGCTAATCAAAGTTACAGTTCTTCATCTCCAACACCACTTGCGTCCTAGCCCCAGAAGTCAGACTTCTGCGAAGCAGAATGGAAAAGCACCAGGCTTTTCCATTTACAAACATCAACCTCAGATGCTCTTCTGCCATAGATTTCTATCTCCACCTCTCTTCAGTCACTCAAGCCCTGTACCCTCCCTGAAACTCGGGGTCCTGAGGCCTCTCCTTCCAGGGCCACGCTCCACCTGCTGTCTGCTTCTGTCACACACAATTGGAACTTCGGGTCCAGGTGTGAGACAGCCAGAACAGCATGCTCACTGTGTTGTTCCTCCTGCACACTCATCCTGACATTCCTACCACACTGGAGGCCACGCCCCAGTTTGCCCCAGCACACTGACGCGAGTCCTTAACAATCATAACCAGAAAGCAAGCTCGGTGGGTAAACTGAGCACCAGCTACCCCTGGCTTCCTGTATATTCTTCCTGCTTATTCCCTCCTCCTTACTTCCCGAAAATAACTCTCATAAAAAGAAAGCTAAATGTTGACGACCTACATTTAGTAAGAAATCAGGTAAGAGCAAATAGAAAACACACACCACAGCTGAAGCCAGATATCTGGAGCAGAAGTGACATGGAAAGTAGGAGATACAATACCAATGGATAACACGAAAGCCTGAAAACCTGTTGTTGTTTTTTTTTTTAAAGCCCAGAAATAAATAGAGAAACTGAAGGAAAGACAGCATTTAAAGATTATTATGGAAAATGTTCTCCAAACTTAAAAAAAATTCTCTCAGCCATAAGACACATCAAAGATGAAAAACACTTCTAAATACATTTTGATAAAATTGTGAACAAAGAATAAAGAGCAAAGTCTTTAAAAGCTGTCAGAATGAAAAGAAACATTACTTACAAAGAAGTAAGAATCTGACTTGTGAACAACCCAGGATACAAGAAGGCAATGGGAAACTATCTTCTATATTCTAAAGGAAAATAACTTTGAAGTTAGAATTCTACACCAGCCTAACTATTATCCAAGTGAGAAGCACAAATATATTTTTAGAACTGAAAGAAACTTTGAAGTTTATTACTTTATGATTCTCTCAGAAAAAGAATGCTAGACTATATAAAGCACTTAATAAGAGGAGCTCTTGCTAGAAGGAATGAGATAAGAAGTAAAGTATGTGACATCTAAATCAATGTTCATTTCATGTAATTTTCAAGACGTACCCATTTGGGATATAATTCAGATAGGATCTGTGTGGGTGACAGAGGAGAGGAAGGGGCCAGGCCACAGTCTCCTTCATTCGTGGTCATATTAGCAGTACCAATTGACTCAACATGAGAGGAGAGGACATGGGACATTTCTGTAAACAAAGGTAAGGTAACCTAAAGTAAAAATAAAGCATAGCTGTGTGAAGCAGTAGGAGGAAAACACAACTAATGGGGATCTAGTAAAGCATTTGAATAGACCACAGAAAGAAAAGCTGAGCTGGGGGCTAGTGGCTCGCACCTATAATCCTAGCTAGTAAGGAGGCTGAGATCTGAGGATTGTGATGTGAAGCCAGCCCAGGCAGGAAAGACTCTGAGACTCCTATTTCCAATAAACTACTCAAAAAAAGCCAAAGTGGAACTGTGGCTCAAGTGGAAGAGTGTTAGCCTTGAGCAAAGAGAGGCTCGAAGACAGTGCTCAGGACTGGCTGAAAAAAAAAAAGCTAAGAAATATTAAAAGGACAAATAATTTTAAATAATCAGAAATCACAATAAGGCCTGGGTGCTAATGGTTCATGCCTGTAATCCTAGGTACTCAAGCAGCTAAGCCCTAAGAATCTAGGTTCAGAGCCAGCCCAGGCAATCAAATCCAAGCATATCTTACCTTTATCTAACTAGCAAAAAGATGAAAACAGAGCTGTGGTTCAGGTGGCAGAGTGCTAGCCTTGAGTGAAAAAGCCTAGTAAGAGCTCCAGACCCTTATTTTTAAGCCCTGGTACTAGCATAGACAACAAAAAAAGAAATCACAATAAATATAAATGATTTAAATTCACTGGTTGAAAGTCAAAAATGTTCATACTAGATTTAGAAATCTCACTTCTGTAACATATTTTGAGATATTCCTCAAGCCTAGTGACAGAGGAAGATGGAGACCAAAAAAAAAGCTATATTAAGCTCCTTCTAATATGCAAAATCAGACATCACACTATTAATACTGGAAAAACCATTAAGACAGAGGAAGAGGAACTGTTCATACTGAAAAAGAGAGCAGGCCATAAAGCATCAGAAATAAGATAGCTCTGTGAAGCCAAAATGATCTTTCACAGTATAAGGGATCATTGAGAAAACTAGAAGGATATACTTTCAAATTAGGGTTTTCACAAAGAATGCAGGATATAATTGTGTGTGTGTGTGTGTGTGTGTGTGTGTGTGTGTGTGTGTGTGTGTGTGTGTGTGTGTGTGTGTGTGTGTGTGTGTGTGTGTGTGTGTGTGTGTGCCGGTACTGAGTACTCTACCACTTGAGCCCCAACACCACTTCCAGCTTTGTTGTGGTTAACTGGAGCTAAGAGGTTCATGGACTTTCCTGCCCAGGCTGGCTCCAAATTGTGATCCTCAAATCTCAGTCTCTTGAGTGGCTGGGATTACAGGAGTGAACCACCAGCACCTAGCAGGGTACAACTTTCAGCCACAGACACAATGTAAGAAAAAATAATGATGTGGTCAATGGTAGCAATGAGCCCTCGGAATCCTTTGCCCCCTTCTCCGTTCCACCATGGCTTTTCATCCTCTCCTGCCAGATGGTCCAGCCTCTCTATCAAGGGGAGGGGGCGCACGGTTACTGCCTTTACTTTCCCATGCTGCCCCATTGGAAGGCCTCTCTGATCCCCTCCACTCCCCTCACTACCAAAGAGGTCCTTCCCCTCCCACCGTCACAGAGGCGGAGGCCTGGAGGCGGAGGTCAGGAGGCCAGGCCCCGCTCTTGCTCTGTGGGTCACACATGGTGCCTCTCTAAAAAGGCCTTGAAATCCCTGAGTCTGAAACTCCTGGGTGATCGGAGCTATGACCTTCGGGTTAAACAACCTGAACCTGATATGGAGTATCAATTCTTTGTGTTTCAGGGAGTGCTTTTAATTGTTACCATCATGAAATATTAAAGAAAGCTTAGGAAATTTTACAATATGCTTTTTATTATCAATAGTTACTATTACAAAATTTGACATACTTTTGTAAATGAATGTATCTACATAACCATAATTGACTCAAAATTTAGAGGACTACTATCCTCCCAATCAGGATCAGGCTCCCGAGCTGCCGAAGAATAGTATCAGTCCATGTATGTGTGCACGCGCGCATGTGTGTGAGCACATGCACGTGCATGTGCATGTGCGCGTGTGCATGCATGTACGTGTGCATGTGCATGTGTGAGTGCATGCATGTGCGTGTTCATGTGCATGTGTGTGTGTGCTGGCATTGAGGCTTGACTCAGGGCCTTGAGCTCCTGTGCAAGGGATCTGTCATTTGAACCACATCCCCAGCCTTTTTCTCTGGTTTACTTTTCAGGTAGGAGTTCACACTTTTTGCCCATGGCTGGCCTTAAATCACAATTCTCCTGACTCTGCCCCTAATCAGCTGGGATTATAGGAATGTTAGCTGTTAGGCCATACCTGGGACCTACGTTAATTTTATAGTTTTCATTGTTTCAACTTTTAAAATAGATGCTTTCCTCCATATCTAATATTGTTTGCCCATGCTTCTTTTCTTCCTCCTTCTCTCCCTTCCTGCCCTCCTTCCTTTTGAGATAATATCTCTCTATATAGTCCTGGGTAGCTTTAAATTTTATCTTCCCAAGTGTTGGGATTACAGGCACACACTGCACACTAGTCTTGCTTTAAATATCTTACAAGATTGCAGTAGTCCATTTTACAACATTTTTTCCCAAACCTTAATGATGCCTTAATTCTTCTTTTGAAAACTATTTTATTTTACAGTGATGAGATTCCTAGAGTGTGAAATGTGATTAGTTACTACTTTTTTTTGGTAGGCTTTCAAGAATTTAATTTTTTTTAAAGAGTATATTGCTTACTTTATTCTTAACAGTGAAATTAAAGAAAATGTCTACATTTTTTCAAAAGGCAGTACATATTATATGCCTGTTTTAAAAGTATTTAAAAAATCAAAAGGAGAGGTACACAAAAATGTGCATGGAATATAGAATGCTGATAAGCTAGCTTTTGTTAAAAACATGAAATATACCATTTTAGGTGAATATTCAGAATCACCAAAAAGCATCAACAACTATGTACTTTCATTGCAGAATATACTGGCAAATTAAGATTTGCAGTTCTAACAACATTTTTAGCAACCTTAGACAAGTTAGAATAAGTTTGTATTTATATAAAGCAGTTGTTCATTGAGTTAGAGAAATTGATGGATTCACTTATTCATCTGTCAATAACAAAAAATTAGAAAGACATCTATTTTGCCATTTGCATGGAATAAAGCATGTAGAAGACAGCAACAATGGAATTCTGGACATGCTGGAAATGCTATTGCATCTCAGCCTGGAAAGCAATCTGCCTGATCACCAGAAGTAGGTTCAGACGCAGGTCTAAGAAGCGTCTCATAATCAGAGTATTTATATGATTCGGAACATAATAGTTCCCACAGGAATAAAAGAAATTATTGTGAGGATAAAATAAGGAATAAAAGGAACTCTGAAGGAGGTTACTATATAATTTCTTGCTTCGTGTTCAATAAGCAATAGTTGTTAATAATACGCTCACATGTGGAGCTTAGATGCACAGACTGAATTTTGATCTGATAAAACAAGCATATCTGAAGGCTCCCACTGCCTGTTAAAAGATGATGAGAAAATGAATTTATCAAGCACCTAGTCAGACCTAAACCTTCATTCCCCATCATTATCGAAGTGAAAATCATTTATAGAGGAGAGAACAGTTAACCAAATGAGGAGCGGCACTGTCTCCCTGTGATGGTGAGGCTGTTTGTGCCTGGCAGCTCTGACTTCGCTAAAGTTGAGTTACCTGTAGTTACAGCACTTCTTCTTAAAGGATACAAAATTTACAAAGTATGCATTATGAATCCTATTGTTGAGAGCTGCATCCTTCCTGACCCGAGGGCTGTGCTGACACGAAACGTCGAGTTCCCTGACAGAGCACCGCTGTGCGCCAGGAGGCTCCCAGGACCTCCGGTGCCTCGTCCCCTCCACTCCCGGCACTGTCATTGCTGTGATACACACAGGTTGGCAGCAGTGCTATATAAGAATTAGTGACCCATACATCTGATGGACCCAAATGCCTGGCCTGCGGACACTGCCTGCGGGAGTGAACAGGAATCTTGACCACAAACCTGGATACTGCCTGTGGAGCAGACGGGAATCCTGCCTGACCACACACTGTGGACACTGCCTGTGGAGCAGACAGGAATCCTGACCACGCACCGTGGACACTGCCTGTGGAGCAGACGGGAATCCTGACCACGCACTGTGAACACTGCCTGTGGGGGCAGACAGGAATCCTGACCACGCACCATGGACACTGCCTGTGGAGCAGACGGGAATCCTGCCTGACCACACACTGTGGACACTGCCTGTGGAACAGACGGGAATCCTGACCACACACTGTGGACACTGCCTGTGGGGCAGACGGGAATCCTGACCACGCACTGTGAACACTGCCTGTGGAACAGACGGGAATCCTGCCTGACCACACACTGTGAACACTGCCTGTGGAACAGACGGGAATCCTGACCACACACCGTGGACACTGCCTGTGGAGCAGACGGGAATCCTGCCTGACCACACACTGTGGACACTGCCTGTGGAGCAGACGGGAATCCTGACCACACACCGTGGACACTGCCTGTGGAGCAGACGGGAATCCTGCCTGACCACACACTGTGAACACTGCCTGTGGAGCAGACGGGAATCCTGACCACACACTGTGGACACTGCCTGTGGAACAGACGGGAATCCTGACCACACACTGTGGATACTGCCTGTGGGGCAGACGGGAATCCTGACCACACACCGTGGACACTGCCTGTGGAGCAGACGGGAATCCTGACCATGCACTGTGAACACTGCCTGTGGGGGCAGACAGGAATCCTGACCACGCACCATGGACACTGCCTGTGGAGCAGACGGGAATCCTGCCTGACCACACACTGTGGACACTGCCTGTGGAGCAGACAGGAATCCTGACCACGCACCGTGGACACTGCCTGTGGGGCAGACGGGAATCCTGACCACGCACCGTGGACACTGCCTGTGGAGCAGATGGGAATCCTGACCACGCACTGTGGACACTGCCTGTGGAGCAGACGGGAATCCTGACCACACACTGTGAACACTGCCTGTGGAGCAGACGGGAATCCTGACCACGCACCATGGACACTGCCTGTGGAGCAGACGGGAATCCTGACCACGCACCGTGGACACTGCCTGTGGAGCAGACGGGAATCCTGACCACGCACCATGGACACTGCCTGTGGAGCAGACGGGAATCCTGACCATGCACTGTGGACACTGCCTGTGGAGCAGACGGGAATCCTGACCACGCACTGTGGACACTGCCTGTGGAGCAGACGGGAATCCTGCCTGACCACACACTGTGGACACTGCCTGTGGAGCAGACAGGAATCCTGACCACACACTGTGGACACTGCCTGTGGAGCAGACGGGAATCCTGACCATGCACCGTGGACACTGCCTGTGGAGCAGACAGGAATCCTGACCACGCACCGTGGACACTGCCTGTGGAGCAGACGGGAATCCTGCCTGACCACACACTGTGGACACTGCCTGTGGAGCAGACGGGAATCCTGACCACACACTGTGGACACTGCCTGTGGGGCAGACGGGAATCCTGACCACGCACTGTGGACACTGCCTGTGGAACAGACGGGAATCCTGACCATGCACCGTGGACACTGCCTGTGGAGCAGACGGGAATCCTGACCACACACTGTGAACACTGCCTGTGGAGCAGACGGGAATCCTGACCACGCACCGTGGACACTGCCTGTGGAGCAGACGGGAATCCTGACCACGCACCGTGGACACTGCCTGTGGGGGCAGACAGGAATCCTGACCACGCAGCGTGGACACTGCCTGTGGGAGCAGACAGGAATCCTGACCACGCACCGTGGACACTGCCTGTGGAGCAGACGGGAATCCTGACCACGCACCGTGGACACTGCCTGTGGGGGCAGACAGGAATCCTGACCACGCACTGTGGACACTGCCTGTGGAGCAGACGGGAATCCTGACCACGCACCGTGGACACTGCCTGTGGAGCAGACGGGAATCCTGCATGACCACACACTGTGGACACTGCCTGTGGAGCAGACGGGAATCCTGACCACGCACTGTAAAATTGCTGTGGGGGCAGACGGGAATCCTGACCACGCACCGTGGACACTGCCTGTGGAGCAGACAGGAATCCTGACCACGCACTGTGGACACTGCCTGTGGGAGCAGACAGGAATCCTGGCTGGCTAAAGAGCCTGAAGTGGAGCTTTGGCTCAAGTGAAAAAAGCACCAACCTTGACCAGAAAAGCTGAGGGACATCATGTAGGCCCTGAGTTCAAGCCCCAGTTCCAGCACACACATGCATGTGCATGTGCGTGCGCACACTCGTGCACACACACACACACACACACACACACACACACACACACACACACACACACACACACACAAGTCAGCTCTGTAGATTCAATTCATGCTTTTTTCTAGGAAAAAGTGAAAAAAGTCAATCTACTGGCTGGGAGTGGGAGAGAGACCAGAACTACACCCATTACTCTGAAGTCAGGTGCCAGCACTTGTTATCTTTGGAATCAACAATTATCTGTGAAAGCTCAGAGCTCTTCTGGGCTTGCTTCTCAGCTTCTCGGCATGGGGGGCTGATGGTGATGGTCAAATACTGACAAAAACACAAGCAGTTTCCAGGCCCACTGCTTTGATAAGCAATGTCTATAAGTGCCTTTTTGGAAGACAGGCATTGACTGCAAAAGAAGAGTTCAGCTGAGAAAATGCTAGGTGGTCTTTTCCTTTAAGAGGTTGTGTCGAGAAATTCAGGGTCAAAGATGTACTGAGTACCCACCATGAAAAACAGAAAGGATTCTTATTTCTAAAGTCATAAATGTTTTATGTAAAAACATAAAAAATAGTTATGTAAGTATGAAAACATCCACAAGCAATTATGACATGTGAATATGTTTAGAAAAAATTATCAGAATGATTAGAGACAAGAAGGCAGGGACAGGAAGTGGCGCTGTAGCTCAAGTGGTAGAGCGCTGGTCTTGAGCTGAAGAGCTGAGGGACAGTGCCCAGGCCCAGAGTTCAGGCCCCATGACCGACAAAACCAAAAAAAAAAAAAAAAAAGAAGAAGGCAGGGACACTTTTTTTGTCGGTCATGGGGCTTGAACTCTGGGCCTGGGCGCTGTCCCTACACTCTTAAGCCCAAGGTAAGCACTCTTACCACCTGAGCTACAGTTTTCTAATTGAGCTTCCAGTTTTCTAGTCATTTATTGGAGATAAGAGTCTCACAGACTTTCCTGCCGGGGCTGGCTTTGAACCATGATCCTCAGATCTCAGCCTCCTGAATAGCTAGGATTACAGGTGTGAGCCACCAGCAGCTGGCTGGGACAGTTCTATTCTGAATTTCCACAGGTGGCTTTTTGTATAACAGATTATTAAAATGATGTCGTTTCTTTCTGTCAGTACAGACTATGGCAAAACCTTAGTTCAACAACTCACTCCTAAATTCAGGTTTTAAAGGGAAATAGCAAAAGGTTGATTGAAAGAAGGCACCAAAGATCATTTCACTTTGTTTTCAGAACGTAAGGAATTATTGGTATACCACACAATGATCTCTAACTTTAACTTTGTCTGGAAATGGTAAGAAGTGGCTCAGTGTTATGGCTCATACCTGTAGTCCCAGCTTCTTAGGAGGCTAAGGCCTGTATACCACAGTCCAAAGCCAGCCAGACACATCTGAAAGACCAGCAAAAGTCAGAACTGGAAGCCTAGCTCAAGCGGTACCATACCAGGTTTGGGTGGAAAAGAAAAACAAGCAAGGCCCTTACAGTACTGTCCCCCATCTAAACAAGCAAGGCAAAGTTACAGTACTGCTCACCTGCCCCCCCAAAAACAAGCAAGGTACTGAGTTCTAGCTATGATACTGGCCCCCCCAAAAAAAACCAAGCAAGGCCCTGAGATCAATAGTTCTGGCCCCCAAAACTAGGAAGCAAAGAAGGGAGGGAGGAAAGGAGGGAGGGAGGGAGGGAGGGAGGGAGGGAGGGAGGGAGGAAAAATGGTGAGAACTAGATCACAAAAGTTCTGACTAAATGAAAGCTTTATTATTAGCTTATTATTCAGCTTCAATAGGTTCTATTATGCTTATGAAAACACCATTTCTTCTTAAAATATTTTAAATTTTTATTTGACCAGATTAAAAAAATGTGTCAACAAGAGGAGAGAGAAGCAAAGACCATTAAGTCCAAAATAGATCTTACAAAATATTGTTAAGTATAGTCTCCTATTCTTCTATCACAACTCTAATTACACAGCGTGGAGTCATGGGGATAAGCTGAGATGCTGAGATACTCGCTTCTGCTTTTACCCATGAGCATAAAAGTCACAGAGACGGGGGGGGGGGGGGGGGTGGAGGGAGGGGGCGCTGTGTGCTCAGGCTGAGGGGTGGAGGTGGAGAAGCAGGGACAGGACAGGACGGGGACAGGGACAGGATAGGGAAAGGACAGGATAGGGACAGGACAGGACAGGGACATGACAGGGACAGGAGGCCCTGCACTCGGTGGCAGTTTCAGTTTCAGTCTCCTGGGCCCAGGAGGTGAGAGCTGCTCTCACCCTCCACCCCTGCCCCCTGCAGTGCTTCTCCACACCTCTCTGCTCATGCTGGCCACACTGGTATTGGAGGAGGAGTGAGAGAAAGAGCATCTAGTCCTGCACTACAGAAGGTAGCCAGTCCTCTCCATTGCACTAATGCTACGTAATCATCTCTAAGCACCTGCTTATCTTATTCAGTTCAGCTGGAACCCACCGAGTGTGCGTTTCTAAGAGAAATCAGATTATAATTCACACCCAGTTCTCAATTATAGTTGCAATACATGAAATAGCCCCTTCTAGGCTTCTGGGGGCTGGTTAATGCTTGGTTGCAACAATAATGATTGCAGCTCAGAATAACACAACACCTCTCTCTCCTCCTGTGAATACACAATTACCTTGCTTGTACCATCCATCCCATTTTCTCTTGGAAATGCCTGTTTCTGTTCTGATTTCATTGATTATCGCTTCTAAGGGGAAAGAATTTGTTTCTTTCTTTTGTGTCCAGTGGCACATGGGCTTTATCCAGAAATACTTGATGAATGAAGAGACAGTAAAACTCTGCCTCCAGCTGCCAAGATGTGAGCAGCGCCATCCAGCGTGCGTCTGGTCACCTGACGGCCAGCGTGGCGGACACCTGCATGCCCACAGACACCTGCATGCCCACAGAGAGCCTTGCCCTCTGGGGCAGTGCATCTCGGGTGTTGTCACATACCAGGTGACGCCTGCTCTCAGGACTTGTGCAGAGGGTTTGGGAAATACTCTCTTTTCTTCTCGCTTCAGGCTTTCCGATGACACCCTGGTCCTCCAGCTTCATAAAAGCTGTTGGGAGGGGTGAGAAGGCTGCAGTCTCATGCTGTAGCCTCGGGCCTCATGGCAGAGAGAGGGCAGGGCTCGGTCACCATTGGAAGGCTTCAGCACATGCATCTGGCACCTCTGGGGCTCTCCTGTGGGGTCTGTGGCTGGGATTACAAAAGGCCCCAGGCCTTGATGGGGCTGCTGCTGACCTCTGCTTTCAGCTCCACAGCAAAGCCCTTGCGCCCACAATTGCGGCTGCACCGTGAAGCTCCCATGGCCAGCGAGGCCGTGTTTCTCCCCCGCCGAAGCGTGAGGAGACTGGTGTCTCCTGACAGTCAGAGGACAGGGACACGGGCAAGTTCTGATGCTACTTTGTTGGTTTCCTTATTAATATCTTTCCCCATGATTTTCATCTGTAGGTAGTTGTATAAAGGGGTTTTAATTCAACATGTCTGACGAAGGCCTAATGTTGAGACTCTAAGTTGCTCAAGAAAAACTAAATGACCCCAAATCAGTGACCTAATTAATAAATGGGCAAAGGAGCTAAAAGGAGACTTTTCAGAAGAAGAAGCAAGAATGGCCAATAAACACACGAGGAAATGCACAACACTCCTGGCTATAAAGAAAATGCACTGAGACCCCACCTGACCCCAGCACCACAGGACATCACTGAGAACATGGCGGCACCACCCCAGCATGACTGCCCATCACTGAGAACACGCAGGCACCACCTCAGCACCACAGGACATCACTGAGAACATGGTGGGCCCCACCCCAGCATGGCCGGCCATCACTGAGAACACGGTGGACACCAGCATGACTGGTCATCACTGAGAACACGGTGGACACCAGCATGACAGGACATCACTGAGAACACACAGGCACCACTCATAGCTCTTTATGAAGCCATTTGTCACATGGTTTAGAAGTGAGTCAATCTCAATTCCACTGGGAAATCTGCGGAGCCAGGAGGCTCACAAGGAGGTGGCCTACAGCTCCACGAAGTGCCCTGTCTCATTCCAGTGAAAACATTTTACAGAGAAAGCATGTTAAGCAAGGGGCAGAGCTCTGGTTGCTCAGAGCGGCCATCTGTTTGGGGGGAGCCGAGAAAGGGCACGCGGCATCTGAGGATGCAGTCATCGCCTCCCGTGCTAGCATGTGACCTGAGCTGCAAGGCGGGTTTTCATCTTCTGGCCTGTGTGGGGCTCTAATTACTTCTAAGGAAGGCATAAATTCATGTGAACACATGAAAGACACTGCTATGTCCCCAAATGTATTTGGGAGACGGCGAGTCATTGGATAAAGTAAGAGAATAAAAAAAAAAATCAAGAGGTCCAAACACCACTTAGTCTTCTTTGTCATCTGATGTCAAGATCACTGACACACCAGGCATTGACCCCGGGTAACTTTCCTGCCTGATATTTGTGTGAAACTTGCGTGTGATTCTGTCTGCTATGCTTATTACAGCTACTAACTAATAACAGCCTCTCTCCCTCTGGGTATCCATGTACTTACTCAGTAAGGACATTATAACAAAATGTCTGCATGTAATAGGAGATGCAATTAGCACAGTGTATTTATTTTGCTTAAATATCTGCAGTAAGGCAATATACATTTTGGAACATTTGTAACATTTTTCAAGTGTTAATATGAATTTATGCCTTAGGAATAGTTAAGAGTCCCACGCATGTCTAAAAATTGACAGTGTCTTTAAGCTTGAGTCATTTTCCATCATAAGAGATGAAAACAAACAAACACATTGTCCAGCCAGGCACGGGTGGCTCATACCTGTCATCCTTGCTATTCAAGAGGTTGAAATCTGAGGACTGAGGTTCAAATCCAATCCAGCTGAGGCAGCAAAGTCTGTGAGACTCTTATCTCCAACCAGAAAGCTGGAAGTAGAGCTGTGGCTCAAATGGTAAAGTACCAGCCTTGAGCGAAATAGCCAAAGCAGAGCATGAGTTTCTCAGTTCAAGTTCAGTACCAGTGCTCATGCAACCCTACACCCACATTATCTGAGAATTTTTCCATGTAAAGCGAGTAGCTGGGTTCCCACTTGAACTCTTCCAAAGACAGCTGGAACAGACGATATATCATCCCACAAACCCAAACACGAGGCCACACGTCCAACCAACAGGGAGATTCTCAGAGGGACCCCAACATGTCCCGAGACTTACAGGCTCCTGGATGCATGCTGTGGGTGTGCAGTGTACTCATGGATGCATGCTGTGTCAGTGCAAACTCACAGATGCATGCTGTGTCAGTGCACTCGTAGATGCACGCTGTCTCCACACTCATGGATGTATGCTATGTCAGTGCACACTCATGGATGTACAATCTGTCAGTGCATACTCATGGATGCATGCTCTATAGTGTCAGTGCACACTCATGTATTCACTCTGTGTGTCAGTGCACACACAGATGCATGCTGTGTGTCTGCACACTCACGGATGCATGCTGTGTCAGTGCACACTCATAGATGCATGCTGCATTGAATGATAAAGCTATGTCAACACTGGGAAAGAATGAAGAGCTGGGGCAGCAATCACGTCTTCATGGGATTGTGGCTGATTATATGGTTTTGCAAGTTATTGACTTTTCTTTGAGTTCATTAAGAATGGTCCATGTTGCAACAAGGAGAATTACAAAATGTCATGTCAAAGCAAGCTTTACAATGTCGGTGTGGGTGGGGGGAGGGGGGTATGATTGGGTGGGGGGGAGGGGGGAGGCTGGGAAGGGAGGTGAAGGGTAAACAAAGGAGGAGGCTGCAATGCTTGGTAAGAAATGTATGCATTATCCTGCCAATGTAATTGTAACCCTTCTGTACAGTATGTTCTCAAATAAAATAAAATTAAATTAAAAAAATAAAAAAAAATAAAAAAAAAGAATGGTCCACACTGCAGGGGCTGGAGTCCCATGCCTATAACTAACTATGAAGCCTAACTACTATCCTCCTCAGGAGGCTGATTGGAGGATGTTGAGACCCTCATCTCCACTTAACCACAGGAAAGCCGAAAGTGGAACTGTAGTTGGAGGGACAGAGTGCCAGCCTTGAGCCAAAAAATGCACTGGACAGTGCTCACACCATGAGTTCAAGCCCTAGGACTGGGGCACATGTGTGTGCACACACACATGCATGGTCCTCCCCCTCCAGAATAGAAGCAGACCTCCGTCATCAGTGGCTCCTGTGGCTGGGGGGTCTGAGACGCATGCTTGCCCGATGGCGGGGGGCCTCCTCCAGTGCAGGAATTCGCCGTCTCCCCTGCCCTGGCCGAGGGGGTTCGGAGGTGCGTTTCTGGGCAGCACACTTTCCTCAGCTGCTGCGGCCCTCAGTCCACCCTCCTTTTCATCCCTAGCCATCAGGTGTGAGGTGAGTGTGAGGTGAGTGAAGGCGTGTTCTCTACCTGCTCTTTGTGCACCATCAGGAGAAGGCACTCACTCTGGACTCCCTGGGTGCTGGCCTCCCACAGGCAGGCCCTGCTCCCCCACCCAGCCCAGCCACTGCAGGGCTGGCCTAGCTTGTTCTAGAAATCCCAGGTGAAAATACAGGGGAAGCCCGTGGTGACGGATCACGCGCTACTCCATTGCGCTCCCTCCTGTGCTGCCTCTGAGTGCGGATCCTAGGTCCACTGCCCCCGCTGAGTCACGCGAGGCTGAGACACATGGAGGCGCTGAAGAGGATTCCTGTCCCCTTCTCCCTGCTGTGGCTGTGCAGCCGGGTCCTGGGTCACTGTGGGCTGCTGGGCACCATCAACAGCAGACACGGCCACGGGAGAGCCAGAACTGCTCCAGACACACCCCCAGCCCCTCCGTACCAACACCAGCCACAGGGAAGCAGACCAAGTCGACACAGGACATAAAAAATGTAAAATTCAAGTTTTATCACTGAGGATTTTTCTCTTCTTCTGAGGTAGCAAAGGCTGGATAGTCAGCGAATGTCACTTCCTGTGCCTTCCAGGAAACATACAAACCCAACCTAGGGGTTGAATGGTTACATAAGCCAGGCAGGCAGTCTCTCCTCCAGCGTTACCAAGAGACCAAATGCGACTCTCTCCAGCCCCAGCGCTCAGGCTCCTGGCGTTATATAAGCGCCATATGTGGAGGTCTTATTTTAAGAGCAGGCAGCGCCTGCCCTGTCAGAACGACACGTGAGGAGGAGCTGGGCGGGCCGAGTGGGGAACCCAGGCCCGGCCGCCAGCCCTGCCTCTAAACGAGCTAAAAGGTGCCTGGCTGAATCACGGCCCCTCTGCCTGGTGTGCTGGAATATTTCACTTCTGTTCATCTCCATCTGGTCCTATTTACCTCGGAACTCCAAATGTGAATTTAGGTTCAGCTAAATATGCAATGTCTTCAGAAAATGACATGCAAACATGCATATGTGAGCACGAAACAGTTCTTCCTTGGAATCAGTCTTTACCATTGGACCCGTTTTCTGTAGCTCAGATGAACGCCACCTGCAATGCTTGAGAATATGACCATAATCTTGGGGCTTATTTAAGGGATATTAAGCAGGCTACCTAAGTCAGGGGATAGTTATTAACATAAAAATGTCTCTAGATGTTTCAAAAAGAGGGAAATCAATATAAGGACTTTGTTAATGGGGAGAGAGAAGTTGAGAAGATCAACAAGACATTAATGGAACCAGAGGGCAGAAATAGGAAGATGCTGCACAAAATGGGCATGACTGCCAAACCTGAGTGAGGCAAGACCTCATCTAAAGACTGCATTCTGCCCAAAGCACACTCAGTGCTTTGAAGCTGGAATGGAGCCAAGAGAGAACAGGAAGAATGGGTACTGAACTCGAGGCCCAAGCATCTGAACTTTGAGTGGATGTCAGGGGGTTCGCCTTGGCCAGGGCAGACATGGGGTGGCCTGGGGTGTAGAATACTCTTGGTGTGGATCACCAGGTCAGAGCAAACATGGTTAGCATCCCAACCACAGATTTCATGACTGCTGGAGAGGAGCACTGGAAGCTAGGTGGAGGAGCCAGTCCTGTAGGACCCGCCCCTTCCTGCTGAGCTGAGAGCCGTGAGGGTGGATTTGTGGATTCCCAAGGAAATAACTTAAAAAATAACATCCTTGTGAGGGTGTATTTGTCAAAGCAGAAGACACAATGGAGACTCCTTCTGTTGTGTGCATTTTGTTGACAACTTGTTGATACTGAGCATGGATGGTGAGCTCCCTTCATCGCCTCGGCCTTGGACCCACCCAGGCCGAGGGCCAGGCTGGGCTGGCAGCTGCCAGGTGTGAAGCGCAGGGAAAGGGTGGCCGAAGGAGCCAGGGCTGCAGGGAGGAAACAGAGCCAGATGCCCCGACTCCCATCCTCCCTCCCAGTCCCCAGCACATTCCACTGCTAGAGCCACAGTTGCCAAGCAACAAGCGTGGTTTCCTGGGATGGAGAGGAGGCAGCAGAGGACGGGCAGGGAACACGCGCGCACACACAGATAAAACCAATAAATAAACTGATGCATTCTACCCAGGGCTGCGCGATTCGACTCTGAGGGAACTCAGCAGCAACGAAACAAATACTGCAATTAGAAAACGGACAAAAGACCAGAACAGACGTTTCTCAAAAGAAGAATACAAATGGCCCACAAACACAGGAAAAAATTCTCAATCTCACTAGCAATTAGGGAAGTGCAAGCACAACAGGAGCGCCCACCTTGTCCTTCTGAGAATAATTGTTATTGAAGTTGTTGGAGAAAAATTTTAAAAAGAGAGCAGATATGGACAAAAGAAGCTGTGTGCAACGTGAAGGAGAGTGTAGAAATATACAGCATTTATGCAAAGTGGTGCAGACTCCTCAATAAGTTAAACACTGAGCTACCACACCGGACAGGCAGTGCCAGGGATGGTAGAGCACACAGGATGGGCAGCGTCAGGGATGGTAGAGCACACAGGACGGAGTGTCAGGGATGGTAGAGCACACAGGATGGGCAGTGTCAGGGATGGTAGAGCACACAGGATGGGCAGTGTCAGGGATGGTAGAGCACACAGGATGGGCAGTGTCAGGGATGGTAGAGCACACAGGATGGGCAGTAACAGGGATGGTAGAGCACACAGGATGGGCAGTGCCAGGGATGGTAGAGCACACAGGACAGGCAGTGCCAGGGATGGTAGAGCACACAGGACGGGTAGTGTCAGGGATGGTAGAGCACATAGGACAGGCAGTGTCAGGGATGGTAGAGCACATAGGACGGGCAGTGTCAGGGATGGTAGAGTACACAGGACGGGCAGTGTCAGGGATGGTAGAGCACACAGGACGGGCAGTGTCAGGGATGGTAGAGCACACAGGACAGGCAGTGTCAGGGATGGTAGAACGCACAGGATGGGCAGTATCAGGGATGGTAGAGTACACAGGATGGGCAGTGTCAGGGATGGTAGAGTACACAGGACGGGCAGTGTCAGGGATGGTAGAGCACACAGGATGGGCAGTATCAGGGATGGTAGAGCACACAGGATGGGCAGTGTCAGGGATGGGTAGAACACACAGGACAGGCAGTGTCAGGGATGGTAGAGCACACAGGATGGGAAGTATCAGGGATGGGTAGAACACACAGGACGGGCAGTGTCAGGGATGGTAGAGCACACAGGACGGGCAGCGTCAGGGATGGTAGAGCACACAGGACGGACAGTGTCAGGGATGGTAGAGCACACAGGACGGGCAGTGTCAGGGATGGTAGAGCACACAGGACGGGCAGTGTCAGGGATGGTAGAGCACACAGGACGGGCAGCGTCAGGGATGGTAGAGCACACAGGACGGGCAGTGTCAGGGATGGTAGAGCACACAGGATGGGCAGTGTCCGGGATGGTAGAGCACACAGGACGGGCAGTGTCAGGGATGGTAGACCACATAGGACAGGCAGTGTCAGGGATGGTAGAGCACACAGGATGGGCAGTGTCAGGGATGGTAGAGCACACAGGACGGGCAGTGTCAGGGATGGTAGACCACATAGGACAGGCAGTGTCAGGGATGGTAGAGCACACAGGATGGGCAGTGTCAGGGATGGGTAGAGCACACAGGACGAGCAGTGCCAGGGGTGGGAAGAGCACCACAGGAAACTGAAGCACCGTGTCAGAGAACCTGTGCCCGGCAGCTCAGCAGCCAAGCCCCGTGTCCTCCACCAAGGACACTCCTCATCTCCTCTCCAGAGCCAGGTCTTAGGCCAGGAGGCCAGTGGCAGAGGTACTGAGGCCTCTACCTGGGATAGTAAACTTGTTATACCAGGGGTGTGTGTACCCTCCTCCCCCCCCCCCCCCCCCGCTGTCATTCTCACTCCCTCTGTGCTCTTTTGTTGTTTCGCTCTTGCTCTCCATTCCTCCCCATGGGCTCACACAGCAGATGTTGGCACTGGGCTTTGGACTCCCGACGATTCACGATAAACCCATGATAAACCCAATGACTCCTTCTCAGTGAATTCTATGTGACCTAAGACAGTGTACATCCATGCGTGAGCAGATGAGGCACAGGTGACAGGCAGTGATGGTAACGTGGACTGAAGCCTGCCATGCATGAGAGCGACGGCCCGAGGCTGCCGTGCTTCCCACAAAAACTAACCCCAAAACAGTGAGATGACGACAAGCCTTCAGAAACTCAGTTCCAACTTACAAATGCAGGCTCACACCTGTCATCCTAACTACTTGAGACCTGGTTCACATCCAGCCTGAGCAAGAAGGTTTGTGAGACTCTTATCTCCAATAAACCATCAAAAAGCTGGAAGTGGAGCTGTGGCTCACATGGTTGAGTGGCCAGCTCTGAATGTGAAAGCCAGGGACAGAGGTCAGGCCCTGACTTCAAGCCTCAGGATTGTCTCGCACGCATGTGGGCACACACACAGTGTAGAATCAGATTCTGTGTCAAGCTGTACCAGAATAACCTGACTTGAACCACTCAAGGGCAGGCCCACCCGTCCACCCTCTGCATGGCCAGCATGGACTCTTCCAGCCACCCCGCAGCAGCCGCTCAGCAGTTCTGGTTTTCTCCTGTGATTAACCTTGAGGTGTGGTTTGTGTGCTCTGGCTCCTGTATTTCAATGGCCGCTAATGCCTTGATTTGCTCTCAGGAAAGGCGCTGTGATCAGTGGTAGACTGGTAGACTGTAAACGAAGGGTGACACAACCCTTCCTCAGCCTTCCTTCCCTTCGGATGAAGCTCAGCTTGAACTGCAAGTTGACTGCCAGGCCTACCTGTGATAGGTGGCCGGGGGGAGAGGAGGGCAGTGCGCCATGGCCAGCAGGCCAGGCCACAAGGATGGAAACCAGTGCCAACAGTTTGGGGTGGAGGCCTCTGGACCTCAAGGAAGAGGGGCCTCTGGGATTGCTGCGCTGACGCCACCTCTGAGCCCCGAGGCTGCCCTGCACCAGGGCCTTGGGGCCTTGGCAGTGGATGCATCAAGGCCAGGGCCTTGGTGGTTGAAGCATCAAGGCCAGGCCCCGCCAGGCCCCAGCCTGGAGAGACAGCTGGGCGCGGTGTGCTGCAGAGCTGGGGGTGCGTCTGTGAGGGCCGGAAAGCACTGTTTCCAGGCACGCCCAGTGCCAGGTGTGGACAAGGCACAGAAGAGGGCACTGACCAGCATGTCCGAGAAGAGCACAGTGCTGGGACAGAGGCCTGGGCAGAGCCATGGAGCGGATAAAATCTGTTCTTTGTGAACAGCAGATGGAGGTGCCAGTGAAAACTAGCTCTTTCTGCAGCTGTGTCTCCCTCACTCATCTGTCACGGTCTTCCTTGCTGTGTCTCTCTGTCTCTGTCTTTCTCTTGGAGTTATACTAATTGATCTAAAGGCTAAGGCAGAGCCTTGGGGTGTTTGACAGCCCAGGACATGGACTCCATTTTGTACGAGCCATCTCCTCCTTTGGGATCAGTTCATAGCCCACACATTGGACAGACGTGGTGACAGAAAGCTGCGCTCTCTGTGGAGATGACCACTGACAAGCCACAAAGCAGGGGCCTCATCTCATAGCTCCCTCCATCCCTCCCCCCTCCCTCCATCCTGTCTTCTTCCCTTCTTTCTTACTTCATCCCTCCTTCCTTCTTCCCACTGTCCCTCCCTCCTCCCTTCTTTCCTCATTTCCTTCCTCCTTCCTTCCTCCCTCCCACCCTTCCTTGTCATGCTGGCACTGAAACTTAAAACTCAGGTCCTTGTATTCTAATTTTGAACTCAGGTCCTCGTATTCTAGCTCTTTTGTTCAAGGCCAAGGTTCTACCATTTGAGCCACACCTCCACTTCTAGCTTCTGATGCTTATATGGAATGAGATTCTCACAGAGTTTCCTGCTTGGGCTGGCTCTGAACCGCAATCCTCAGACCTCAGCCTTCTGGTGGCTAGAATTGTAGGTATGCTCCTGGCTCCTGTTCTGTTTCCTTATGATGAGCCACTCCCAAACCCAGATCAGACTCATCCACAGTGACTTAACATAGTGATGCAACAGTGACTTCAAAACACTGTATTTCATGGACACAATATCCTGAAGAACCTCTCTGTATAATAAGCACACATGGATTACTAGAACATTTTTAAATGCAGACCTTGTGTTTCATAAAGCCCCATCACACTGTGTTCAGCTGGCCTGGTGGGTCTGTGGATGCAGTGTGAGCTCTCCTTGGCTCTAGCATCAGGACGTGGGGGTGTTTGTGGATTTGGGGTGTCTGTGGACTCGCAGCCTCGTCTCACCACACCTGGGATGTCTGGCACGCACAATCTCAGGAGATAGTTGAGAAGGGAGCACAGCTCCCTCCCCCCCCCCCCCCCCCCCCGCAGCCAGTACTGACACTGGTACCTAGAGTGCAGAAGGGGTGGGGGGGAAGCAGCAAAGGAATATGCAAAAGCAATGAAAGCCCAGTGTCATGGTTCATTCCTGTAATCCCAGCTACTCAGGGGGCTGAGGTCTGAGGACTGAGCTAGAAAGCCTGTTCAGGCAGGAACATCTTATAAATCAACTTAAATAGGCTATTCTGAGCACCAGAGCCAGGATGTGAAGAGTACAGTCCTGCTTCAGGGTGCTTCCCCTTGCTGTCAGGAACACTGAGATCAAGGGCCAGACGTGGAAAGGCGATCTGTAGGGCTCATGGCCCAGTGTTCTGGTAGCGCCCTTGGAGTCTTCCTGAGTGCTTGGCCTGGCTTCAGGGTCTTCATTCTGCTTCGAGTCCCGGTGTCAGAGTCCCAAGGGGAGCCAGGCTAGTGAAGTCAGATTCTGTGTTCTGACCTTTACAGGAACACAATGGGATCAATTATCTTCCTTGCCCAGTGGAGTCAGAGGAGCGCTGGATAGAGGGTGGGTGGGGATGGCCTCAGCCCGAGCTCTGGGCAGGTAGGGAGAAAGGAACAGGGGTGGCGGGGCCTCAGGTCTGCTAAGCACACAACAGCAGGTGCAGCGCCGGCCCCGGGCAGAGGACACAGCCTGGAACCTTCACAGGGCACCTCTGGCAGCTGGGAAGCCGTGGCCCGGGCTCTCCAGGGAAGAGCCACTGTCCTGCTGCTGCTGTCTGGGGGACACAAAGCCTTGGTGCCCACATGCCTCTGTCACTGAGGTCCTGTCACAGTTCCTTCCTCACAGTGGCATAGCCCCTATCTGACTGTAACCCACAGGAGGCTGGGTGTACTCTGCTGTACTGCAAAGAACATCCCTGACTCCACAGGGAGACGGCCGTGACAACTCCATCCACAGTTGCAGCTGCTGCCGATGGCCTTTTCGCCAGGGGCCGTCCAGCATGTGTGTCTTCACTTTGTTTTGTTGTCCTGCCAGGCCTGGGACTTGAACCCAGGGCTTGGGCACTATCCATCCCTTAGTTTTTTTTGCTCAAGGCTGACACTCTACCACTTGAGCCACGGCTCTACTTCCAGCTTTTTGATGGTTAATTGGAAGATAGGAGTCTTGTGGACTTTCCTGAGTAGGCTGGTTTTTAACTGCAATCCTTAGATCCCAACCTCCTAAGTAGCTAGGATTACAGGTGTATGCCACCATTGCTCAGCTTTTTAAAAAAATTACATTATTTTGTGCCCATACTGTGGCTTAATCTCAAGGCCTGGGCACTATCCCTTACCTTAGGCTGGCACTCTGCTACTTGAGCCACACCTCCACTTCTTGTCAGCATGGGCTGGTGTCAAACCTCAATCCAAGGTCCACTGGAAATTTCTTAGGGAACAAGTTTCCAGTGATTCTCCTTTATTCCACGGCACACCCTCACTTGCAGCAACAACTTCAGTGCTCACAATGCTCTCCCCCTGTGCCCCTCCAGGCCTCTGGGCCTCGTCAGTCCATCTTCTCATCTGTCCACTCGAGCTACATATTTCCCATCCTCTCAACGCTATTTTTTTCTGCGATAGTGCTGGGACTTGAACTCAAGGCTTTGTGCTTTTGCTAGGCATTTTTGTTCAAGGCTGGCACTCTACCACTTGAGCCACACCTCCATTTCTGGCATTTTGCTGGTTAATTTAAGCATCTCTCAGATTTGTCTTCCCTGTGAGGGCTTCAAACCCCGATCCTCAGTTCTCAGCTTTCGGAGTAGCTAGGATTATAGGCATGAGCTACCAGCACCTGACTTTGTCCTTTATGCTTTTTGAATGGCACCTAGTCTGGTGATTGATACATACTAATTTAAAGGTCAGACGTGCCAGTTCACACCGAGTTCTGCGAACTCTGGATCACTCCCTCGGTATCAGTCATTTCAGTTATTAATCTAATCTTCTTATTTATTTTTTACCTTCACTTACTCTGTATGAAAGAAGAAACTGAATTATAACCTGGTGTAAGCATTGTAAAACTGAGCTATCTTTTTTAGAAAAATCAAATTCTGGAGTCATTTTACATAGAGAGCCAAGCACATTTCAACTCCCACTTTACAAAAGTGACTCAGACTCTTCTGTGCTTGCGTTAATTTTGTCTTCATTTTCTTCTTCTTTTTTTTAATGTACTTTTTATAAACTTATGGCTATCCTTCAGCTAGGGCATTTTATTATGGCTTTGAAGCTTTGAGCCGAGTATCCTGGTTTGACAAGCTGGCCTATCATTTGGCTCAAGCTCATTTCCTGTCTTCCCAATCACAGTGGGCGAGTTTCCCCACTCAGGTGCTCAAACCCTGCGCTCATACCTTCCACGAGGGTGTCCCTGCATCTCTTTCTGAGGGAAGGCTGGCCGGGAAGCAGAGGGGCGCAGGTGCAGGCAGGCAGGTGAAGGCCCAGGCCTGCCCTGCTCACTGAGCAGGCCCAGGGAGTGCAGCATCTCTCACACCATTGCCGCTTCGCTCTTCTAGCTTCCCATTTGTCCTCGTCAGAGTTTCCTAAGAAGTGAGTACAAGTGCTCCTTTCCTAGGAATTCTGAATTTCCTGTGTCTGCATATGGCCTCAAAATCCCCAAACCAGCAAGCCTGTGGGCCCTGCCCCATGCCATGCCCAGGTAGAGCACGGAGTTTGCTCAGGTTTCTGAACATGCCGGGCTGGGGGAGAAGTGTGGAGGTAGAAGCCACTCTGCTCCAACTCAACAACGCTGCCCGAGGCTTAAACACTCAAGGCTGGCAGGAGGGCTGGAGGCCAGCCCTGTCCCCTCCACGAAACCTTTATGCTAACTCATCGGCTTGCTGCTGGATTTCATGGCAGACTCGAAAAGACTGGTTACGGGGACTTTGGTCTGAGATGGTTTTCTATTGTAGAGAACTTGAAGCTTCTTTGTTCATTATGTTTTCTATCCATTTGTCTTTCATTGACTACAGGAATGTACAACTTGATTTTGCCATTGGAGTAGACCTTGGGTATTCGCTCTTTGGAGACAGCTTTGTGTTTGAGAACCAACTTAGAAATTCATAGAACATAGCAAGCCTTGTGCCTGGGCTTAGAGCTTAGAAAGCTTGTAAAAAACCTTTTCTCACTCCAGGTGTCTCACGCCTGTAGTCCTAGCTACTCAAGAGGCTGAGATCTGAGAATCATGGGTCAAAGCCAGCTGGGACAGGAAGGTCTATGACACTCTTACCTACAATTAACCATCAGAAAAACAACAATGGTGCTGTGCTTCAAAGGGGTAGAGCACTAGCCGTGAGCAAAAGAGCTCAGGGACAGCACCCAGGCCCCATGACCAATTTAAAAAAAAAAAGAAAGAAAAGCAAATCCCTGAATGGTGCCTGCTACTCAGTAGGCAGTCTTCGAAGTATTTTATGTAATGCATTAACATATGTATATATATAAGTTAGTTAAGTTATGTAATAACTTCTGTGATTTATATTCTTACTTAATCCTTACATCATGCAAAGGAGGTAGATTTAGCAGCAGGAGCTCTGTGCCCAGTGTATAGCTAGAGCAACTGAGGCACCTGCTCAAGGCCAAATACATAAGGTAAATAAATGCAGCAGGAATTTCAGGGCTAGACTCTGTTGAACAACTAACTTAGTCTAACAACATCAGTACCAGAAAGCGGGAGCTTGAGGTTTCTGGGGTGGATGAGCAGTGCGCACAGGAGGTGGACACATGTGGTCAGCACTCAATGTACACTCGTGGAAGCAGAACCAGGTACCAGGGGATGGGGGGAGGAGATGGGAGGAGGGTCTGATGAAGGAAGAGGTGACTGATGAAGATGCACTGTACCCACAAACACATCTGCTGAAGGCAAAACCCCTTTGTACAACTACTCAAGGATCATACCACAACAGAAAGAGAGGGTGCCTTGAGCCATTGATTCCAACCACGCTGTTCCCTGACCCCCAAAATGCACAGAATATTTGTAACAGATAAAGGTAAGTACATCCTGCAGCAGAGCCCCAGATGGCAAGGGAGAGACACATCCACTCCACCCAGGAGCTGAGGGTCAACTCCATCTGACCCCTGACCCCTGGTGCTGAGTGTGTTGTGTTGAGTGTGTCATGGTGCTGAGTGTGTTGTGGTGCTGTGTGTGTGGTGCTGCGCGTGTGGTGCTGCGTGTGTCATGGTGCTGAGTGTGTGGTGCTGCGTGTGTGTTGAGTCATGGTGCTGAGTGTGCTGTGGTGCTGTGTTTGTGGTGCTGCGTGTGTGGTATTGAGTGTGTCATGGTGCTGCGTGTGTGGTGCTGCGTGTGTGGTATTGAGTCATGGTGCTGAGTGTGTTGTAGTGCTGTGTGTGTCACGGTGCTGTGTGTGTGTGATGCTGAGTGAGTCATGGTGCTGAGTGTATTGTGCTGAGTGAGTTGTGGTGCTGCATGTGTCACAGTGCTGCATGTGTCATGGTGCTCTGTGTGTGTGTGTGTGATGTTGAGTGAATCAGGGTGCTGAGTGTACTGTGCTAATTCGTGGTGCTGCATGTATCATGATGCTGTGTGTATGTGATGGTGCTGTGGGTGTCGTGGTGCAGCGTGTGTCGTGGTGCTGCGTGAGTCACGGTGCTGTGTATGTTGTGGAGCTGCGTGAGTCATGGTGCTGCGTGTGTATGTGTGTATGATGTTGAGTGAGTCATGGTGCTGTGTACTGTGCTAAGTAGTGGTGCTGCATGTATCATGATGCTGTGTATGTGTGTGTCACGGTGCTGCATGTGTCCTGGTGCTGCGTGTGTCCTGGTGCTGCCTGTGTCACGGTGCTGCGTGTGTCCTGGTGCTGCGTGTGTCACGGTGCTGTGTGTGTCACGGTGCTGCATGTGTCCTGGTGCTGCGTGTGTCCTGGTGCTGCGTGTGTCACGGTGCTGCGTGTGTCACGGTGCTGCGTGTGTCACGGTGCTGTGTGTGTCACGGTGCTGCGTGAGTCACGGTGCTGCATGTGTCCTGGTGCTGCGTGAGTCACGGTGCTGTGTATGTTGTGGAGCTGCAATGGTGGTGTTGACTGTGTTGCAGTGCTGAGCATGTGCTCTGGCATGTCTGTTGCCCAGTGCAGAGCAGGGGTGAGGGCCAGCATGAGGCCCAGGAACAAGCATGTCTGAAGACCGTGCATCCCCCCGCCCTCCTGCAGCTGTGCTCTCCTCTGGGGTGTCCATCTGCTGCCCATCAGAACCTCACAGGCAGGGAGGGCGGCTGGAGCTACTCTCCATACCTCTTCCTCCTCGCAAGTTTCACTTGGAGACAGGGTACACAGAGAGAGGCCTGGGTGCTTAATAGAAAACGAGTCTCCCAGACTTCCCTGCCCAGCTAGCTGCAGGCTGTGGTCCTCAGAGCTGTGTCCTGAGGGGCAAGGGTTCAGCTGTGAGACCCCACCCTGGCTGAGGCCCCGCCCCAGCTGTCAGGCCCCGCCCCAGCTGTGGGTGTCTTTAGAATAAACTCCTGCTGTTCACAGCAGTCCTGGGCCAGGCCAGCTGGGCAGGGAAGCAGTGGCGAGGCAGAAGAGGCGTGCAAGCTGGATTTTCCCTCTGAAGGAGACAAGGATTAAGTGTTCTGAACAGCTGTCCTGTCTAAAGCCCAAGAGTGACAGACCCAGAAGGGTTAATACAACATTTGTTGAAATCATGCTTATGATTAATATGAATGCTGTTCATAAACAACAGATTGAGTGAGGCGAGGAGAGAAACAGCATATCAACAATGGTGGGAAAGTAATTCACGAGGGAAGAGGGGTTCTACTGCCTCAACTGTTCTAGTGAATGAATTCATCACTAATATGCGAAGACAATGCACCACAGGAACTCATCAGCGCAAACCTCCAATAATGAGCCTCCTTCAGTGCTTTGATGGGAGGAAGAAGGAATTTCTTCCCATCTCAGAAAGGGACTTGATCAGGATGTGTGAGTTCTCTTGTGTTAGCAGATGAAAACTGTTTTCTAGGGATTTTGCTTTCTAGAAAATGTTAAAGACTGCCAGTGTGTGTGGAGCCAAGAGAGTGAAGGTTTCTACTTTTTACCTGTGCTGATACTCAGGGCCTCGTGCCCTCATTTGGCTTTTCCAGTCAAGGCTGGTCCTCTACCACTTGAGCCACAGATCCACTACCAGCTTTTTAGGAAGTTAATTCAAGTCTCATGAGCTTTCCTGCCCAGGCTGCCTTTGAACCTTGCTCCTCAGATCCCAGAATTACAGGTGTGAGCCACTGGCGCCCGGCAGCAGGGTTCTATAAAGGAAATTATGAATCTTGTATCTCGAAACCTACTCTTAAGTATTTGCTTTGCTTCTGGAGCTGTTCACGGAACACGAAGAAAGACAGGAGCCCTTACGTGAAAGGCTGGTGTGAGGCTCTGCCTCGACATTCCCAGATGGAGCTCTGTGATCAGAAATAGTGCCTGCGACCGAATCAGGATATGAATGCAGTGGTGAAATCATGGTGGACACAGTAGCCAGCAGCCCTTCATTCCTTACCACCTACCAGGTGATTTCCTGAGCAATTCGTTTCTAGTGTATCGTCTCACACATGTAATTAGACTATGGGCTGGCTAGCATCATCCCTTGTCGTTTGCAGTTTCTGAAACTATTAGCAGTGACTGGATGAGCCATGTCTCAGAGCAAGCGCCGAGCCCAGTCAGACAGCCCGGCTCGGCTTCCTTACCTCTCCAGACTCATCCCATAGCGATGGCGGAGGGGCAGTGAGCCCCTTAGTCGGAGATTGTAGCTCTGATATGAAGCTGTGAACTCCTCTGGGAGTGCTCCCGCTCCACACCCACAGGCCTGGGCAACGCAGCCCTGTGAACTCCTCTGGGAGTGCTCCCGCTCCACACCCACAGGCCTGGGCAGCGCAGCCCTGTGAACTCCTCTGGGAGTGCTCCCGCTCCACATCCATGGTGCCGCCTCTAGGAGACTCCATGCAAGAGCTGGTCACCGGAGTTCCCAGGGATCCAGCTGTGAGTGGTATGTGAGTGTGCAAGGCAGATGACAGCCCAGGAGTTGTGTAAGGAGTGGTGGGAGTGGCTGCACTCTGCAAACTGAGTGTGTGGGCCTCAGACATGCTTTGCAGAAATCCAGAAGATTCCAAGAATCTGTAGGCGTTCAGGGGAAGCAGTCCTCCACCAGGAGTGAATGGAAAACTGGGGAGGGGGAGGGGAAGAGGGGGGAGGCTGCCTTCTTCCTACTCTGGGGAGGAAGGTCAACCAGAGATGTTCCCTATACTCTTAGACATATTGATTTAAAACACACTCAAAAAAAACCTTTGACACAAATGTGTGTGAGCACTTTTCTCCTGCAGATCTCCTTCCCCTCCACTTGCTCCGGGTATTTTACTCTTCTGGGTAGTGGATTGATTGAGATTCAGAGTGACTTACACTTCAGAACTCAGTGATTTGTTTCTTCTTCAAAACTCATCGGAATGTCCCCCACGGCCAGCGTCTGAATTCATAACATTGCTTACTTTGATTTCTCCTTCGCTAGTTGGTGCTTCTTTTTAGATCTAGATATAGATATTTCGTGGTACTATTTGTAATCATCATTTAAATGATTCTAGTTTTTCTCTTCCTGATAGTCCCATTGCCCTGTCCTAGTTGATGGAAACAGGACCAACGTCAGATGCTTTGGAATTCTCAGTCTTCTTCACAGCTAAATATGCACATCTAGTCTTGCTATAGTTTTTAATTTATGGAAAACCCAATGTTTATGATGCAAGATTTTAATGTTTACTATGCTGCAAAAGTTGCAGTAACTGGTAAGACAGCATGAGGACCACAGCAATGAAAGAAAGCAAGCGGCTCAGGTCACTTGGTTTTGAGGGTGTGAAATTGAGTATTAGAGGATGTGTGTTGCATGTGAAGTTTTTCTTATTGCCATGGATTCTTCTTTCCTTCAGACAGAACTCAAGAGGAATCATTAATTTTAAAATATTCAAGTTCTTTATAATGTAAGTATTTAAATACTTACAGGATCTTACACTTACACTCATTTTATACTTATACTTACTTTATGCTTATTTTCATACTGAAAATACTGTAGGATCACATTTATTCTTGGGCGCTTCTTTCCTTGTGGCACTGGGAATGGAACCCATGTGAGGAGAGTGCTCTGTCTCCCTTGGGTTTGTGTTTTGTTTTTGAGATAGGATCTCACTGACTTTCCTAGCAGTCCTCAGATTCACAATCCTTCTGTTTCCACCTCCTAGGTGACAGGATTACATTAGAGGCACCTGCCAGGGCACATGGTATCGAGCCATTATTTGACATTATTTTTATTTTTACAGTAGGTGTCCTCTTAATCAAAATCTACAGATAAAAGGAGGAATGGTGAGTGAATAAAGATGTAATACTGAACTCACGTATGTGAAGAAGAAAGCAGAAGGGAGGAGGGGGTGGGAGCGGGAGAGATAGGGAGGAACGGAAATATTGTAATCACAAATGGACATGCTGAACCAAAATCCCCTCATACAACTATTACAGAGGACAACAATGAAAAAGGTCAAGGGAAAGAAAAATAAAGGAGTCTGGAGGAAAATGGAGGAGGAGAAGCTGGGGGCTACAAGCTCTCATGTAGAAACCACTTTTAGTGTTCCATTGAAAAGCCCAAGGCTAGAGAGTCACAGCAAGTGGGCCATCATAGTACAGAGAATTTGGAGAGAGAGGAAAAATCCAGACAGCTTGGTCAAGGAGACAGACCTGAGCACTTGCTGGTGTCTGCCTTGGCTGCCGCAGCTACCGTATCAACAGAAAGAGTCCGGGACAAAGGTGCCAGACGTGGTGTGTGAGCGGACTCTACACCAGCAAGAACTGACAAGGAGCTGAAATCTTCATCCTGCTGATCACAGACAGTTGCAGACCACGGATGGCCCAGGAACCAAGAGGCTTGTGTGAGTGCCCTCAAGACATCCTCACTCCTTCTCACAGAGCAGCAGAGGGAAGGTAGCCCCTCCCCCACCAGTGGAAAAGAACTCCATCTTTTTTTTTTTTTTTGGTTAGTCGTGGGACCTGAACTCACGGCCTGGGCACTGTCCCTCAGCTCTTCAGCCCAAGGCTAGTGCTCTACCACTTGAGCCACAGCACCACTTCTGGCTTTTTCTGCTTATGCGGTACTGAGCAAACCCAGGGCCTCCTGCATACAAGGCAAGCACTCTACCATGAAGCCACCTTCCCAGCCATGTGAACTCCATCTTTGATACTGACAAAGACCTGCCAGAGAAGCTAGCTAGCAACTCAGGCCTTGGAAGACAATAGGAGCCACTCAACAGGAACCTGCCCTGCCCTGTTCAGCTCCATCCAGGGGAAAGTTGCCCTTCCCAGGCAGAGGAAGTCAGGGAGGAGTGACTTTCTTCACTGGGTAAACAGAGCCAGAGGCTACCCCTCCCCACTGCAGAACAGACAGCAGCCCCAGCTGTGAGAGGGTAAAAGAAAATCAATTGAAACTCAGTAAACAAAAATCCTGAGAATGGCTCCAGGCTGGGCTCTATGAGTGTCTCAGGAGCTAGTCCCTCACAGAAAAACTACTGAAATTGCTGACAGGCCTCAACACTACTCACAACTGAGCCCTGTCATTGCAACTCCAAGCTATTGGAAACAGCAATCTCCCTCTTCTGTGATACTCAAAGAAGATCTCCCTTCCCACTAAACTAGCCTGGGAGGAGGGTCATAAAGTCCCTGGTAAGGCAGAGCTTCATTCTGCCTGCTCAAACAAACTGACTTAAGAAACTAATCAAGCCACAGGAAAACCAAACACCCCAAGCAAACCAGAGACTCCACCAAGAGGCAGGTTATGCACACAGGAGAGACACAGATCCCCCACCCCCACACAAAAAAAATCAGAGCACTTTTTTTTTTTTTTAGGTCCGGTCATGGGGCCTGAACTCTGGGCCTGGGCACTGTCCCTCAGCTCTTCAGCTCAAGGCTAGCGCTCTACCACTTGAGCCACAGTACACTTCTGGTTTTTTTCTTTTTGCTTATGTGGTGCTGAGGAATCAAACCCAGGGGCTCATGCATGCAAGGCAAGCGCTCTACCTGAGCCACCTTCCCAGCCCCATCTTTTTGCTACCTAATTAAAAAAAATTGTTTTCCATTTTTTTCATCATTTTAATTTTAGGTGTTTTTTTTTATTCTCTTTTTCCTCTTTTCCCTCTTGGTCCTTTTTGTTTTTTAGCTTTAGTTAATTGCTGTTCTGTTCATCTCCATATATATACCCATCTTTGATTATTAGACCTTATCCTTCATTGTGTGAATACTTTATTCAGTTATCTATTAATCAATTCACAAACCCTCAGCCTTAACTCCTATAATTGTAGTATTATTTCCTTATACTTATATAATTTTTAGGTGTTTCATTTTTAACTTTTTTATTTTTCATTTTTCTTTATCTCTCTTCTTTCCTTGTATCCTTTTCCTCTCTCTGAATTTAGCTCTTGGTTATATTCCCTCTCACCCTTTCCCTCCCCACATTCCTCTAATCTTATTTTCTCTTCATAATCTCCTTAAACCTATTAATTTCTGGTCTGCTGACTCCTTCTTTGATTTTCTTTGTTGTTGAACTAAACTGGATAGTTGAATTAGATTTCATCTGTACTCATTTTGATTGCATCAAAATCTGTGCAACTACATGGCTCTGGTTGATGCTTGGCTTAAAATAGTGTTCATGGAATTGGCTGCACTTTCATACTCAAATGGACAGATCAAGCCAGAGAAGCACGAGAAAAATGGCAAGTCCAGGTATCTCAACTCCTGTTCATGATAATCAGGCAATAGAGCTATTAATGAATAATCCAGAGGAGAGTTCCCAAAATGCTCTACAAACACTGCTGGAAAACATGCTGAATGAAGTTTGAAAGCCTGCAAAGGACTCTGTGTGAGCGTGATAGGGAAATCCATGAATGAGCATGATGAGGCTGACCAAAGATTAATACAGGAATTTTGTGAGGAGGCTAATTAAAGATTAATAGAGGAATAACCTGAGCTGGATGAGAATAAACAAAGATTAGTAGAGGCATTCATGAAATCTACAAACAGAAAGCTGCAAGAATCCACAGAGGCCACAAAGGGAATGATGAATGAAGCCCAACAGAAGAAAAGGAAGCTCAAAGAAACTGTAAAATCAACTAAGGGATTGGAGAATGAACACTGAAAACCAAATTAAGGAGGTAAAGAAGTCCATACAAGAACTAAAACAAAGCTTCAACAGAGAATTTGAAGCCATCAAATCTGATCAATTAGAAGGAAAGGAAATAAAAAACAAAATAGAAAGTGAGAGTAGGTTAGACCATGCAGAAGATCGAATCTCTGGGATTGAAGACAGCCTAGACATTATACAGAATGAACAGACAAGTATTCAAGACAAATCCAAGAAATATGATACATCTATTCAACATTTAGAAGACACCAACAGAAGGCCTAATTTAAGGCTAATGGGTGTAAAGGAGGGCTTAGAGACAGAAGTTAAAGGTCTAGGTAATTTGTTTAACAGGATCCTAGCAGAGAACTTCCCAAACATACAAAAAGATAGGACCATTCAGATACAAGAAGCCTTTAGAACCCCAAACAGACTAGACCAGAACACGTAATCCGTGCAGGATCAATAGAGACCAAGGATCCTTAAAGCTGTCAGGGAGAAATGATCAGTCACAGATAAAGGGAAACCAATCAGAATAACTTCAGATTTCTCAGCAGAGACAAGGAAAGCAAGACGAGCCTGGAATGATGTATGCCATGCCCTAAAGACAAACAACTATCAAGCAAGAATACAGTACCCAGCTAAACTTTCCTTCATAATGAAAGGACAAATGAAAACCTTCCACAGCAAAGAAAAACTGAAACAATGTATCTCCCCCAAACCAGCCCTACAAAAGATATTTCAAGATGTTTAAAGATGTCCTACACATCGAAAACCAACAAGAGCACGATAAAGGAAAAGTAACAGACCCCAAACAGAGACTCCAAGAACCCAGTTGGCACAGCCCTCAAGAAGGTGGATAAAATGGCAAGAACTACCAAACACCTCTCAGTCTTAACTCTCAATATTAATGGACGTAACTCTCCAATTAAGTGACACAGACTGTCTACTTGGATCAAAAAGCAAGATTCTTCTATCCACTGCCTTCAAGAGACACACCTTGCCCACAAAAACAAACATTCTGAAAGTGAAAGGCTAGAATAAAATCTACCAAGCAAACAGCCCCCATAAACAGGCAGGAGTTGCAATCCTAATATCAGATAAAAATAGACTTCAAATTAAAATTAGCAAAAAGAGATGAAGAAGGTCATTATATACCAATTAAGGGATCTCTCCTTCAGGAGGATATTACAATTCTATATATCTATTCATCAAATAACAGAGCACCCAAATTGATCCAAGAAACATTACTTTCCCTAAAATCTCACATAGATCAAAAGACATTAATTGTTGGGAACGTTAACACACCACTATCCCTGTTGGATAGATCAACCCAGCAAAAACTCAACAGAGAAACTTCAGACCGAAACAACAGCATAGATCAACTAGACTTAACAGACATTTACTGAATATTTCACCCAGTAGCATCAGATTACACGTTCTTCTCAGCAGCACATGGAACATTCTCCAAAACAGACCACATTCTAGGCCTCAAAACCTATTTGTCCAAATTCAGAAGCACTGAAATTATGCCCTGCATTCTCTCAGACCACAGGGAATGAAATTAGAACTCAACATCAAAAGCAACTAAAGAAATCCTGTAACACATGGAGGCTGAACAACACACTGTTGAACCACCAGTGAGTCATGGAAGAGATTAGAAAGGAAATTCAAATGTTCATGATATTTAACAAAAATGATCACACAAATTACCAGCTCCTCTGGGACACAGCGAAGGCAGTATTCAGAGGCAAGTTTATAGCTCTGAGTTCCTACATCAACAAATTGAAGAGATCTGAAACCAACAACTTAACGAGGCACCTGAAGCTCTTTGAAAAAGAGCAACAAGCTAAACCCCAATGCAATAGACAGAAACAAAAATTAAAACTAAATCAATTAAATGAATTAGAATGAATTAGAGTCCAAAAAAATAGAATCAAAGAGTTGGTCCTTCGAAAATATTTACAAAACTGACAGACCCTTAGCAAATCTTATCAGAAATAGAAGAGCTCATACCCAAATTAAAAAACTCAGAGATGAGAATGGGAACATTACCACAGAAACAACCAAGATTCAGAACATTATAGGGGAATATTCTCAAACCTTTATGCTAATAAGTTTGAGAATCTGGAAGAAATGGATGAATTTCTACCAAATATTGACAGGCCCAAACTAAACCAAGATATTTATTTTCTTTTTTTGTAATGTTTTTATTACCTGTACATTTTAATATTTTATAGTTAATAAAATGTTAAAATACACATTTACAACATCAGAGCTCAAATATTTAAAGCTAATTGGCTTTTTTTTTTTTTTTTTTTTGCCGGTCGTCGGGCCTTAACTCTGGGCCTGGGCACTGTCCCTCAGCTCTTCAGCTCAAGGATAGTGCTCTACCACTTGAGCCACAGCGCCACTTCCAGCTTTTTTTCTGCTTCTGTGGTGCTGAGGAATCGAACCCAGGGCCTCATGCATGCAGGCAAGCACTCTACCACTGAGCCACTTTCCCAGCCCCGCTAATTGGCTTTTAAAGCTAATTTAAAGCTAACTGAACAAAGCTAGCTCTACAATAATGGTAGACATTGAGTGGTTAGCCATTAGACAAAAAGTTAATAAAGCAGCAGGAACCTTGTATAACACTATAGATCAACTGAACCTAACACGTATTGTGAGAAAAACTGTCTTTTCTATCAAAGTGTACTGCTTTAAAAGTTCCTGCTTTGTCCTCATAGCTGGGTTCTTGTTCAGGAAAAGAGGAACAGCTTTGGGATAAGAAAGAATTTTTTGAAATATAATGCGTTGTCTTATACTGGTATCTTGTCAAGATGGAATTAGGACTTGCCCAGACTGTACAAATAACAACAGAAGGTATGGGTATATTTTAAGATTACTACTGAATTATTAATCTTATTTCAAAAATCATCTTATATAAATACATTTTCCCTATTCAAACTAGCAAATCTCCAGCAGATTGTGAACCTGAGCTCAACCAATTTGAGCAGAGGGGCAGGTCCTGCTGCCTTAGGAATATCAGAGCAGACTTCTTCTCTGAAGTTGTCAAACTCCTTCTCTGAAGCTGTTATAACCCTGATCCCAAAACCAGGCAGGGACTCATCAAAGAAAGAGAACTATAGATTCATTTATTTGATAAACATCGATGCAAAACTTCTCAACAATATTTTGGCCAATCGACTTCAACAATTCATGAAAAAAATTATACACCATGATCAAACAGGATTCATTTCAGGGATGCAAAGCTGCTTCAATATACTCAAATCAATCAATATAATCAAAGAAACAACTGCCTGATTAATAAGTGGGCTAAAGACTTAAAGAGATACTTCTTGAAGATGATATAAGAATGGCCAATAGACACATGAAGAAATGCTCAACCTCTCTAGTCATAAAAGAAATGCAAATCAAAACAACATTGAGATTCCACCTCACCCCAGTTAGAATGGTTATAATCAAGAAATCTAATAAGAGATTCTGGAGATGTGGCCAAAAGGGAACCCTAATGCACTGTTGGTGGGAATGTAAACTTGTTCAACCACTTTGGAAAGCAGTATGGATGTTCCTCCAAAAGAATCCATATAGAGCTCCCCTATGACCCAGCAATCCCACTTTGTGACACCATACCATTTGTTAGGAAATGGAAAGATTTTGAAAAAATTAAGCAAAGTAAGCTAGGCCCAAATAAACATAGGTCCCATGGTTTTCCTTATCTGTAATAACTAGTATATGACTAGGACAAGCAGAAAAGGTTAAAAGCTATGTACACATGACCATATAAGCTGATGCTAAGCAAAAATGAACCCCAAGATAGGGACACACGTGGTTTTACCTTTCTTGCTGTTGTTTTTAATGTACTTACATTGTGTGTTTTTTTTTTTTGTTTCTTTTGTATATAACCCATTTTCACTGTATTTGATTCTGGTGCCCTGCATCTTGTATATACATTGTTCTAAATTGGGGAAGGGAAGGGGAATAACAAAATGCTGAAATAAGGATACAGGTTGACCCATTGTAACAATGAGATGTACAAGACACTATGCTGAAAATGAACTTTACAACTTGGGTGGGGGGAGGAGAGGGAGGAGCTGGGGAGGTTGGGAGGGAAGGGATGTTAAGGGAAAACAAAGGAGGGGGTAACATTACCTTACTCTTTACTCATGTAACTGTAACCCTTCTGTACAGTAACTTTAAAAGTAAAAAAATAAAAATGAAAAATAAATACAAAAACTAAAATAAAACATGGGAACTGACCATTATATGTATTTTTAGGAAACTGTACACAAATTTATTATACCGGTGCCTGTGTCAAGTATTAAGAATATATATTTTTATGTTTTAGTCAAAGGAGAATATTATAAAAATCATTCATAATTAACTTCAGTTACTGTGTCCCCAAAAGCAGAGTGGAAGGATGCCTTTATCGAGGATGTGACTGGGTTCTTCAGACTAATGAGAATTAAAGTAAAACTTCCTGTTTAAGCAAATGTAAATCTTGCACTAGCACACAGTTCTCTTTTAGTAATTCCGATTGAAGTAGAGTTGGAAGAACAAACCACAATAATAATGATAACTGGGGCAGTGGAGCCTTGAGCTGGCACAAGGAGTTGCCTGTTCCTTACAGTCTGTCTCAGGGGGTCCAGGAAAAGGAACTACAGACCAGATCCACCAGCCTGCTAAATCAGCATGGAATACTACCTTGGGAAATCCAGGCTATCCCAAGAGCTCCCTCTGGTATTTCCCCTGGGTAGGAAAGCAATTCCATCTAAAGCTAGGGGAATGGTCTACCAGTGAGTAGGGCCCGAGTACAGACAGCAGGGGCACTGTCCAAGGCCTGGCCTCATTTGCTGGCCAAGAGCCTTCCCTGCTCCCACCAGACTCCACCTCAGAAGGCGCCCCAAGAGGAGGGAAGAAGGTCCCTTGCTCCAGAGGCTGCTGGGCTCCAGTGGATGGAGGCATCTTTTCTCTCCAGCTAAATTCAATCTGCTATTTTGACTAGGAAGGAAAGGAAGAATAGGAGAGGAAAGAAAGGAGAGAGTTGGGGAGGAAGGGCAAAGGCAGCAAGGAGGGAGGGGGAGAGGGAAAGGAGGAAGGACGGAGGAGGGAGAGGGAGAGTGAAGGGAGGAAGGATGGAGGAGGGAGGGGGAGAGGGAAGGGAGGAAGGACGGAGGAGGGAGGGGGAGAGGGAAGGGAGGAAGGACGGAGGAGGGAGGGGGAGAGGGAAGGGAGGAAGGACGGAGGAAGGAGGGGGAGAGGGAAGGGAGGAAGGATGGAGGAGGGAGGGGGAGAGGGAAGGGAGGAAGGACAGAGGAGGGAGGGAGGGAAGGAAAGAAGGGATGGAGGGAGGGAAGGAAGGACCAGAGACTCAACTGACAGAGCATCTTTTCCCAGCCCTTCCTTACAGCAGCCGCCACTCCAGCAAGAAGTCTCAAGGTCTTTGTTTTCAGTGTGGATGCAAGGCAGGTAAAAATATTAAGCTGCTTGGGACCTGAGGATTGAGGGTAAAACTCGCAAAATTGGTTTGGCTTTGAATGTACAGAGTTTTCCCAGAGGTGAAAGGTTTGTGTAGGAGCGGAGCACACACTGATTGTTTTGTTTTTGACTTCCCAGACATTGTAAAGTACAACTTGGAATGGGGGCACTTCAGCCAGGGGTCTCTCATCTCCTCCGACCATGTCATGCTGAAGGTCAATTTCAGCCTCACTGAGATTTTCATAAGATTCATTGGTGCTGGGAGTCTCTTCACCTTTATTTCTACCTGTGCTGTGGCAGTACTGGGACTTGAACTCAGGGCCCAGGTACTGTCTTAGCTTTTTCTCTCAAGGATGGTTCTCTACCACTTCAGCGTTTGCTGGTTCATTGGATTTAAGTCTCTAAGGGACCTTTCTACCCAAGTTGGCTTCAAATCTGGTTCTTCAGATCTCAGCCTCCTGAGTAGTTAGGATTACAGGCCTGGGCACTATTACCCGCCATTACATTTTACTGCACATTCTCCTGGTTGTGCCTCCTAGCTTGACAGGGAATGGTCCAGAAGTGTTCTTCCATTCATGGCATAACTAGGGCTTCCCCAACATAAACAACGGTCTGTGTGTTTCTGTGCACACCGGTCATTTGAAGAGTACCGCCCTCACCTGACTTAGAACCAAAGAGAACTTCCCAATCCACAACTCCTTCCCTGAAAAACACTGCCCCTTATAGGAATTTCCTCTTTAAAATGTTGTTTGCCACCTGATTCTAAAAAGAGTAGGTAGAAATTGAACAACAAACTTAAATCACACATGATTGGTTTAACCTGTGCTTGTTCAGATTCACTGGGAGGAACTGCCTTCCCAGCCCAGGTCTGGGGGGCAGAGCAGCCCTGGCTGCTTCCCTTCCTGTAATTCCCAGCTTGATTTTGGCCTCAGCTTCCCAATGTTTGAGTGGCCCACTTAATCAATTTAGGGATCTTAACAAGCTTTAATTTCCTCCTCGGTAACATAGATGTAATTAAATCCATTACCCTTAAAAGAATAATTGAATTATTCTTATAGATTCTTTCAAGGTAATAACACAGCTTTATTTTCTTTTGTCAATACTCACATCCTATAGGCTGCTACATCTTATTGATCAAGCACCAATGATTGATTAAAGTCATACCCACAAGTCTACTCTTACAACAGCATGCTCAAGTTCAGTGAGGGACAATCAGAAGGCTTAAAAAGACAAGAAAAAGTAGGGCTGGAAGGCTCGTGCCAGTAATCCTAGCTGTTCAGGAGGCAGCCCAAAGCCAGCCTGGGCAGAAAAGTGTGAGCCTTTGTATCCAATTAACTAGAGAAATGCCATGTAGAAGCCAAGGTTCAAATGGTAGAGCAATAGCTGTGACCAAGAACACTAAGCAAGTGCACAGTAAGGGTCTCCAGAGTTCAAATCCCAGTACAGGAAAATAATAATAATAATAATAATAATAATAATAATAATAATAATAATAATAATAATAATAATGAAGTAGAAAAGGAGCAGGAAGAGAAGGAAAAGGAGAAAAAGTAGAAAGAAGAGGAAGAAGAGGGAGAGGGAGAGGAGGAGGAAGAAGAGGAAGAGGAAGCACTCTAAGCCCCAAGGTTTTCTCTGTGATAGCTCTCGTGGCATGCTCATTTACAATCAATTCACCTAACTGGTGAATACCGCCATCTTGTACCACAAGCTATACCATGGGAAGCCCATCTCTGAGGAGAATTTGTTACTGGGGTCTGATGTGGAGCTCAGGGGGCGACCATGCTCACCACGTGTACTTAGTCCACAGATCTCCTAGACTCTGCACAGTGGCAGCCAGTACGGAGAGGAGAACACTGAAGTGTGCATCATTGTGCCACAGAAAGCACCCCAGCCTCCCTGACTCAAAGTCCTTCTCAAATATTTAATTTTACAGCTTTCACAAAAGATTAGCAAAAGAAATGTTTTTAATATCTAGTGAAAGAAAGGTTCTGCAGGACAGTGAAATATGATGTAGCATCTACATTTAATTAGTTTTTAAATTTTAAAAGGAAGATATTAAAACAGGAAATCCAATTTGATAAGCTTAAACTGCCAGGAATGTACTAAATGATGCCCTATAGTAATAGAAAGTTTATGTCTGGGTCTACCTTTCAATCCTTACCTACAAAAATCACCTCGCACTACCAAATGATTGTTTTGGCAAGAATACCACTCCTGGTATTCCTTTTTCATTTGAAGTGGAATTATTTCATAGTAGAAATGCCCAGGCTTCATACTAACTAGCCAAATGTACATATTATTTGATAGATAACATAGTCAAGCAATTCAAATTCTGATTAAGGAAAACCACTTGAAATGTAGCTAATCTTGAATGCAAAACTAGAACTGTAAACTACTTTATTAAAATGTACATATCAAATTACTTCCAAGTACAGAACAAACTTGAATTTAAGAAGTTTTTTATATTGAGATTCATTTTAAATGATTGAGATTTTAAAAATATGTTTATCTTCTGCAAATGGAATATCAAGACACACCTACATTCAATGAAATCTGCATCCAGATTTATTCTGAACAAGCAGTACAAGAACATTTTTCTACAATCACCAACTTAGATTCAACCCTTGCATTTGGGGCTAGAAACTACACATTTGTAGTTTCCAGACTAAGAGGAAATAAAATAACCTGTCTTAAGGTGGTGGTGTTCTTGATCTTGGAGAAAAGTGAGCTCTCAGAAAGGGTCCAGGAAACAACAGTATTTATGATTCATGCCTGTCATCCTAGCTCCTCAGGAGGCTGAGATTGGAGATTCTAAGCCAGGCAGGGCAGGAAAGTCCATTAGACCCTTATCTAATGAGATTAATTACCAAAGAGATAGAAGAACAGCTGTGGGTAAAATGATAGAGTTCCAGCCTTGAGTGGAAAAGCTAAGGCACAGTGCCTAGACTCTGAGTTCAAGCCCAGTACTGGCTTCTCTGCAATGAGCACAGCCATGGTGCGTGACAGAAGAGGAATGCTACACCACGTTGTCGATTGCTCAGAACACCACTATGAAGTTTCTGCTGAAGAATCTCAACCTTGCTGAAAACTAGGGGTGCTGATGCTAGTGGAAAGAAGGGTGCAGGCCTCAGGCAGGATGCAGCATGCTGGAAAGCATACAGCCACACCCTGGGAGCCTGGAGAAAGCAAATCTTCCCTCTGGCTGCCTTAAATGAGAGCGGGGTCATCTGTCAAAGCTGAGCTCACTCAGGGAGGCCTAAAGGGAACAGCAGTAATTCAAAGGGATGTGTGTCATGACTGCTTAATGTAGAAGGCTCGTCCGGACAACCTGCCAGGCTCCCCAGAGGGATCTTTGCAATCACAACGCTCCCCGAAAACGAGGATGTTATCATTGGATCACACAGTGTAAAAACAGAGCATGTACATGAGAAAGCTCAGGTACTGTTACTGGAAGTTGAAATCTTTATCAGATTACCATTTTCATACTTATAATTCAGAATAAATAATACAACCACACAATATTCAAAATGAATTTCCATGTCAGTTAAAAAATAAAAGGGAAACTTTAAATCTCTATCTTTTGTAAACTGTGAATAAAGATAATTTTGAATTTAATATATTTCATAGTAAATATAATCTACATTCACAAATACCCTGTAATATACAAGAACACAGCTGTAGCAAATCAGAATTTCTTACTGGTAAAACTGACATTATTTAAAAAAAAAATACTAGTCCTGAGCCCAGGAATGGCGGCTCATGCCTGTAATCCTAACTGGTCAGGAGGTTGAGACCTGAGGGTCAAGGCTTGAAGCCAACCTGAGCAGGAAAGTCCATGAGACTCTGTCTCCAAAAGCTGAAAGTAGAGGTATGGCTCAAGTGGTAGAGCACCAACCTTAAGCAGAAAAGCCAAGCCAACACCAGATGCTCTGAGTTCAAGCCCCAGTATGCTACACACAGAACAGAAACATGAATGTCTTCATGCCAGGACTTTCAGAACAGAAGAACGTGCAGTTGTTAAAGTGACAGATGACAACAGTGCAGAAAAGTTTACTGCACAGTGGTCAGTCAGCAAACTTCAAGCACTGTGCACATAAACACTGTTCCCTTACTAGAGTATGACTGAGACAAGCAGAAAAGGTCAGATAAGATGATGTTAAGCAAAATGAACCCCAAGATAAAGACACAAGTGTTTTTTTCTTTCTGGTTATTGTTTCTAATATATTTATAAGGTACCATGTGAAAAAAAAAAAAAAAAAAAAAACACTGTTCCCTTTAAGTGTCCTAGGAAACTAAGCAGAACGTAAATTGAGCTTTAAATAATGCAGTCTGCTGTCATGTAGCAATATTTTTGAAACTCAGCTGACTTCTGCATAAACCAAATGTTTTGATGTATCTAACTATATTGCTTATATCGATATGTGTGCATGTATACATACATACTGTATGTGACTTCCCAAAACAGTCCAGTAAGAAAAAGATTAAAATAATATTGAAACTGGTAAACAGAGTATATACCAAGTTCAAACACACAACTCCTATGCTCTTTCCGCATTAAGTCCTAGACTGAGATTAGATTTTTGTGCTGTAAAGGCAGTAATGTGTCCCAAAGGAAAACCAACCTTCTTCCCTCCCTCCCTTTCTTTCTTCTTCCTTTTCTTTCTTCCTTCCTTCCTCCTTCCCTTCTTATTTAATATCTTAAGCTTCTGGAGATTTGGGGCTGTTTTCTCTCAATGTCACAAATTCTATATAAACATTAAGAATCCAACACTTTGCACTAAAAGAATGAATAAACACACTCAAACTTTGTTTTCTAATCTATGATACTATAAAGAAGAGTTGATTGATTCCAACCATTATAGTCCTCTGAAAACACACACAGAGGGGGAGAGAAGGAGGGGAGGGAAGTAGGATAAAAATGAGGGAAGGGGTAAGAAGTTTGACAAGAAATGTACTTATTCCCTTCCTACTGTAACTGTCACCCCTCTGTATATCACTTTGACAATCAAAAAAAGAAAAACACACACACATGCAGATATCTACTCATTACTTTCAAATTGTTTAGCAAATATGGTAGTTAGGAGCCATATTTTCCTTTTACTTTCTTCTTCTTTACATTATCATAAACATGTAATAAAATAATAACATAAAAATCACCCTTTCAACAAACAAACACGAAACTTTAAGAGAGCTGTGTAAGTTCCTCTTCCTCCTCCTCCTCCTTCTCCTTACCTTTTGTCTCCCTTGAATTCATGCCCAATGCTCAAACTTGGCTTTTTTGCTCTAGGCTAACATCTCTACCACTTGAACCACACATCTACTTCTGGCTTTTTGCTGGTAAACTGGAGATGAGTGTCTCATAGTCATTTCTGTCTGGGTTAACTTCAAATCTTGATCCTCAGACCTCAGCCTCCTGAGAACTAGGATGACTAGCATGAGCCACCAGTGCCGGTGATCAGCATTTCTTCATATCTTAACAATGTTTCCGGACAGAGTCCTGGCATTGTTTCTGTAGTCTTCACCGTTCTGAAGCACTTACACAGCCTTGCAGGAGGGGCTGAAGGGAGGGGAGCAGCTTCCCTCTGTCCATCTCAGCTGCAATTAGGCTAATTGGAGATGGGATCTGGGATAAAGAAGCATAGGACCTGACGTTTGAGAGGACTGGAAAGACCACACAAGTGCGTTGGAGTAGTTGTGCTGTCCCTCAACTCTCCAGCTCGAGGCAAGCACTCTACCACTTGAGCCACAGTGCCACTTCCGGTTTTCTGGTGGTTTATTGGTGATAAGGGTCTCACGGACTTTCCTACCCGGGCTGGCTTTGAACTGCGATCCTCAGATCTCAGCCTCCTGAGCAGCTAGCATTACAGGTGTGAGCACCAGCGCTCAGCGCAGTTTCTATTTTTAAGACTACCCAACAACCTCAGGACATGGGGGTCGTCAGGCAGAGAAACAGTATATGAATTTTTAAGTACTTTTTATTGTAAAAATATTGTACAGAGGGGTTACAGTTATATAAGTAAGGTAATGAATACATTTCCTGTCAAGCATTGTTGCCTCCTCCTTTGTTTTTCCACTACCATCCCTTCTCTCCCCACCTCCACAACTATACTCTCCCCCTCCTTCTGCCTAAATTTTTCATTTTTCAACATAGTGTCTTGTGCATTTCATTGTTACAATGGGTCCATCTGTATCCCTATTTAAGCATTTTGTTTTCTCCCTTCCCCTCCCTGAATTAGAGAAGTATATATACAAGATGCAGGGCACCGACATCAAATACAATGAGAACAGGGGTATACCATGGGGGAGGAACATACAAAGAAACAAAAAAATCACATGGTACATTATAAATATGTGAGAAGCAATAGCAAGCAAGAAAAAACCATTTGTGTCCCTGTCTTGGGGTTCATTTCGCTTAGCATCTTCTGATATGGTCATATGTACATAGCTTTTGACCTTTTCTGCTTGTCCTAGACTTATACTAGTTATTACAATAAGGGAAACCATGGGACCTATGTTTCTTTGGGCCTGGCTAACTTCACTTAATATGATTTTTTCCAAGTCTTTCCATTTCCTAACAAACTGAATTTTTTTAAGTTGGATTAAAACAGTGTCTTTCATTTAAAACAGGGAGTTTGGTAACTTTTCCATTTTAATCCAACCTAAGGTTTGGTTTGGCTTGCTTTTTTCCACACAGCATCAGGCAGTTTTCTGACGCCCTGTTTGGTAGGAAGTGTGGGGCCTGAGGTTGGGGCTCTCATGGGGCATGGGGAGGGGTGTGGCTGGGCCACTCCCTGGTGGGATGTTTAGGGAGGTTCCGTGAGAAGCTTTCTTCACTCCACCATACCCACACGGGGAGCTGAGTCGCGTATGACCACCTGCAGTCTGTGCTGCCAGTGGTTGCAGCTTGCCGCCCCACACCCCACAGGAGGGTCGGGGCTCAGACTCCTCCAGCTCTAGCTCACAGTGCAAATTCAGTCCATTTCAGGGTGGGGTCCCAGGATGTCTGGCTTTCACAGAACCCACATACAGGCAACTGCATTTATTCCTGGTAAAAGGTTGTTACCCAGGTCCTCATGCAAGAGAGGAAGGGGCGAAGCTGAGTGCGAATGAGAGTTAGGTTTTGGACAGTGATCTTACCAACAATGACTCAGACTTAACAGATCAATACACTACAAAAAAATAAGCAAGGCCTTGGGTATATTATAGGAGAGCTAGTTTAATAAGCAAGGCCTTGAGGATATTATAGGAGAGCTACTTTAGAAACAAAAGTTTTCTGGCAGTGATGTCAATGTGTATTTTTAAGGTGAGAAGAACTCTGAATGCGATTCATTCCGGTTGCTTGGGCTGCAGCGTTGCGAGTTGCTGCCCTGGATGAGCTCCTCATGGAAGAGAGGCGCGAGCGGCTCTGCACAAAGCCCAAAGGGAAGGGCACAGGCAGAAGGGTGGAGGGCGGGCTGCCCGGCGAGGGGGACGAAGAGGAATTTTTAGCAAGAGTGAGAGCTAGGACTAAAAAAGCAACAGTTACTAAAACCAGAAGAGGCTGGAGCGAGAAGAGACATTCATAACTGACACCCAGGCTGGGTGAAGACGGTTCACACTGGTGGGTTTTAGCACACTGAAGTAGAGCCCGGCTGAGCTGGGGAGCCATGGTGGGTTGGGCCTGAAAATCCATCCTGTCTGCGGGTCACAGACAGCCTGGCTGCCCTGCACGACGTGCTTCAAGTGGAAGAAGTTTCCCAGAAGCATTCCTTGTCAGTGTGGCAAATGCCTTCACCAAAATGTAACTGGATTGAGATGTGTCTTTGCACCTTTCTTATTCGGCACAGGGTGGAGGCCAGCCGTTTGTCAGGACTGCAATTATGTGTTGTAACTGGGGGCACACGTCTGTCCACGCATCCTTTGACAATGTGGACTCGGAACAAAGTACTCCTGTTGGATGTGTGGGAAAGAGAGCACACAAGGATCCACCTAGCTGTCCAGCTGCTGCCTTTCTGGGGACCCCTACCTGCTACGGTAATTCTGCTAAAACTTGGCCCCTCTATTCTCAACTTGCCTATCAAGTTTGTTTCTTCTAGAATGGAGCCTTCAGCAAAGACCCTTCTCAGAGGGTCCTGGGCTGCCATTCCCCACCCTCTCCCAGCAGGGAGCGGCTTGGAGCCTCTGTCCTCACCAACCCCTAGGGGCAGTTATTGTGTCCATCTGCTGAAAGAGGGAAAGCAAGGGGAGAGGAAAGGAGAGAAGGGGGACTGTCAGAGAGCTAGGGATAAAGATTGGTGGACAGGTGGGTACCAGTGGCTCACATCTGTAATCTTGGCTACTCAGGAGGCTGAGATCTGAGAATCACAGCTGGAAGCCAGACGGGGCAAACAAGTCTGTGAGACTCTTGTCTACATTAAACCATCAAAAAGCTGGAAGCAGAGCTGTGGCTCAAGTGGTAGAGCACTAGCCTTGAGCAAAAGAGTTCGGGGACTTCGCCCAAGCCCTGAGTTCAAGTACCAGGACACACACACAGACACACAGACACAGACACACAACCAATTATATGTCTGGAATATGGCAGTGAGAATTAGGCTTTGTATTCCCAATGGACATCAGAGCTAACAACAACAACAAAATCACTGATGTTAAGAAAGCTTCTGCACGAGTTTCTGTGCAAAGGCAGAGTGACAGGTTCCTCTGCCTTACTGATGGTGAGCTGAAGGTCAAACAAAGTGAACCTTGCTGACTTCCTGTACTATCTGTTACCACCTGCTTTAAGCCAAAATAACACCATATCTCAATTAACTTGAATTTAGCCTTTATTTCTCAACAGAATGTCAGTATCATAATATTGCTGGGATCTTCCCAGTTAAGCAACTTCAAAATTGCCCTCTTTGAGGAAAACATGTTATCTGTATTTACTAAGTGCAACATGTAAAGCCTTAGAAACATTAAATTTAAACTTCAACGGTTTGAATTTTTATATAAGGTAAGAAAAACTGAGAAATGATCAATAATGATTGAGTTTTCTTGCACGCACAGACATATTGAAGGTTGTGCACCATGCCACCCCATGTGCTGGGTAAGTAGAGAACTGCTCTCAAGACCAAGGCCACTTGGCTGTGAGAAGCTGACTGTCACACCACATCTAGAAAGAAAAGTCTATACTGTACATTTATGTCTGCTGTGAAAGAAAAATAGCATCTTATTTCCCTGGAGATCTCAAAAACAGCATTTGTACTTATAACAGAGAACATATTACTTATGTGTCCTGAATTTTTGATCTCTGGATTGTAGGATTATAAAGCCTCATGAAACTATGGAGGTATGTGTCTTTATCAAAACACAGAGAAAACAAATTCAATGCAATACCTCTCAATATCCCAACCTCAGTCTTCAAGGAAATAGAAGAAGCAATCTAAAAATTCATATGGAACAATAAAAGACCCTGAACAGAAAAAAAAAAAATCCTTAGCAGAAAGAATAGTGCTGGAGGAATACAAATACCAAACCTCAAACTCTACTACAAAGTCATAGTATTCAAAACAGCTTGGTACTAGCACAAGAACAGATCTGAGGACCAATGGAATAGAACTGAAGAAATGAACCCACAGACCTATAGCCACCTAATCTTCAATAAGGGAGCTAAAAAAAATAGCATGGAAGACAGCCTCTTCACTAAATGGAGCTGGCAAAATTGGTTTAACATCTGTAGAAAACTAAAGATAAATCCTTATATATCACCCTGTACCAGAATCAACTCCAAATGGATCAAAGACCTCGAAGTAAAAGCAGACACCCTTAAAACATTACAGGAAGGGGAAGTGGCGCTGTAGCTCAAGTGGTAGAGTGCTCGCCTTGAGCTGAAGAGCTGAGGGACAGCGCCCAGGCCCAGAGTTCAAGCCCCATGACCGACAAAAAAAAAAAAAAAAAAAAATTACAGGAAGGAATAGGAGAAACTCCAAGACTCCTTGGCACAGACTGAAACTTTCTTAATAAAGACCAAGAAACCTAACAAATCAAAGAAAAGTTGGACAAATGGGATTGCATGAAGCTTCAGAGCTTCTGCATGGCAAATGACCAAGCTAGCAAGATCAATAGAAAGCCCACGGATTGGGAGAAGATCTTCACTAGCCATACAATGGACTAGGGCCTCATAACTAAAATATACCTGGAACTCAAAAAATTAAATTCCCAACAACAAATCCTCAAAGAAACAACCGACTGATTAATAAGTGGGCTAAAGACTTAAAGAGAGACTTCTCTGAAGTGGAAATAAGAATGGCCAATAGACACATGAAGAAATGCAAAACTTCTCTGACCATAAAAGAAATGCAAATCAAAATAACATTGAGATTCCACCTCACCCCAGTTAGAATGGCAATAATTAGAATACAAATCTATTAACAGATGCTGGAGGGGATGAGGCCAAAAGGGAACCCTACTGCATTGTTTGTGGAAGTATAAACTTGTTCAACCACTTTGCAGAACAGTATGGAGGTTCCTCTAAAAGACTCCACATAGAGCTCCCCTATGACCCAGCAATGCCACTTTTGGGCATTTACCCAAACGATCACAAACAAGGCCATACTAAAGCTACCAGCACAACTATGTTTAGTGCAGCATTATTCAACATAGCTAAGATATGGAACCAACCCAGATGCCCCTCAGTAGATGAATGGACCAAGAAAATGTGGTATATATACAGTGGAATTCTATGCCTCCATCAGAAAGAATGATACCACCCCATTTGTTACGAAATGGAAAGACTTGGAAAAAATTAAGTGAAGTAAGCCAAAGAAACATAGGTCCCCTGGTTTCCCTTATCTGCAATAACTAGTATATGTTTAGGATAAGCAGAAGAGGTATAAAACTATGCATATATGAACATATAAGCAAAATGAACCCCAAGACAGGGACACAAGAGGTTTTATCTTTCTTGCTGTTGTTTTTAATGTACTTATAATGTGCTATGTGATTTTTTTTTGTTTCTTTGCATGTTCTTCCCCCATGGTATAACCCCTGTTGTCACTATATTTGATTCCAGTGTCCTGCATCTTGTATATACATTTTTCTAATTTGGGGAGGGGACAGGAAATAACAAAATGCTGAAACAAGAACACAGGATAATCCATTGTAACAATGAGATGTACAAGACACTATGTTGAAAATGAACTTTACAACTTTGGGGGGGGGCAAGGGAGGAGTTGGGGAGGTAGGGGAAGAAGGGATGGTAGGGGAAAAAACAAAGGAGGAGGTAACAATGCTCCATAGGAAATGGACTCATTACCTTCCTCATGTAACTATAACCCCTCTGTACAGTGTCTTTACAATAAAAATATATGTTAAAAAAAACCCAAAAATATGTCACCCAAATTCTCTACTTAGCCAGACTGGTCTACTATTAATTAAAAAGGGAAAATACATTAAAAATTTGTAGAATCCTGATTCTTACCATGTCCCTTCCTACATCCTGCTTCCTGCCATAAAAAGGAGAATCTCTGAGACAAACATTCTGCAGCAAGCCAGATGCTGGTGGCTCACATCTGTCATCCTAGCTACTTGGGAGGCTGAGGTGGGAGGATTAGAGTTGGAGGCCATTCCATGCAGAAAAGGTAGAGAAATGCCTTCTCAACTCCTATCTGGGCACAAGGCTTGTACCTGCCATGGTTCTGACTCGGCAGGGGTAGGGAGACGGGTTGGGTGGGTCTCCTGTCAGCCCTGCACAAGTAGCAAGGCCCATGGGACTCCTCCACGGGAGGGAAGTCATGCCGGATGCCTGAAGCAGGTGGATCTTGTGCAGGCACGTACCTGGGCAGGGATGGAGAACCTCCCCTAAAAATAACCAGTGAAGAGGCTCACACTTGTAATCCTAGCTACTCAGGATGCTGAGATTTGAGATCAGTTCAGTGCCAGCCTGGGTAGGAAAGTCCATGAGACTTAATATCCAATCAGCCACCAAAAACTCAGAAGGGAGAGCTGTGGCTCAAGGGATAGAGCACTAGCCTTGAGTGAAAAAGCTCAGGGACAGTGCTCAGGCCCTGAGTTCAAGCCCCAGTAGCAGCACAGAAAAGAAAACAAAAACAACGAAAGGCCGGTGAAAATCAGGTGCAGGGCGGCACAAGTTAGAACCTGCACTGCTACCCCCACCCAAACTGTACCTGGAGGCTGAAACAACCATGCATTCCCAAACACAGCATGGACGAACACATTGAAGCCAAGTAGTTGGGAGGAAGACAACTGACTACAATAAAGCTCATCGCTGACTTACAGGCTGACTGGCTTTGGAACTGAGCCCTTGCAATTAATTTATACTGTACTAACTCACTTCAGTAGTTAGCAAACATGAATTGATAGGCTATTGCTAGCTTTGAGAGTTCAAAATTAGTGCTCTTAATGTGTGTGCTGTGCTGTATCCTCATTCTCATTCCACATGCGGTGAGGCCAGGTGAGGAGATTACCCCGAGAAACCAGCCTAGGCGAAGTGCTGACAGGCAAACCACAGCCATCCATCATCCATCCATCCCTCATCCATCCATATATATAACCATCACCCATCCATCCATGCATCCCTCATCCATCCGTCCATCCATTCATCCATGGATCGGTCCATTAGTCCATCCATTCATCTATCTATCTATCTATCTATCTATCTATCTATCTATCTATCTATCTATCTATCTATCTATCTATCTATCTATCAATCTGTATGGGCTGGGAAGGTGGCTCAGTGGTAGAGCGCTTGCCTTGCATGCATGAGGCCCTGGATTCAATTCCTCAGTACCACATAAGCAAAAAGAAAAAAGCTGGAAGTGGCGCTGTGGCTCAAGTGGTAGAGCGCTAGCCTTGAGCTGAAGAGCTGAGGGACAGCACTCAGGCCCAGAGTTCAGGCCCCACGACCGGACCCAAAAAATACACACACACACACACACACACACACACACACACACACACACACACACACACACACACACACACACACACACACACACCCATCCATCCATCCATGGACTAGTCCATCAATTCATCCATTCATCCATCCATATATACATCCATCAACCATCCATCCATCATCCATCCATCCATTCATGGACTAGTCCATTCATCCATCCATATATACATCCTTCATTCATCTATCCATGCATCTATCCATCAGCCATCCATCATCTTTTTTATGTATGTATGTATGTATGTATGTATGTATCTCTCTATCAATCCATCTATCTATCATCTATTTAGTGCTGGGAGTGGAGCTTGAACTTCATTTTCTCCTCTAGGATGGTGCACTGCTATTAGAGCTTTTTGCTGGTTAATTGGAGATGAGACTCATGGATGAGTCTCTGCCCTGGATGGTGACTTAGTCTCTGCTTCTTGAGTAGCTAGGATTACAGGTGTGAGACCCCAGCTCCCAGCCAGCCTTCTAATTTTTACCTATGTTCCTGTTTTTGTGGCAGGTATCAGTAGTGGAATATCTATTAAAATAATAATAAATAATAATAAGTAATGGAAATTAATAATGATAAAAATCTCCTGTGGAAATTTTTCAGCCTCCAGGTGGATCTGGGACCTGCTCCTGTGGCACTCGTAACAAACCCTGGCTGTCCATGCGTGGTCTGTGATTCACGCAGCTGCTTGGATACATTTTGCTTCCTCATGTCTATGTCACAACCTTCGCCCCATTGTCGTAGGCTGTGTACTATATCCCACAGAGCTTCCAGAAGAATGGCTGTGACCCTCACATTCTTTATATAAAGACACTTCAATTCTGTAAAGATTTGATCCATTTTACTTTGCCTAATGCTTTGAGAATCAGGACAATTCCCAAGAGTTCATTTTAGGGCACATCTAGATTGAGGATGCGATAGTTCCTTTTATTATGTATGTTTATGGTTTTTCTTTATTGTTTTAAATCATGCATTTTCCGTTGTTATCTTTAAATAGTGGAACAACGGGGTTTCAATTCACTGTGTCAATTTACGTGAACAATACATCTTGGTTAGCGTCACTCTTTCCAGATACTTCTTAATTTGACAAGTCTTTGTTAGTATTCTATGAAAAAGAGCACCAAAATTACTTGGAATCTAAGTTCTAAGAAACTATAATGATCATAGCAGGCAGGGTAATATTTTACAAGTATAAAAATCACAGCCAGGCACTGGTGGCTCAAGCCTGTAATCCTAGCTACTCCGGAGGCTGAGGACTGAGGGTCTCAGTTCAAAGCTAGCCAGGGCAGGAAAAGCTATGAGACTCTTATCTCCAATTAGCCACCAGAAAACTGGAAGTGACACTGTGGGTCAAAGTGGCAGAGTGCTAGCCTTGAGCTGAAGAGCTCAGGGACAGTGCCTAGACCCCAAGTTCAAGCCTACAACTGGCCAAAAAGAACAAAAAAATAAACAAACCAGCCCCTTTCCATCAGCCCTGTTTTCAGTTCCCATGGATCCCCAGGAATTCCTCTGCTGCACCTAGAATGCTCCTGCCAGCAGGAGCAGAGGCGGTTTTCCAAAACCTCCTCTGTGAGTATGGCTCCATTTCTGAGCCAGAGCGAGCTTAAGTGCTTTCTTCCTGACACTGCGGGTTGCAGAGATTTTATTCACATACCCTCTTCCCAGCAAATAGGCTTTGGAAGCCTGGCTAGGTCTTCTGACATGGGGGAGTGTGCACAAACACACTCGGGCCTTCTCCAGGACAGAATGATGGCTGCATTTGTTCCAACAGGCCTGCCAACAAGCATTAAGCACACTTTGATGAGCTGGCCTGCATGGTTCTCAAGAGGAATCTCGTTTTCCCTTGATATGCCTGGCTAAGCTCTTCTATCACTGAAAGAAATTACAAGTGGATATCCAGGAGAGAGTGTGCACTGCAAATACACGACTCTCCCAACATTCGCTCTTCCCCTTGAAGACACTAATATGGGCCAGTCAAGTTAAGTCTTGACTATAATCAACAGCCAAAATGGAAAATAATTAACTTTTCCCCCATTTGTAGGATGCTTTTTTTTTGTCATTTGTTTTCCATTGAGTTTTGTACCGTTTTCTAGCAGAGGAGCTAGGTGGATGGTATTGTTTACTTCACATGGTACGACCAATAGTTAAGGAAGCCAGACGAGAAACTACTGTAAGGCCAGTAGAGAGTGAACAGTCAGGATGCAGGTCATTTTTAATTGAATGAGGAACGACATTCAAAAACAGCCACTCGGGGATATAATTATCAGACTTACAGTACTGGGCTTAAATGGCCACCAAAGAAATACATCACATTTCTTGACAACACAAAAAGTAAAAGAAAAACCACACTACGGAAAGCGCTACACTATGTATTCATGTTTCTGTATTACTAAAACAACCTCACAAGAAAAAACCAGAAATGGTCTCCTAGAGTAAAATGACTTTTCTATCAATGGATCTCTGGGGTGGGGTGGAGAAACTTGTGTCACTGCCTCCCTCGTGAAAGGACTGGGTGTTCTTAATAACATATGCCTCTTGAATAATGATGTTCATCATGTCTGCATTAATGCACAACAGAATACCTGTTTCAGGTATCTATTTAGGTGTTGAGTTCATTAGTAGCCTGATGCAGAATAAGTAGTCTTTAAAAAAAAATCTAGTCAATAAAATTTAAACAGCGTTTTATGGACTGAATATTAACCAAGGGGCTTTAAAACACCTTCCCAGTCAGGGGCCAGTGGCTCATGTCTGTAATTCCAGCTGCTCATGGGTGTCTTGGCTCCTCTAAGGCCGTGCACCATGGGGCTCACGAGTGACCTGGCTCCTCTAAAGCCATGCATGGGGGCCTTGCTGTGCACAGCCTGGTAGCGGGCTCTGGGTCATGCACATGGAGCTGGTCACTGCCCTTCCCACTGAGCGGACATGAGGTCACCAACACCCACGGGAGCCCTGCCTGCAAACAACAGCCTGGCTCCTGGGAATCCACAAGTGCTTTCATCGGCTGTTTCTGAGGAGGTCTGAGTGGGCTGTGTTTCATGCATGGGGCACAGGTGAGTTAAGGAGGGAGACGTGAGAGGCGGGGGATGGCCAGGCTGGGGCTTGGCAAGCCCCGCGGGAAGCCCAGAGCGCCCCTGTGGAAGAGCTCTGCCAGTAAGGCTCTATGAGGCAGGCACGGGGAATGTGGCTGGTGGTCCATGGCAGTGCACAGCTGGTCTTTGAGTGGCGAGCCAGAATGCCAGGACTGTGCTGAAGGAAATGAGTGAATGGACATGTGGAGACACAGGAGGAGAACACAGGACCCAGAGAGAGTGGGGGCCTTAGGCCACGAGACTGGATTGGGGTTCATGTCACACTCCACAGAACATCTTTAAGTCACGAGGGGGTTATGATGGAGAAGGGGGAGAGACCTGACAGTGTGGCAGAGCCAGCGGAGGGCGACCCCTTCCCCCCAGGAGAAGGGAAGTTCTCTGTGTTTGGAATCGTGATAACTTCTAGCAATCCTTCGGGACCCAGGGCTTAGGGCTTACCAATGACCGTTAGCGGCCTGGCCAGGGCGCCCAGCCAGCTTCCACCCAAGCTCGTGACTCCTGGAGAAGGACACCCGCATGGTCTTTAGAGTCACCAGTCACAGGCAGCCATGGGTAACTGGTGCAGATCGTCCTTCTCACTGCAAGGACGCACTCTTTCCCCGGGGAGATGGGATAACTGTTGCAGGTTAATCAACAGACCTTTCTAAAGGGAAATAGGCTCTTAACAAAACAAAAGCTTCAGTGGGTGCAGGTGGCTCATGCCTATAATTCTAGTGACTCAGGAGGCTGAGATCTGAGGATGGAGGTTCCAAGTCATCCCCAGCAGGAAAGTTGTGGAGATTCTTATCTCCAATGAATCAGCAAAACCCCAGAAGTGGAGCTGTGGCTCAAGTGGTAAAGTTCTAGCCTTGAACAAGAAAGCTAAGGGACAGCACCCAGGTCCCAAGATCAAGCCAGCCCCATACCAGCATGAGTGCACACTGTGCATACATGTGTGCGCGCACACACATACACACACACACACACACACACACACACACACACAAAATGTTAGATATCTATATGGAAAAAAATCCAGAAAAGAAGAACTATTTTGTATTTTGTAGAAGTGAAAACACCATTTTATCCATGAGAAAATCACTTTAAAAGATAAACACAATTTCATTTCCAATGGGAAATTAAACATATAAAGATATATAATAAAATAAGTAAAATATAAAACATGTTCATTGAGAACCTTGTTAGCTATGTATATTTGTTCATGCCTCACTTACCAAAGTCACATTTGTAGAAGTGTGTAAAATATAAGTGTTTTATAGCCTGACATAGAACATTTATACAAGCCTTCAACATGAATTAAAATTCTATTGATATTTCTACTGTTAAAGATAATCATTTCCTCTTTACATTACAGCTGAAACCTTAACCTTTGATTCCATCCACCAGCAGACTAGAATAACTATAAATGTTACAATTACTCACTTTGAATTTCATACTTCTTAAATTTCATTTTTAAGACCTAGATTCACTCAGTCATATGTCTACCTTTTCTTCAAGGACCATGATTTAAAATTAAATGACTAGCTATCACAGAAGAAGAGAGAAAAGAGACTATGCAAATATGCCTTTTATTTTTTTCTTGGTAGTAATAAGCAGTAGTGTTTGGTCTTTAGTTCTATAGTTTGCGGTACAAATGCTTAACACCTAATATCCACAACAATATTCAACTTTAAGTTAGTAGGAAGAGGAAGTATAGGTAGAGGAAGACTGAATTTGAGAGGGATTAGCTACTCTGCCCTATTTTCTGTTTCAGATGCTAATTCTCTGCCTAAAATTCTCAGATAGGAGATTTTTCTTCTAATAAAGGCCTTAGCATTTGTTGCTCTATTTAAGAAATTTTCTTTTACAAAGAAAGCTGGTTTTGTTGTCTCATGTTGGGTGTTACCTACTTTTAGCTTCTTCGATTTATAAAATGTCCTATTTGGTTGTGAGTGATTTAATTCGTGTTCTATTTCATATTTTTATATACTGGCAAGCAGCACTCATAATAAGAAATTTTGTGTTTAGTTCTTGTTCCAAGAAAAAGGGCTTCAAAGTGCTTTGCCCCCTGTAATCTCCGCAGAGGCTCTGAACGCCTGCCAGAGGCTCCCGGCCCCAGCTCCACAGGCAACACAAGCTAAACCTCCAGAAGCTATTTTGGAGCTGGAGGTCATTTTTACATAAAAGCATCCACCTAAAAATAAGCTCTTCTCCATGTGTACTGTAGTCCTTCCCTGTTTTCATACACCAGTGCTTCTAGAAAACTCACAATGGCAAAGGTAGGCAAACAATGGCTCCTGTCCAAGCTCCGCCCTGCCCATTTCTTTCTGTTCAGTTCTATTTCAGACCCACGGCAGGCAGCAGAGTTTAAGATTAAACAGAGCCTGACTAGCTATAAAGCCTGGAATACTTGCCATATGGTCTGTTGCCCTAAAGGTTTGCCCTACTCGCAAACAGGTTCTGCAGTATCCATGAAAAGCTCCCACCTGTCCATTTCACAGTATTTACATCTCCTACTGAGACAAACTTTGCCTTGGCCAAAAGATCTCCAGTGACAAGCAGTACACTAGCATGTGCGCACATGCACGCACACGCGCGCACACGTGCACACACACACACACACACACACACACACACACACAAACACACCCTTGTGCAGACGGAGAGGCAAGCAGAAGGGCATAGGGACTGCAGGGGAGTCTGCCACCAGAGCCAGGGTGGGCTCCGTGACAGAATGCTTGGCTAGCATGCTCAAGGCCCTGAGTTCAATCCCCAGCTCTGCAAGGAAAGACCAGCCTATGACAAGTTCAAGGGCCTTTAGCTTTTGTATCTGTGAGAAAAATGTGTATTAAAATTCACTTTGTATGTTTCTATTTAGCACATGAATACATTAGAGTGTTAGAAATTCTTATGGTTGGTTGGACTGTATGGTCGGCTGGACTGTATGGTTTCTTGATGACACCAGCAGAACTTCTGATCCATTCATATTGTCACAGAGCCTTGGTTTCAAAGGGGCTGAGATGCAGGGAGACCATGTTGGAGGAGGCATCATCAGGATGCCTCCTGGACCATCAGGACTGCACTGCCCGTGTCTGACTCACTGCTCCTACAGCACCACCCAGCTTCCAACGAAGATGCCCTGCCTTTCCGCAAAGCTCACACTTTTCTCTCTATCAGTTACATTAAGCACGCTCACTTTACCTTGCACATGGGCCCTGTTTGTTTTTTGAGAGGCAGATTTTCATGATATGAAGGTCAGGAAAACACTCAGAAGATCTAAACCCAGTGGGTGGCACCGCAGGACAAACTAGAAATTTTTGGTATCAGCTGAACTGTGGAATGCACATGGGCAGGTATTTAAAATGGTTTTGAAATTCCTTAAAAATTACTATTATTATTGTTTTCTTGCCATATTTAAGTCAAAACCCTGTATCATAAATTCACAAATAAAGCAGGCTTACGTTGTGTGCTCAGAAGTGAAAGGTGAAAATGTCATGGAGAGAGAAGTTTCTAATTTTCCTACTGTTTAATTATAAGACAGAAAAATCAATAATCTTCAACCTTTTTGTAAGATTCCAGGAGACCCACTCAACTTCGCAAGTTTTGACTCAGCCCATACCAAGGCAAAATCAGATTCAACTCAACCATCTCTCTCCTAAGCAAGGTGCCAAAAACATGTAATAAGTTGCCAGTGTACCCCCCCCCAGAACTTCCCTTTTCTCCTCGTAAAATGGCAAGAAAAAATTGACCACAGTTGCAATTACTCCATGCAAGATCTCCAGAGCAGAGTGGGCTGTGCGCTTATTGCTTTACCATCAGCAGACACAGCCACCACCTCAGCCCTTCACTCAACACTACTGGTTGCAGACCATGCAGAATGCTAACAGCACAGCTAATGGTTTTAAAGAAAGAAGCAGAAAAACACCTCTCTTGAGGATCACAGACATTAAAATTGATCATAAACCAATAATAGTGAAACATGAGATTAGTGCTAAATACCACACTCTAATCCAGGCGCCGTGGGACAGAGGGGCATGCAGCAGAAGTGTCACAGAGCTCACTGCACATGCCATCTCCTGGGGTGGATGGTGCTCACAGGGAACAGCAAAGACCAATGCAGGGCACAGAGGCAAAGGAGCTCTGCAGACATGAGAAAAGAGGAGTTGGGGTCCTTAGCAGGGAGCAGAAAATTGGAAATGATATCCAGCTCCTATTACCAGGCCACACATCCTAGTGGAGTCAGTATTAGCCTGGAGGGAGAGACTATTTTTATAGCTCATACTCCCAAAAGGATGCCTTTTCTATTTCTCACAAAGTCACCTTCTGTCCCAGAGGCCATGGCGAGTGGGGTGTTCAGAACAGGGAGCTGTTCTCTCAAGGCCTCAAGGCCTGTCGTAGAGTCTAAGGCAGGGGAATGACACAAGCAGATGCTTCGTCTTGCTGTATGTTTCAGATCTTGCTCACAGTGCTACAGAGCATGAACTGCTATAAACAGAGGCTAGAGAAGCCCACCAGAATGAATAATGCCATGATAGAGCTAGGCACCAGTGGCTCACACCTGTAATCCTAGCTACTCTGGAGGCTGAGATCTGAGTTTGAGGCCAACCAGGGCGGAACAGTGTGGAAGACTCTTAGACCTGTGTGATCCCCAAAAAGCCAGAAGTGGAGCTGTGGCTCACATAGTAGAGGGTTCACCTTGGAGCTAAGGAACAGTGCCTAGGCCCTGAGTTCATGCCCCAGCACTGGTACACATACAGAAAAATGTATGTTAATCCAACTGAGCAGTTAGGAGAGCCACATCTAAAATGGAGAAGAAGGATGTAGGACTGTTCAACTCAGGGGTTTCTTTATGTTGCCTGGAGACATTTTGTGTAATTCCTGATGATGGATGAGGAGATGGTATACAGGGCCCTGGCTTTCTTCGAAGCAATTGCAGCATGGTATGAGACTTGTGTTCTGCCTCTCTGGGAGTTCCTTCTAACTCTGGAGCTGGAGCTGGGAAGCTTCACCCAGTCTCCATACAGCCCTATTATCCCATGGCTATTCTGGGCTTCTGTGTCCCAGCATTTCAGCAATGTCTACTGCCACATAGCTTTCCTCTGACCCTCTGCGATCCCACACCCATCTTTTTTATTGATCTTTGAGCTGGTTCTTAACACAGGAGTCTGGAAATGTATGACTGACAGTAGAAGTTACAGTGGGGTAAGAGCATCCAAACCCCCCCAACCCTCCTATCTCCCACTTTGTTAACTCTGTATCTGCAGACAAATGAGCCTGTGACAGTCAGCTTCTAGAAACGAAGAAACCAACCCTCTGTTCTTGCTTGATGAAAGTTTGAGGAACCCCCAAGAACAGGAGTGGAAGCAACGAGAAGCCTCAAAATGGCCTCAAGTGAATCACATGTAAGCCCAACATTTAAATCCTTTATACAAACATCATAGCAGGTAAACAGATTAGATTTTAATAATTCTAAATAAGATGCTTTCGCTTTAGCCATTAGAATCACACAGATACGTGAGAGATAATAAACACATATCTGGGCCATTATCAGTAAGATATGCCTTCTAGGAGAGACTTATAACTAAGCCCATTTCTTTGTAATGTTATGAAAATCATTAACATGACTTATAAAAAGATCCACATTTGTTAGGTTTCAAAGTCTACTTAGCTAAAATGCAGGAATGAGATCACCAGGATACCATGCCAGGAATCAGTTCAAGCTTTAAAAAGGCCAGGGAAATAGACCTACAACTACTTATGGATATTAGCTTCATAGGCCTAATTGGCAGATTCAAGTAAATGAATTTATATTCATTTACTTATTCACCCAATAACCATTTGTTATACTTTTACTGTGTTGAATCTATATACTGGCAATGATTGTTGTTATTTGTTTTGTTTTGTTTTGCCAGTCCTGGGGCGTGAACTCTGGGCCTGGGCACTGTCCCTGAGCTTTTTGCTCAGGGCTAGTGCTCTACCACTTGAGCCACAACTCCATTTCTGGCTTTTTGGTGGTTCACAGGAGATAATAGTTTCACCGACTTTTTTTGCCCAGGCTGGCTCTGAACCACAATCCTAGATCTCAGCCTCTTGAGTAGCAAGCCTTACAGATGTGAGCCACCAGTGCCCACCTGATAGTGAATTTACAAATGGCTAAACCTGAAGCCTTGTCATGTACGGAAGTGGGTGAGGGAGTGTACCAGGAGGAATTCACTGGTGGTCAGGGGTCTCAGAGCAGGAACAGCCAGAGGACAGAGGAGGCTCTCTCAGAGAAAGGGAAAGAGGACTGAGCAGGAACACCCACAGGTAGACAAGACTGTTAGCCCGTGAGGGAGGGACAGTGCTCTGTGGTGAAGAACAGCATGGAACAGGGAAGCCAAATAGTTTATGATGGAGGAACACTGCCCTGAGATGAAGAACAGCCTGGAACAGAGGTTGATCTTGATCAACTATACACAGCTTGCTATTGTAGACATAATAAAATAGAACTCAGAGAGGTGGTGAGGTCAGATGGCTATGTTTAATGTCAGTACCTCCCAAGCTTAATGAGCAGAAGAACTTTTCCAAACCGAATCTGTCCCTGAGTTCCAACAGATCATTCATGGAAAGCAGCACTAAAATGTTCATGGATAAAAATACGACCCCTTATTTATGCCTGCTGAGTTTGAAAATCACTTCTGTAGCTGTCATGGCAGTGACTGGCTTGGGAAGTGAGCACTGAGTTCTAGAAGAGAGAGGGTTTGATGACACTCAAAGCAGTGGTGGTGAAGATGACCAGATACAGGAGGAAGAGCTGGGTGTGGTAGACATGTGAGGATTCAGCTGGTGGTGAAGATAACCAGATACAGGAGGAAGAGCTGGGTATAGTAGACATGTAAGGACTCAGCTGGCATACAGAGACAACTGCCAACACCCACATGGAGAGGACTGATAAAACCCACACAGAGATGACTGATAACACCCACATGGAGATGACTGATAACACCCACATGGAGATGACTGACAGCACCCACATGGAGAGGACTGATAAAACCCACACAGAGATGACTGATAACACCCACATGGAGTTGACTGACAACACCCACATGGAGATGACTGACAGCACCCCCACAGCGATGACAACACCCACATGGTGAGGACTGATAACACCCACATGGAGACAACTGACAACACCCACCCAGAGATGACTGACGACACCAGAGATGACTGACAACACCCAGAGATGACTGACAACACCCACATAGAGATGGTGGACAACACCCACAGGGAGATGATTGCCAACACCCACACAGAGACAATTGCCAACATCCACAGGGAGATGACTGCCAACACCCAAAGATGACTGCCAACACCCACAAAGACAACTGCCAACATCCATATAGAGGCACAAGAAAGTCACAGAAGAATTAGGTGAAACAGTGAATGTTCCACCCAGTTAAAGTCATTCATGACTAAACACTCTAATTTGATCCTTTTTTTCTTTTTCTTTCTTTTGCCAATCTTGGGGCTTGAACTCAGGGCCTGAGTGTTATTTCTGACCTTCTGCTCAAGGCTAGCACTCTACCACTTGATCTGCAGCCTTTTCTGAGTAGTTTATTGGAGATAAGAGTATCATGGACTTTCCTGCCTGGGCTAGTTTCAAACTGTGATCTTCAGATCTCAGACTCCTAAGTACAGAGGAGAGTTACCAGCACTAGGCTTAATTTGGTCCAGTTTGACTAATTATCTCTTTATAAACTACAGAACAGAAAACTCCTCTATAGAAAACATTTTAAAGTACAAAACTGAACGAAGACAACTGTGAAGAATGTGTTTCAGAGCACTCTGTGACAGAGTTTGTCTATCTCTTTTGCAAGATGGAACTGGAAGACAGAGCCTGACAGAAGTCGTTGCTGTGTCCATATAGTGCTCACAGGGGAGACACCCTGAGACATCGTTAAGAGGAGGCCCAAGACTGTTAGCTGACACCTGTCTCTCGAGACTGAAGCTCTGTTGTGTTGCCCTTTTACATTTCCCTGTTTGTCAAAATATTAAGCATTTGTGCATGACGGGCTGCTTGAAATTCCTTTTATAATACTTCGGTATTTTCAATATGAACACATACACGTGTTCACAAGTGTGTCAGTGAATGCAACCTTGATTCAAGAGTGCTCCAGGAATGCCCCAGTGTTTGTGTGTGTGCACTGTGTGTGTGTGCATGTATTCTGTGCATGTGTGCATATATGTGTGCATGCACTACATATGCATGTGTGCGTATGTGTGTGCATGCACTGTGTGCGTGGGCATTATGCGTGTATGCGTGCATTGTAGGGGGGCATTGTGTATGTATATGTGTGTGTGCATTGTGTGTGCGTGTGAGGGGGGAAGAGAGAAAGACAGACATGGACTTAGCAAACCAAACCCCACTGCGGAGGCAGAGGTGGGCCTGGGACGCGTTTTGCCCTCCCCTCCCAGGTGTGGTGCCCCCTGGCATGGAGCTCCCTGGCTCAGGACCTGGCTGCTGCTCCACCTGCCTCATGTCAGAACCCCACCAACAGCCCACCTGGAGTCCCAGTGACCCCTGGGCCCATTTCATTCTGCTTTTTATTACTCTTAATTTCTCTTCTTTTGTAATCCCTGATTAGAACAATAATTAAACCATGCTCATGCACAGTTACTTCCTTTGCTTCAGCTGCAGTATTTTGCCCCCTCCCACCTCCTTGCTTCCTCTTGCCTGTACCCTCTTATGTTTTACCACTTCAAGTTTAAATCTTACAACAATGGCATTTTTTCCTTACCTTGCTACAATGGTGACTGGGATGCGGATAATGTGGCTAGTTGTTTACAAAGGTCTGGTTTGGCTTTGATTTGGTAACTTTGTTACTCATGAGTTATGTCACCAGGGCACTGCTGACAAACACTGCCACAACCCAGAAGATAATCTAACGGTAAGCCTTTCAGTAAACTAAAACCACTAACCAATGGCTTGACTTTAAAATATCAGAAAAAAGTGAACCATACCAGATAAGTAGACAGGCAAATGCAGAGTGGAGGGGAATCAAACTATAAAACCAATGCAGTGCCAGGAATTAGGACACACCTTCCAGTAATGACTGAGTGTGGGCAGCACCAGTTCTGCAGTCACTCAACCAACTGGTGAACTGAAACAAAACCCAACCATTTTTAGCCTATAGAAATGCATCTTGAAGACGAAGGCAAACACAACCTTAAAGTTAATGGATAGAAAGTGTTTTTCAAGCAGACACACCATGAAGGCAATCAGGAGTAGCTACAGGCATCGAGGACTAGGCAGATGTCAAAACGAAGTTAGTCAGAAGAGACAAAGAAGGTCACCGCTCACTGATAAATGAAAAAAATGCGTAAGATGATATGAATTACAGACAGGAATGCATCAAAAGTGGGCTTGCCTACACAAAATAAATACATAGAAGTTCCAAGAGATGCTTACATAGTAACAGTGGGTGGCTTTAACCCCTAGTCTCACCAATAGATGCTCATGTAGACCAAACACCAACAATAACAAAGAAACCTCAAAATTAAATGATACTACAGATCAAATAGATATATCGCATGTCTGTAGAGTGCACCATCTGATAGCCTCAGAAGGCACATTCTTCTGGAACTTTCTCCAAAACAGACACATTTTAGCACAAACAGCAAGACTAGCAAGTAGAACTTTTTTGTCAGACCACAATAAGAAACCAATAAGAAAAACTAAGAAAACAGTCAAATACACGAACACCGAACAATTCACTTTTGAAAGATCACTGCGTTGTTGAAAATAAACACACCCTAGAATCAAAGAAAATTGTAAACATAACTTTTAGAACCTTTGAGACATAGCAAAGGAAGTGCTAATAGGAAAGTTCACAGGTATAAAGTGCCTACATTAAAAAATAAGAGAAATCTGAAATAAATAACCTAACAATTCACCTCAAACTCCTAGAGAAACAAGGATAATCCAAACCCAAGGACAGTAGATTGACATAATTAATAAAGATCAGGTCAGAAGTTAATGAAATGGAGACATTTTGGAACAATGCAAAGAATCATTGAAACAAAAGATCGATCCTTTGAAAAGATAAACAACATAGACTAATTGTTAAACTTACAAAAAAAAGACAGAAAAGGGAAGTGGCGCTATAGCTCAAGTGGTAGAGCGCTTGCCTTGAGCTGAAGAGCTGAGGGACAGCACCCAGGCCCAGAGTTCAAGCCCCACGGCCGACAAAAAAAAAAAACAAAAAACAAAAAAAAAAGACAGAAAAGACTCAAATTAATGGATGAAGATCACAACAAATGTCAATGAGAATACTTTGAAAACCCATATTCTTACAGAAAATCTAGCAGAAATTGATACATTTCTAGATGTTTATAACCTACTAATTGAACAAATGGTCACAACCCACAGAAACAGGTGTATGGCAGGAAGTTAAATAGAAGCAGTGACAAAGAAGACACAGGGGCCAGGTGGGATCCTTGTTGAATCCTGCAAACCTTCATATACAATGAATTCTATCCTTCCATCAAAAAGAATGGCACTGCCCCACTCATAAGGAAATGGAAAGGCTTGGGAAAAATCATATTAAGTGGAGTAAGCCAGACTCAAAGCAACATAGGTCCCATGGTTTCTCCTATTTGCGATAATTAGTATATGTCTAGGATAATCTCAGCAGATGAGCAGAATAGCTCAATAGCTATGTACAGCTGATCATATAAGATGATGCTAACCAAAATGAACTTCAAGACATGGACACAAGAGGTTTTTTTTGTTGTTGTTTTTAATGTACTATGTGATTTTTTCTTTTGTATGTTCTTCCCCCTATGGTATATCCCCTGTTGTCACTGTATTTGATTTTGGTACCCTGGTATTGGATATATTTATTTGAATTAGGGAAGAGAAGGGGAACAACAGAATGTGAGACAAAGGACAAGGGGGTGCAAAGCAACAGCAGCATTCACAAGACAATATGTTGGAAACGATCTGTACAACTTGGTGGGGGCGCTGGAGGGAGGGAAAGTAGAAAAATGAAGGAAGGGGTAACAAGTTTGACAAGAAACGTACTTATTCCCTTACTTATTTAATTTTAACCCCTTTATACATCACCTTGAAAATAAAAAAGAAAAATTAAAGAAAATTAAAGCAAAAAAAAAAAAAAAGAATTCACATCAGCACTTCTCCAACTATTCCATAGGACAGAAAAGCAAGGTCAGCGTCACCTGATGCCAAAATTACATCAGGACATAATCACACAACAATTTCCCAATTTTTCTGATGAACACAAACACAAAAATTCTCACTAAAATACATATAAACAGAATGGATATGTTACATTAAGACCCCGTTTACAACCACTTGATGATAATAATGAAGAGCAAAACATTTACAAACTAAATTCAACAACACATTGGAAAAAAAACATATAACATGATTTTAATTTCATTCTAAGAAAGCAAGAATGCTTCAGCATACAAAAGCCAATAAACTGTAACACAGCATATAAACAGAATCAAGGACAAAAATCACATGATTGTCACAACAGATGCAGAAAAAGCTATTGATAAAACTCAAACCCATGATGAAAGAAAGTAGGAATAGAAGAAATTATGGATACAAGGACTATAACTCAACATAATGGGTATATTTGATTAACCTGTAGGCAACATCATTCCAAATGGGGAAAGACTGAAATCATGTTTTGACAGAACTAGGGAAGCAAAGCCTAAGGTCAACCTGAATAGTCAAAGTTATCCTGAGCAAACGCAGTCATGTCGCAGCCACCGTGACAACTGATTCACAATTCTACCACAGGGCATGCACGGGGCCCACTCTGACATCCAGAGCAGCGGACGAAGACCCAGAAAAGCCCCACAGCCAGCGATGGCTGGTTCTGACAGGGCACCAACAACCTCTGGTAGAAAACAGCCTCTTCAACAAGTAGTGCTGAGAAACTGAGAGTTCTGCATGTGTCGATAAACAGAACTAGCCTCTTCTCTCTCACCCTTAAAAATTAGCTCAAAATAGATGAAAGATTTTAATGCAAGACTTGAAATTTTGGAACCACCACAAGAAAATACAGGAAAACCCTTTAAGATATAGGCATTTATAATTAAAAAAAAATAAACTCTAATGGCTCAGCAAATAATAAGGAATAACAAATGAAACTGTATCATATTACAAAGCCCACAAGTGGCTCATACCTGTAATCCCAGCTACTCAGGAGCCTCAGATCTGAGAATTGTGGTTCAAAGACAGCCTGGGCAGGAAAATCCATGACATTCTTATTATAATGATCCACCAAAAAGCTGGAAGTGGAGCTGTGGCTCAAGTGGTAGAGCACTAGCCATGTGCAAAAAAGCTCACGGACAGTGTCCAGGTCCTGCGTTCAAGCCCCAGGTCCAGCACAAAATAATAAACTTCATGTGATTCTGCTATGCCACTCTTGGGCATACATCTTAGGGAATAAGTCAGCACATGATTAGATGCCTGTACACCAGGTCTTCCACATTACTACCTACAATGGCCATACAATGCAATCAGCCCATCTGAAAATCAGCCAGTGAACAGGTAAAGGAAGCACGGTGTACGTACACCATGGGGTATTCCTTAGCTGTAATGAGGAACAAAATGAAGTCATTTGCAGGAAAATGGATGGAACTAGAAATGCCATTATGTAAAGTAAAATAAGCTAGACTGAGAAAGAAAAATATCATGTTCTCTCTCATACGTAGAGAGAGTGTCTCAGACTTATAATTCTAGTTAATCAGGAGATTGGGATCTAATGGTGCTGGTCCTGGTTCAAAGCCAGCTGTGTAGGAACGTCCATGTGACTCTTATTTCCAGTCAACCACCAAAATGCTGGTAATGGAGCTCTGACTCAAGTGATAGCTGCAGCCCTGTGCAAAAAAGCTAAAGAATAGGGTCTAGATGCTGCATTTGAGTTCTGATGCATGCATGAGTGTGTATGAGTGCACACATACACACAGCAAGACTGTAAAACAGGTGCTGTTTGGATGTGAGGACCAGTGGGAGAGGAGGGTAACTGGGTAGGGGGTGAAGGGGCAGAAGTATTCTACAGACATGAAAAGGTTAAGAAAAGGTTGAATTTGAGCAGGGCTAGTAACTGAATCTCTAGTCTGGTGCTCTGAACACATGTCTATTTTAAATAACAGGATGTTGTGGCTTGTTTCTGTCTCCGTTTGAAAGTGAGGGGAGACCCTCAGCGGTGAAATAATCAGGTCAATCACATCTCAACAAGTCATTCAGGAAAGACCGTATGACAGCACTTTGGGCTCTTGTGGACACCAGTGTGAAACCCTGGCACTTGTACAAACTAGCCATGACAACGCTCAGATGCAGCTCCAAACAATTTGTTCATCAAGAATCTCTCTCAGGTATTTCCATTCTCCCAAGTGGTTCCTCAACGCCCCCCTCAAACCATGCCAGGGGCCTCGAGAGGCCATCATATTGATGGCAAAGTGTCCACAGCGGCTCAAGGGCGAGGCCTGCACAATCCAGCAACACCGCCGCCTCCAGGCAGTGTTTATAACCTTTTAGAAAGCATTTTCTTGGAGTTTATACCGATCATTTTTATATAGATGGTATACATTTTTCCTTCATTTGAAAATGATTAATTTATATTGTAAAACAGGTATAGATTTTCACAAACCAAAATATCCATTTAAAATCAAATTTAATTCAATCCAAAACATGAAAGAATAAAATTATTCCCACTAGAAAATCTGACATTGCTGAGGGAATTAAATAAAATTCCAGGGTTTTTTTTCCCTATTTTTATCTCTTAGTCACTCTAATGTGAATAGTCCTAAGATTTCAAAAACATGTATGCAGAACTAATAATGCAAAACTAATGTAGGATAAAAGGAAACCACATAATCACCACCACCTACTGCCTCCCAACCCCAGCCCAAGCATTGACAACCAGCAGCAAAGTAGACTCCTCAATCTGGAAGAGAGACATTGTATCCTAAACTGCACACAGCTGTTCTGTAGTTAGAGAAGCTAAGCTATGCCATGCCCCCCCCACACACACACTATAAGCAGAATCGTACAACCAGAAATTACAAGCAAACAACACTCATCTAATCTTGCCTTTGCCCTTGATATAGTATTTGAAGGCATCAAAAAGTCATTCTCAAAAACAAAAAACAAAAACCAGACATTCTTATGAAAAAGAAGAGACCCTACAAGGGCTGAAGTGGTGAAGCAGAATATGATTCTCTGAGAAAAGTTTAGTCTCTAGAACTTGCTATCCTGCAGAACTGCACACTACGTGCAGAAGCACCAACCACAGCAGCCATACTTAAGTGCAGCCAGTCCAAACGGACTTTGTACAAAATACATGCCAAATTTAACTGGCAAACTATTGTATTAATAAAGTTCATGTTAATTACATGTTGAAATGGCAATATTACAGATATATTGAGAAAAGCATTAAAATACATTAAGAAAGAATTTCCCCTATTTTCTTCAATGTAGCCACTAAAAATGTAAATAAGGCTACATTTATGTCTTGTGCTGTATTTCTTTGGCATAGCTACTTAGACATTCTAAATAGAAGTATAGCTTGTCGAAAATTCCATTACATTACTTGGCTGAGAACTGGCATAAAGTAACACCAAAACACCAAACCTCTATTACACAGCCTAAGACAGTCCTCAAGTGTATATCCTGCTGGATATTTGACACTTGCACAGCAGTGAGAGGTGTAACTCTGAAGGTAAAAAGTGACCAGAAGGGAGGATATTGTAGGACATACTCTAAAAGCAGGAACTCAAGCTGACTCTAGCTCCATTTGTTTTCTGGTTCATGTGTGCAATTCTTACTTCAGAAAGCTCTATTTTCCTGACAGAAGTTACAGGAAAATCCATTAACAACTGAGACCATGCATTAACCAAAGAAATGACAACGTGATCTGAAGTCCAGCTAGCTTATCAATGGAAGGAAGGAGGAGATAGCATGAGCATTTAAAATCTTCCTCATGACCCAGCCTCTCCTTGCTCTGTATCTCCTCTCCCTCACTTCCTCCTCCTTGCCTTTCCTTCTTCTCCTCAGGTTGCCGGTTGCTGAGTATTTCCCATCCACAGACTCCTCCCCACAGCAACTGGCATCTCTGAGTATTTCCTGTCCACAGACTCCGCCCCACAGCAGTTGCATCTAGTATTTCCCATCCATAGACTCCTCCCCACAGCAGTTGCATTTCAGTATTTCCCATCCATCGACTCCTCCTCACAGCAGTTGGCATCTCTGAGTATTTCCCATCCACAGACTCCGCCCCACAGCAGTTAGTGTCTCTGGCACACCTGGTTTCTCTTTCTCTTTTGTGGCTGCTTTTGCTGTGTACTTCTTTTTTTTAAAAAAAAAAAAAAGTCATATCAAATGTTCATGAAGTGGACTTGTACTATGTTTTAATGATTCTTAACATTTTTTGACTTCTTTATAAACAAGATGCAAGAAGGATTTTTTTAAAGCATTCAAGAACATGAAAGTGCTTTTTTGCTTCTCTAAGACCCTTGGTTGGGTTGTTGTTTCCGTTCTGTCTTTCAGAGTTGGTGGCCTTCCCCTTTGGGCACTTCTCTGGTCTAGGCAATGAGATTCAAACCAAGCAACATCCATCTCAATCACTGGGATGGGCACTAGGCTGGCCCAGACCAGTCACCTCTGGGGGCTGAGGAGTTCTGATACAAAGGGGAGGCCTGGCTGATCTGTAGTCCCAGACTTGCACACATGTCCTTCAGAACCGCTTAAGTCCATGGACCTACCAAACAGTGTGTTTTGTTTTTTTAAAAAAATAAAAGTTAATGAAGCAAATGTTGAATTATTGCCTTTAATGTCTGAAAAAAGGAAATATTGAAGGACAAGATTGGTATGATTAATGAAAAGTACATTTCCAAGTGGTTTTCACAGAACCCCTCTCAGGCTAGGATGACATTTTATATTAAGAGTTTCTTGGAATGCATTTCCAAAAATAGTTCAGTAGAGAGTCATTTCTGGCTAAAAAAAGAGAAAAGAAAAACAACCCGTAGCCATCCAACTCACATGTACTGGTCAACACATATAAACAAGATACACAGTAGTTTTATATTCTGCTAAAAAGTGATAATGTGGTTAAATAACTGAATGTTGGTTAAGTACCAAATATTTTTAGTTAGGGAAAAGTTACAAGAAGTATAAACTAGATCTCTGGTGGCTTCCAGCTAGCACTCTTTCTGATCACTGCTTGTATTTATAAGGAGGTAGATTTCCAAAGCAATGGTATAAATCCATACAACTGTCTGTCAGGAATTAGATTGTTAATATATTGGACCAAGACTCAGGTACTACATCTGGTTACAGTCAACTATTTCAATTGGGCTAACAAATCAAAACACACGTTTTTGTTTTCTCACAGCTATGAACTCACAGAGCTTTTAGCAAATGTTTAACATGCATTCTTGCTATTATAGCATCCCTAATGTGCAAGATATTAAGCCAAAGAAAGAACATTTCTGGACTAGAATAGACAATACCTTTATTCAGAAACCGATGAAGTAATTAAAAAATAATCACAGCAGAAGTTATTAGCATAAAAATCAATGTTACCAATAGTCACATGCATGCCAAAAGATAAATGCACAGAGAATGAGAATAATTACCAATCATACCTTATTATGTGTCTGAGTCTGTCCAACCAGTATGAGGATGTTGGAAGAGATGATAGACAGGCAGAAGTTAATCAGAATTATGGACCTCTCAGAGCGTATATACCTAACCAGAGAGAGAAAGAGAGCTCAATTTCAGTTGAAAAATTCTGTATTGTGTAATTGGTGGATCTTATCTGGACAAGAGTTTATAGCAGTAACTATAGGGGAAATTCTGTTTTCAGAAAAATATTTCTTGGGTATCCAGTTTTAAAGTGCATGACAAGAAGTTCTTAAGCTTAATTTTCCCTAGCAAATAGATTAGATTATAGTATGGCATTTCATAGCTGACACAGCCTATTACACAGCTGATCATGGTTAAAATTTTTTTACTAGAAAGCTAAAACTTCTTGGAAATACATCAGTTAATATAATTACATACATGCATATATACACACACATATAAATATATGTATAAAGGAGATCTAGTATTTTCATATGCACTACCAATCAAACCCTAAGAACAGAAAGTCAAACCCACATAGACTCTGAGGTGCCACTCTTGTGCATGAGGAGACTGTTGTTAATTTTGTGACACTGCAAACACCATCAGCTATTCAGGGATTTTCATGAGGCCAGCACATTACTAGAAATTATGTAACTGGAAACATGTTAACACAAAGGTTCAGACACGTGCACACACACACACACACACACACACACACACACAGATGCTCTTATCTCTAAAGTTGAATCCATTCTATAAATGATAGCTCACTGCAGAGTTGAGCATTCTTGGTATCTTCCACATTTCATCCTGATGAAAAAGTACTTACTCTGTTGTACAATTTTAAAGTGCACCAGGGCTGTGCACTGTAGAGAAAACTACTCAGAATCCAAGGTCTACCAGCTGCTCATCCTGGCAGGGTGCTGTTTGACTCCCCTGCAGTAAACCACTAAGAGACAGTAACTATAGAGAACATGTGCTTGCTGTGTTCAGCCAGTTCAGTTTGTGTTAGAACACGGAATCACACGTACACACACACACACACACACACACACACACACACACACACACACACACACACACACACACACAGGTGTGGGCTTCCTCTACAATGCAGATGGTGGAGACAAGGGTTTGGAGGCACTCTTGGGAGAATGAATGAATCAAAGTGCGCATGCTCTCTCTGTGTCTCTATTTTTTGTTCCCCTCCTTTCTCTGTCCCATGCTGTCACTGGAAAATATCCAGACAGAAGTCTTCTATTCCATCACAGATTTCAGAAATGAAAGCACTCCCCATCAGATTTTTTTCTTATCAAAATACAGAAAAGATTTTTAAAATACAAAATAAATTTTCTCTCTTCACAAAAGAAACCCAAGGAGGACTGGCTTAGGCCAGCTCTTGGGTCAATGCTGCACTACTAAAAGCTGCACAGGAATGAAAAACTTCTGAGACACACCTGTGCTAACAAGCCACCATGTGCACACACAGCATGGGCTTTTTGGGTTCTTTGGTACAAACATGGAAACTCCTAATAACTCTGACAATTTAAATATCCTTAATAATTCCTGCCCTGAAAACAGTAAACTCTCATAATGAAGAACAATTATTTTAATATTAAAATTAATTATAAAATTAATTTAGAAATTCTTAACTGAATTTAAAATTCTTAAATAAGGCATAAAGACTGTCAGGTCTTTCCAGATAGGAACATCACCTTTTGGAACAATAATAATGTAAATATTCAGAATAATTATCCATGTACTAATATAATACCTGCATCATCAGATGGATATAAAATGCTTAACATTTAAAGTGTCAAAGCTATTGGAAGTCTGGACATACAGTTTTACCTCCATTATCAATATATGAGTAGGCATCAGAAACCTCAGAGGCCTAAGTCTAACGAAATCACTAGAAAACTTATATTTTCACAGGTTCTAGAAAAGAAGCTATTTCAAATACCTCAGAAACAAACAAACAAAAAAATCAACTATTTCATCAGGTTTACGAGTTTTGTGGCTTCTTTAAACAAATTTGTCAAATCTGCTTTACTGCAAACAACCAAGAGGCTTTTCCTGGGTCATGGTCGATTGTGGTGGGAGGGCCTTTTCTGGGACGCACTGAAAATGCACGGAGGCCACATTTCTATGGGAGAGAAACTAACAGTACTCTTGGACTCCATAGCAACGGAGATTAGCAGAAACCATGTGCAGACTGAAGGTGAACTACACAGGCGCCGTCCTTAGCGGTATGCAACTTGCTGAAGGCTACCATCCCACCCCGCGGGAGATTGGAACCAAAGTATATGTGAACTGATGTGTGCCCCAGACCAATGCAGGGCTCAGTGTTGGGTGCTATGGTAATAAGCAGGTGGGAGGCCCTGGCGCCCCCACTGGTGTGGTGTGGGCAGCTGCGGCTGGCTGGGGGTCACCCACCTCCACAGTGCTGCGTAGACCACCGCCAAGGTGATCAGGGCCAGGCAGGAGAGGCCGCTGCCCACGATCAGAGTCACCGAGGGCGTGCCAGAGGATTCCATGATCTGCAAATGACACACAGCAGACAAGAGAAGGGGAAGAAAGCATTACTGGGAGATGAATTTAAATGATGTCTAGACTCAGCAAAGCCAAGTTCTCACTCAAAAATGTCCTCGCTAGTTGTTCTAGGTTACCAGATGCTAATCCACAGACGGCCTCAGTTCACCAGCTCAGGCTCCCACATGACTAACACCAGCGACTCCCTCGCTCCCCCTCTGAGTCTACAATCCTTGGCTATGATTCACTGCCTGGGTCGAGCTCTCTAAAATAAACACTCCAACTTGGTCAGCATTCATCTGTTCAATTTTGTACAGCTGAAAACCGAAGTAACATTTATTTTTCTTCAACTAAGTGAAGTTCAGACGTTTCACAGTTTGATTCTTGGCTAAGTTTATCTTGGTATGTTCATTGACAAGTCTTCTATCACCCAACTCTTGCATGTAGATATTAAAAGATTCTCAAACTTTCTGACTTTCCACAAGTTTGTTCTGAGCCCACTATTCTCACAATAAATTTTGCTTACTCGGACTCTAAATATTCTGTAGAAATACAATACTATAACTTAAGACTTTCAACTTTAATTTCTGATTTGTTTTTCTATAAGCAAAATATGTGGAGATAATTTCTATGATGCCAATACCAGTCTCCCCAAACGTGACCTTGAAGACTAAGCCTTCCGTCTTTAAAAGCGCATATACTGACCTAAAAGGTTCCTTTGCTCAGACACTCACGTGATGGGAACTAATGAAAATTTTTCTTGTATTGGAATTCTGAAGGGATACCCTAGAATATTCAATATGTCCCAGAGGCTTAGATAGGGGTACCAAATGAAGACAGAAAATCCCCTCTTCTCATATTGTTCCAAAATGCTTTGGGCGAGGCCATTGTCTCTCTTTCGGGAACTCCTGCTGCACACCCTGCACACTTTTAGGGCGCGGCGTCGCGGTTCCAGACAGCCCTGCTTCCCTGCGAACTTCCGCTGGTTAAAAATACAGCTCTGTCTCCAAGGATACCCTCGGAAAGCCCGCGCCGAGTCTCCGGTGCCGGGACGCGCTGGGCTGAGCTGGGCTGCGGTGCCCGGGGTCTTCGCCCCGCCGCCGGCACCGCACCCCCGGGCAGCCCCCCAAGGAGAGGTGAAGTTGGCGTTCTTTGTATCTGAAACTTGCAGCATTCAGGAAGGGCAGGCGTGCATCTTGCAGCCGGGCTGCAGGGGCGCTGAGGGGGGGGGGCGTGCAGCAGAGGGGGCGATTGGGGGATCGGCACCCCAGCTAGAGCGCACTTCCCGAAGCCCCGTGGCTGGGGAGGCCGCCCGCGGGCGCTGCGGCCCGGGCCTGGCGAAGGCCGAGCCAGGCCCCCAGGCCCCCAGCCCCCGGTCCCCGGCCCCCAGCACCCGCTTCCCTTTGTTACTCACTATTTCTCTGGGTTGCTGAGCCAAGATGGCGAAGGTGGAGAGGCGATCACACAGGCATTTCGTGTGGGACGCATCGGTGAGCACCGTCCGGCATCCCCGCGTGGACCACGCTCCCGACGACTGGTTCCTGCGGGCAGAGGGCAGACGGTGAGCCGGCGGCGTCCGGCCGGGACCGATCCGAAGCGGGCGTCGCCGCGGAGCCCGGCCGACCAAGCTGGGGACGGCGTGCGGAGCTGTCCAGCGCCCGCGGTGCTGAAGCCGGGGCGCGCGGGGACGCCCGGGCCGGCTCTGCGCCCTGCGCCCCGGCTCCCCGCCCGGCTGCAGATTGCGGGCTCGGAACGCGGCGGCTTCCCCGGCGGAAGGTTCCCGAGGCCCGGGGCTGCCCCGCGCCGCGCCGCTCCGCCCGCCGCCCCTCGGAACCCGCGGCCGAGAACAGCTCACCCGGGAACGCGCGGCAGCGGCCCCGCCGGCTCCTCGCCGCCCCGCCGCGCCGGCCGCGCGCGCTCCGCTCAGCCCCGCGCTCCGCTCGGCCCCGGCATCGCGGCCCGCGGCCTCTCGGGGCGCCGCTCACGCCAGCCCGGCCCGCGAGCGCACCCGGAACCTGGAGCCCGCGGCCGAGGCCGGCGGCGCGGGCGGGGCGCGGGCCTGGCGCGGCCTCTTCCGCCTAGCCATCCACACCACCCAAACCCTCGGTGCCTCCGCCGCCCCGGCGGAACAATAAAGATGGTCTCCGCCGGGGTCTCCTTGGAGGAGGGCGGGGGCGCCGGCGCGGCCCGGCCGCTGGATAGGAAGAGGGCGGCGAGCGGAGCGCGCGCCGCGGCCAATCAGCGCGGCGCTCCTCACACGTGCTCGGGCGGCCCGCGCGCCGCCGCCGCTGCCGCGGCCGGGCCGAGCCTGGGCCGGACCCGTGCCCCGCGTCCGCGCGAGCTCCGGGCCCGCTCCCGGCGCGGGGACCCGGCCAGCCGCCGTCGCGCACAGCGCCTCTCCTCCCCGTGCTGCGGACGGTCGGACGCTGCCTTCCATCCATTCTCTGGGCGCCGGCTGGCCCAGGGCGTGGAGCGGCCTCGCGCCACCCCGCGCCGGCACCCGCATCCCCCGGCCCGGCCTGCGCACTCGAGGCTGGCGCTCCACCACTTGGACCGTGGCTTCGCTTCTGGCCTCCTATGGCTCGGAGGAGATGAGCGCTCAGGGACTCTCCTGCCAGGACTGGCTTTGAACTCGGATCCTCAGCCCTAAGTGTCCCGAAGAGCCAAGATTGCAGGCATGAGCCGCCAGTGCCCGGCACAGGACACATGATTAGCCGTCCAGCATAACGAACACGATCGCCACTTGGTATCTATGAGTGACATTTTAAACATCAGAGTTGGTAACGTGGTACACTCAATTGCGATTTACTTTTAAAAGAAAGCACTGTACTGGCTGGGAAGGTGGCCCAGTGGTAGAGTGCTAGCCTTGAGCAAAAGAAGCTCAGGAACAGTGCCCAGGCCCTGAGTTCAAACCCCAGGACTGGCAAAATAAACAAACAAATAAATAAAATGAATACATACATTCAAGAGGGGAAGAGCCCTTCTGGGAATCTGAGGCAAGACACAGACACATCAGGAGATCAGAAGCTGTGGAGCCTGAGGTATGAGAATGTACAGCTAGGGGCTGGGAAGTTGGCTCAGTGGTAGAGAGCTTGCCTCGCATTCACGAGGCCCGGGGTTCGATTCCTCAGCACCACACAAGCAGAAAAAGCCACAAGTGGCACTGTGGCTCAAGTGGTAGAGTGCTAGCCTTGAACTAAAGAGCTGAGGGACAACACCCAGGCCCAGAGTTCAGAAAAAAGAAAGCACTGTATTTTCAGAGTTAGATGAAATTATACCTAATTTTACATACTTATAAGTATTGACCATTTCAAAATTGCATAATCTCTTTTTCTTTCTCATAATACCTGGCAATCATTACTTTCTACCTACCTACTATCATCTTTCTTTCTTTTCCTTTTTTTGTGCCGGTACGGGGGCTTGAACATCAGGCCAGGGAGCTGTTCCCTACTTTTGTTACTAAAGGCCGGTGCTCTCACTTGAGCCACATCTCCACTTTCAGCTCTCTGCTGATTAGTTGGAGGTTAGAGTCTCGTGTACTTTCCTGCCTGGGCTGGTTTCAAAGTCCGGTCCTCAGACCTGAGCCTCCTGCATAGCTGGCATAGGGCAGTGAGCCACCAGTGCCTGGCTCTTCTCAAGACTAACATGAGTCATGCCATCAAGCGAAGTGTATTCCACAGCAGTTCTGCCTCTCCACTGCAGGACACACATTTACAGCACACTCTTACCTTCTTGTGATAGTTAAGGCCAAATGAAAAACCTGTATCACAGCTGATCAGAGACCAGAGATGGAAGATGCACCAAAGAGAATCCGATAAGCTTTAAAATGCAGCACTCCCCTCATCCCTTCTGCCCGGAATTCCCCTCCATGCAGAGTCTGCAACTGCAGGATGGAATCCAGGACTTGTATTTTCCAAGTGGTGCAGTAATGCCCCACAAAACCAACTCAAGATCTGAACAAAAACACAAGACTGTAAATATACCTCACAGAAGTTACTTTGGCTGGCACTGAACTTTTGATACAAAGTCTGTGAAGTTGCTAGACTCTAGAGATGAGGCACACTCATTTTACATGATGGCTTTAGAGAGCTGGCCCCTTCTACTTTACTCTGCAAGCCGCTGCTCTGAGCCCTGCCGCTCCTTCCCTCCCTCTTCCCAGACACCCTGCACCAAGTGCTTCCAGTCAGGCCCTGGTGCCACACACCTGTAAGCCCAGCTCCTCAGAAGGCTGAGATCCACAGGATCATGATTTGAAGCCAGCCCAGGGGGGAAGTCTCTAGGAGACTCCCTCTTCAAAATAATTAGCAGCCGGGCGCTGGTGGCTCACGCCTGTAATCCTAGCTACTCAGGAGGCTGAGATCTGAGGATCGTGGTTCAAAGCCAGCCCGGGCAGGAGAGACCTTGAGACTCCTATCTCCAATAAACCACCAGAAAACCGGAAGTGGCGCTGTAGCTCAAGTGGTAGAGCGCTAGCCTTGAGCTGAAGAGCTGAGGGACAGCGCCCAGGCCCAGAGTTCAAGCCCCATGACCGACAAAAAAAAAAAAATAATAATAATTAGCAAAAAATCTGGGCTGGTGGTGTAGAGCACCAGGTGAACAAGCAAGCATGTGGCTGGGAGTTAAAACCTAGAAGCCAGAGGAGAAACATTTCTAATTTTCATGTACTTTTCCCAAGGCTTCAAATACGGCCTTAACTTTCTTCAAAGTTATTATCCCTTCAGTGACTTTATCTGGCTAAGCTAACGTATGTTAATCTAGGAGATCCTGGGCACAGCCTGTCATGCCTTTCTGAGCACAACAGGGGATGTGTAGCATGAGTAATGCATCCAGTAGAAGGCACCAGAAAATGGAACAAGGAATGGGGGAAACGATCTTGAAAGTAGGGATGACTTCAAGAGCTGAAAAAGTATGGTGTCATTTTGATGCTAAAATTTATTTTATTTCATGTCTTTTGATATTTTATGATGACATAGAGCTCTTGTAAATTAGTTTTTCAATCGCGAGCATGAATAACACTATTATCACAAACCCTAGAGTTGCCTGTGTTTTCCGGCTTCTCACGGCGTATCCCTACTGACTGGCGTGCTCCTCGGGCCTGGTACCCGGGGCTGATCAATTTCAGGGCTGTCTTGTAAGGCAAAGGATGACTGGCAGAGCAAACGGGAAGCAAGGCCGCTCACACAGACCATTCTAGAAGTCACATTATTCTTCCCATGTCATAATTCTGAGTGCTGTAATAAATGGTGTATCTGTAAATTATTCTTATTATTAAGTCTAGGTTGCTGACAACAAGACAAGCAGATGCAATGAAATATGTATGAAAATTAAAGATATAACAAGAATAATAGACTGACAGTGTCAGAAGCAGACAGAACAGTTGTGTAGGAATATACATTATACTAAGTCATATATTTCTTTTCATAATGTCTTTCTGGCATTACACATGCGTCCTATTTCCAAAATAAATTTTAAATACAGCTGTGCCTGTAAAGATTCCATACGTTCAGAAAATTCTTTGTGGGTTATTAGCTGTCATCTGACCATTTCCCCTAATTTAAAGGAGGAAAGGAATGTTTCTGTCCCAAGCTTTCAAAAGTATTTATCACAAATATTCTGTAAGATCTGGCACTTTCCAGTTGACTCTTTATGTGAAGGCTTTACCCAATTTCTAGTCAGTTACATGGTAGCTTTTTTTGCTGTGTATTAGTTGTTCTTATTTCATGTAGCTTTAAGTAATATGGCATTAATCTATATCTCCTAACTAGCATTTAAACTTAAATGATACAACTAAATTGAAATTATTTGCTTACTCTGATAAAAAAAGTTTAATAAAAATTTTATAACAAAATTTATAGTAACACATTTCAACCATTCCAAGAAATAATATTTTTAATCTTTTGGAAAATCAATACATGTAGATCTATCACTTCAGTCATTCTTTTATAAAACTGGCCACTCTTCTCATTAATTAAAAGTATATAATATGTTTACTATGAGTTACAAAATTGGGCACGTAGATTGAATAAGTGGATTTAAAAGAATTTTATTTATAGTTTATTATATTTTCTCACATAAATAAATGCAAATAATTACTTCTTAATTATAGTAATTCTAGGGATCAAGTGAGTCTATATCATTTTAAAGCATCTATTCCCAAGTAATGGTGTATATTTTTCCTTGTAAATAAGAGATTTGGGAAGTGCAGATGAGGACACAATCCCCCTTTTGAGTAGAATGTCTTTGGGTGAAATCTGCACTGCAAATCCTAACCACATTGCTACACGCAGCAATGGCTACTCTGTGAGAAGAAATGAATCATAGAATTAGAAAATTTTGCTATATGTCACTTTAATGGCAGTCTGGGCATTGGATTTGAATACTTGCTATACATTAAAATGACCAGGGGAGCTTTCAACAGTTAACGTGGGGCAGGACTTGAGCAGGGCCCCCTGTCTGGTCTTCTCTGGGTGACGGGATGTGGCCAGGGTTCAGAACCACGGGCCTGTCCCCACCACGTAGCCTTGTGGGAAAGGAGTGGATGTCAGAGTGAGAAGCAAGCCAGTTCCAGACTTGGGGTGTTTTTGATACTCATTTTCACCACAGTGTGTTTTGGAACCATGTAATAAACGTGCTATGTGAGGTTCTACAGAGTTCAGATCTAGAAAGTAAAACAGCAGCCACATTCTGTTCTCATCAGGAAGGTTTGAAGCCGCCATGGAGCACATTCATGTCTCTGGGGGGGAGGGACTCAGAAGCCGGTGCTTTCCCAGCATGCACCGCTGCCGTCCACTGTGCTGGGCTTGGCGGTCAGTGACCTCCTCATCCCCCCACAGTGGCTGCACCAGGCTGGGGCTCTGCGCCTCCATCTCCTCCCCCCCACCCCCAACACTCCAAGGCCAGTTCTGCTTTCTGCCAACACCACAGCCTGGCTGATGAATCCAGCTCACGCCACTCCATGCCACACAGGAACTTACGAGCTTTTGAGAACAGTGTCCTCTACACTAATATCCAAATTGCTGGGTAGTGTTTTTGGGTTTTTGGTTTTTTTTTTTTTGGTGTTGTAATGGAAGGCTTTTTCATCTTGGTTCTAATTCACTTCTTCCCCTTGGCGGGAAGCACATAACCCAGAATATCAGTGCTCTTAAGAGATATATGTATTTGCTCTTCGTCTCCAAATATCATGTGATGATGAACTCTGCGGATGATGCTCCAGCAGTTAGGCCTCAGTCAAGACCCGTTCCTTGAGCACTCTTCAACCACAGCTCAGGTACAGGTCACAGAAAATTAAATAAATACAACTGGTTTGTTTCTTTAGAGAAACTGAAAGCTTGATTGGAAAGACTACAAAGATTCTAAGCATATGTTTTCTGTCGTAATTCTGCAAGTGAATCTGGAAAATGCTGTCAGCTTTTCCCTTCCATGCCAACCTCAAAGGCTGAGTGCCTCCACTCTGGCCACCTCCTCTCAAGATCCACATGTCAGCACTTCTTCTACTCCAACTCCAAAGCCCTCACAGTGTTCTATGCGTGCCCGTGTGTACTCATGCCTGTCATGTTCTATGCGTGCCCATGTTGCTCTACATGTGCCCGTGTGTACTTGTGCCTGTCGTGTTCTATGCATGCCCGTGTTGCTCTACGTGTGCCCATGCTGTTCTACAACATGCCCGTGTTGTACGTGTGCCTGTGTTCTTGGTCCCTGGTTTTCCCTGTGTTCTGACACGTGTCCTTCCACTCTTCATTTGTAACCACAACAAGCTCTTCAATGGCTCTCCTTTTGGCTATCCCATTGGTGCCGTGTGCTCTTCAAAGTTATTTTCATTGCATGTTCCTCTCATGCCAGCCGGCCCTGCAGAGTGGGGGCACAACAGCCCACACTGGAGATGCCCCGCTGCCCGGAGGGCAAGTCAACTCCGTCTCCACTGGGTTCCAGGGGAGGCCTATGGCCGGACAGGAAGGTGCCATGGACAGTGGACATGGTGCGTGGCTTTGCATGGGGTCTAAGAGGTCTCTGCTCCCAGGAGCATTGCAGTGATGTGTGGTGATGTGTGCAGTGGCTGGGCTGGGCTCTCGGAGAGTGAGGACTGGTTCCACTCACCTGACCTGAGCTGGCTGTGGCCCATCGTCAGGTCCAGGGATGGATGCTACCCATGCAGAGCCAGCCAACAGCAGAGCCGCAGAAGGGCGAGCCAGGGAGATAGCTCTTTTAAACTTCTTTAAACCCTTGGCTCCTGAGGGTTTGTTCTACAACGTATGGCAGACTCCCATACCCCTGCTGCCCTGGCTCTGCGTGGACACCTCATGTGGAAAAGGGAATTTAAACTAATCTACATACTGAAGTGTACATTCGTTTTCCATTTCTGCTGGTCTCAGGCCTGACCTGAACGTTTCTGGCTAAAGACTGGTCCTCTGCCACTTGAAGCATGGCTCCACTTTTGGCTTTCTGCTGGTTCACTGGAGACAGGAGTCTCATTCACTTGCCTGACTGGGCTGCCTTTGAACTGTGGTCCTCAGAGCTCAGCCTTCTGCTTAGCAAGGATTACAGGTAGGAACCGCCAGTAACTGGGTTGTGCATTATCTCCTTAGACATAATACTATTGAACAGCTAATAGACAATGGTATAATGTCAGCAGAACTTTTAAATAGGGAAACAATACTCTTGTGTGGCTCATTTTATGGCGATATTTCCTCCATTGCCACGATCTGGAACCAAACACCCAGTGTCATATACCAGGTATGCTTGTGTTTTTAAGTTCATGCTTTGTGTGTCTTCAGCTTACCAGAATGTAAGTATGGTTAGGATGGGGATAGGAGTACATTCACTGCATAGTCTGACTGTAAAGCAGTTTGACATACATAGGGATGGATGTATACCCAGGAGAGGTGTGGACTTGAGAGAGCTGGATGCACATATTCATTTATGCACATACTCATTTATGAATATTTTTGTCATCATTTATGATGGTATGGGCCTTGTGGTAGATTTTGCTGTGGGCGTGAGGGATTTCTGCTGTGCCTTTTAGAGCTCAAGGGCTCCGGTGGAACTCAGCTTGCAGGTGCAGTACTTTGGCTTTGTTGTCATAAAATACACATTAACACCAAGAATACGCCACTCTTGGGGTCACTGAACATCGCTTACAAGAATGGTAGCACCACTTTATTGCCAGTAACATCTTTTTTTTGTTATTGCTTTAAATAAGAAATAAAAGAATGGAAGTATGGGAAGGAATTACATTAAGGAAGCCAGTCTACCACGTTATAAATATGTATAAATACCTTCACTATGATTTATTAATAATTAAAGGTTAAAATATGCTAGCTGCCATCATTAATTATGGAATAGGCAAATAATAATAATAAGAGTAATGAAAATAACAGCTAACATTTATTGAGTGTCTACTCACTGCTGGGTGCTGTAGTGGATACATAAAATAAAAAAATTTAACAAACAACCTTAAAGTAGGATTTGGGGCATGTGCCTGTAGTCGCAGCTACATGGGAAGCTGAGTTGGAAAATCATTTGAGCTCAAGAGTTCAAGACCAGCCCAGACAACACAGGGAGACCCAGTCTAAAAAAAAATTTATTGCCGGGTGCTGGTGGCTCATGCCTGTCATCCTAGCTACTCAGGAGGCTGAGATCTGAGGACTGCAGTTCAAAGCCAGTCTGGGCAGAAAAGTTTTTGAGACTCTTATCTCCAATTAACCACTAGAAAACGGGAAGTGGCACTGTGGCTCAAGCAGTAGAGTGCTCACCTTGAGCTGAAGAGTGCAGGGACAGCATCCAAGGCCAGAGTTCAAGCCCCACGATGGACCAAAATATATCTATATCTATATCTATATAAGTATATATAGATATAGATATACATATATTTTGTAAATCTTTAGACTAAATGTCAAGGTGGACATTGCCGCTGTATTTCCCTATGGGTGACTGAGATAAACGGAGCATCTGCATCACGCAGGATTATTAGGACTCTAGAGACGAAAGCCCAGAGTGGACGGGTGTCTGAACATCTCCATCTACCTAATATGTTCCTGCAAACCGGGGCTTGCTATCTTTGGTGCTATTATTTTGGGTTGAAAAACCTAAATGGAGCCAAGAGATGGAGACTTCCCGAAGGACAGCCAGCTGATGGAAGGCTGTGCCAGGAGCTGAGGTGGCAGGATCTGGAGCAGAGCCCCCTCCTGCTTGCCCTGACTGCCAGCGGGCATGGAGGGCAGAGGACTGGGCCAAAGTAGGGAGGTACAAGGACAGTACTCTAGGGGAATGAGCAGGGAGGACCGTGGTGTCACAGAAAGATGACAGGAGGGACTCACACACAAGTGACTGGCAGCAAGTCCAACAGGACAGTAAGAAGATGCAGCCTGAGGAGACCCTGGGGAAAACTGAAGAGTGTGCTTGTACCCGAGGGGGTCAGCCCTCCATCAGGCTTCACCAGCGAGGTTCCGCCACTGGTCCAGGGTAATGAGATGTTCACATGAAAAGGGAGAGCCTGACGTCTGAGGGCCCCAATCAGCTCAAATGTGCACAGAACAGCCCACCAATTACCTTAGCTCCAATTAACCAGCAAAAAAGAGACACATTGAGCTGTGGCTCCAGTGGTAAAGCACCAGCCTTGAGCAGAAAAGCTAAAGGACAGAACTCGTGATCTGAATTCAAGCCCCAGAACTAGCACCAAAAGAAAAAAGAAAAAGAAAATCTCTTGAGAAGCAGAAAGGCATGGTTGCTTTCAATAGGCTAAAAGAATAGTCAGTATAAGGTTTCATTTATATCACTCAAAATTTTTGGTTCCCAGAAATTTCCAAAAGTTTAAATCATTAAACAAAACAAAAAACCTGTAATATAGCCTGGGAAGAAAAAAAAGAGAGAGGCAATATGAAATATAGGTATCTGGGAATAGAATTTTAAATGGATTTGGAGATGATGGTTACTATATATTTTAGGTAACTGGTGAATTATGTATGACATGCTTAATAAAACAACCAAATATGTTTTAGCTCTTTATAACTAGATTAAAAAAGATTTTTAAAGTTGTTCTTTAGCATTGTCAGGGGCTAGTCCTAAATTATTATCATTTTTATCTATTTTTCCCAAAAGAGTTTAAAATGTCTAACACTGGATATTAATTATTCCCCAAATCACAAGACAATTCATTCTATTTAGATTTTTTTCATTTAAAAATCAATCTATCTGAGGCAGGTAACCAATTTTTAGTCTGGTGTAATGTGCAAGACATATGATCCTGAGAAAGCAGAATTATTGAAATAACATAGAGCAAATGTAAACATGCTACTTTCCACACTATTTTTCAGTTCTCAAGATACAATGCTAGTTCTGGGATAGAGATAGACCTTTGTAAAGTGCATGCTAGGCCTGGCTAACTTCACATCAATTTGCTCATCTTCTGCTTCTAATGGCTAAGATTAATCTAAAGTACACAGAAAAATACATATAGAAAATGGATTGGACATATATTCAAAAATAATTAACTTTATAATCATAATTTAAAATAATGATTGTCTCAGAGTACTGAATCATAGATACAGTTTTATTCACTCCTCTGTAAGTTTTTGTGTTTTTCTAGTTATCCCAAGTAACAATCTTACCTCTATTACCAGAAAAGATTTATTTTGAGATTTAGAAAATGAAAGAATATCAAGCTAATGAGCGTTGGATTGTTATTTTATACTTTGTATCCATAGCATAGGAATATTTCTCCTTAGATAACTTTTATAACTTGAACCCAGCAAATGGAAATATTTGTCTTAGAAGGAAATCTACATATATTTTTCAACATGCATGTGTCTTTATATGTGATTTAAGAATATCCTCATTTGTATGTGATCTAGGAATATCCAGGTTTGTATATCGTCTGGGAACATCTGTGTTTGTATGTGATTTAGGACTATCCACGTTTCAGGTACACTTGGCTTCCAAGTCCTGGGTCATTGCATTGCTTTGTCCTGTGTGTGAAGGTATTTTCCTCAGACCACAATGCATCATGGTGCACTGAAGTGGATTAACAATGGCTTCATTCCCTGATAAACATCCATTTTTATTATCATTCACTAATTATTAAGAGACTATAATACTGTACAATCTCTTTCTGCAGTTATACAAATATTCTTTTCTGAGTTATGGTGATAAGGTAGTTGATAGTTAACATCTGTCTATCAACATCTATCTATGATCTACTTTCTATCATCTACCTACCTACCTACCATTTCTCCCTCTCTGTCCCTCCCTGTTTTTCTCTCCCTCCCTCCCTATCAATATTTGGGGAGCAGAGTGCAATCTGCACTCAATGCCTTGCATCCCCAAGGCAAGGCACTCTTTCCCCACACTCGCCCTGTTTTGCGGGTCATTTCGGAGGGCAAGGTGCACTCCCGGACGGCCGTCTTCCCATCGCTGCCGGCACAGGCATGCACCAGTGTGTGCGTGCAGCTCCTCTGTGTGCAAATCAGGCCTTGCTGACTTTTCTGCCTGGACACTGCAGGTGAGAGCCCCCGGCACTGGCTTGTAATCGATATCTTTGTGATATAACCATTACATGGAAGACATTCAAAAGAGTTCATATGTAGTCCTAAGCACACAGATGAAGGTTGACCATTCCTCGTGAAACTTTATGCTAAGTATCTTGGAAAGAGATAATAATCGTTGAGACTTTTTCCGATTCTTAATGCCTCTAAATCAAATCAATATACCCTAAGCATTTCCTATGAAGAGTATTGCTAAAGCATTTGTAACATCTTTGTGAAACTTCTATCTTGGAGATCCAATCCCCTTCTACTGCTAAGGCTTCATGGTAAAAAACAAATCCCAACCAGGGAAATAATCACTAAGTAAGCATTCAGTTATCTAATTATATTAATTATATTTTGTACCTCTCGCTTGTTTTGAGAGGAGCAACAGAGAAGGGCTTAGCTGTAAAGCCACCCAGCCATGCTCTGGGCAGCAGTCCATGGGTTCACTCCTCTTTGAGTTAAAAATGGTGAAGCTGGATGCTGGTGGCTCACGCCTGTAATCCTAGCTACTCAAGAGGCTGAGATCTGCAGATCGCAGTTCAAAGCCAGACCCTGCAAGGAAAGCCCATGAGACTAATTAACCACCAGAAAAGTGAAAGTGGTGCTGTGGCTCAAGTGGTAGAGCACTCGCCTTGAGCTGAAGAGCTGAGGGACAGCGCCCAGGCCCAGAGTTCAGGCCTCACAACCAAGAATAAATAAATAGATAGATAGATAAATAGATACATAAATAAATGGTGAGTACATGCCTATATCCTACCCCAAATTGGAAAAAGAGGTCTCAATAATGTTCTGTTGGGACAAGATACTGAATCAGTAACAATTAAAACTTATTTAAATCATTGAAAATTCTGATGGGCCACACATGCATGGTTTTGATATCAGTATTACTTTCAAGAAATAGAAATTTAAAACCTTGCGTTAAGCATACTTCAAAACTGTGATTTATCATTATTTACAGAGGAAATGCAAAAAAAGACATTTACTTTGTTTAAATGGCTACTGGAAGGAAATGACAGCCCTGGGGCGGGGCAGAGGGGAGCTCTGAGGATGAGGCCCATTTACCTGTCATTTAGGCACTATGTGTGATTTGGGGGCCCTGGAACAAGGAGAGAGGAAATGGGGGTGACCACAGCAATGGAACAAAGTGTGATGGTGTACCAAGACGTAGAATATATATGAAGTGAAAACCTGGACTCCATTAAAATATGAACAGACTCATTTGTCACCTTCAGCCAAATGCTTCCAAATCATGTATTTCTTTAAGTGCACATATGAATTTTGTATGGTCCCAATGTGACTCATTTGCAACCAATAAATTCTCTTTCTTTCCTTCCTTCCTTCCTTTCTTTCTTTTTTTCTTTTTGATGCCAATCTTGGCATTTGAACTCAGAACCTGATCACTGTCCCTGAGCTGTTTTGCTCAAGGCTTCAGTGGTTTAAAAAAAAAAAAAAGAAAAAGAAAAGGAAGGGGAAAAAAAAGCTTTTTACTAGTTAATTGGGGTCTCATGGACTTTCCTGCCCAGGCTGGCTTCAAACCATGATCCTCAAACTTTAGCTTCCTGATAAGCTAGGATTACAGGCATGAGCTTGAATTCTTTAGAAACAAATCAAATATCTCAAAACTGCAATTTGAAAGTGTAAAAGCTTGCTCAGTGGCAGCCATGCTGTAAATGGTTTGTACTAATTCACAGCTAGAGGTGAGTTCAACTCCCAGATCAAAATACTGGAGAATTTGTGTGTGTGTTGTGTACTGGGGCTTGAGCTCAGGGACCTGGAGCTGTCCCTTAGCTTTTTGACTCAGGGCTGATGCACTACCACTGGAGCCACAGCTCCACTTTTAGCTTTTCCCCCCCAAAATTTGGTTTATTATTTATTTTTATCTTTAGGTAGTTTTGCAAAGGAGCTGCGGTTGAACAGAGCAGTTTTTGAATGCAATGTACCAGTGTCACCCCTCTCAGTACTCTCAACCACCTCCCCTCACTTCGCTTAATTTGGTAGATACACATTTGATTCCTGACTGCATTCCCCCTCTTCTCCTCTTCATTCATCTGTCCTTGTTCTTTTGAACCTACACCCCTTTCAATGCCTGCTTCCTTGGTGTTTTATTTTGTTGAACTTTGCCTTTCTCAGGAAATACCCTCTTTGAGATCTCCCTTGACTCTACCATGCTGCAGTTAAAAGATCTGTATAGGCTGGGAATGTGGCTTTGTTGTAGAATGCTTGCCTAACATGCATGAAGCCGAGTTCGATTCCTTAGTACCACATACAGAAAATGCCAGAGTGGTGCTTTGACTCAAGTGGTAGAGTGCTAGCCTTGAGCAAAAGAAGCTCAGGGACAGTGTCCAGGCCCTGAGTTCAAGCCCAAGGACTGGCAAAAAAAAAAAATCCCAGCGCCAGTAGCTCATGCCTATAATCCTAGCTACTCAGGAGGCTGAGATCTGAGGATCACTGTTCAAAGCCAGCCCGGGCAGGAAAATCCGTAAGACTCTTATCTCCAATAAACCAACAGAAAACTGGAAGTGGTGCTGTGGCTCAAGCAGTAGAGTGCTCGCCTTGAGCTGAAGAGTGCAGGGACAGTGCCCAAGCCCAGAGTTCAAGCCCCACAACCAACAAAAACAAACAAACAAACAAAACCCCCGAATTGTATCAACTTGTATGCCACTAACCCAATATATGTACTTATATCTTAATAAGCTGGTTGTAACTTCCACACATGAGAGAAAACATCTTCCTTTGTCTTTCTAGGCCCGACTTACCTCACTTAACATAATTTTTTCCCAGGTCTTTCCATTTCTTTACAAATAGTACAATATCACTCTTTCTAATGAATGGGTAAAATTCCATTGTGTATATCTACAACCTTTTCTTGATCCATTTGTCCATCAAGGGACATCTGGGGTGATTCCATACTTTGTTATGATGAATACTGTTACAATGAACATGGTTGTGCTGGTGTCTTTCCTGTATCCTGGTTCGGTAATTTCTTAAAAAAAGAAAACCAGCACTGCCTTGTGATCCAACAATTCCACTCTTGGGCATTTATCAAAAAGATTACAAACCAGGATACAATAAAGCCACCTCTGGTGTTTTGCTGGTTAAGTGGAGATTGGAGTTACAGTTTTTCCTGCTAGGACTGCTTTGAACCTCAATCCTCAGATTATAGCTTCCTGAGTATCTGTGGTCACAGGTACACCATCAGTGCTAGGCATACTGGACAAAAGGGTTGTTTCTTTTTACCTTTGAGTTAAAAGTGCATCTTTTTTTTATTTACTATGACTAATTTTCTAAAAGGTTTGTCAACTTCTGTCATCTAATGGTGACATAAGGGAACAGAATGTTTTTGGTTGTGCATGTCATTTTATTTTATTGTTTCCAGAGTCACAGGGGTGAGGACAGAATGTCTCCCATGGGTTATAATCCAGAGGAAGTCACCCTGACCCAGGACTCAGTGTCCTCTCCCCCAACCCCGACAACCAGAGCCTGGAATGTTCTACTCTTCCTACAGAATGTTCTGCTCATAAAACAGTATAAAGTGGCATGGGGCCTTACACCTGCAATCGCAGCTACTCAAGAGGTGGAGATCTGAAGACAGAGGTTCAAAGTCAGCCTGGGAAGGAAAATCCAGGACTTTCACCACCCAAAAAAGCTGGAAGTGGAACGGTGGTTCAAGGAGCACAGTGTCAGCCCTGAGGGGAACAGCCAAGGGAGAGAGTCCAAGCTCTGAGTTCCCAGTGCTGGCACAAAAATGAGGGAATAAGTGACTATATCTTTAAAAAGATTGTACAATCTTAAGTGACTTTGATACATATTCTATGACAAAAAATGTAAGTTCAAGTTCTCTCTGGAGCAGATGAAAACATTTATCTGTACACTCAGATACTGAAGTGCTTCAACAAGTTCAAATCCAGGTTCCTGACTCAGTCATAAAACGAAGGCCACCAACCCCAGCTCCCTGAGAGTTTGGTGAACTCCAGCTGTGTTCATGGGTCCTTCAGCTCCCCTTCCCTCTGAACCACAGTCAAGGATAATTCCCAACAATTCCCAACCTTCGTGTGTAGAAACTTCCATCCCATTGTGCCAGGCGAGGTCGCTCAGGTAATTTCACCTATTCTGGGGGTAAATATGGAGAGAATTGAGGCCTGCCCGGGCAAAACCTTGGGGAGATTGGCTTTGAGCTAGTGAGCTGGGCCTGGCAACACACACCTATCTGGCTACTTGGGGGCAACAGGTAAAATGAGCCATGTGGGCCATGGAAAAAGTCAAGATTGAAAAATAACTGAAAGGGCTGAGGGTTGCCTGCCTATTACACAAGACCCTGGATTCAAGCTCCAGTGCCGCCACCACCACCACCACCAAAATGGTCGCCACATAGTGGGCTGATTTCTTGGAGGCCAGTTATCAGATGGCGCCGGCACTGATAGAAACTTTCTGTGAAAAAGATTACAGGTTCCTCAGGGAAAAGCAGACACTAAGACGTGCTAGAACGAAGCCATTCTGCTTTTTAGCTATCTAGCTAGGATTCAAGGTCAGCTTCACGAACTCAGAACTTTCTGTGGAGGCGTCTTCGGGATGACTGCTAGGAAGACCGCTTATGCTCACTAGGGTTCAGACAATTGACTTTACTAATAGCGAATTTTCTCCTTTGCAATGTTCAGACAAAGAAGCAAATTGCCTATGTTTAACTCTCTCTTTATTAAGTCATTAAGTGGGTTTTCTTTTTCTCTTTTCAAGTGCTGGGGACTGACCTCAGGCCCAGGGCTGTGCTGTGCTGTGGGAGCCACGCCCCCCTCCCTTTCGCTCCTCACGAACCTTGCCTCCCTTGCCTTAGACCGTGATCCTCCTGCCTCTGCCTCCTGAAAAGCTGGGACTGCAGGCCTCAGGCATCCTGCAAGGTCTCTAAATGTACTAACTGTGACCACGGACAGCAAGGGGCTCAGCCAGGAGAAGAGCCCTGGGAAGACAATGGTACCTGTCACTATTTCCTATCGTCAGCAGTGCGTTCACGTGGTTAAAGTGGCTTCAGTAACTGTGTGTGCCTATGTGTGTGTGCGTATGTGTGCACATGTGTATGCCTGTGTGAGTTCTGGGGCTAGAACACAGGGCCTGGGTGCTGTCCTTTAGCTTTCTTGCTCAAGGCTAATGCTCTACTACTTGAGCCCCAACTCCACTTAATTGTTTTTTTTTTGGATGGGACTGGGATGTGAACTTAGGCTCTGCAGCCTTACAGATTGGGTCTCAAGTTCTTGCCTGAGCTGCCTCATACTGCAGACCTGCTACTTCTACCAGTCTAAGTTTCTGCGAACACAGAAAGGCACCAACACACCCAGCTTGTTTGTTGAGATGGGGATCTTGCTAATTTGGTTTGTCTAGGCTAGCTTCAAACCATGATTCTTCCAAATTCTGCCTCCCAACTAAGTGGGAATAGAGGCATGAGCCACTCCTTGTGGCTATCTTCTTATCAGCTATCTATCTATCTATCTATCTATCTATCTATCTATCTATCTATCTATCTATCTATCTATCTATCTATCTATCTATACCTTTCCCCAGTGTAGGGAATGGATCTAGGCCTTGCGAATGCTAGACAAACATCCTACCACTTGAGCCCCAGCCCCAGCCCCAGCCTACACTGTGTGTGTGTGTGTGTGTGTGTGTGTGTGTGTGTGTGTGTGTGTGTGTGTGTGTGTGTGTGTGTGTGCGTATGTGTGCCAGTTCTGAGGCTTGGACTCTGGGCCTTGTATTCTTACTTAGCTTTTTTACTCAAGGCTGGTGCTCTACCACTTGAGTCATACCTCCATTTCCCAATTTTGGTTGGTTAATTGGAGATAAGAGCCTCTTGGATTTCTCTGCCTGCCCTGGCTTCAAGCTGTGACCCTCAGATCTTAGTCTCCTAAGTGGCTGGGATTACAGGCCCTGTCGCCTGGCTGCGTGTATCTTTTAACACATGAACAAACAGCCTCTCCAGGAGCAGGGACCTTATCCTGTGACAGTGTGCAGCTCTGAAGCCCAAGGAACACAGCACACGCACAGCAGCCCACTGGCTCCACCGTTCCTAGAGGCTGCACACCCCACCCCCTACCCCAGCTACCCTTCCCCAGGCACATTCCTTTGTGACCACACTTGCAGATCAAAGCCTCCTCTAAGAGTCTTTGGGCTCTGTCGGGAAAGTCAAACACAAAGAATAGCAATGGTCTCAGGCCTCTGGAGCCATCCTTTGCCAGGATGGCTCAAGCTCCAGGTTCTTCCGCTTCTTCCACCTCGGTGGCTAGGACACTGTACTTTTGAGATTGTGGGTGCAGACATTCTTAAAGTAATGTACTCATGTACTTGGGAAGTCATGTTTCTTTCATATTTTACCTGACAAGTTTGAAAGGATTCCCCGATTCTTCAGCCTTTTCTCTCCCCCCTCTCTCCGGAGGGACCAGTTCCAGACTAAAGATAGTCTGTCTATGTATCTAAACCCAGACGAAAGCTGAAGGGTGTGTGATTTGTATAAAACTCTGTGTGAATGGGACCGTACAGAAGGAAAAAGTTTACCAGTGGAGACTAAGATTTGACTTTTATTTAAAATGTGAGCATCTTCTGTAGCAGGATAAATTCTGCTTCCAATAACTCACTCCTACATATTCACATATATAACATACACACAGCATGAACACACACACACACACACACACACACACACATGATGGGGTAAAGGTTTTATATTAAAGTGACACTGCTTTTTTTTTTTTTTTTTTTTTTTGGCAATGTGAAGTTTGAAAGCACTTGATCTTTTTTTCTTTTCAAATACAGACAAAGTTCACTCAAAGCTATCAGTATAGTGTACAAAGGAGCTTTCTCGGGAGGCCTTCTCTTGTGTATTGGCAGCCCTTCCATCCCACAAGCTATGTTGAACCAAACGGCACAGTCTGTATCACATCTATTTCAAAACAGAACAAAAAGCAACAGCTAACAAGAAGGTTATTATGCCTGACCTTGTGGCTCATGTCTGCTGTCCTACTACTCAGGAGGCTGAGATCTGTGGATTGTGGTTTGACACTAGCCTGAGCAGGAAAGTCTATGAAACTCTTAGCTCCAATTATCCAGTAAAATAGCTGGAGGTGGAGCTGTGGCTCAAGTGGTAGAGTACCAACTAGGAGTGAAAAGGCAAATTAAATTCAATCTCTATTAGCAGGGGAAAAGAAAAGAAAAAGAAGGAAGGAAGGAAGGAAGGAAGGAAAGAAGGAAGGAAGGAAGGAAGGGAGGGAGGGAGGGAGGGAGGGAGGGAGGGAGGAAGACAGGCAGGCAGGAAGGAAGCAAGGAGCAAGGAAGAAGGGAGGGAATAGAGGGAGGAAAGCATCTAGCTGTGTAACTTGTGGAGGATCTAGCCAAGCAATTCTTAATTCTGCCCTGTTCAAGTCTCTCAGATCTACCTGAGTAAAGACTCGGGGACCCAGAAGGCTTCTGTCCTGCTCCTCTGCTCCCCACACCCATCTCTAGCTTTGGACATTTTCCTGTCTAGTTTTGCTGAGCACCTGGTGCAGCCCTGTTTATGTTTGCACATTTTCCTTTCTCTAGGCCCAAGGCAGCTGGAGAACCCAGCAGCCCAGACTAGACTCCGGGCTGAAGCTCCTTAACGAGGTGTTAAACCTTCTAAGTGACTCCTTTTGAGCTAAGTCTTCTTGCTAATTTGGGGCATTCAAATGTAAATGATCCAGCCAGTGGTCTTTAAAGATAGGAAGTAGCTCTTTTAGACCTGTTAGAGCTTCTTAATCAAGTAAATTCTTTAGCCTAGGGCCTTTTATCCCACCACCTACCCACTTAATAAATATAGTGCCCACTATTGTTGGATATATGCTAGGCTTTGGGGGAGATTTTTAAAAAAAAGATTGAGACTATCACAACAATTACAATAAGTCAGAAGTTAGTAGCATCAGATAGATAAATATTCGGGAAAAGAGACATTTATTTAGATTATACCCTCCCAGTGCGTTGTAGAAAGTAGTCAAGGTAAAGGAAATCTGGAGACTTGAATTCATTCTAACAGTCTGGGTCAGCTGTGAGAAAGAATTAAGAGGCTAGCAGCATCGTGTTTGTGGATTGTTAGTGCCTGAGAGATTTATTTCACTTAGAGGCAGATACTTTAGGAAACCAAAGAACTGTTAGTTATTGGAAGAGGATTTTAAATCAGCCATAAAGTCCAGGCACCAGTGCTCACCCCTGTAACCCTACCTACTCCAGAGGCTGAGGTCTGAGGATTGCATTTCAAAGCCACCCTGGGCAGAAAGGTCCATCCACCAAAACACCAGAAGCAGAGGTGTGGCTCACGTGGTACAGTGCCCAGCCTTCAGTGAATAAGCCAAGTGGGAGCTTGAGGCCCTAAGCTTAGTAAGGAAAGAGGGATTGCTGCAATCGTATTCGCAGGCAACGTTTTGATGATACATGAGGGGAAGTTATAAGCCATTAAACAGAAGACACTCTTCCATGGAAGAGAATTCTGGTCTCTGTGATGGCAGAGTCCTAGTTTGCGTGCACCACAGCAGGTCCCACAGGAGCACACAGGCCAGTGAGGAACGGGCCTGGGAAGAAGGCCGAGTGGGAAGCCTGTGAGGAACCGTTGTGTGACCCAAACATGTTTCAAAAACCCGTGTAAACTCTCCTGTGCCAGGGGGACAGGCAGCCTTCCATCAAGTGTGTGTGTGCACACTCAACCAAGTGTCCTCACCCCCTCTCCCCTCTGTGGCAGTCACCAGGCTGCCACGGGACACGCTCTCAGGGTGTTCATTTTGGGACATTTTGTTCATGAGGGACTAGCAGCTGGGAAGGCGAATTTACTCCTTGGCCGTTACTGCTGAAGGTCACGAGTGTCCGCGTCTGGCTAAGGCGTCTGCTCATCCTGTGTGTGGGCCACACTGTCTCCGTCCGGGCCTGGGTCTGAGGAATCCATCACCTTTCAGCCAGGGAGGGTGAAGCTGGCTGGCCCCTACTTCTAGCACCTGCCAATAAAGTATCTGACTTCTCACACACCCTCTGATCCTGCACCCAGCTTTTCTTAATTCAGTAATTGTGAGAAAGTGTTCCTAAAAATTCATCTACCTACACACTCAACCTTCAGATATCAGCAAGAGACTAACTTGGTTCTAAATATTATGTGCTTTCTCAACTAGGGCACTTCACCAAGTTATTTTAGGTGTAGAGGAGAATGTGTTCACTCTACCCATGCGTCTATTAATGCTGCTGCAAATTGTGGGATGAATTTGAGAAAAGCATCGGAATTATGTGGTCTATCATCTATCAATCAATCAATCTATCTATCCATCTGATCCTACTCATTCTATCTGTTCATCTACTATCTTGCTATCTACCCATCCAGCAACTTCTTCACCACTTGTCCTTATCATCTCATCTCTCTTATCATCTGTTTCTCTATATCTCTATCATCTATTTCTCTGTCACCTCTATACCTATCTGTCATCTATAATTCATCTATATAATAAATGCAATGGGAAATGTAGATTGGGATGCTGTAGAATTGAGACCTATGAGACCAGTCAGGTGCCAGGGACTCACACCTGTAATCCTAGCTACATAGGAGGCTGAGAGCTGATGATCGTGGTTTGAAGCCAGGCTGGGCAGGAGAGTCCATGAAACTCTTATCTCCAATGAATCATTAAAAAGCTTGAATTGGAGATGAGGCTCAAGTGGTGGAATGCCAGTCTTGAGCAAAAAATAAAAAAATAAAAAAGCTAAGCAAAAGCATGAAGTCATGAGTTCAAGCCCCAGCACTGGTACACGTACACACGTATACACACACACGTACACACACATAAACACAAACACACGTACACACAGAAGACATATGGGACAATGCAGCCAGTTAAGTGTCTGGATCCACAGGAAAGAGTCAGTATGGAGATTTTGCAAGTCTTTCAGGGATACTATAGATAACTTGTCAGATACTTCAATCTTAGAATTATTCTTAGTATTGAAACAAAAACAAAAGCTTAAATACAAATTTTATAAGATAACTTGCTTATCAATATTTGAATATTTGTAACTAAAACATGGCCTCACTAGAATAAATATTCACAAGCATCCTCAAGTTAAGGCTAAGGTCAACCCCAGAAGCTGCAGAACAAATGTGAACAACTGTGAGTCACACTGGCAGGGTCGGGGAGGAGGTATGTACATCACACCTGGTAGAGGAAGAGATGTGCACATCACAGGGGGTGGAGGAGGAGGTATGTGTGTATGTACATCACATGGGGTGGTTGGGGAGGAGGTGTGTATATCACATGGGGTGGGGGAAGAGGAGGTGTGGACATAACATGGGGTGGTGGGGGAGGAGGTGAGTACTGCTGTAGGAGTTGGTGGTTAGTAGCACACAGAGTTCAGTCTCCTTTCTTGAAATGCCAGAGATGGCAAAGCCACACTTCTGGATTCCCTATCATCCATGGGATTTCACAAGATGGGCTGGGATGACTGAGAAGCAGGACTGGAGGAGGAATGTGGGTGCAGGCAGTTGGAGTAGAGCTCCAGTGGAGACTGCCTGCAGGAGGTGTCCTGAGGGAAGGGACAGATGGACAGTGAGGGAAGGGACAGTTGGACAGACAGTGAGGATGGACAGTGGATGGACAGTGGTGCCGTGTGTTACAAAGGAATAATGGATCATGAAGAATGGCCCACATCAGAACACAGGTACTGAAGGAAGACAAGAGTGACTACTTTTGATCATTTAAATAAAAAAAAAAAAGAATGAATGCACGCAAGAGAACGATGCAAAAGTAGAAGTCCCGTGGGATGCAGTGGCTCACGCTTGTAATGCTCACTACTCAGGAGGCTGGGATCTGAGGACCCTGGTTTTAAGCCAGTCCACTCAGAAAGTCCAAGAGATTCTTATCTACAACTGATAAGCAAAAAGCTGAAAGTGGAACTGTGGCTCAAGTGGTAGAGTGTCAGTGAAGTGAGAGCAACAAATCTAAGAGAAAGCACCATAGTACCTACAGGCCATAGTAACTACACACACACTTACGTACACACACACACAAATAGTGATTTTGTGCTTGTGTGTGTGTGCGTGTGTTGTATGTCAGCACGGGCTGGATCTTGGAGGCCTCTCATTCTCCCTTAGCTTTTTTTTTATTTTTTAAATACTATTTTATTTATACTCATGTATGAAAAAATGGCTAAAATGATCACGTTTATATACCTACTGAATACCATTCAGTAAACAAGTAATATTTAAATTCTATAAAGAACAATCAAAACGATGGTTGGTTATAGAGAGCAGAGTAGGAAGAAGATTAAGCTTTAATTTTCCTTTTCATTAAAAAGAACCCTCTGAAAAAACTCATTAGTGACACATATCTACACTGCAAAGTAAATATATATAAAGTCAGTGATTGTACCGATTTTGTTACTTTTACTAGGCCATTTTATCTTCTCACACTCAATGCAAATAAAACACAATAGAAGAAAAATATGTCCTTGTTATTATTCACAATAAGAGGGTCTGCTGCACCCTGGCTGCTGGGAAGTCCTGTACAGTAGAGAGCTCTCAATGGCTCAAGCGATCAATGCACCATTTTTTTTCTTTTTCTTTTTGTTTTGCCAGTTGTGGGGCCTGAACTCTGGGCCTGGGTGCTGTCCCTCAGCTCTTCAGCTCAAGGTTAGCACTCTACCACTTGAGCCATAGCGCCACTTCTGGCTTTTTCTGCTTATGTGGTACTGAGGAATCGAACCCAGGGCCTCATGCATGCAAGGCAAGCACTCGGCCATTGAGCCACCTTCCCAGCCCATCAATGCACCATTTTGATTCTGATGTACTGAACAGGATCCCATCCATGTGCGGTGACTGCTCACTCCACAGCAGCTGTGACAGACAACCATTTCAGAGTCTCCCCATTCTCCCCAGATCTCTAAAGAAAAGACCTTACAAAATAAATGTAATACCTGATCTGTCTATAAATTACACCTACAGGCGGATTTTTTAGTATAAGGGGGAAAAGGGGTCCTTTCTTATGTACATATAGAGACAAGTATTATTGTGGTCTAAAGATGACTAGATTGACTTGTGTTTTTATAACTAGATAAGTCATATATCAAAACCACCATCAGTTTAGGAAACTTCCACAACTTTGATCACTTCTTCAAACAACAAAGAAAGTTCCTTTTCTAGGCTGACAATTAGCCCTGTGTTAGCATTGCTACTGGCTATGAAACTCATCAGGAGGGGTAAAGGAATGAACTGAACTACCTGGTAGGTGTTATAGTCACAGATGATGCTTTTATTCTTGGAAAGTCCAAGTTTGCTCCCTTGTTCTGTTGCAAGGGCAAATGCAGATAAGAAACCAGCAAAGCATGCTGGGGAGCATTTGTCACTGGCCACTTTGATAGCAGGTACTCCGTCTCTATCCGACACATCAAGAGCATGGAGTCCTTCACCACTTGGTCACTTCTTATACAGGAATGGCTTTGGGTGATCGATCCACTGTGACCAACCCCTTTCCTTCGCAGGATCAGTTTCTGGGCCACCGGAATATCCCCACCATACTAAAGATGAATCCTTGGCAAGCTGCTGCCACGTGACTCCTCTCCCTTAGCTTTTTCTGCTCAAGACTGGTGTTCTGCCATTTGAGCCAAAGCTCCACTTCAGCTTTGTGACCAGAAGTGAGAGTCTCCTCTTGGACTTTTTGTGCCCAGGGTGACTTCAGACTGAAACTTCAGCCCTCAACTTCCTGAGTAGCTGGGATTACAAGTGCGAGCTCTCGGCAAGAACAGTGATTTTTCTGTGAGCCCGTGAAGGCGGTCTGGGAGGCAGCACAGCACCTGTGCTCGAGAGGCCACAGAGGCCACCTTTCTGTGGATGCCACACTCCCAGCTCGACAGAAATACTGTCTTTGGTCAGAAAGTTCTCTGGAGGGACTTTCTCTTGTGGATGAGACAAATACATGAACTCTAGTACACAGAGACAAGTACACGGACGCAGATAAGCACAAAGACATGTCAGACAAGTACACGGATGCAGACAAGCACATGGATACAGACAAGCACAAGGATGAGTCTTGGTGTCATCAGGGTGTATGCTGCAGGCCTCTACCCCCCCGAGCCTGCGCTGTCCCTCTGGTGATTTATCTGTCACTGTGGGCCTCTCTTCACTGAGTACTGATGACAACAGATTGATGTTATAAAATTAGCCCTAATGTTCTCTCTGCCACATCTGTGCTCTGTGCTTGCCAAACTAATGTCAAGGAGAGGGTATCTGGAGATTTTCTTCAAGTTACCACCACCAAAATAGCTGTGCTTATGAAATGCAGGCAACACGCGATGCCTTTGTTTTTCCCCTTAGTTACCCTTTCTTTTTCTTTTTCTGCTGGTACTGTTGAATTCAATGCCTTGTGCTCTTGCTTGGCTTTTTTCACTCAAGGCTGGTGCTCTACCACTTGAGCCACACCTCTACTTCTGGCTATTCTCATGGTTAATTGGAGATGAGTCTCATGGGCTTTTCTGACCAGGCTGGTTTAGAACAGGGTTCCTCAGATCTCAGCCTCCTGAGTAGCTGGGATTACACCTCTGGTCCCTTGTAATTTGTTCAACTTCGAATTATGAAGTAGAAATTTTAAAGAAGAAAACCAGACCCAGAAATTTCCCCAATTTTTTTTTAAACTAAACCTGATTTTTGGTAAAAACTATATAAATCAAAAAAATTAATGACCTCAAGTTCTAACAATCTTAAGAGAAAAACATTTTATTTCTACTTCTGAGAGCAAATGGTAAAACTATGTTTCTTTTCTTCCCCGGAGGTCACTCTCTATAGAAAGCTTAATAATAAACGTTTGAATAAGAGCCTACAGGTGTCAAAGGACATTTACATACAGGAGCGCTTTTAATTCCTACGAAACCTTGCAGGAGGGATGCTCTTATTCCTTGGCTTCTGTAGCCAAGGCCAGGAGGCACAGAGCCCTGAGGCTAAATTGAGCCCTGGCTAGCTCTGCCGATGGGCTCTTCCTCTAATTCCATGTTATGGTTCTGAGAACGTTCCTAAGGCTTCCAGGAATGTTTTGTGCTGAGCTCCTGGTGTGAGAAGAGCACAAATGGTTCCTCTAACAGACACAACCTAACCCAAACTTACCTCTGACAAAGAAGCCGGGAGAAGTCACTATTTTCAGGCCTAATGCCAGGGAGCTTCTAGCAAATTCTGCCTTTTCCTGGTTCCAATGAGAAGGCACTCTCATGGAACCCTATTACACTGCTGGTGGGAATGTACACTCATACAACCACTTTGGAAAGCAGTCTGAAGGGTCCTCAGAACGCTAAATATTGACCTCCCTTATGACCCAGTCATACCACTTCTAGGCATCTATCCTGAACAACAGGAACCAATATACAAGGACACATGCACCTCCATGTTTATTGCAACACTGTTCACAATAGTCAGGATATGGAAACAACCCAGATGTCCCACCACAGATGAATGGATCCAAAAATTGTGGTATCTATACACAGTGGAATATTATGCAGCCATTAGAAAGGACAAAATAATGGCATTTGCAGGGAAATGGATGGAGCTAGAAGAAATCGTGTTGAACGAGGTAAGCTAAGAGCAAAGAGACAAACAGCACATGGTCTCCCTGATAAGTGGATGTTAAATCCAAAACGTAAGGTGATACGACAAAATTAACAAGGCTCAAGAAACAAAGGATTCCCACTCACCTGGCCGAATCACTACTAAATAACCACATGCTGCTGATCACATATATGGTATATATGTGTGCACTGGAGGAAAACCAGGAGGACGAAATAGAACTAGAGGGAATTAGGGAAAAACATATAACAGCGGAACCCATCAGCTGCACTGGTCGTGGATCAAAATGAACTAAGTATTTCAATGATGGGAAGGAGGGAATGAGTGGGAAAGAGGGAACAGCTGGCACTATGCAAAACAAAAGAAATGTGGATATCACCCAATGTGAAAGAAATAACTGTACTGCAAAGCTCATAGAACTTATAAATGTTATAGACCACGAGAGAGAGAGAGAGAGAGAGAGAGAGAGAGAGAGAGAGAGAGAGAGGGCACTCCATGAAGTGCTGTACATGGATTACTTCACTTAACTTTCACAAGGTCCTTGTTATGATCACTCTACCAACACAGAACCCATGTGCATTCAGGTAACAGGCTAGCTGATTCCAGGAGCCATGTGTGCACACTCTCCAAAAAGCCCTGCCGTGCTGGACATGAAGAAAGCTTTCCTCCACAAAAGCACCACGTAGGGCAAGGTTATCAGAGGTGTTGTAACAATGAAGAACAGTTGAGGCTGGGCCGGGGTCTAATGGTTGTGACCTTAGCTACTCAGGAGGTGGAGGTCTGGTATAAAGCCACCCCAGGCAGAAAAATCCATGAGATTTTCATTTCCAGCTAATCACTAAAAAGCTAGAAGTGGAGCTGTGTCTCTAATGGTAGAGTACCAGCTTGAGTGAAAAACCAAGCAAGTGTGTGAGGCACTGAATTCAAGTCTCAGTACCAGCACCAAAAAAGAAAAAGAGAAAGAGGAGAGAGAGAGACAGGAAGGAAGGAAGGAAGGAAAGAAGGAAGGAAGGAAGGAAGGAAGGAAGGAAGGAAGGAAGGAAGGAAGGAAGGAAGGAAGGAAGGGAGGGAGGGAGGGAAGGAGGGAAGGAGGGAGGGAGGGAGGGAGGGAAGGAAAGTAGGAAAGAAGGAAGGAAGGAAGGAAGGAAGGAAGGAAGGAAGGAAGGAAGGAAGGAGGGAAAGTGACAACAGTTTTCAGATTGACTCTGGTACCCTGGGCGTGTCCTGGGGCTGAGCAGGGCCACTTAGCGAATTCCAGCTCTACCTTCACCAGGTTCTAGTGCTTCTGCTCAGTGTGCAGCCAGCACCTGCTCTTATCATTTTGTCTTAGTCACTTTGTTCTTATCAGTTTGTCTTAGTCACTTTGCTCTTATCACCGGTTCCAGTGCCCGCCGTGGAGCTTGGGAGATCTTCACTAGCCATACAACGGACAAGGGTCTCATATCTAAAATATACTTAGAACTCAAAAAATTAAATCCTCCAACAACAAATCCTCAAAGAAACAATTGCCTCATTAACAAGCGGGCTAAAGACTTAAAGAGACACTTCTCTGAAGAAGAAATAAGAATGGCCAATAGACACAGGAAGAAATGCTCGACTTCTCTAGCCATAAAAGAAATGCAAATCAAAACAACATTGAGATTCCACCTCACCCCAGTTAGAATGGCTATAATCAGGAAATCTAATAACAAAAGATGCTGGAGGGGATGTGGACAGAAGGGAACCTTACTGCTTTGTTGGTGGGAGTGTAAACTTGCTCAACCACTTTGGAAAGCAGTATGGAGGTTCCTCAAAAGATTCCACATAGAGCTCCCCTATGACCCAGCAATCCCACTTATGGGCATTTATCCAAGCAGCGATCACAAACAGGATGTCTTCATTAAAATGCAGCAGGAAAAGAATGTATGTAACTATAAAGTATAATTAACAAAGACCAAGCCACCAGGCCAAAGCAGGAACCCTTCAGGAAAACAATTCTCTCAAGATTAACAGAAAGGAAGCAAACTGCTTCCATAGAAAAGATGTTTTTCCCTCCCTCCCTCCTTCCCTCCATCCCTCCCTCCCTCCTTCCCTCCCTCTTCTCCCTTCCTCTCTCTCCCTTTCTTCTTTCCTATGGCACCAGGATTGGGAATTCAGTGCTGGGCAAATGCTCTAACCTTTTGAACTATCCCAAGTCTCTCTCCACTTCCTTGCTTCATACACTCACCCAGCTAATGGTACTCTGTGTGTATTCCTGTGATATAATCTGTGGGATCAGGGGTGTTGTTATCAGTCTCATGCAACTACTCACCATGTCTCCTCTGGTAAGTTTAGAATGTCTCTTGACAATGGAACATCCCATGATGTGAAAAGACAAAGACCTGAGAGGGGACAGGATGCTCTGGAGTCGGGGGCCACAAGTTCTGAAGGCAGTAAGAGAAGATGGAGGAAGTGGGATGGGGGGACCAAAGGGAGTTGAAGCAAATTCAATTCAATCTTTTTCCAAGTGCTCCCGGAGTGCTCTTTTAGTTTGGATATTGTCTTGTTTCTTCCTAGCTTTCACACTGTTTACCTAGTTCCCTTTGCTTGTTATTGTACCACGTCAATTAAAAAAAAAACTGTACTTGACAGTATTTGTAATATGAAGGGTTTAATTTTCATTTGTTTCCAAATACTTTTGTGTCTTCATTGTGGGGTGTGGATTAGAAGTATACAGGGATCCAGGTATCTTATATTAAGAACAGGTGGTTGAATTGTTAATATCCATGGAAACTTTCCATTTAAGAAAGGAATAGGTAACTCTACAAAAATGCAATAATGCAAAAAAATTCACTAGAACAATGATCATAAAGCACTTGTTAAAACAAAGTGTAAAAATCTTCAGAGAAAATGACAAAGAGCTATCTGAAAAATATATTTCACTGTCAAATGTAAAGAACAGAGAATATTAAACTGATCACTAAAAGTTCAATTTAGAGTAAAATATTCTAGCAAGACTGTAGTCCTGCATTTCCTGTCTTGCTCTCATGACACTCAATATGTGTGTCATGTTAATATTTAAAAAAATCTATATTACACACCCACATAGCACATACAGACGCCGTGGCAGAACATTGGATCAGTATTCTAATTCTCTGGACACTCAGAGAGTAGTGTCGTTTCTGTGTTCAGATGGAAAACTATGGCTTCAACCACGCGTGCCTCTCTGTCTCAGTCTGAATGTCCCTGTTTCAAGAGCACACTGATGGTATGGATGAGGGCCACAGTACTGGTCTCATCAGAACTTGATTGCCTTTGTAATTAATTCTGAGTCCAGGGGATATGAACCTGATGAGCCAAGCTGGGAAGAAGGCATCTGATGCTGCTTACTGGCTCTCTTCACCCACAGGTCCCTTTATGGTGTGCCTGACACAGAAGCAGGGGCCCCTGGAAGTCCCGCCCCTCTTGACCTGCCTTGGCACCGCCCCCTGTGCGTGGAAGGAAGGGTCCCATCATCACTCTACACAGGTGGCAGCCACTGACAATTTTTGTACTTCTCACCCGCCACAGCCCTCGATGCTCTGGGCCGAACCTTCATCTTCAGGGTCTGGTGAGACCCTAAGTCCAGACTGTCCTTTTTCCCATCTCCTCATAGCTACACAACCCAACCACAGGTCTCTCATCTCAGTGAGATTGTGAGTTACATGTGAGCATGGGCTGGGACTGAATCATGTTTGCCTGAGTTCATCTGCTGACATCTCCATGCCTCAGACTATAGCTCTATTTGGAGATGCAAGTCTTAGGGCTGTAAGGTGGGGCCCTTGTGCAAAATGGAAGGACTGGTAATTGTGTATGTGTGCGTGTGTGTGTGTGTGTGTGTGTGTGTGTGTGTGTGTGTGTGTGTGTGTGTGTTCAGGGCTTCATGTTCTTGCTTGGCTTTTAGGCTCGATGCTGGCAACACTCCACTCTCTGCAAACAAGGAGAACACCCAGAACAACAAACCTCCAGTACCAGGACCCAGACTTCTAACCTTCAGCATGGCCAGAAAATAAACTTATTATTGGAGCCGACACTTCTGGTACTTGGTTATAAGAATCTAAGACAACTAACAGCACAGCAAGGCTGACCCGATAGACATTTTATGAAGACTGACATGACTGAATTAAAACTATTATGCAGAGCTCTCATTAAATCTGCAATTCACATGAAATTGGGAGGGGAGATTCTTAGTATGCATAAGTTTATCATGATTTCATGCACCTGTGCATTGCCAACACCAAAAGATGAATGACAACTTCTCCTTGCAAGTCAGTTCATATTCTCTAAGTAATATACAACTTTTATCAGTAAGATTAATTTTTATTTTGATATAGTTGACTCCTGAAATACAAATGGCAGAAGATGAATGAGATCTTGCCTCGTGGTGTTTAGAGAAGTGGTGCAGGCCAGAGAGAAGGTCAGAGACTCTGAGAACTGTTAGGCCCTGGTTTGGCCTTGTATATATGAGCTTTCTTTGTGTGTGTACTGTTTCTCCAAATGTTGTAGCAATGATCTTCAGAGGAAGCTAAGATGAAGATGTGAGAAGAAGAATGAGAGGCTAATTGGGAAACTGAGGCTTTTAATTGTTTCTTACTCTATGAGCCAGTGTCATAAATCTTGGTAGTAGTAATTTCAATTTTCCTAGCCTTGACAATTATTTCCACTACTGAAATGGTTTTAAGCTGATAGTTTCAACAAAGACTCAGTGAAGAGTGAAGTGAATTCTCGAGTCACCTGGGAAATCTTTCTCTTCATCTCCTGATTGAAACTAGTGGAGCCAATGACTCTGCTGTCTCCAGTTTGTCTGTAAACACACACCATTCTTTAATCATTCATTCACAATATAAATAAGAAACATTAGCAGCTAATATTTGAACATGTGTTATATATGTATCAGACCTTATTATTAGTACAGAGTGTGGAAACTCACATCTGCAATCCCAGCTAATCAGGAGGCTAAGATTGGGAGGACCATGGTTCTAGGACAGCCCGGGCATAAAAGTTTGTGAGACTTCTGTCTCCCAGAAAAAAAAGCTGGGAATAGTGGTACATGCCTGTCATCCCAGGTATCATGGAAAGAAAAAGTAGGAGGATCAAGATCCAGGCTGGCTAAGGCAAACAGCAAGGGCCCAACTCAAAAATAACCAGAGCAAAAAGGGCTGGAGTGTGAGTTAAGTCATATCTTTGCCCAGCAAGGGCACAGCTCTGCGTTTGAACTGTAGTAAAGCCAAAGATTAAAAACAATGGAAAGCAAATGGTGTATTCTTCTACTGTTATTATACTGTATTCTACTGAGTGAGAGGCATGAAGTACCGAGGGTCACATTATCAATGAACTCACAGAGTTGACCGCAAACCCGAGCAGCCCATTCTTCAACACCGAGGGTCTCATACCAAAGCAGCTCTCTTTTGCACTGAAGGCCTTTGCCAAGGTTAGCAGGTTATGTAATTACATCACATCTGTAATGAATGGAGAAGCCCCTCGGAGCCATCCCATGCACTCCTACGCTCATCCCATGCAATAAAAAACAAAAGACCTCAGAGGAGGACTCAAGCATTTCCTTTGCCTTAAGTTGCTAAACTGTGCCTCTGTCCAGACAGAACTAGAGAGACATGAAGGAAGCCTGCAGGTCTGGGAAACCTAAGTGCTTGGGTCAGAGCATACAGTGGTGCCCAGCCTGGGGAGGACTCTGGAGCAGCTGGGGAGGACTCCAGAGTGTCTTTTATGTACTCCCAGCTCTGGTCCATGGAGCTGCAATGTCCTATTACTATGGTGCTGCTGGTCCTGAACTCAGGACCTGGGCACTGTCCCGAGCTTTTTCACTCATGTCTGATGCTCTACTACTTGAGCCACAGATCAACTTGTGAATTTTTGGTGGTTAACTGGAGATAAGAGTCTCTTAAGAGTTTCCTGTTGGCTCCTTTGAATCTTGTTTCTTAGAGCTCAGCCTCCTGACTAGCTGGAATTTCAGTTATGAGCAATTGTGCCCAAATGTCCTACTGCTCTTTGATTTTTGAGCCAAATTCCTTGTCATTTCTCTTCTATGACTTACATTAAAAAACACATCCAAATTTAGTTTGCTTTGAGTTCACAGCAATCTCAGAGATTAAGAAGAGAAAGGAGAGAGAGAAAAAAAACAAAATGGAGTTGACTAGTTTGACTATTTACAAAGACAGGTGATGTGAGTAAAGGAAATTCTCCAAATCTGAGTATGTGGATTCTGATGAGGGATGCAGATAAATGGCGGCTGAAGGAAGAGAAAGGAACAAAGTAATTAGGGTTGTAACTCTTGGCTCTGTCTCTATTTTATTTTTCCTATCAGACTGAATTTCTCACCGTTCAAGTCCTAAAATAAGTTTCTCTTAATTTGCTCTGTGCTTTTCAGTTCTTTCATCTTGCTGGGAGGGATATGTAATTATGTAATCCAGTCAGACACGGCCTCCTATCACACCTGCCCGGCTTGGGAGCGGAAGGGAGCTGGCGGGAGGTAGGATGCTGCGTTAGACAGTGACAGGACCAGTCATGGAGGTGATGCTAGCCTTGGGATGGACCAGGCCAGGACAAAGGTAGAAAGAGCAGACATGACAAGAAACACACTTTTCCCTCACACGAATCTCAGAGAGGAAATTTTAAGTGTGGCTTAAAAGCAAAAGAAAGTCAAGTTTAAGGTTCCTCACCTTGATGATTTAGGATTTGTGATATTGAAAAGCAAGCAAGAGTATATCCATCAATACAATGCCCTGGATGTGCATGTAACTTCTAGGGAATTATTAACTTGGCCAATTTTATCCCCACCTGCCACTCCCCCCCCCTCCAGGGACTATATGTAGAACACAATGTCACTGTAGCCATGAAAAATTAAGATAAATAAGCACAGAAAAAGCTAGTGTGCTGGGTACCAGCGTCTACTCTCAAACCCTTTCTACCCATGGAGGAATAGAACATTTGCTCTATGACACTTACGATGTAAGCAAGGGGCTGGAGCGGAGGGCAGGTAGCTCACCCGCAGGTTCAGGGCCCTGAATTCCATTCAAGCAATAGGAGGAGGAGGAGGTGGAGGAGGAAGAGAAAGAAGGAGAAGCAGAGGAAGAGGAGGAGGAGGAGGAGGAAGAAGAGGAGGAGGAGGAGGAGGAGGGGGAGGAGGAAGAGGATAAAAAGAGAAAGAAGAAGAGGAGGAGGAGAACAGGAAGAGAAGAAAGAAGAGAAAGGAGGAGGCAGAAGAAGAGGAGGAGAAGAAAGAAGGGGGGAAGAGGAGAAGGGAGAAAAGGAAGAGGAAGAGAGGAACAAGAAGAGGAGGAGAAGAGGTAGAGGTAGAAGGAAAGGAGATAGAGAGGAAGAGGAAGAGAAGAAGGGACAGGAGGACAAAGAGTGCAAGCAAGATCTCAGCTTACAGGACACCTGAACTATTTGCCTATAGAGACCAAGAGCCCCAACCTTGTCTACTCTGGAATAGAAAAATAAACTTTTTGGAACCATTTTACCATTTTTTATACAGAATAGAGAAAACCATAGGCTGAAACTCACAAGGGAACTGTCTTAGGCTAAAGATGACTGAATCCCCAGGACTCTGCTACCAGCCCACCCCTCACTCGCTCCTCTCCACCTTGTTCTTAGCTCCCAGCTCTAAATGGGGATGGACATCTCTCTTATGCTGTCCCAGAAGCACTCCTGTCCTTTCTAGCCTTCTAATCCGTGCTGCCCAACCTAACATTCAGTGTACTGTAATGACTCCTTTACTCGTGTGACTGTCTTCCCACTATCTTCTCTTAATCTAAACTTGTCTCAGCCAGGGGCAGAACTGTAATTCTAGACATGGCAAGCTAACTGGCATATATAGTTAGGTGTCAGCAAATATGTGTCCAGTGAATTAAAGTTTTTATTTCCAGTGCATGTCTGTTCTCAGACTTCATAATCCCCAAAGTTTCTTCCATTAGATATGTACTTTATAAGCTAAGTAAGAGTTGTAAAATGATTATTGCAGATAACAAATTAAAACATTTGTTATATAACACAAAGGTATAGCACCATTACTGACAGTATGAATCTCAACATTGTTGAGTCACCTTCTTATTTCACTATACTTTTTAAAGACAAATTTATTTTTTAATGCTAGTGTCAATTAAAGGGTCAATAAAAGCCTAGTGTTTGCCAAGAGAAGATATATCACTTTAAAATTTTCATTCTTTTCATGGGTTTCAGACAAAGGTGGTAATTTCCTAACCATTCCTTTGTATGCAGAAATAAAGAACAATTGAAATTAATTCCTTTGTAGTTGGAAAAGTACAAATTATTGAAAGTGTGAATCACTGAGACCCGCTACAAGATAACTCAGGGTGGTGGTAAGGAAAATGCCGGAGTAGGAAAGAAAGGCTGGGATGGGCTCTCGCTTGGGCCGACACTCCCAATGGCATCATCTCCGGTGAAATTCCTAATATTCCAGGTGCCAATGTCACTTCCAAAGGACAGGAAAACTTGTTGAGAGGATCAGATGGGATTAAATATATGAAAGCATTTTCTAGAGTCCACAGCACTGCGCAAATAGAAGACAATATCAAGGTTGCAGTCTACATGACTTTATACCCTAAAATAAGGTTATATTCCATTGGTAAATTTGCTGTAGTGTCTTACAAAGCAAAGCGGCCTGGGTTTTATTGATGAGCCATGTAAGGTCACCGCTGACTCACTTCAGAAGAAATCAGCCTAAGTTATAATAGATGTTCCTATTTACAATTCTGAGACACTCCCTGACTGGGCTCTATGGCATTTTTACTAGTCAGAAAGTTTTTATCCACAGGAATGAACGTGAATGTTCAAGTGTGTGGACTTAAGACTGCTGTCACATCGTAATCCACAGCACCCTACCACGCAATACAAAAGAAGTTGTGCCAACATTAAGTCTTGAGCCGTTCGCTGTGATATGAACTCCTTCGTAGGAAGCAGTGCCCTGGGGACACACAGTCCCCGGAATTCCTGTTGGAAAGTGCTAGTGCAGATGCACACATGGGAATACAGTTGGTGATTAATGAAAGTGATGGCAATTCTTCATCAGCAGTCCTAAGCAATTGATTCTAAAGCACCACAACAAATCTGAACGAGCCATTCAGGTCCCTATTCGGATTCCATCGTAGAAAAGATGTTTTTTTATTAACAAATGAATTCTGTTTCTGACCTGGATGTGTTGTCTGCAAATTGTACAAATGTCAGTTTGCTTCTACTGCACAAGATTTTAATATACATAATGTCACAGAAGAAATTGAAGGGATATCATGTCATAGAGTAGAGAACACACAGAAATACTTAGTTTTAATGAAGTTTACAAATTTAGAGTTGGGCGCCAGTGGCTCACATTATAATCCCAGATACTTAGGAGGAGGAGATCTTGAGAAAGGAGGTGCCAAGCCAGTCCAGGCAGAAAAGTCCGAGAGATTCTACCTCCAATTAAGAGAAAAGCTGGAAGTGGAGGTGTGGCTCAAGCGGTAGAGCACCAGCCTTGAGAGGAAAAGCCAAGTGAGAGCACAAGGTCCTAAGTCAGGCACACGGAAATCACATCACAATATAATTATATTACTTTGTTTTCTCTTACTGCAGATAGGAAGTGTTTACTACATATGAGGAGGCACTTCTAAGTAAACTTCATTTGGAGCCCCCTATAGATATATCAGAAACAAAGGGTTTTCCCCAGATGTAAACTCCAAACAAATGTGTCAGTTATAATTCCAAAAATTAAAAAAGTACTAAGTTCTGGCATGGAGATATTTACATGTGAGGTTTATAGCTGTAGTCTGTATTTCTGATGCGCTCATGTGCAATGATACAAAAATAATGCATCTGCATGTACCTGTCACCTAGCAACAAGGTCTGGATAGAAGACAGTGAAAATGGCCTCACAAGGTATGTTGGAAACTAACAGCATTTCATGAAGAAATATTCTTTTCTTTTTCTATCGGAGCAAAAGAAAGTCACAAAAAATAACATCTTCGAGTATATCGGGATAATTATCTTGAGTTGGGAACTGACTCATTCTCCAGCCGTACCCTCACCCAGCAGCATTAGTCACGGAAGTCCACGAAGGATAGAGGTCCACGGAAGAGGCCATGTTGCCACAGGTTTCTGGAAGGAACAGCATCTTCAGCCTACCTATGGTCTACCTATCAGGTGGACAAGCCATAAGAATTCTTTTGAATGAACCCATTCCAGAGAGCACTGAGCAGCTCTGGGTCCTCCAGCTCCACGGCCAGCACCAGGACACGTGGGCAAGCGGGCCTCAGAGCCCAGGCTGACCTGTGCCTCGCTGGAAGCTTCCCGGACACCCATGGTCCCTCCAACACCTTTCTGGAGACTTCTCTGTTAGAGCTGGGGACATGGCATGGAAAAGTCCATTTTGGAAAGTCTGCATTTATAGAAGGACGATATGATTTGTGCTGAAGTGGTGTAACTGGTATTCACGCCCCTGTCATGCAGGCTGAGGTCTAGGGGGCACCATCCACCCTGAGAACAGCAGCACAAGAAACTGCTGTGGATGGCACGCCCCCCCACTTGAACCTGAATCGTACGTGAGACCTGGCATTTCATTTTGAAGAAGAAAGCAGCGCTTGGAGATGATCAACCAAATGTAGGTTACTGCCTGCTGTCCCAGTCAGATGCCATCATCCTACAGATGTTCAGCCATGATTTCAGGAGATCAGATAGACTCATGCAAACAGATGCAGTATTGCCATAAGCCCCAGGTCTGGAATGTTCTTATCTCTAGCTATTAAGGCTACAGAGTTAGCATTATGGGTAAATAGCTTAATTTGAAAATTTTTTATTTAATTAGTTAAAATATGATGTGTGAGTGTGTGTGTGAGAGAGAGAGGGAGAGAGAGAGCGCACTGGGGCTCATACTCTGGCTTCTCAGCTTTTTCACTCAAGACTGGTGCTCTACTACTTGAGTCATACCTCCACTTCTAACTTTTTGCTGGCCAACTGGAGATAAGAGTCACATAGACTTTCCTGACTGAGCTGGCTTTCAACCATGATCATTTGATCTCAGCCTCCTGAGTAGCTAAGATTATACGAAAGAGCTATCAGCATCCAGCTCAAACACTATATGGACATATACATACACATATACACATACATACACACAAACATGCATACATAAAATCTTTAAGTAGTTGCTGTCTTAAACTTTTCTTGTTGTTGTTGGGCTTGAACTCAGGGCCTGAGTACTATCCCTGAGTTTGTTCACTCAAGGTTAGCACTCTACCACTCTGAGCCACAGTACCACTTCTGGTTTTCTGGTGGTTAGCTAGAGATAAGAGTCTCATGGACTTTCCTGCCACATCTGGCTTCAAACCACAATCCTCAGATCTCAGTCTCTGAGTAACCAGGATTACAGGCATGAGCCACTGGTACCTAGCTTAAACATTTTAAAGAGCAAAATTGATTATATTTCCCCCGTCTCACTACTATACAAATACGCATGCACACACAAATACACATTGTAAAACACAGTACTAATGTACACATATTGTTTTTGAGGTCATTAGCATTTTCAGAAATATGGAGGAAAATAAAAAAAGAAATAACCACATTTCCAATGCTATAATGGCTCTTTAAATTATTATTATCTCATAGTGTTTCCTAGATATTGAACAACAAATTCTGCCACACATTGAATATACACAGATTCTTTCATCCCAAGCCACCAACATGTTCAAACATAGGTTGAACACTGGTCTTGTTTTTTTTCAGACTGAAGTGGAATTTGGATCTGGTATTGACCTGAAAGGCAGATTTTAGCATATAGTGTTGGTTCAAGGTTATACAATACCTTGGAGCTTCTGATTCGTTTGGTTTATACTTATATATTTATACCTGTATTTTAGAATTATCGAGCAGGCTCTAACTATGGAAGGGCTTTACGTTTTAGACTCTAGTGGGCTCATGGCCTTGGGCGCCTGCGCATGGCAGGCTTGCTCCACCATGGCTGGAATCAGCTGTGCAGTGCTGACATGGAAAGACATCTGGTTGAAATCGCTCCAGTCCTGTCTCCACAACACACCCCAGTCAATGCTGCCTTCTAGTGTTGCTCCTACTGAAGTAAGCACTGCACTGAAAGATGCGTTGAAATCTATCCACCATAAAGTAAGAAGCACGGCGCCTGCCCTGTGACTGGGCCCCAGGGAAGCAAATTTAAGATCTGGAACCGAGTTCTGTGTGCTCAGCAAGGGCTACAGGCCAGTGGCTTTGCTTTTGCCCCCCTCATCTGGGGGTGCAGCCCCATCAGCTGGGGTCTACCCAGCATTCCCTGGCTCTACCCAGGATTTATGCAACACTCTGATGTGTAATCATCAATAAATCTAACAAGGCCTGACTTGGTGCTTTCAGCTAGAAAAGTTTTAGTCCACAGCTGCTTGACTGGACATAATTCAAAGGCACTGGATGTCAGACTCTCATAGAAGGCGGTCATCTGATGTCTGAGAATTCGCCATCTGCTGATGGCTTCCAGAGCATACAGAAGTCTCAGTGTCTTTGTGTGGTTACATCCTGCCGTGCAAAGATTAGGTGTGTGCACACACGTCCTTCAGTCGTGCAAATATCAGGTGTGCACACACGTCCTTCAATTTCATGGGTGGAGATGAGGAGCCTCCTGAGAAGAGACGGAGGCATGCTGCCAGTGAGGAGGGAGGAGGAGGTGCACATGGCCCTGCATGTTGGGATGCTTGTTGTGCTCAGGGCCGCAGTGGGAGGGCAGAGTACACATTGAGGTAGCCATTCCCAGGGCAGCCCTTCTCCCTGTACCCTGTGACAGTTGCTCTAGGCTCCAGGCTGTTCTGGCACAAGAAGAATTCCCCCGTGGTGTGTGTTCTGCTGAGGCTTGCCTCATTACACCCATGTTACACATGTACAAGGCAAGTTACACACACAGGAAAACCACTGGGTGTAAGTTGTCATTAAATCTCCTTTAGGATAAATTCCAGTTGGCCGTCAAGAAATCCTTTCTAGACACCTACAAAGAATGTATGAAATGTGAGAGGCAAACAGGCAGAGGGTGCAATCCCGGCCAGCCTGGTTCCGTAGGCGCGTAATGAATAGATGCGGACAAGTATACTTCCATGTGTGCGCGATGAGGATGGCTCCACATACGATTTTTAAAATCGGTGTGATGGAGAACACACTTTCCCACCATCTCATTTAAATGAAGAAAGTTCAAAGTCAGAGATCTTACAAAACAAAATTCTAGCTACTCAAAAGGTTGTAATCCAGAGGATCATGGTTCAAAGCCAGTGAAGGCTGAAAAGTCCCTAATCCCTCATCTCCAAAATAGTCAGCAAAATATGACTGGAGGCATGACCAGATGGTAGAGCACTAGCCTTGAAAACAAGACCTAAAGATGTAAAGCCTTGAGTTCAAATCCCGTACCAGCATTAAAACGTCAAGTAATTTGCAAGTAAGTTTTAGAATATGTGATAATCTCTTCCAACACACATGTTCCATGAGAAATGATGAATTTAGCATAACAAGGAATTTATCAGAACATTTCTCTTCACACTGTTTCCCTTCATGTTAGGAACTTTTCTTCAGGCTACATAAGAAAGTATCTTTTATCTTTTACCTGCATTCATGTGCCTCTCATCCATTTTATAAAAATCAATAAAATAAAGCTTTTTTTAGCAATGCAATAAATCCAAATCAGTTCATAATTTTAAAATATTGCTGGATGCCGGTGGCTTATTTCTGTAACTATAGCTATTCAAGAGTCTGAGATCCGAGAACCATACCAGGACAAGAAAGTTCAGCTAAGTCCAACTAAGTAAGTTAAGGTATTTCCAAGTAACCAGCAAGAAATCCAGAAGTGGAGCAGTGGCCTTGGGTGTCAAAGCGAAGAGAGAGTATAAGGCTCCAAGGACCCTTCTTTGTGATTTAAACTTCCATGATAACTGTTACCACTCTCATAAGAAAGGTGCTGGGTTTCCTTATTTACATCGCTACAATGTCTAATATTTGGTGTTTTGCCTTAAAAATGAGCTTGCTCCTTTCTATGAGTTTATTTTCACTTATGTGTTTACAAGTCTGTAGGGTTTCAGAAAGTTTAATATAAACTTGAGTATCTTAGAGGAAATGAACATTTAAAGATACGATTTAATTGAAGCTTAAAATATGGAACTACTTTTATTCTTCACCTATATCATTTATGATCACTCTTAATTGCAGACTCAAAAAATGCAATCAGTACTCTGACAATGTCCTCTGGGCAGTGAGGATTTTGGATATTTCATAGTACTTTGGCTAAGGAGGTGCATGCAGGCGTCTTGGGCCTGCAGCAATGTGAAGCTACTGGGCCCTTCACAAACTGGAGTTCCAGTTTGCCAGAATGAAGGAGAGACTCCCACAACGCGAAGCGCTCCAATAATGTTACATTACTTCTGCCTTGTGAGTTCCAAGTCCTCGCTGCTTATACGTCACTCAGGTAAAAAGAAGAGAGCCACCCTCATTCCCATCACTGCGTGGGAGGAGGGGACTTCAAAGCACGGGAGTGTGTGCAGCTTTTCCCAGAAGCTTTCAATTTGAAAGTCAAGTCCCTGTTACAATACAGCAACTCAAAACTCACTAAGTAATTTCAAATTTAACCATGGCTAAAATGAAGGAAATGACAAAAAAAAAAAACATAAAATGATGTGCATCCTAAAGTGTGAAAGGAAATTAGACTGTCCCACAAGTTATTTAGTCAGCCTGGCACAGAGGGGCGTCGGTAACAGGTAACACCAATATGGTGGCCATATGAAATGTCCAAGTAGTAGCTCAGAAGGGATTTGGGATTTCTGTCAGGATGGTGATGTTTTGTTTGTTGTATGATTTATCTGGCTGCTGGCGGCTGACACCTGTAACCCCAGTCTGCAAGACCCCATCTCAACCAATAAAAGGTTGGTGTGCAGTTAAAACGTCTGATATATGGAATAGGAAACTTGAGGGAATTCATGAGGCTGGGAGAGAGGAGAAGAGGGGGAGCAATGCAGGAGTTGTCATTGAGCCAGAGGCAATGTACTCCCAAATGGACGTGTTGAACTAAAAGTCCTTTGTACAGTACTTAAGCAATAATAACCTAAAAAGAGCAGAGTGTGTGGTATGTGCCTGTCTCTTAGCTATATGGAAAGTATAAATAGGAGGGTGTAGGTCCAGGGTTCCCAGGGGACCCGAGAACCCTATCCCCAAAATAACAAAAGCAAAAAAAGAGCCTGTGGGGGCTGGGAAGGTAGCTCAGTGGTAGAGCGCTTGCCTTGCATGCCTGAGGCCCTGGGTTCGATTCCTCAGCACCACATAAGCAAAAAGAAAAAAGCCGGAAGTGGCGCTGTGGCTCAAGTGGTAGAGTGCTAGCCTTGAGCTGAAGAGCTGAGGGACCCAAAAAAAAAAAAAAAAAAGAGCCTGTACCTACAAGGAACAAGGTTTTGAGTTCAAGCTCCAGTGCCACAAATAAACAGCCCTCAAAAGTCCCAAACATAAAAATCCCCCCAAAGAAAGAAACAAGATCCACCATTGACCTTTAGCCTCTCCTCCAGCTAAGGACATACTAGAGTACATCTGTGCAGACCCAGAGGACCAGTGCAACTCACTGCGCACATCTGAATGCCTGTTCACACTTACAACTTTGCACCGTGCTATGATGTTAAGTTGGTAGCCTGAAGTCAGCCACACACCGAGCATTTACACCATGGAAATGGAGGAACATTGCCAGTTGGAGCCCTTTCCTTTGTAGAGTTGGTTGCTAAATATTTATTGCATACTCTGTTATATCCAATTTAGCTTGATGCGAAGGCATTCAGAAACTTAGTATGAGAAAGATGTGAGTAACTCCTTAATAAATTACAGATGGAAAGCTGGGCATAGGTGGCTCACACCTGTCATCCCAGCTACTCAGGAGGCTGAGATCTAAGGATCGTGGTTCAAAGCCACCCAGGCAAGAAAGTCCATGAGACTCTTAACTCCAATAAAGCACCAGAAAGCTGGAAGTGGCCCTGTGCTCAAGTGGTACAGTGCTCATCTTGAGCTGAAGAGCTGAGGGACAGTGCCCAAGCCTAGAGTTCAAGCTCTACCACCGACAAAAAATAAAAATAAAAATAAATTACAGATGGAGTACATGTTACAGTGATGGTAAATTTGGCCAAATGAAATAAATTACTTGAAAAAATTTACTTTTATCCCCCACTTCTCAATATGGCTCATACAGGGAGTATGCATTCTATGTGTGTGTGTGTGTGTGTGTGTGTGTGTGTGTGTGTGTGTGTGTGTGTGTGTGCTTGCACTCGCAAGCACACTGGCAGTGGGGCTTGAACTCAGGACCTTGCACTCTTGCTTAGCTTTACACTCAAGGCTGGTGCTTTACCCCTTGAGCCATACCTCCACTTCTGGATTTTTTTGCTGGTTAATTTTAGATAAGAGTCTCACAGTTTGGTCTGCTCCTGCTGCCTTCAAACCTCCTGAGCATTCTATTTCAATTAAACATTCTTGATCAGAAAAGTTTATTGCCTCTACCTGTACCACCTTCCACACATTCTCCAGCTGCAATTTCTCCAGTTTGAAGTAACCCTGCACCGTGAGTGCTGCTGTGCTGCCTCTGTGCCGGAACCCCCATCGGCTCCTATCTTTTTGGTTCTTGCTCTGATATCTTACTATGAGTCTTTCCCAACTGGAAGTCATGTTTCGCCCTTCGCAAACGTCTGCATGTTTACCCATGCATTTTATGACAGAAAACATTCTCTATGTTACAGAGAGTTGTTTATGTTTAATACCTCCATAGACCTCATGTTTTCTTTCCTGGGCAGAGGTTATGCATTCAAATAATCTCTAGGCTACCATAGAAGTTTAACTAAGTATCTGCGGCTAAAAGAATGCCAAGTGCTTCTGTGAGAAACAGAAGAGATAGATAGGTCTATCCACACAGAAAGACTAAGAATTTACAGGGATGAAGGAAGATCAAGGGCCCAGAGGATAGTTGAAGGTGATGAAATACAATTGGTATGGCACAAAGAAAAAGAACTTTCCTATAAATGCTAAAAATATGCTGTTGAGAAGCCATACTATTCAGAGAATGGCTTTTTCTTAGCAAATGCTTTATTTTCAATACACACTTGAACTGAAATAGTTCAGGAGAAAAGCTGTCCAATAACTGGCCTTATTATAAAAATTTGGAAAATTACTTCTGAGTGTCTCAAAGCAATTGTGTGTAAGACACCAGTGAAATGGCCAGGCCATTTCCGCATCCTGGCGTAAAGGAAATCCATCCACAGCTTTTCCTTATTGTCAGCTTCCCCTCATTAATGGTGATCAACACCAGCTGACGTGTCACCAGGAGGTGACTTCCTGGGAGACTGTTTTGATTCCATGTGTGCACCAGAGGCCCTCTGGCTAGCTCTAAGCTTCTCTTCACTAGGCTGTCCAGCAGCTGAAGGCAAGGCCTGACTGGAGGCTGCCCCTCAGTGCCCAGTCCAAGGGCGAGCTGGAACCTGTGACACTGCTCTGTTTGCCAGGCTTGACTCTCCAAATCCTTACATTGGAAACCATTGGGTTATAGTATATTTTCCTTTCTGAGTTTTTATTCAGACATTTACACTTACCTTTAATGTCAAAATCTTAAAAAAAATTTATCAAACTTAAGTCACAGTGTGTAACTGAAGTATGATGAGATAGCTTACAGCACTGAGATATAAAATAAATGTTAAATAACAGAACTAGACAAAGAAAAAGAGAGATAAATAAACACTAGTAAGAAGCTGCATTGAGCAGCACATACATCGTAAAGGGCCACGTGCCTGCTAGATGTAGACAGCGTATCTCAAGATGAGCTGCATTTTAGGAGTCAGTGGGAATGTGCATGGTGATATTTAAACATGCAGACACTGCGTTCTTACCTCCGTCTCATATGCTTCCTTCAGTACCTTCCACTCCTTTAGGGTGAATTTGTCCCCTGTTCTGATTAACTAGAGAGGCACTGAGGGTTTTTCGTGCACTAATGACGATCAATTGCAGATATTTTTAGTATTACAATATCCTTTACATTATTGGGAAAACATTGAAAGTGAGATTGAATCCCTGTAAGACATTAAGTATGCTGGTATAATTAGACGACAACACAAGTAAGTCCAATTGGGGTGCTATTAAAGTGATGAACAAATTTATGATGTATTTATTAAAATTTTACTAATTTTACTATGTGTCACTTCTTAAAAGAATTGTAGGCTGAAATGTTGATGTTTTTAGAACCAAGAATTAAAGATGGGACAAACTCACAGTACAAATGATTTAGTGTGATACAAGTTAATTCTACAATATTTCTTTCTTTCTTTTTGTTTTTGGTCATGGGACTTGAACTCTGGGCCTGGGCGCTGTCCCTCAGCAAAGCTCAAGGTTAGCACTCTACCACATGAGCCACAGCGCCACTTCCGGGTTTCTAGTGGTTTATTGGAGGTAAGACTCTCAGGGACTTTCTTGCTGGGCTGGCTTTGAACTGTTATCCTCAGATCTCAGCCTCCTGAGTAGCTAAGATTACAGGAGTGAGCCACCGGCACCTGGCTCACAATATTTCTTGTAGAAATTTTATGGAAATACATCTTACAAATTTAAAGCTTGAGTATGCAATTGATTTCTATTAACATTGAATTTCAAGTTGATTATTCACTATCAGCCACAATCAGTAAGAGAATGACAAGCTCTGATTGGACAGGTGAAAAATGTTTACTGGTATGAACTATCTGGTGTGCTTTAATGAGAACTCTTTAAGAAATGTTATTTAAACTAAACAAGTCTGCTTGCAAGTATGATGCATCTTGATGAATGTCACCCCTACCACCATTCTTCCACCTCCCATCCCCCTCCCCGCAAGTCACCTGGTTCTAGTTTCATATATACATCTATATGTATGTGTGCGTGTGTGTTCGTTTTGTGTGTATATATTCGTTTTTATGTGTATACACACACACATAATACATACATATCTTTACATCATGGCCCCACTCACCCCCTTCTCTCTCCGTTTGCTGTCCCTTCTCCTTGACCTTTGCCCCACAGGCAAACATGTTCCAGGTTCCTGTTCACTGTTCTGTGAGCTGTACGTCATGTTGGGGTCTGTCTGTGTGGGTCTGGGCCTGGCCTGTTCTCTCCTCTCTAACTTGGATTTCACGCTGGCAGCTGAGAGGACAGACGGCCCTCGCTGCTTTACAGAACGCTGGCTTGTCGGGTTATGTTCTAGTTGAAGCACCTGTGGGCTCTCCGTGGGCACCAGGATCCGCTGTGGGATAGCCTATGCCCGCCGGCTCTCCTGACCCGCTGTGGGATAGCCCGTGCCCGCCGGCTCTCCTGACCCGCTGTGGGATAGCCCGTGCCCGCCGGCTCTCCGTGGACCCGCTGTGGGATAGCCTGTGCCCGCCGGCTCTCCTGACCCGCTGTGGGATAAGCCTATGCCTGCCGGCTCTCCGTGGATCTGCTGTGGGATAGCCTGTGCCCGCCGGCTCTCCTGACCCGCTGTGGGATAGCCCGTGCCCGCCTGCTCTCCTAACCCGCTGTGGGATAGCCCGTGCCCGCCGGCTCTCCTGACCCGCTGTGGGATAAGCCTATGCCCGCCGGCTCTCCTAACCCGCTGTGGGATAGCCTGTGCCCGCCGGCTCTCCTGACCCGCTGTGGGATAAGCCTATGCCTGCCGGCTCTCCGTGGATCCGCTGTGGGATAGCCTGTGCCCGCCGGCTCTCCTGACCCGCTGTGGGATAGCCCGCGCCCGCCGGCTCTCCTGACCCGCTGTGGGATAGCCCGCGCCCGCCGGCTCTCCTGACCCGCTGTGGGATAGCCCGCGCCCGCCGGCTCTCCGTGGACCCGGGTCCTGCTCCTGCTGGGTCACAGGCTCCGGCTTTCCCACCCCAGGCTCCTACTTGGATCACAGCTGGTCACCGGTGACTGCCAGGCACGCGCCCGCCGGCGCACCCACTGATCACCTTCTTGAACCTTCGGTGATGCACCTCGCCGGTCTATGGGCCGCGGACTCAGGGAAGCACCTGAGCGGCCTGGCCGCTGTCTCTCGCTTTCTAACACGTCAAGTCTGAGCACCAGCCTCGACCCCGCGCCTGAGCTCTGCAAGCTGTGCATGCGCCCGAGCCTCACCCGCGCCCTGGGCTCTGCTCCACCCAGCTACTCAGCTGACTCCTTCCTGTTCTTCACCTCTGCATGCAGGTGACCCCAGGGGACCCCGCATCGCGGACACTGTCCTCCCTCAGCTGACCACACACACCACAGACACTGTCCTCCCTCAGCTGACCACACACCGTGGACACTGTCCTCCCTCAGCTGACCACACACACCGCAGACACTGTCCTCCCTCAGCTGACCACACACCGCAGACACTGTCCTCCCTCAGCTGACCACACACACCGCAGACACTGTCCTCCCTCAGCTGACCACACACACCGCAGACACTGTCCTCCCTCAGCTGACCACACACACCGTGGACACTGTCCTCGCTCAGCTGACCACACACCGCAGACACTGTCCTCCCTCAGCTGACCACACACACCACAGACACTGTCCTCCCTCAGCTGACCACACACCGCAGACACTGTCCTCCCTCAGCTGACCACGCACACCGCAGACACTGTCCTCCCTCAGCTGACCACACACCGCAGACACTGTCCTCCCTCAGCTGACCCCGCACACCGCGGACACTGTCCTCCCTCAGCTGACCTTGCACACAATGGACACTGTCCTCCCTCAGCTGACCACGCACACCGCAGACACTGTCCTCCCTCAGCTGACCACACACCGCAGACACTGTCCTCCCTCAGCTGACCACGCACACCACGGACACTGTCCTCCCTCAGCTGACCTCGCACACAATGGACACTGTCCTCCCTCAGCTGACCACACACCACGGACACTGTCCTCCCTCAGCTGACCACAGACACCGCGGACACTGTCCTCCCTCAGCTGACCACACACCGCGGACACTGTCCTCCCTCAGCTGACCCCGCACACAATGGACACTGTCCTCCCTCAGCTGACCTCGCACACCAGAGAAACTGTCCTCCCTCAGCTGACCACACACCTGGGACACTGTCTGGTGGGTGTGTTGTCAGGTGTTTTGTGGTCCAGCTGTCTGATTGGTTGTGTTGTCAGGTGTTTACAACTGTTGTGTTTTTGGGTGTTTTGTGATACAGCTGTCTGGTTAGTTGTGTTGTCTGGTGATTCATGGTACAGCTTCCTCACCTGGCTAGAGGGCAGCTGTAGTCTCTTGTACTGAGGGTTGGGCTTCCTTCAGAATGGTCAAATGGGCTGGGAATGTGGCTTAGTGGTAGAGTGCTTGCTAGCATGCATGAAGCCTTCCAGAAAGTGTAGCTGTGGCTCAAGTGGTAGAGTGCTAGCCTTGAGCACAGAGAGGCTCAGGGACAGTGTCCAGGCCCTGAATTCAAGCTCCAGGACTGGCAAAAAACAAACAAAAGAGTGTGGCACACATCCCTTGGGTTCTGGGAACGTGGATTTTGTTGGTGTTGTTGGTCGTAGGGCTTGAACTCTGTCTTCAGCTCAAGGCTAGCACTCTACCACTTGAGCCACAGTGCCACTTCCATTGGAGATAAGAGTTTTACGGACTTTTCCTGCCTGGGCTGGCTTTGAACCACGATCCTCAGATCTCAGCCTCCTGAGTAGCTAGGATTACAGGGGTAAGCCACTAGTGCCTGGCTTGGGAAAGTGTTTTTACTGTATTACCCCATCCAAGAAGAGATTAGGTATACTTTATGTGAGGGGAGGATACCCCAAGCTAAGTGTTTGGTAAAGAAGCACAGCAACCTAAATGAACTAGGATTCTGTGGTGCGAATCACGGGGATAGAAGCATGAAACATAAATTAGGATCCGATTTAGGAAATGATAGCTTACTTCTTATAAACCTGAAAGTTCTCCTGCAGTTTGTTCCTTCTAAAAATGCAAGCCTAATTATGTCATTTAATGTTCTCAAGCCTTCATCGACTTTCTACCAGAGACAACAGAAGGTTCACAGTCGTCCTACAGGTTCTCAGAATGCAACTGGCTTGGCTCTCAGTCCGGTCTCTCTGCAGACATGTGTTGTCTGGCAATTTCTGAACATGTACAGAACCAGGCTTCTGCTCTGGTGGTCTCCTCAGATAATACTCTGGATCAGAGGCAGCGAAGGCTCCTCCTCACGGAGAAGTACAATCTTAACTACACAGGCCACAGGACAGATAACACACAGAGGCTTCTTATCAGGACTGAGTTTCACCAAATCAAGGTTAAAACCATACCCTTTACATCTGACCCAGGTTTACCTCTAGAATATGAATGGAACCAAAAAACCCAATAGCAATCATAGTAACAGTAACAGTAACAACAACAACAACAACAACAACAACAACAACAATAGAAATAACCCAGTTAAAAAACAGAAATAGATCTAAATCGGCATTTCTTGGAAGGAGACATACAGAGAGCTAACAGGTCTATGCAAAATGTTCAACATCCCTAGTCATAAGGGGAAATGCAAATCAAAACCACAGTGGGATCTCTTTCCACTCTAGTAAGAAAGACCTACCCCAAGGATAGCGTGTGCTGGTGTGGGTGTGGAGAGGGAAGTACACACATTGTCCGCTGAAGGCAAGTTAGCAGAGCTTTCACAGAAAATAGCACAGAGGAGCTTCAGAATGAAAGTAGGGCAATGGTGAGACCCAGCATCGCAGCACTGGGGAGCAGTGCTGTGGTGTCTGCACAGGATGACTCACATACTGTATTGGAGCCATGGGAAGAACATGAGTGTTCTGCCTGCTGAACATGTTTTCCTTGTCCACTGCTGGTGAGTGGATGAGGAAAACGCGATGTGCACACACAACTGAATGCTTTGCAGCCAGGAGAAGCACAGAGTTCCGGCATCTGTGACGGATGGAATTGGAGATCACTGTGTGAAGTGAAATACGTCTGACACAGGAAGGCAGGTACTCTGTTCTTATTTACCAGAGAGTGGCTGTGACCTCTGGGAAGATGAGGATAGAACGGAGGTTACCAGAGCTGTGGACACTCAATGGAAAGTGGAGTGGGTGAGTGCTTGATCAGTGAGCAAAATTACAGCTAGGAGCAAGAACTTCTGGTGGCGTATTGTATGGTAGGGAAACTATAGAAAACTATTACAGAGCTGGGTCCAGTGGCTCATGCCTATAATCCCAACTATCCAATAGGCTGAGATCTGAGGACTGTGGTTCAAAGTCAACCTGGGGAGAAAAATCTGTGAGATTCTTATTTCCAATTAATTGGCATATTAATTGTAGCTTAAGTGGTAGGACACCAGCCTTGAGAGAAAAAGTCAAGTGAAAGGAAAAGCCAAGCGAGAAGACAGAAGCCCTGAGTTCAAGCTCTGGTACCAGAACAAAAAAAAAAAAAAGGAAAGAAAAGGAAAAATGAAAGGAAGGAAAACAACTATGTAGTTTAAAAAGCTAGAAGAAAGAATGTTAACCGAATGCTTTCACCATGAGGAAATAGATGTTTGAGGTGACTTGTTTGACCTGAGTTAAAATTATGTAATTCATGCATATATTGAAACATCACAGGATACCCCATATATCTATGCATTTTTTATGTTTGTATATACCAGTTACATGTTTTAAAAATACAACGGTCATGGTATGCATTCCAAGCATGTACCATCTAACTGGATGCAATAAGAATATGAAATCATAACAAGGTTTTTAGCACTAGAAGAAGCGCAACATGAATCTAATCATAAGGAAACAATTGATCAACTTAATTCAGGGATGTTTTATAAGCTAATGTGACATAATCACCAATGCCAAAGAAATAAGAAAAGACAAGAATTTTTCCTGATTAAAGCAGACAATACACACTGAAAGCAGGCTGTAAAATGTGATCTTGGATTAAATTCTTTTATAAGGGAGCATTATTGGGACTATTCATCAAAAATTTCCTTCCTTCCTTCCTTCCTTCCTTCCTTCCTTCCTTCCTTCCTTCCTTCCTTCCTTCCTTTCTCTCTCCCTTCCTTCCCTTCTTCCTTCCTTCCTTCCTCTCTCCCTCCCTCTTTCCTTTTCTCCCAAATTGACTTGAACTCGAGGCCTGGATGCTCTCTCTCTCTTAGACATTTTTGCTCAAGGGTGGCACTCTACCACACCTGCACTTCTGGGTTTTTGCTGGCTTATTGGAGGTAAGAATCTTTCAGCCTTCCTGCCTGGCCTGGCTTCGGACCATGGTCCTCAGCTCTCAGCTTCCTCAGTAGCTAAAATTACAGGTGTGAGCCACCAGAAACTAGCTTTAAAAAATCCTCAAATTTCAGGCAGATTTAAGTAATCAACGGTAGGGCATCTACAGGAGGAAAAGAGATGGAATAAATGCTGTTTGGGATTCAATTGTTTAGTCCTTACCTTTACATACTAGCATTCTTCTCCTCCTCCTCCCCCTCCCCCTCCTCCCTCTCCTTCCCCCCTCCTCTATCAGGTTCATACTCCACAAATGAATGAGAACATAAGATACTTACTTGGCTTTGTAACGAGACTGACTAAGAATTGAGGAGAGGGAGGAGAAGGAGGCAGGGACAGATTCTGAGGGCACAGAGGATTGAAAGATGTTCGGTATATTCAGTAGGTAACCTACTAAATGCTGTTTGAAAATGGAGAGGAAGAAGGGAGTAATGAGAATGTGGAAGAGGGTGTGGATTTGAAGTACACTGTGTCCATGTATGAAAACATCACAATGAAATCCCCTCACATCGCAAATATGCATTTACTCAAACCTTTAGGTGGTTTCTATTCTAACAGCGAAGAACAGGACTCGTGGACACACAGTGCACTGTGCTCTGTAACATCTACGACAGTGCCATCTTTCTGTTTTGTGTTCTCTTCAGGCCCAGAAGAGTGAGTGACATTCTGAAATACTCGGTTTTTGCCGGAAAATGAAGTTTTAATCTTGTGTGCTCCTGGCAATCTTTTAATTACAATGCAGCTTTTCAGACAGATTTGACAACAAGATGTGAATATACTTATCAGTGAATGGATTATGAATTAATAAAGTATCATTCTAGGTTTTTCTTATGAATTTATTAAGCTGGAGTCACTCTTCTGAGAATGGGTGACCCCTGGTAGAACCAGTACTGGGAATTTTCCACAAGGCCACAAAGTTGGGAGAGGGCCTGTGACTGCACCCAGGCTCGTCACAGGAGTCTGATACTGCATTTCACTTGTGTGTGTATGTGTGTGCACACGAACATGCACACACGCGCACGCACGCGCGCACACACATACACTGATCCTGGCACTTGAACTTAGGGCCAGAGCATTGTCCTGTAGCTTTTTCCCTCAAGGCTGGTGTACCATCACTTGAACGAGAGTCTTACTTCTGGCTGTTTGCTTAACTGGAGACAAGTCTCAGAGGCTTGTCTGCCTAACTCAGCCTTCTGAGCAGCTAGAATTACAGGCCTAAGCCACGGGTGCCCTGCCCAGGTCCATTTTCCCCACATTTTCTCCTTGCTGGAGAATGATTTCAACCTGAGCTGCTGCCTGGGGAACGAGGACCTGGCTCTCTGAGAGGGGGTGCCTGGGGCACCTCTGCTCCTGCTCGCTCTTTGCGATGATTAAGAGAATTGATAACGTGTTGGACTAAATGTCAGCCCAAATCAATAACGAGGAGGTAAGAACAGGCAAAAGGCAGGCCCCTGGAGCAAAATCCCCAGCTGGAAAAGCTGAGCTGCCGAAGCAGCAGAGCACTGTGAAACCTGCTGCTGCTGGTGGGTCCACTGGGCCCTGGTGTCGGGGGGGGGGCTGCTGAAGAGGTCAAGCAGACTCCCTGCCCCGCAGATTGGGGGTCAGCTTTCTGGAAGCATCTCCCGGGGACAGAAAATACAGCATCAGAACTCTGTGCATCCCTACCCCAAGGTAATGGCTTGAAACAGTGCCCGCATAGCTTACTCTGCAAAAATTCTATTATCTTGTGTGTGCGTGTGAGCATGCATGTACCAATAATAGGGCTTTTTTTCCCCTCAAGGCTGGAGCTCTCCTATATGAGCCACAGCTTTGCTTCTGGCTTTTTGCTGGTTAATTGGGAATAAAAATCTCTCAGATTTGTCTGCCTGGGCTGGCCTGAACTGGGATCCTCACATCTCAGACTCTTGAGTAGTTAGGATTACAGGTGTGAACCACCAGCATCCAGTTACAGTCATTTATCTTAAATGAAAATCATTTCCCCTTTGTCCTATAAAAAGCTTTCTTACTTTTTTACGTTGATTCTCCTAGAACCTTCGCAGTTATCGTGTTCTGATTCGGTTACTGATTCTGAATGGTCTACGCTTTCAGATGGGGAGACAGAGGCATGTGAGTGTGTGTGCTTACACACTAATAGCCATCAGCTGCCCAAAGCATGCAGTATGGTAGTACCAAGCCTGAAATACCTTCACCTGTACTCCAGGCTGCTGAGCACTGCATTTAGATGGTGCTTTGTGAGAAATAAAGACAGGACTGTACTGAACTCCTTCAGGAAATTCTTCTCCATGTTGTCCTTAAAGGTTATTTTCAAATCCTTCATTTTAAAATGCAGTTTATATCAAAAGTTGGAAATTCCACTGTTAAAAAATGTTTATTAAACACCACTTACAGTGTCCACAGGTGAAGGGTGTCAGCCCCCACTTACGGTGTCCACAGGTGAAGGGTGTCAGCCCCCAGTCATGGTGTCCACAGCCGGAGGGTGTCAGCCCCCAGTCATGGTGTCCAGAGCCGGAGGGTGTCAGCCCCCACTGGCTGTACTGGCTGTCTGAACTGCTAGGTAATTTTACATATCACTTATTAGTAGTAATCACTGTGAAAGCAGTAGGTACTATTTATTACTAGTTATTATTATGTATGTATTATTATTGCTATTTAGTATATACTAAGTGTCATTACTACTATGACTCTACATAACGACCTCCAGTTTCCTACCCAACCCTGATAATCTAACATCACTACTCCGGGTTTACAGCCAGGGAAAGTAACTTCTGGTGATGGAAAGGAGCTGCCTGAGACCACACGACTTGGCTGGGCCTAGGCCGACCTGCCACGGCGCCAGGGAGCCACGATGGCCAGGAGCCGGGGCCCGTCAGGACCGGCTCCTCAGGGCGGCCTCTCCGCAAGGCCTTCCCGCCGTCCTGCCCTCGCCTTTGCCTTTGCCTCTCCCAGAACCCGCTCCTGTGCGGTACCCCGGCCTCGGGAAGCCTTCCCAGAGCGGAGCGGACGGAATACACACCAGAAACCCAAAGCCCACGACGGAGGAGCGCGGCCGGCCGCCGGAGGCGCGGGGTGACTGGAGCTTTGTCGGGAAGGACACGCCGGAGGAGGAAAGGCGCCAGCCAAGGGCCGGAGTGTGGAGCGCGGAGGGGGAAGAGCTGGCAAGGGGCGGAGGGCACCGTGGCGCGTGCATGACTCCCGGAAGCCATGTCCAGCCCGGAGGGCCATCCTCAGATCCCGGCCTCGGAGCGGCTCGGGTGACAGAGGATGACCGCGGGAGCCACCGAGCCACCAGCACCCTGCTCGGCCGATTTTGAAGCCAGAATGGGTGGGGTTGAGTGAAAGATGTGAGATGGGGTGCCGCAAAGCGATCCGTGTTTTGGGCCTGATCAATGAAGGACAGTTGTGATTCGTCTGAGAGAGGGAAGGCGGGTGTTCAGTAGATGTCTGCAATCTAATATGATTCTAGCTATCTCAGCGGAGATGTACATACGGAAATCAGATACACGCGAAAGTTCAAACAAGTAACTGATGCTAGGGATAGAAATCAAGGAGTCGTTAGTTTGAACACAGTAATTAAAGAGATCAGAAATGGATATGGCCAGGCACCATGGCTCATGCCTGTAATAGGAGATACTCTGGAGGATTGCCACTTGAATCCAGCTTGGACATTAAAGTCTGAGAGGCCCTATTTTTCACTTATCTAGAAAAATGCTGGACTGGAGGTATGGTCAAGTGGTATAGCATTTACAGAGAAAAATATCAAGCAAGTGTGTGTCCCTGAGTTAAAGCCCCTATATTGGTGTGTGTGCATGAGCACATACACATACACACTCCTCAGGACTCAATGAACAAATGTGTATATTCAAGTATGTTCATAACTTCCCTTCCTTTGTGAAAGATTTCTATAAATATTCTATGTCCAGCAACCAATTAGTCCTGGTTTGCCTGCTTGGTCATTTAAGTAGAAGAATCACTGAGCTATGCTCATTCACTCTTACATTCCAGGTACCTGATATGTTACATGCTTTGAATCGATCTGTTTTCTAAATGATGAACACTACTACTAGTAATAAGATAGGCAAACCAATTCTAGTCTACAAACCTCAGGAAACTAACCTGTGGTTATAATGCTGTGGAGTAAACAGGAAGGTCACTCAATTTATTTTGAATCTCTGAATTCTGATTAATCATGAAAGACCTCTGGGAGGATTAAAGGAAGTTAGCAACTGTGTGGAAAGAATTTCAAGAACGAGGAGAGGAAAAGAATTAGTGAGAACTGAGGCACAGTTACTTAAGAGTTCTGCATTTCAAGTTCTGTCCAGGAATACCAAAGACATTTGAAACTTCCTACATTAGACTAAAGCCATACTTTGTCAATGTTCTGAAGAAACCGAAACTCATTTCATAAGATGTAGTAGAAAGGAGGAGTTTGGAACCTGGGAGAAAGACAAGAAGGTGAATAATGCTATAAGAAAACTAGCTAGGAGTTCATTCCTGCCTTATTTAGATCTTCAAAAAGATTGAAAAATTGTTATAATCAAATGATATTATTGTAGGCATTACTGTACTTTTCACTGTGGAGTTGGGAGAAGACAAGCTCACTCTGCAGAGTGCTCTTATGCTCACTTTGAAGTGTACGGGAATGATCTGAGTGATCAAAAGGCAAAAATAATACCTCCAGGCTGTCTTCAGAAAGTGGTCAGGACTTGAGTCGGTGCTGGATGGTGTGGGCTGTAAGGACTCCTTCCCAGAAATCCGCTAATGAGTATTACATCACTGTGGAACATTTATCAATAATGTAAATTCCAAATATTCCTTTTTTATATGCGCCATACTTAATTTGAGTCAAGCATAATTCTTTTTTTTTTTTTTTTTTGGTCGGTCGTGGGACTTGAACTCTGGGCCTGGGCGCTGTCCCTCAGCTCTTCAGCTCAAGGCGAGCGCTCTACCACTTGAGCTATAGTGCCACTTCCTCAAGCATAATTCTTTGCCACAGCATCTTTCAATTAGATCAATACAGCGATTCATATTGAGTCTGAGAGTGCTCAAGCGATATTTTTATTTGCTTGTGTGTGTGGAGGGGGGCACTGGGACTTGAACTTAGGGCCTGGGGGCTGTCCCTGAGCTTTTTTGCTTAAGGCTAGGGTGCTATCCTTTGCACTACAGCTCCACTTCTAGCTTTTTAGTGATTAATTAGAAATAAGAATCTCATGGACTTTCTTACCTGAGCTGGCTTCAAATTGTGATTCTCAGATCTCAACCTTATGAGTAGCTAGGATTGATTACAGGTGTGCAGCTATGTTGCTTTTTTTAAGAACTTAGAGGGAACAAAAAGTTAATAATGTGATATACTTGTTTTAAAATATGAATTTAAGATAAAAACTTTAGACTCTACAGTTGTAGCTATTGGAGATTGGGAAGAGGAAGATGCAATTATCCAGAGCTATCCAATATACAATTCAATAAACATTAATCAAGTTTGCTACTCAAAGGAGTTCAGCAGGTGTTCAGTAGGTGTGAATAAGGAAAGAAAAAACTTCCTTCAGATTATTTACAATATTGTTGAGAAGAGCCATGGGTGTGAAGATGAATGCAGAAACCAGCACAAATGCAGTCAGCGTTTGCCTGGCTCTCACCTGTGTAAAAGATTGAGCATGGCGTCTGGAATTACATATTGTAACAATATTTGTTGGAAAAGAGAAAGAGATGATTGGGGAGAGCCTATCAGACAAGATCATTTTACTACCAGTAACAAAATACAATTCATAGAGACTTAGATTGAAAATGGTTCAAAATCACATTTAGATAATCCTGGCTCCTCAGTAGGTTGAAATCTGAGGATCAAAGCTTGAAGCCAGCCAGAGCAGGAATGTCCATGAGACTCCATCTCATCTCCAATGAACCGCCAAAAAGCCAGGAGTGGAGCCAGAGTTCAAGTGGTAGAGCCCCAGTTGTGAGTGAAACAGCTAATGAGCGGTGTCTAAGCCCTGAGTTCAAGCTCCAGAACTGGTACCAAAAGAAAAAAAGAAATCTCACTTGAAAGGGAACTCCTCATGGAAAATCTGATGTTGAATGACTGCCAGAATCTCACCATTGGGTAACCTCCCCAGGCTTTGCCTCATAGGCACACGCTGGCCACTACCTTCCTGTACAGAAATGTCCAAACTCAACAAGAGGAAAGAAAACCAGCAGAGAAGTAATTTTTCAGAACCCTCTTCTCCCTCTTCCCTGTTCCTCTGCAATTCTTACCGATGTGGGACTGCCAGGCAGGACAGGCCTAGGGAGCAGGGTGTGAGGGAGTTTCCTTGTGAGATGCAAATGCTCCAAGGAGATAGGAAGAGAGAAATCAGTAGCAGTGCTCCCTGTACCATCACCAAGTTGTTTCTGTGAGTAGTGAGCATCCTTCTGGAACTACCTAACCCTCCCTAAGGTCCCCCTGGGGCCGGAGGTGCAGGTCACTGGGTGTGGAGACACCCATTGGGCTGCTTCCCTGGTCTTCAGTGCTCCCAGCTCTGCAGTGCTCCCTGGTCTGGAGTGCTCCCAGCTCTGCAGTACTCCCAGCTCTGCAGTAATCCCTGGTCTGCAGTGCTCCCAGCTCTGCAGTGCTCCCTGGTCTGCAGTGCTCCCTGGTCTGCAGTGCTCCCTGGTCTGCAGTAACCTGGTCTGGAGTGCTCCCTGATCTGCAGTAATCCCTGGTCTGCAGTGCTTCCAGCTCTGCAATGCTCTCTGGTCTGCAGTAATCCCTGGTCTGGAGTGCTCCCTGATCTGCAGTAATCCCTGGTCTGCAGTGCTCCCAGCTCTGCAGTACTCCCAGCTCTGCAGTAATCCCTAGTCTTTAGTGCTCCCAGCTCTGCAGTAATCCCTAGTCTTTAGTGCTTCCAGCTCTACAGTAATCTCTAGTCTGTAGTGCTCCCAGCTCTAGAGTAATCCTTAGTCTACAGTGCTCCCAGCCCTGCAGCGCTACCTGGTCTGCAGTGCTCCCATTTCACGGGACTCCTCATAAGGAGCACATCTCAGATCCTCATGACCATTAGCTCCAGAGAGAGGAACTGGCTTCTATTAGCTCAGCACTCAGATGGGGAGACTGAGGCTTGAGGATGGTAACTTGTCAGGTGACGAGTATAAGAAATGGGCCTTTGACCCAGAGCAGGGCTGTGCCGCCCTTCTGGGCGGCCTCCGCCACTCACAGATGTCTGCTCTGACTTACTGGGTCTGCCTCCGGGTACCTGGCTATCTTGGAAGCTAGAGCAGACATTTCACTGCAGTGATGCAACCTGAACAAGCGCTAAACTTTGTTGCCAAGCTTTCCTTTCCTTTCTCCAGCCCCCCCCCCCTGTCAATACTCCCCTGTTGAACACCCCCAGCCAAATACCCTCAGCCCAATACCCTCTAGACAACTGAATACCCCCTAGTCAAAACCTCTCAGCCATATACCCCAGTCCAATACTCTCCAGCCCAATTCCCTCCAGCTGACTGAATACTCCCAGTCCAATACTCTCCAGCCCAATACTCCCCTCCCCTAGCCAGTACCCTCATCCAAACACCCCAGCCTAATAACCCCAGCCCACTCTGCCCACCTCCTCCCAGACTCCCTCTGATGCTCAGGCCCATGGCACACATGGCTTTCTGTGAAGTCTTTCCACAGCCTCTCTGCTGATAACACCACTGTATAGCTTTGTTTTCTTGGTACATTTTTTTTCTATTTTCTGAAATGAGCTTGCTTATTACTTTGAGGTGAGGGAAAATGCCCATTTTAAAACCACCATGTAGGGCTGGGAAGGTGACTCAATGGTAGAGCACTTGCCTTGCATGCACGAGGCCCTGGGTTCGATTCCTCAGCACCACATAAGCAAAAAGAAAAAAGCCAGAAGTGGCGCTGTGGCTCAAGTGGTAGAGCACTAGCCTTGAAGAGCTGAGGGACAGTGCCCAGGCCCAGAGTTCAGGCCCCATGACCAGACCCCAAAAAATAAATGAATAAAAAATAAATAAAACCACCATGTAGCCTACTCTTAAAGATACCTTATTAAAAATAGCCTTTCATTCTGTGAAAGAGAATCATATTTTAGAGCTTCATTAATTAAGAATCAGTGCTCAATTATTATTATTAATTTCTTTTGCGTGATGCTAAGCAGTTACCCAGGATTTCATATATACTAAGTAGGCACAGTATGAATGGACTATCCATCCCATCAATAAAATAATATTCTTTAATCTATTTGTGCCAGTTCTGGGGCTTGAATTCAGGCTCTGGGAGTTGTTTCTTAGTTTTTTCACATAAGGCTGGTGCTCTACCACTTGAGCCATACAGTTTGGCTTAAAAAAAACGAATGTTTTATTATTATTATTGAAGAGTCGATTAGAAGGGTAACCATTCCGTAAGTCAGTAATGATTATATTTCAGTTTCTGGGCCATGTCCCTCCTTCATTCTCTCTCCTCCAGGTTCCCCTCCTGTTGCTGCCTACGAGTTACATAGTTTATTTTCCATATAGTGTATACTAAATAGCATGACTGCATGTGTTCATCCTTGCTCCTCCCTTTCTGTGCCCCCTCTTTGCTCCCATAAAAAGAAGAAAAGCAAAAGCAAAAATAAACATCATAACCTCCAGCAACCAAAACAAAAAGCCCAGGTTTCCATTTCCTGAGATTTGTTTCAGTAGTATTTTCACTGTTCAGAGGAGTTACAACTTTGGGTTCCTCCCCTAAGGATATCCTCTTGTAGTCTATTTGTGTGCGCATGTGAGTGTCTATAAAGTCCTGTATGGGTCATCTTGCCCAGCTGTGCTAGATCTAGCTTCTGCAGGTGAGAGAAACCGTGTGCCATTTGTTTGTCTGAGCGTGGCTTACCCCACTTAGCATGATTTGTCATAGGCCCATCCATTTCTCTGCAAACTACATATTATTTCTAAAGGCTGTGTAAATTCCATTGTGTACAAACCACATTTTATTGATCCACTCATTTGTGAGACATCTGGGCTGTTTCCATAACTTGGCTATTGTGAATAGTGCAGCAGTGAACATGGATGTGCAAGTGTCTTTACCATATCCTGGCTTGTAATGATCTGGGTAGATGCCCAGGAGTGGTATGGCTGGACCGTAGGGAAGTTCTATGTTTAATTTTTTAAGAACCTGAAAACCACCTTCTGGAGTGGCTGTACTTGTTTATGTATGACTTGTTACCCGTGACTCCCTGCTGGCACTTGCTGCTCAAATTCCCGATGTTGGCCAATGTAACTGGGTGAGGAGGGGAGATAAGAATCTCATAGGCCTTCCTGTTTGGACTGAATTTGAATCACAAATCCTCAGCCCCCTGAGTAATTAGGTTTACAGGTGTGTGCCCCTGGCTCCTAGCTGTAAAACAATTTTAAATTAAATGAATAAGCGTATATTAAACAAAGTTAATTCTTTTTTGGGGGGGGGTCCAGTCGTGGGGCCTGAAGTCAGGGCCTGGGCGCTGTCCCTCAGCTCTTCAGCTCAAGGCTAGCGCTCTACCACTTGAGCCACAGCGCCACTTCTGGCTTTTTTTTTCCTTCTGCTTATGTGGTGCTGAGGGACAGCATACATGCTGTCCCAGGGCCTCATGCATGCAAGGCAAGCGCTCTACCACTGAGCTACCTTCCCAGCCCCAAAGTTAATTCTTTCTAATTCTACTTTGCATTATTTTAGACTTTTATAAATACAAACAGCAACATAATATCTATACACACTGTCATATTGGTACATTAATAAAAAGATCTATTTTTCTAAAGATTTTTACTCAAAACGTTCATATCACACTGGAAGAACTCGTTCAAGGCTTCTCAAGAAGAATAAAAGGCATCTCTCCATGTTACAGAGCTGAGATCTTCTGAGAAGCCAGTGAAACATCTGACTGCAGAACCAGCTGGCCTATGGACGTGATTCTAAGGGTGGAGGTTATTTGTCCTCAGCCTCTGTTTCAGCCCTGAGCTAAAAGCAAGCAGTAGATTACTTGGCTGGGAGGAAGGGAGAACTGGCTGCTGCCTAATCCCCTCTTTGTGATGCTTCGGTGTAATCCTGCATCCAATAATCCCTGAAAAATGCTACCGGCTTCAATTTGTAATAATCAAGAGCTTATGATATATGATGCAGAACAAAAGTTATTCATTGAGATCTATGCTAAATTTTGTATTCTTCTGAAATTTCTTTTCCTTGGCTTTCTGAGAAGCAAATAAAATGTGAGGTTTGCTGTTGTCTTTTATTTTGCAAGATGGAAACAAGCACATAAACCAAAATGGAAGAAATGTCCTGGGAGATGTGGCTCAGAGGTGAGCTGTGCCAAGGTATGAAGCCTTTAGTCTATTCCTTCTTGTTGTCATATTATATATATTGGATAGCTCCTTCCAGATGAGGCTATTTGTCACATTTGGTTATCAGCTGTATGAGAATTAGGTCTTGTGTTTTAGAATACTTGTAAATCCTCTTAAGCATTTCCCTACTACTTAAATAACCAGATGTGGGCAAAATGCATTTTCAATATTCTCTGTTTAGTTTATTACTTCAAAACTGTCACAGCTAGAGTGATTTCAAAACTTTCAAGCTAATCACTTTACTTATAAGAGTTTGTGATCTTACCAAGTATCAAGGAGTGTGTAAATGATTGGAAACTGAGTACATGTTGAAATGGACAGATGGATGGATATTATATACCTGGAGGTGTGCTGAGCAATTTAGCTCCACACAGATAAGTGTCTGCTGTGAGCTGGGCGTCATGTGGGCCTAGGGAAATCAAGTGGAAGTCTTTGACTGTAAGTCCTGAAGTCTGGAGAGAGACTGCTATAACAAAGGAACTCATTACCATGCGAGCTATGTATGGGAGATGGTGAGCACTCTGGGAAAACAAAGTTAGGAACTGGAGCTGCGACCTAAATTTGCCAGACAGAGAGCGTGTGTATGGAGAAGGCTATTCTAGGCGAGTGGAGCAGCTTGAAGACAGGTGTGAAGCTGTGTTCTGTGTTGGGGAAACTACACGTGGTGAGGCACAGAATGAAAAGGCGGACAGAGGAAGAAGAAGGAGGAAGGAAGAAGGTGGAGCTGGGTCGGGGAAGGCATCACCAGCCATGCCTGGGAGCCAGTGCTGCAGCGAATGTGCTCGGGAACCTTCAAAAGAAAACGTTTGGTAGCAAAATAGAGATGTACATCTCATCTCATTGTTACAATGGGTCAACCTATATCCTTATTTCAGCATTTTGTTATTTTCCTTCCCCTCTCCAAATTAGAGAAATATATAAACAAGATGCAGGGCACTGGAATCAAACACAGTGAAAACAGCAAACTTTACAACTTAGGGGGCAGGAGAGCTGCGGGGGGGAGGGCGGGGGGAGGTGGGAGTGAAGGGATGATAGGGAAAAACAAAGGAGGAGGTAACAATACTCCATAGGAAGCTGACTGTAAGGCCCGCTCCTGGAAGGCTAACAGACTCCACCCTCCTCGCAGCAAAGTCTCCACCCAGTACCTGCGTTACTTAGGCAACTGGGACACCTGGAAGAGGTCACATCTGAATTTGATGTGGCCACACCTTTCCCCGCCCATACCATAGATAAGGCCTAGCAGGCGCGCTCTCTGTTCGTTTCTAGCTCTCTCTCTGTTCGTTTCTAGCTCTCTGCTCTCTCACTGCTCTATTCTAGCTCTCTCTGCTACCTATCTCCCTCACTGTTCTTTTCTAACTCTCTCTGCTCTCTGTTCTTTTCTAGCTCTCCCTGCTCTGTCTCTCTTTTCTAGCTCTTTCCTCTCTCTTTCTTCTCTTTCCCAGCTCTCTCTCATTCCCAGGCCTTTCCCAGCCACGTGGAGTGCCAACCTTGCCTGGTCCAGCAGGTCTACTGAATAAACCTACCCTTTACCTGAATACCATGTGCATGGTGCTGTTCTTACTCAGCTACCTCTTTTTAAAAACCTAACAATTACCTTGCTCATGTAACTGTCACCCCTCTGTACAGTGTCTTTACAATAAAAAATATATATACAAAAAAAAAAGAAAAATAGAGGATGGATTTCAGAGGCAAGGACCAGGGTCCACTCACATCTTCAGCTGCAATGACTGATTATCACTGTAGCCCTGTTATTGCCCACATGCCAATCAGGAGCCATCCTTAAGCTACATGTTGACCCATTACAGAGACAATGGATAAGCAAAGAACTATGGGGGAAAGTATATACAATAAAGGACTATACCATTAAGTGTGGAAAGGCTGTGTTGATGTGACTCTGAAAGTCAGTTTCATTATTACCTCAGCATAGATCGTGGTTTTATTAAAATTATGCAAGAGCCACTTTTCACAGTTCTGTCTCTAAAGTAATTTTTTTTGTTTTTGTTTTTTGTTGGTCATGGGGCCTGAACTCTGGGCTGGGCACCATTCCTGGACTCTTCAGCTCAAGGCTAGCACTCTACCACTTGAGCCACAGCGCCACCTCTGGCTTTTTCCGCTTATGTGGTGCTGAGAAGTTGAACCCAGGGCCTCATGCATGTGAGGCAAGCACTCTACCTCTGAGCCACCTTCCTGGCCCCTCTCTAAAGTAATGTAAGTTGTTCTTCAAATTCCAATGCGGAGCATGTGGAGAGGAAGAGAGCTTCTTTGTCGGATGGTCCTCCCATTTTTATATGCAAATGACACTAAACTTGTCTAACTCTTCTTTAGAATAAGGCCACAGTGGCTCATTCATGGGAGGAAGACTTCCCATTTCTGTGAAAGACAGTGACAACATTTTGGGGGTCAAACATCAACTCTTCTCTACTGTCCACTTACCCCAAGCTTATTTATTACTTACTGCTTGGATTTTCCCCATACCTCTCCTCACTGCATTAGCCCACCTGTTTGTGTCTTTCAAAGGCTTTAGAGTCTTTGCCTTGAGAAAGGCCTCTGGGATCTTGAACGGAGAGCCATGTCACAGGCCGTCTGTGAGGCTGTGTCACCATTCGCGTTTCTTCTTTCAGTCAGTCCCTACACTACGTTTCTCTCTCATGTAAATACGTCTTAATTTTTAATGGACTTGGAAATTGCAAATCACCTTTTCATGCTGAATTTCTTGGTTTTACTCTCTTCTTTTATGAATTAAGATTAATGAGGCATATCCTATTTCCTGTCATTTTGTTGTTATGTTTTGTTGGTTATGTTTTCTTGTTTCTGCTTTGGGACTCTACTTATCTAGTAGGTTTATTCTTTTTTTGCATTTTCAGCTTTGGGTTTTTTTTCTGTGCATTAGATTCCTGTAAGTATTTTTAAAAATTTACTTTATTGTTATTATGAAAGTGATATGCAGAGAGATTACTTTTACATCCGTCAGGTGGTTAGTACATTTCCTTTCCTTTCATACAGCGTCTTCTGTTCCCAGTCCCTCCCTGCAGTCTCCACCCAAAATTGCACATCACCTTCATCAGTGTGCAGTAAGCACCACTGCTGCACTTTCTCAGCCTTTTCCCTTGAGTTCTGTGCCTTCTCCCAACCCTCCTGAAGATATATACACTGATACACCATACATAAAGGAAGAATACTCGGGCTAGGAAGGTGGCTCAGTGGTAGAGCGCTTGCCTTGCATGCATGAGGCCCTGGGTTCGATTCCTCAGCACCACATAAGCAAAAAGAAAAAAAAAGCCAGAAGTGGCGCTGTGGCTCAAGTGGTAGAGCGCTAGCCTTGAGCTGAAGAGCTGAGGGACAGCGCCCAGGCCCAGAGTTCAGGCCCCACGACCGGACCCAAAAAATAAAAATAAAAAAAAAAGAGAGAGCTCTTGTTTCCGTATCTTGGGTTTCTTCTCTATCTATCTATCTATCTATCTATCTATCTATCTATCTATCTATCTATCTATCTATCTATCTATCTATTCATCCATCTATCTATCTGTATACACACATATACATACATATATACATCTCTATTTATATAAATACAAAATATAAATATAAAGAGGCACATGGGCATTGCTTTGTGTTTCTCTACTAAGACTACCCTCTTTTGGTCTCACTGTGTGTGAGTATCTAGAATCCTGTCTAATTTATCATATCCCACTGTATTTTAGATCTAACTTCCACATGTTAGAGATACCATGTGCTGTTTGTCTCTCTGAGCTTGGCTTACCTCACGTAGAATGATTTGCATCATTTCACTGCAATTGACATAATTTTATTATTTATAATGGCTGTATAAAATTACATTGTATATAGATACAACATTTTTGGATACACTCATCTATTGTAGGGCATCTGGACTGTTTCTCTAGCTTGGCTATTGTGAATAGTGCAGCAATGAACAAGGATGTGCAGGTGTCTTTATGGTATCCTGACTCATGATGATCTGAGTAGATGCCCAGGAGCGGTATTGCTGGGTCATAGGGAAGGTCTATGTTTAGTTTTTGAGGATCCTCCAGACTGCTGTCCAGAGTGGTTGCATTAGTTTACATTCCCACCAGGAGTACAGTAGGGTTCCTTCTCCCCACACCCCTGCCATGTTTGTTCTTTGAATTCACAATGTTGGCCAATCTAACCAGGGCGAATTTCAGCTGTTTTGATTTGCATTTCCTTAATGGCCAGGCATGATGTGCATTTCCTCATGTGTTTCTTTGTCATTTTTACCTCTTCTTCTGTGAAGACTCTCCTTAGCTCCTTTGCACACACAGTAATTGGCTTATTAGGTTTTGGAGGGATTAGTTTCTTGAGATTCTTTTATATATGAGATAGTAGGCCTCTGTCTCATGTATTGCTAAGGATTTTCTCCCAGTTGGTTGGCTGTTTTTCTAGTTTAGTAACTACATCCTTAGCTTTGCAGAAACTTTTTCTTTCTTTTTTATTTGGTTGTGGGTCTTGAACTCTGGGCCTGGGTGCTGTCCCTGGGCTCTTCAACAAGGCGAGTGAGTACTCTACCACTTGATCCACAGCACCATTTCCAGTTTTCTGGTGATTAACTGGAGATAAGAGTCTCATGGACTTTCCTGCACAGGCTGGTTTTGAACCATAATCCTCAGATCTCAGCCTCCTGAGTAGCTAGGATGACAGGCGTGAGCCACTGGTGCTCGGCTTACAGAAACTTTAAAAAAAAATTCTTTTTATATTGTTTTTCCCCTACCATCCCTTCCCTCCCACCTCCACAACTACACTTGCCCCCCAACCTACATTGTAAAGTTCATTTTTCAACATAGTGTCTTCTACATCTCACTGTTGCAATGGGCCAACCTATATACCAATTTAAACATTTTGTTTTTATTTTGCTGTAATCCCATTTGTCAAGTCTATCTCCTATGTGTTGTGCACCTGGGACTCTTCATGAAGTTTCTACTTATACCTGTATGTTATGTTTTCTTACTCTTGCTTACTGTAGTCTCAATGTTCTGGGTCTGACTTTGAGGTCTTTGATCCACTTTGAATTGATATTAGTGCATGGTCACAAACAGGGATCCGCTTTTAGTTTTCTGCATTTGGATGCTCAGTTTTCCCAATGCCAATTATTAAAGAAGCTGTTTTTTCCCCATTGCATGTCTTTGGCTCCCTTATCAAATATCAGATAACTGTAAATGTATGGTTTTATTTTTGGGTCTTCTAATGTGTTCCATTGATTTTTGCATCTATTTTTTGTGCCAATGCAAAGCTTTTTTTTTGTTATTCTAGCTCTGTAGTAGAGTTTGAGGTCTGGTATTGTGATACAACCCATACTGCTTTTTTTTTTTTTTTTTTTTTGCTTAGAATTGCTTTGGCTATTCTAGGTCTCATGTTGTTCCATATGAATTTTTGGGTTGTTTTCTATATCTTGGTAAAGAATGTCATTGGGATTTTGATGGAGATCACAAATGAATTTGTAGATTATTTTCATCAATACGGCCATTTTCATAATAGTGATTCTATGTATCCATGAACATGGAAGGTCTTTCCATTTCCTGCTCTTCTTTTTTCTTTTTTTTTGGGTCCGGTCATGGGGCCTGAACTCTGGGCCTGGGCACTGTCCCTCAGCTCTTCAGCTCAAGGCTAGCGCTCTATCACTTGAGCCACAGCACCACTTCTGGCTTTTTTTCTTTCTGCTTATGTGGTGCTGAGGAATCGAATCCAGGGCCTCATGCATGCAAGGCAATCGCTCTACCACTGAGACACCTTCCCAGCCCCTCCTGCTGTTCTTTTTGATGATTTCTTTCTTCAGATTTTTGTAGCTTTACTATAATGATCTTTTATAACTCTGTTAGGTATATTCCTAGGTCTTTTTTGAGGCTATTGCAAATGTAGCTGCTTTCCTGATTTCCCTTTCTGCTGTACATTTTTGGCATATAAAAAGCTACTCATCTTTGTGGGTTTATTTTGTATACACTGCTATTTTGCCAAAGTGGTTGATCATCTTTAGGAGCTTGGGAGTGAAAGAGACAAGGATGGTCACTACACAGTAATAAAGGGACTGATCCATGAAGAAGAAATCACTGTGGTCAATATTTATGCACCAAATATGGGAACACATAATACATTAAACAGTTTTGGACTTACGGAACATGATAGGCTCCAACACAATAATAGTGGGAGGCCTTAACACTCTACTCTCACCAAGGGACAGGTCAACCAAACCAAAGATCAGCAAAGAAGCCTCTGAACTAAATGACACCATAACCCAAATGGACTTAATAGACATCTGCAAAGTATTCCACCCAGCAACCACCCCATTCATTCTTCTCTGAAGCCCATGGCACCTTCTCTAGAATGAATCACATACAGGAGAGTCAACCAGCTGGATTGAGATAATTCCTTGCATACTGTCTGACCACAGTGGCGTCCAACTAGTCCTCAACAACAAAATACTGCAGAAAACAAACATATAGAGACAGAATAACACAGTACTGAATTATAATACATTGGTCATCAAAGAAATAAAGGAGGAAAGTAGAAAGTTCTTACAAGTCAATGAAAATGAAAACACATCACAATGAAACCTCTGGGATATAGCAAAAGCACTGATGAGAAGAAAGTTCGTAGCTCTAAATACACACAGAAGGAAACTAAAATAGCTCAAGTAAATAACCTCATAGTGCAAGGAAAACTGCTAGAAAAACAACAAACCAAACCAAAACTACTAGATGGAAAGAGATAGCAAACACTAGTGCAGCAAGTAATGAAGTAGAAACTAGAAAAAGCCAATGAAACAAAAAGCTGGTTCTTTAAAAAAAAGACAGACTCAATCAGTAAAATTAGAGATACTACAGGAAACATTTCAACAAACATCCAAGAAATCCAAACAATTAGGACTACTTTCAAAACCTGTACTCAAATAAGAGGGAAAATCTAGTAGAAATGCACATATTTCTACAGACATACAAAATGCCTAGGTTGAACCAAGAAACTATATACCAGTTAAACAGGCCCATAACACCCAGTGAGACTGAGGAAGTACTCAGAGGTCTTCCAGCAAGGAAAAGCCCAGGTCCCAATGGATTCATTGCTGAATTCTATAAGACTTGAACTGACACCCAAACTCCTCAAACTCCTCAAAGACAAGAACCACATGATCATCTCAATAGACAAAAATCCTTCCACAGGGGCTGGGAAGGTGGCTCAGTGGTAGAGCGCTTGTCTTGCTATGCCTGAGGCCCTGCGTTCGATTCCTCAGCACACCATAAGCAAAAAGAAAAAAGCCAGAAGTGGCGCTGTGGCTCAAGTGGTAGAGTGCTAGCCTTGAGCTGAAGAGCTGAGGGACAGCGCCCAGGCCCAGAGTTCAGGCCCCACGACCAGACCCAAAAAAAAGGAACACTCCTTAAAATAATAGTAATAATAATATTAAAATAATAAAGTCTATATCATCCTGAACCTGAACGATGAGAAATTAAAATCATTTCCCCTAAAATCAGAAACAAGGCAAGAATGTCCACTCCTCCTCCATATAGTTTTGGAACTCCTACGTAGACCAATAAGGGAAGAAAATGACATTAAAGAGATTCACACAGGGAAAGAAGTCAAATGATCCCTATTTTGCAGATGACATGATCTTATAAATGAAGTTTCCCATCTTTTAAATACAGTACTTTAATGTGTGCAATTATGCATAATTTGGAATAAGCTTGCATGTTAACTGATTAAGACCCAAAACTCACTCCTTTACCCGGTTTTGTTATCTTTCCTTAACACTGTAACTTGAATAGTCATTAGAAAGTAAGTGAGTCCATGAATGGGGAATGGCAGCTTGCTTCTTTAGTCTCATCTTCTTAGGAGGTAGAGAGGAGAATCAAGAATTCAAGGCCATGACCTCAGGAACAAAAGAAAAGAAAGACACAAAAGGAATGGCCATGACTCAAGTGGTAGAATACTCGTGTGGAAAGCAGATGCTCTAGGTTCAATCCACAGTATTAGGAAGGGGGAATGGGAGGGTGGGCAGAAAGGAGGGATGGAAGGAGGGGGGAGGAGGAGAGGAAGAGAGAGAGAGAATGAAGAAAGAAAAGAAAGAAAGGTGGAGAAGGAGGATGACAGGATGGGAGGGGAGGGAGAGAGAGAAATGAGATCAGAACCGAAGAACCTCGTTAGAGTTCCAGGAGCCACTTGTTATCATCCATGGAGATATAAATGCTCTTTGCTTTTATCAAAGAATAACTCTTTATGTACTATGACTTATAATTAGTAATTATACTTTTATGGGATATTTAAAAGATGCAGATAGGGCTGGGAAGGTGGCTTAGTGGTAGAGCACTTGCCTTGCATGCATGAGGGCCTGAGTTTGATTCCTCAGTGCCACGTAAGCAGAAAAAGCAAGAAATGTCGCTGCAGCTCAAGTGGTAGAGCGCTTGTCTAGAGCTGAAGAGCTGAGGGACAGCGCCCAGGCCCAGAGTTCAAGCCCCATAACCAGAAAAAAAAAGATGCAGATAAACACGATTTCACTACCTACATCAATGCTGTTATTCAACCTAATGTCGCTGTAAAATAGTGGAGAAAATCAGCATAGTCTAGAAAAATCAATATAAATGTGTCACTAAAAAATAGGCCTCAGTTGTGGATAAACTTTGATATTTAGAAAAGAAAATCACACACCCAGTTTTGCTTATGTATTCAGACACTTCACCTACTTCTGGTTTTTAACCCATGCAGCCAGCACAACCACTTCCTGACTGATACGGGATGTGTAGAACTGGATGAGCCACTCACTGCCATACCTGTGGTAGCCACCTGCTCTCTGCAGTACTGATTCACGCATTACACATACTGCAAACAACTAGCTCTCCATATTTCAGATTAAAGACACACATTTACATAATAGGAGAGCATTTATTGCACTAATAGTTTCTAATAAATTCATACTCAATCTACATTAAGGATAGTGCATTTGGGAACTGAATTTAAAAACTACCCTTAAAAAAGAGGGTTTTTTTTGCATATGCCACAAAAACAATAGTTCCATAAGAACAATCTAATTTGAAGGAATGATTATGGCATAACTTTGTAGATTTTGAAATATAAAAATCACACTTAGAGCTTGAAATATTATCTTTTTGTTACCTCCAAAGATTTTTGTTTAAAAAACAGGAATGAAATATAGTAGTGATCTTTTGTTGAGCATTTTTAATGGCTTAGTCAAAATAGCCATGGAATTAACCATATAAAAATACAAATAGGATTTCATAGACAGGATTGATGAGAAGCAGAAACATTTGCACTTACAAAACAAGCACCTGTTTGAACCAGGCATTGTTTTTGATGCAACAAGGAACAAAACAAAGACATGAATATTCCCCTAGTGGAGCTTGTGTGGGTGTGGGAGAAATTAATAAGAACAGATAAACAGGACATCCAGCATTTGGATAGTAAATGCTAAGGAGAATAAATAAAACTGCAGCTGTGTGGGAACAGGGGTGTTTCACGGTCGAGGCCAGAGGAGAATGGCTGGTAGACATGGTGCTGATGAGGAGAGCTGGCAGGAATTCGCAGGCAGCAGGAGGCACATAGAGAGAAAGAGCAAGTTCTAGTGCTTCCCCCATTCTTTCCTGTAGCAGTTTCAAGGTTTCAGGGCTTACATCGAGATCTTTAGTCTGCTCTGAATGGATAATACCAGTGTGCTACATTGGGGTTTAGTTTCAGTGCTCAGCATGGTCAGTTTTGCCTGCACAGTTTCTTCCTAAACAGAACTCAAATGCCTGCAATGTATCTAAAGCAAGGGTTGATGAAGAGATTGTGTGGCACTAGGAGAATGCACAGCAAAGGAAGCAGTAGACCCTTTCAGAACGGGAAAAAATACTGCCATCTATACAGCAAGCAAGAGACGAAGAACCAGAATATGCAGAAATCTTAATAAAACTTACGATCTGAGTTCACTATTCACAATAGCCCAGTTACGGAAACAGCTCAGATGCCCGACAATGGCTGAGTGGATTAAGAAAATGCGATACCTCTACACCATGGAATTTTACTCATCTATTAAAAAGAATAATCTTATGTCATTTGCAGGGAAATGGATGCACCTAGAAAAAATTAGTTTAAGTGAATTAAGTCAGGCCCAGAAAGAGAAATAGTAAGAGCACTGAATCCTAACCACTAGACTGCCAGGGAATTCTTAGGCGCAATAGCACGTGCACATGACCATATGAAATGGTGCTTATCAAAATGAACCCCAAGAATTTTTTTTTTGTCTATCATGGGGCCTGAATTCTGGGCCTGGGCACTGTCCCTCAGCTCTTTAGTTCAAGGCTAGTTCTCTACCACTTGAGCCACAGTGCCACTTCTGGTTTTTCTGAGTGTTTGTTGGAGATAAGAGTCTCAGGGACTTTAGTGCCTGGGCTGGCTTTGAACCTTGATCCTCAGATCTCAGCCTCCTGAGTAGCTAGGATTACAGGTGTGAGCCACCGGCACCCGGCCAATAAGAGGTTTTTTTTTTTTTTATTGTGCTGTCTGTGGTTCCTTTTTCTCCCCTTTTGTCATTGATTTCTGTACCCTTTGTCTTTTATGTAAGTTTATCTGATTTGGGGAAGAGGTAGCACAGAAACATAGGGACAAAGGGTGAACTAATTCAGCAGAGTTACTCATTAGACACTGTGTTGGAAATGAACTGTACTCTTGGGGGGAAGGAGGGAAGAAAGGAGAAAACTGGGAGAAAAATGAAGGAGTCGGTGACACTGTTCAAAAACCTATGTCCTCATTAGCTGGCTTATGAAACTGTAACCTCACTGTATATCACCTTTACAATAAAAGTTTAAAAAAGGAGACATGGTAAATGTTTTCTCTTCCATGTGGAAGCTGGATCTAAATTATATACATGATATCTCATATAGGATTTTATTCATATAAACACAAACAAACCAAGTAAGCTCGGTGAACTCAGAAGAGGGGTCCAGAAGTGTAACTCCTTTTGAATGCTGCTGGCTCACGCCTGTAATCCTAGCTACTTTGGAGGATGAGATCTGAGGATTGTGGTTGAAAGCAACAAGGTCCATGAGACATTTATCTTCAACCAGCCACCTAAAACCCAGAGTGGAGCCGTAGCTCAAAATGGTAGAGCACTAGCCTTGAGCAAACAAGGTCAGGGATAGCGCCCAGGCCCTGAGTTTAAGTCCCACAACTGACAAGAAAGTGGGTAACTCTTTTGAACAACTAATAAACTGTTCAACAAAATGAATACCAGGAAGTGAAATGAGTTTGGGTGGGAGAGGGAGGAAGAGAGGGTGGAACACAAGTGGAGGCAGAAGATAAGCAAGCGCCGTCATTATAGTCAACTTATATCATGTAAGCATCAGGTAGGGATGGGGAAACAGGCGAGTGAAGGACAGGGTGACATTGACCACAAAGCTTTGTACTGAGACCCGAACTTGTGGAACCATAACCTCTTTTCACAACTACTTAACAAAAGAATAAAATTTAAAAATTCTCAAAGAATAAACAAACAGTCTAATTAATAAATGGACAAATACACTCAACAGACCCCTCTCAAAGAAGACGTACATAGGGCCAATAAAATCGTTAAGAGGAGATGCTCAGCCATGCTGGCCATAAAGAACATGCAAATCAAAATGACCTTGAGATTTCATCTCAGCCCAGGTACAACCTCTTCAGCAAGAGCAGAACCAGCAGCAGGTGTTGAGGGAGATGCAGAACTCGAGACCCTCATCCACTGTTGGCAGGAATGTAACCTAGTACAACTTCTGGAAGTCAGTGCGGAAGCTCCTTAGAAAATGAAGCACAGAACTGCTTGATGATCCGCTGAACATGCCTGGTATTACTCTGAAGGAATGTGAGAATACGAAGAGGCATCTGCACACCCACGTTCACTGAACCAGTCATAGCAGTCTACAGAAACAGCCCAGACCCCTGGAACCAATGAATGAGGAAATAAAATGTGATCTACCTACCTACCTGACCCATACAGCTATCTATATAGTGGTAGTTAGATACTTAGATACAGGTATCTAGATTTAGACACAGATCTAGACACATGTACATCTATCTGTCTATCCATCCATCTGTCTGCCTATCATCTCCAGTAGTATATCATTCAGCCATAAGAAAGAACTGAATTATGTTTTCAGAAAAATGGATCGGCCTGGAAACCATCTTGTTAGGTAAAGTAAGTCAGGTTCAGAAGGATGAAGGATGTATGTTTTCTCTCATGAGTGTATTCTAGACCTGAAAGACATATGTATATGTGGACCTCAAATCTACCTGAGCAGCCTGATTAACGTATGGCATAGGAATGTGTCAGATACCAGAGTGAGATCCTTTTGAATAATTAATATGTACTTAAACAAAAATGAATGTTAGGAAACTGAAATCTGCTCTCTTTGGAGTGTAGTGTTCATGGGAAGGGCAAGCGAATAGAGAGGGTGCAGGAAGACAAACTGGGTCAAAGTACTTTATGTACATCCATAAAAATGAGCAGTGAGGCTTGCTGCAGTATGCAGAAATGGACATGCCAAAGTGAACCCTCCTGAACAACCACTTAGTGCTAATAAAGAAGATAGCGTTCCAATATTCCCAGTGGTGCCCCGTGTGTGTGAGGAAAAGTGAGGCAGGCAAAGTGACAAGAGCAGTGGGGGGAGGGGGCAAGAATGGGGAGTCAGGGGTCAAGGGTCAGGGGTGAAGGAGTGGTGGCAGGAGAGCAGGAAGTTGGTCAGGAGAGGAAACTGAGGTGGAGCAGGGCTGGCAGGCCCTTGAAGGTCACGAAGAGTTTGTAGGATTTTACTGGTATCTACCTAGGTGCAGCTACATGACTCAGGCTTGGAGTGGAGGCCAGGCTCCATCTCAGGAGGACCCCTGGCCGCCCCGGACACTGGAGACCAGAACTGATGCCATCAGTGCAGTGATCCCGAGACAAGCCATCCAAACAGTGTTGGTGTAAAATAGAATTTCCTAACAGTTTGTGTTGCTCTTGATTTTGGCAAGTATTCCACTCATTAAATGTCATTAATTTCAAGTGGTTTCAGTTGATGGGTCCCTACATTTTTCCTTTGCAGGTTCATTTAGGATGGTCTCCAGCACTGGCTTGGGGGCCTCCAATGTTCCTTCGTCATTTGTGTAATCTGAGGGCCTGTCTCCTGTCTGCATGGGGGTGGATGTGTGTGCACATGCTGGGCTTCACAGAGAGGCTCCATGGTCATTAAGGCTAAGACTGGAAGCGAATGAGGTGGGAGTGTGAGATTTCCCCCAGGTGGGCTGGTACCTTGGCCCAAAATACTGCAGAATGCATCCTGACCCACCCAGTGTCCTGAAAAGCTGTGCCCGCACCCTAGGAAGGACAGGGCCACCCAAGGCAGTCATTGCTAATGAAGAACAGATTGTGTGCAGTGCAGACACAGGTTGATCTGATGCTCCCGGGTGATGTGGCTGGTATTGGGCTGGGGGCGGGGTCTGGAAAGGCAGATGGTGAGCAATGTGGTTTGTGGGGTGAAGGTCTCTGACATGAGTGGGGCCTCTCTGTGCGCCTCCGTGTGTGAGTGCACCGAGCCCAGGCCAGGAGGTCCAACTCTCTGATCTCAAGGCTGAGTTGAGCTATTTCTCCACCCCGTAGCTCAGACACTAGAGACCCTTGAAATCAGAACCCACGCTGAAGGGTGTTCACATTCCCAGTCAGTATGGTATTACTAAGTTTAGATTCTTTTCACATTTCTCAAGGGTGTTATGCTTGCATTTCAGATGCTAAGTTGTAAGAGCAGAGAATCTGGAGGAGCGAGCTGGGTTCTCAAGTGGATGTATGGGAGCATTGGGGACATGCTATTAGGCAGGGTGGGTTCTCGAGTGGATGTGTGGGGGCCCATCTGGGACACGCTACGAGGCGGAGTGCCGCCTCTGTTCTGGGGTGCGCTTTGCTCTTAGCCATGGAGGCTGCACCAAGGCATCAACACTTCATTCTAGAGAGACGCAGAAAGAACTAAGGACTGCACTAGGGCTGGGGTGGGTCCTAGAACTTCCCTCAATACATAAGAAGCCCAATCTGTTCGGATAATATTGAGAGTTAAAACAAAGGCATATTTGAATTCAGAATAAATGAGCTGCAGTTGAGAGGAAAGATGCTGGAAGCATCCTGCACTGAGCCTGCCTCCAGCTTCCTAAGTTGGTCATCTGCGTGGTTCCTACAACTCCACAGGCCTCACCTCTCAGTTGTGGAGCAAGGTGAGCACTGTGAGGAGTTTGTAGGAGGATTAATTCAGTAATGTACAGCACTCAGTGAGGTGAACAGCACATTACACTCAAAGTGAGAAGCAATTATTATATTCCTGTATACACACTTATATGTATAAATACTTCCATTGAATCAATAATATAAAAATAAAAGTGCTTCTGCACAAAAATTTATCCTTCTCCAACAGATAGAAGGCTCTAATATGGAGGACAATAAAGATTCACTCATAATAAACTCTCTCCTTGGGTACCAAATGCCAGAAACCACAGCAGCAGTAGTGACTTTACTACTAGGGCTCTGAAATCCGAGGCTAGCACCATCTAGTTACACAGGCTGTACTAGCATTTACGTGTTGGCAGTCCAGTTTTCCTGGAGCATTGTCAGGAGTGACCTGAGAGAGAGAGGAGGAAGCAGTAGAGGCTACAGCACAGAGGCCAGGGTCTGGCTGGCCCCGCCTGGGGGAAGCTCAGGCTGGCAGGTATAACCAGGAATCTGATGTGGAGAGAGACGAGATGAGCAGGCACTGAAAGACGCAACTAACCCCAGAGACACGCACAAGCACAAGGAGGACTTAGCTCATGAGAAGGACTCAGCTCACGAGGACTCAGTTCATGAGGAGTCAGCTCATGAGGAGGACTCAGCTCATGAGGACTCAGCTCACGAGGAGGACTCAGTTCATGAGGAGTCAGCTCATGAGGAGGACTCAGCTCACGAGGACTTAGCTCATGAGGACTCAGTTCACGAGGAGGACTCAGCTCACAACGAGTGACTTTTCTCAGTATCTGTCAGGTTTCACATAGTAATTCCTGGGCTTCACAATGGAAGGAAGCTAACCACAGAACTACCCGAAGACCCGCTGATCCCACAGTGGGCATCCATCCCAGTGACAAGTCAGGGTACAGGACTCAGACATGTACCTCATGTCTACGGCTGCACTATTCACCAGAGCCAATGAATGGTAACAGCTGAGAACCCTCACAAAATGTCAAGAAAATGTGATTCTCTCTCAATGCAATTTTTTGATTCATAATGAAGAATGGTATTGTTTCATTTTCAGGGGAATGGATGAACCTGGAAACATTATATTGAGTTAGTCAGGCTTAGACAAAAGATGCATACGTTCTCTCACATGTAGGAGTTAGAAACTGTATACAGAACTGTATCCCCATATACATACACCGACTAAAAGAATGATTTATTCAGGGGAGGATTCCAATGGTATAACTCATTTAAACAAGTAACTTTCAGTTTAACAACGTGGATACCAGGACGCTGAAACGTGTTGTGCTGTGATAAGGTCATGGCTGGGATGCAGGCAAAGAAGACTGGAATGGGGGACGAATGCAGCCACGATACACGCAGTGTAGATGGGGCCAGGTCACTGCAGGGGAGGGGCGGGAAGGGCTGGGAGGGCGGGGGACTGACGGAAGGGATGATGTGGATCAAGACACACTGTAATCACTAACCTACGCCTTGCCTTGAAACCCCTTTATACAACTATTTAAAGATAATAAATGATAAAACATAAATTTTTTAGCTTAGAGAAAACTCAGAAACCAAGAACTGCTTTCTCTGCACTCTGCCACGCAGTAGTTAATTTTAAAGTCAAACTGTTTTCTTCTAGAGCTTCTCTTTTTTTAAAAAAAATTTTTTTCTTGAACTCTGGGCCTGGGCGCTGTACCTCAGATCTTCAGCTCAAGGCGAGTGCTCTACCACTTGAGCCACAGCGCCACTTCCGGTTTTCTCTAGAGTCTCTTGATAAGCAAAACAATTTTTTCTCGCAGCAACATTTTCCCTTTAGAAGCTTTGCTTTCCTTAGTCATTTGAATTATGATGCAAATTTCTTCATATAGCTATTCCTTCCAATATTAATTGCAGCTTTGCAGTAGCATATTCTTATTCCTCATTATGATGCATAAAGTTAGCATTTTATAAACTTAATATTATAAATCTCATTACTTTTGACTTCAGAGATGAATAAAAATAGTACTTTCAAGGAGAAAGCACTTGTAATATTTGCTACGTCATTTTAACCACGAAAAACCTGACAGAGAGACAGCTGCCTCTTCTGAAGAAGAGTTCTTCTAGCAAATAACTTACAACATCCAGTCCTTATTCGGGTTTATTTTCAGTGTCACTCAGATTTTGGCACATTTTTAAGGTAAATAATTGAACACCAGCTGCCCTTGGGTTCACCTATAACCACTATGGTTTAATGGTGAGATTCCTGGCATGGAACGTGCTGTACAAGGAAGATGTGACAGAGAATGATCTCCTTCCCCGAGGGCAGGTGAACTGCGCTCCACTTCTGGTGGGCCTGAGACCATGGTTCCTAACTGAAGGAATGTGGATGGCAGGCATGGTGCTGCCTCTGGGCCTGGGTGGCGCCCGCTGGGACAGAGGACTCTCCAATGTCCGGGGACATGCTCAGGACGCAGGGTGTGAGGCTGCCGAGCTGCGGAGTTACAGCTTCAAGAAGAGCCTCCTGCCAGCCTCTTAATTCCTCTGCTTCTCATGGGAGGAAGAGAAAGCCCTTCTATCTTTCTTACACAAATTAGCACACTGTACCTAACAGGGTCAGTCCAGTGGTCAAAGAAATTGCTTTAAACCACTAAGACATTTGTTCGCATGTTTTCTTCTTTTTTAAGTTTACCACAAAGTAAGCTAGTTCATTTAGACAACCGAGTAACCATAGGAATTGCAGTTCAGTTGGTTCACTCTTTCCTTTGATGACCTGATGGAGTATTTGGCAAAGGAGAAAAGTCACTTAACATGCACAAAAGCGAGAAACAACATTGAAGAGAAACAAGTCTGTATATAGAGAGAAATTCCTTCATTCCACATCTAACACCCAGTGTGGGACCTCATTGACAATCAAAAAGACCTAACAGAAGAAGAAGAAGGAAATACTACTCTAGCAGTCATATGTGCAGAAGAAAAGGTGTTCTTGTTTATAAAGAAGGAAATTGACAGCAACAACTGATATCTGCCCACCTACCTCCCGCCCCCCTACCACACTCTGATTTATAACTATTTATAAGGACATTATCATTGTACAGATATGATATATATATATATTCACATAAGAGTAAATATTTCTGAAACTATTTTTTATTTAAAAAGAATGCTAGAGAAATGATTCCTTGAGTTATTAATGTGTGGCTTTCTGCCTGTGTGGAGCTGGTGTCTCTGTTTTGCGTGCACAGGACATCCTGTGGAGGAAACTCTTTCTGAATTACTCTCTGTTTATTGCCAGGGACTAACATGCGATGCCTTTTCCAAACTCAACACTTGGCACTTTTCCTTGTTCTCCGAATTGTCCCCAGTGCCTCTTTTTCTGGATATTATCTTCCTTCCGTCCTCTGGCAGGCTTTTGATAACCACAGTCAAAACACCTAAGTTGCTGAAGTTTCCAAGATAAAGTTGAAATTGGTCCTTTGGCATCATTTAGGAAGCAAGACTACAGAGTTCTAGCAATTAATATGCTTTATCTTGCTGGATTCTTTTGAGCTGAGACAAAAATTTTTTAGATAATGACATAAAAAGTAAAAATGCCATGTTGTTTGTACTTAAAAGGACACATAGAAGTTAATTCATGCACAACCTTTGTCCTGCATAATATGACAATACATTTATTTGTTCTGTTGAATTGAGAGAACTGTTTTTTAAAGACAACTACATATATTAATGTATTGGATTAATTTATGACCAGATGCTGGTGGCTCGTACCCATTATCCTATTTACTCAATAAACTCAGATCTGGAGGATGGAGGTTTGAAGCCAGCCTGGCACAAAAGTCTGTAAGATTTCATCTCCAAAATAACCAGCAAAAAGCTTGGTTGGAGGCATGTCTGGGTGGTAGGGTACCAGTTGTGAGAAAGCAATGCTGCACAAGCATGAAGTGCTGAGTTTAAAAACCCAGTACTAGAAAAAAAAAGCATAGTTTATCCAGGTCCTTATGTGCATCCTATTGAGACCCATGTCACTAAGTGAAAATTTAAAAAAAAAACATTTTTTTTAAAGAAGCTCAGTAGAATGCATCGAAGATCTTAACTCAGTGAAGAATACTTGCAATGTTTCTTTTCTTTTAGTACATACTGTGCTGCTTCCAGAAGAAAGCACAGGGAAGAACAGGAGGCCAGCTCCATTAGTCACTGAGAATTTTCAGAACTTAGTATTTTCACACTTATGGGGCAGCTGTTTCTTTGTATGTCCCAGGAGTGCCTGTGCCCACATTAAACGGCAGTTCTCACTGAACTTCAGTTCACACCAGTAAGGAAATCACTTGAGCATGCTTGGCCCCTGCAGAGAGCGAGGGACATCGGGCGTCCAGTGAGGCAGCCACTGCCCACCTGATCCGAAAAGGCCATCGGGTCAGTTCACCCGGGGCAGGACCTGGACGCCGAGGGCGGAGTGCCTCACCTGGGAAGCATGGATCTAACAGCAACCATATTTTAAGAATAAAAAGTCAAATGTTGTGTGTGTGTGTGTGTGTGTGTGTATGTGTGTGTGTGTGTGTGTGTGTGTGTGCGCGCGATCTGCTTTTCCTGCTTAGCTTCTCTACCCAAGGTTGACTCCACTTCCAGCCTTTTCCTGGTTAATGAGAGATAAAAAGCCTCATGGACTCTTCTGAACTTTGATCCTCAGAGCTCAGCCTTTGAAGTAGCTAGGATTATAGGTGTGAACTCAGCTTCTGGCTAGAATCAAGCATTTTTACTTTATAATTTCAATTTGTGACATTTTTTCAGTCCACCAGCAATGTTTCTCAATGTTGCTGTTTAATCTCCTCTGTGTCCAGTTCTTTTTCTTCAAGTTCATTTTAAACTTTTTATTCACTGCTAACTCCTTCAGTGAGGCCAGTTTGCTTCCTCATGATTACTTCATCTTTAATTTCACTTTGAGTAGACTTCCTGATTCTCTTTCTAGTCTCTGTTTTCAGCTCATGGGCAGGTATGTCCCTGTGGCTCACACTGACCTTCTGGCTACACAAGAAGCTGAGAACTGAGGATCACCGTGAGACTTTTATCTGCAATTAGCCACCATAAAGCCAGAAGTGGAGGTGTGAAAAGGCTAAGGGACAGCATCTAGGCCCTGAGTTCAAGTCCCAGTACCCATACCCACCCACCTGAGTTCAAGTCCCAGTACCCACACGCACCCACTCAGGAGTCTCCACTGGGATCCACAGAAGCTTTTGGAATTCCACACACATGATCTTAAGTCCTTCCTTCCCCAAGTTCCTTGGCCTCCATGCTCTCCTGCTTCACAGACACACATTATGTATCCTCGTCCCATGATCAGACTGCTTGCCTGGCCCAGCCCGGATCTACTCATTTGTAAAAGGCAAACAAGGGCAATGCCTGGCCAATTTGTGAAGGCTAACCGAGGGTTAGCACACAGCCCACAGGGACTTACATCCAGCCATGTTCCAGCACCGTACATCGCCAGCCTGACAGAAAGCGGCTGCTGGAGTGGGCTCTGTCCTGGCCCCACAGACCGGCTCCTCCAGGGCTGGCAGGCGCCACGCAAACCCAGCGCACTGCAGCGAGGGTGGCTGCGGGGCACCTCGGGCTGCAGCCCAGGCCAGGGCTGGGGAGCTGGAAGGGTAACCAACAGGCGGAACTCAGAGGCGGAGAAACCTGAAGTTCACAGAAGACAGTCAGGAGATAATCTTAAACAGTGTCAGACTTACACTTCAAAAAAAAAAAAAAAAAAGATCCAAAAAGAAAATGGCAGCCTTCTGTGTGCGTTTGTATGTGCGCGTGTTGAGAGGGCTAAACACAGATGGCTGGTCCTGCGCCTGGACTGGTGCAGCCTGCCCGGGGAGCTGGGGGTCTGCCTCCCTCCACGATCCTCCAGACCGCAGGGAGAGGCCGCGGTGGAACTGCAGGACAGTCACTCCTGTGCATTCAGGTCGGAGCAGGAACATTTGAAATGATCAATGATGCATTCCTGGGCCCGGCAACACTTTTCATTTCAACTCAAGCACCAAATTTTAGTAAATGATCCATAGCTGAAGATTGTGTAATTTTGGTTTTGGAAAACTGAGTTCTTTCATTAAATGGATGTGGCAAGGACACAGCTCTCAAGTATACCTAGCTTTCAAAGATGGGGAGCCTTCAACCCTCACTCTGATACACAGGTGGGTGAGAGCTGTCACAGAGGAGCCTGCCTCGCCAGCCGGGCTGACCCATGTCTGCAAGCTTGGCACGTGGATCCAGAATTCAAGGCCAGCCGATGCTAGGATCCAGCCGTACCACTATTAGGAATCTGCCCAAAGGATGACGAGCCGGGAGCCAGGGAAGACGCTTGCACATCCGTGTTCACTGCTGCACCACCCACCAGAGCCAAGCTACCAACACATGTGTTAAGAAAAATTTAATTTTATGTCAGGAAAACAGTACATCATCTGAAGGGAAATGGATGGACCCAAAAAGATTATGTTACATGAAGTAAGCCAGGCCCAAGGGGAAAGAGGGTGCTTGTGTTACCTCATGTGTGGAAGCCAGTTCTAAATTATACACACACACACACACACACACACACACACACACACACACACACACACACATAAATACAGTCTTGCACATACATAAACAAACATATAAAATAACTGCAGTATTCAGATGAGGAGGAAGAGGAGGAGGAAGCAACAGGAGAAGGAGAAGGAGGAGGAGGGGGGAGAACGAAGAGGGGGAGGAAGAGGACGAGGGAGGCCTCCTAAGTGTGGAGAATAGGCACAGCCAGGGCTCAGAATAGCTTTTCCACACTGCTCCTTGGGAAGGGGATGAGTGAATTTTCTACAAGCACATAATCTGTCCATATGTGAGCCTGCATGGTGGTCTTAGACTCTTGCTTCTTTTCTGTCATGTTCTAGTCTCTCTTCATGTGGGGGGAGGGAGGAGGCCTCTACAGGCATTGATGTGCAAATGCCACATGCTGCTCTCTGGTGCCTGGCCGGGCCCCATGCAGGTCCCCAGGCCCTTGTGTGCTCAGGCAGCTGAGTGCTGACATCTGCTGCTGGAGAAAGCTCTTTCCTGGATGGTAGCAAGGTTTTCACAACATCAAGAAGTTTTGAGAAAAATGAAATCACATTTAGCTATTCTTTTTTTTTTTTTTTTTGCTGGTCGTGGGGGCCTGAACTCTGGGCCTAGGTGCTGTCCCTCAGCTCTTCAGTTCAAGGCTAGCGCTCTACCACTTGAGCCACAGCACCACTTCCGGCTTTTTTCTGCTTATGTGGTGCTTAGGAATCGAACCCAGGGTCTCACGTGCATGCACGGCAAGCACTCTACCACTGAGCCACCTTCCCAGCCCCTATTGTTTGTTTTTTATGCTGGCAGTGAAGCCTGAACTCAGCACCTTCCACTCTTGCTTAACTTTCACACTAGACTGGTGCTTTCCCATTGAGCCATACCTTGACTTTCTCTCTCTCACTCTCTGCTAGTCAATTGGAGATGAGAGTGTCACAAATTTATCTGCCTGTGCTGGTTTTGAGTGTGATCCTTAGATCTCAGCCTCTTGAGTCACTAGGATTACAGATGGGAGCCACTGGCATATTCTTTTTCTGTTGTACACTGAACTGAATGCATCAAACCTTCATTTTGGTCACAGGAAAGGTGAGACACAGAAAAGTCAAATAACATGTCTAAAGTTATTGAAGAGAAAAAAGATTAGAAGCCAAATGTGTACTTTTGGTGTTAGAGAGTTGACCCTCCCAGCACACCCTCATCTGGTAGTGAAGGGTCAGTTTTGACCAAGTGTCTGCATTTCAAGGCTGTGGGAAAAGTGTCCAATGTCCAGCCCCGCTGACATCAAGAATCCCCATTTCACACAGAAGAGACCCGACTGTACAACTGTGCTCAGGCTCTTCAGGGATAACAAAGAAAATGGAAAATCACAGGAGAAAGCTCATAGAAGAGTCAGTACTCAGAACTTAAATTTCTGAAAAAAGCCCACGATTCAGCTAACAAAAGAACATTTTCCTCTTAGTATTTTTAAAGCAACACAGCCATCAAGGATCTGCATACGATACTGGAGATAATTTCTGAGAAACAGAAAGCACAAGGCAAATTTTTCATGGCTGACGAGACATTATCTGATGTTAAGGCTCTGCATGTCAAGAACCATTTTGTATAATTTATGGGTCATATTGACCTGCACAGGATCGAGTTTAACAGGAGTCGGAGATCAAAACTAGGCAAAAAGAGACGAACATAGCTCAGAAATTATCATGATAAAGTGTAATTTTGAATGCAGAAGACATTTGTAATTCCAAAACTGGATTTTTCACCATCTGTTGGATGAAAAAGAAATAGACTGAAAAATAGAGAAGCTTTAACGGCTTCAGAGCAGGAGGTAAATGTTATTGTTTTCAAAGAAGCACTGTGAAACTTTAATGGTGATTAACGAAATTCAGTCAAAGAGCGCTGGGCTGTGGGGCCTGCCTTGGAGCTGTCTTCTCTGGTTGTTGGCTCTGTTACACAACGCTCAGCCCCGACGGCTGGCAAAAAACAGAAATGTGTGTCTCGTGGTTTTGGAGGCTGAGAAAGCCAGGATTACGGCCTGATCCAGACTGCATCTTCTGTCTGTGTTTTTGCATGGCAGCTGGGGCCAGGGCTCTCTCAGGTATCTACCTGTGGCATACCAGCTATATGTTGGATTTCAGCAGATGAATTTTGTGGCCATAGCAGATTTATTTAAAAAATTAAAAAAAGGAACTGATCTACAGTCGCCAGCACTAGCCCCTTCCCTTTCTGGGGTGGACACCGGGTATGGGTTTAGGGGCTGGACAGAGAGTCAGAGTAAAGACAAAGGGACACCTGGATGTGACCCCCAGGCTCAGCCATCTCTGTGGTGGACACCCACACCCTCCATCCATGTGTATGGCCAGTCATCGACTGAGCAGCTCAAAGCATTAAGAAAGGGAGTTGCAAAAATAAAGATAAAAATGCCAGGAAGTAGAAATACCATGGCTATCTCTAGAGAAGGCAGAACTGGTTTGGGGGAAAAAAAAGAAACTTTGTTGACCTCAGGAGATCTGATAGTATTTTGATGGAATGGCAGCTTTACCCGTAGAACTGGCTCCAAGATCACGTCTCCACTATCTTCAATTTTTCCAAGAACTCCCCCAAACTCACTGCATCTCACGGGACTCTGTGAAAAACACACCTGGCGACCCCAGCCCGCATCTACAGCTGCAGAACCCCAAGAAACAAATGCATAGGGAACAGGTAGCTGTCCATTTACCAATGAAACGCACACTTCTTTTACCTGAAAGTGAAGAAATTGCTAAATTTTAGATAACCACTCCTTCTACTGAACACTTCAGGTGGTGCCTGGGTCTGATGTCAGACAGGCAATCCTCTTTGGTACCTTTTTTGAAGACCTAGAAAAACTCAAAGACAAGCCTGATCTTTTATGTAACTGCTAGTCTTCCTTCTTGCAATTGAAAAGCTATTAATGAAAAAGAGGCAAACCCTGCATCCCTCCCATCCCCTGTCTTATTTCCCATTGGATGGACATACTTGATGGGCAGGGCTATTAATAATACTGATCTGGGGGGTGTGTGTGTGTGTGTGTGTGTGTGTGTGTGTGTGTGTGTGTGTGTGTGTGTGTGTGTGTGTGTGTGTGTGTGTGTGTGTGTGTGTGTGTGTGTGTGTGTGTGTGTGTGTGTGTGTGTGTGTGTGTGTGTGTGTGTGTGTCCACACTGGGGCTGGAACTCAGGGCCTCATGCTCTCATTTAGCTTCTTTGCTCAAGGTGGGTGCTCTACCCCCTTGAGCCATAGCTCTTAACTGGAGATAAAAGTCTCACAGGGCCTCATGCTCTCATTTAGCTTCTTTGCTCAAGGTGGGTGCTCTACCCCCTTGAGCCATAGCTCTTAACTGGAGATAAAAGTCTCACAGACTTCTGCCTGGTCTTGCTTCAAACCCTGATCCTTAGTCCTGAGCAGCTAGGATGACAGCCATGAGTCTCCAGTGTCCTGTCATTTCCTGTTTTGTGAAAGAACTTTTTGCCGCAATATAACCTGCATACTTGTTATGTGTTTTGTCTCTTGTCTACTGGTTTAAAATAGATTCAAAAGAGTGTCTGTTTTGGTCACTAAAATATTCTAATTTCCTAATATATGTTTTACACATAGTAAGGCCAAATAAATATTTACTAGATGTGTGATTTTTCATGTTTAGCTAATGTTTCATATAACTAGTATAAATTCCATGCTACTATTCATTATTAGCACCCAACAGGTCATTATTGTCTCTGAAATAACTTTCTAGCCTAACTAGACACATAAAGTACAAGTACAAATAATTTCCGACTTCTTTGCAAATAAAAACTTTCCTATGACAGTTAGTAGCTAGCAGAATACTATTTATCTGTTAGCATTGGATGAAGAAGTTATTAATAATAAATGTCAGCTTTGAGAAATCTATAATGTTAAATTCTAGTATTTGTACATTTTACTGACAGCTCTAATTCTTGATGATAAAAACTGTCTCCATCGCTACTCAGAAAGGGCTAGGAGTAACTAATTTCCTAGAGGTGAAATAACTGACAAACCATCTCCGTCGTATAAATTTATACTTCTTAAATTTTCATGCAAGAAAAATGTAACAAATTAGGTAGCATGTTAACAAGTGCAGTCATTTTTGTATAATATATATAATCCACTAACTGTACAAAATCTTACGGGGAAAAGGAAACATATACACTCTACTAGAGTCACTAATTATAATTTTATTTCGATTGTTCCAGACCTTGAGTTTTCATTAATTTGTCATGTGAAAAATAGAAAACAGGTTCTCAGGGTGTGTGACTGTGCCTGTGTGTGCATGTGTGTGTACAGCTACAGGTTATATCATATTGTCTTGCATTCATTGTATGCAAGAACATGCTTGTGAGGCACACTGGCATGCACTCAGAACCTCGCATTTAGAACATTTATAACATTGTAATATCAGCAGATAGCCCTTTGCCCTGCCTTTGTTACAACCAGGTGAGTCATATGATTTTAATTAGCCAATTGGGACTGAAAAGAGTCAATATTCATTCAGACTTTGTAAAGGAAACTGTTTATTCTCTACATCTTCTTTGAGTGTATGCCGGTGCCGGGACATGAACTGTCTCTTAGTGATTTTGCTCAGTGATGGCCTCTACCAGTTGACTCACAGCTTCTTGGGTGGATAACTGGAGAGAAGAGTCTCACAGACTCTTCTGCCTGAGCTGGCTTTGAACCGCAATCCTCAGAGCTCAGCCTCCTGAGTAGCCAGGCAACTTTTGTCTTTTTTCTGTTTCCTGGGAAAGGTTGCCTTGACCTAGAGCTGGAAGCCATGAAGAGATGAGTGAGTGGCTGGCAGGCTGGCAGCCACGGGGGTGGGGGGGTGTTGGGGGGAGGGGAGGGCCCCAGCCATGGATGGGGGAGGGCAGCCTGGAGCGCCCTAGCCACATTACCTGCGGCATCTCCACTCCCTGCCTTGGCAGAGCCTGATGGAGAAGAAAAGGAACCTTCTTTGCTTGAGTTCTTGCATTTTGATCTGTTTGCTACAATTGCTTATTCTGTTCCCTAAAACATTATGGGAGATTCCTGCCTCCAAACAATCAAGTCACTTCTGTCTGTCAAAGGACTCCGAGTAAGGGCACTGTGTATGATCTGTCTACTCCCCTGAAATCAGCCTGGGCTCTGTCCTCCAGCCTGGTGCTTTTATGTCAATTGAAGCAATCATGGAAAGGTTTCTAAAGCACATGTCTTCTGGGTGCTTGATTGTTGAGTCCTCCATGCTTTGACAAGTCTGAGGTGAAATCATATCTTCTCCAAAATTAGTTCAGTGCATCAATGACAGTTAGCCTGCTTTCCATCCTCCCTGAAGGGACCGAGCTACCTACAAGCCAGCGGGGTTGGGCAGCTCTGGGACAGTACCAGCGGGTGCCAGGCTCGGGTATGGCATGAACCACGTGATTCACTGATTGACTGGTCACCAGGACCGCTCTGGCTCTGTTTCTTTGTGTGGATCCAAGATTAAAAGTAGCCAGGACGAAAGTAGGAGAAACATGAGGGAAGGGGCAACAATTTTGACAAGAAATGTACTCATTACCTTACTTATGTAACTGAAACATTACTTTGACAATAAAAAATTAAAAAACTAAAATAAAAAGAGATGCGTTATATTCAGAAACTGATATGTTGAAAAAAAAACAAAACTAGCCAGGGCAGCAGGCATGAGCTGCCCTGCCAGTTGGAAGAGCACTTGTGAAAGGAGCTGTAAGCAGATGCACATGGTCACCCTTGCTTGTTACATTCACAACTCCTTACAGGAGAGATTGACGGGTCCAAACCCAGGAAAGACCTTAAAATCTTTAAACCATTTTAAGAGAAGAAAAAAGACTTCTAATTGGATAAAAGCCTTGAATTTATCATACTTAATAGATACTCCCAAAAGCTTATTGCAAGTGAAACTTGTTTTTCTTAACCAGCACACTTTAAAAAATGTGATTATTGCCAGGTGCCAATGGCTCATGCCTGGTAAATGTCTGTAATCCTAGCTACTCCGGAGTCTGGGATCTGAGGGTTGTGATTCAAAGCCAGGTCAGGCAGGAAAGTATGTGAGATTCTTATCTCTAATAAACTACTCAAAAATGCTGGAAGGGGTGCTGTGCTTCAAAGATAGAGTCTAGCCTTCAGCAAAAATTCAGGGACAGCCTAGACTCAGAGTTCAAGTCCCAGGACCAGCCCCCCAAAATTAATTATTGAGACAGAAGGTTGGCATTCTCTTAAGTTATGATAAGCATAATGAAATCTATAAAATAACTTGCCTAGTCACTTTTCCAATACCTACTATACTTGATGAAAATTAACTTCTCTTACTATACTAGGATCATATAATTTTTACTTGAGCAAGTAAATTGTGTTACAGATTTCATCACTATAAATTACTTCTTTGCAGTGGAGCCAAGCTCACTATCTTGTGTGCAGCGTTTAGCATGGCCATGCCCTCCCCCCATGAGTGCGGCCAAGGGTGATGGCCTTTGAGAATTCCGTGAAAACGAGTTTATTTCCTGTGTTCTGCGGGCATGAGGGCGGGTTGACCATATAACACGAGGACAATTTTGGTGCTAATCCTGGGGCTTAAACTCATTATCTGGGCTATGTTTCTGAGCTTTATCGCTCAAGGCTGGTACTCTACCACTTGAGCCACAGCTCTACTTCTGGCTTTCTGGTGGCTATTTGGAGATGAGAGTCTCAAAGACTGGGCTGGCTTCAATCTGCCTTCCTCAGTTCTCAGCCTCCTAAGCAGCTGTGATTACCAAGGGCATCAAAAGAGCAAAGTGCATTATAGGTTCGAGTCTCTGGTGGCCTATTCTTATGAAGAAATATACATTATCCTAACAAAGAGTGAGCTCCAGAATGAAATGGAAAGCAGAGCCATAAGCATTCGCCCCCTGGTTCACAGGTGCCGCATTCTGTAGCAGGTGGTGACTTCCTCTGAAAGAGGCTGGGGTGGCTGCACTACTGTCCCTCATATTATGTTCCATAAATCAGATGTGGCATCCAGCCTGTGCTTTTCAGCCAAGTATCAGTAGAAAAATCACCGAAACTCAGTTTTTTATTTGGGCTGCAGTGGCAGCAATTTTGCAACCTCTCAGCTCACTACCTGGGGCTGGGACCCCCATTACTCTCCTGGGGCTGGGAGACCATGCCCTTTGGGGGCCCGGGGTGCAGACACAATGGGGCCAAGTCTCTGATCTCTAAAGTCAGGTGCCTGAGCAGTGGCTTCTTGAGATACTTTGGGGATGCAGCTCTTACTTGCTTGTTTGTTTATTGACCTATTAATTATTTTCTTTTTGCGATGGTATTGGAACTATGAACTTGAGGCCTGGGAACTATCCTGAACTCTTTTACTCTAGCCTACTTCTCTACTACTTGAACCACAGCTCTATATCCAGCTTTTTGAGGTTAATTAAAAATAAGAATCCCCCCAACTTTTTCTGCTCCAGCTGGCTTCAAACTTTGATCCTCAGATCTCAGCCTCTTGAATAGCTAGAATGATAGGCATGAGCCACAGGCAACAAGCTCATTTTTAAAAAGTGAAATTATGTATGTCTATATGTAATTTGCAGGGGTATTAGGGTATACTCTTGTACTGATTTAATTAGTTCGCCTGATTAAGATCTTGTTCCCCAGTTTACTCAAGGAAATTAAAATGATTCCAATGTGCAGGTCTCAGAGTGGCAATACAGATTTTGTGTTTAACCATTTTTCTTTATTTTTAAAATTTTCTTTTTTGTCTGTACTTAGAATTGAAGTCAGGGCCTCATGCTCTTGTTTGGCTTTTTTTGTTCAAAGCTTGCACTCTACTACTTGAGACACAGTTCCACTTCGGGCTTTTTGTTGGCTAATTGAAGATAAGAGGCTCTAGGAACTGTCTGTTCAGAGCTATCTGAACCATGTTTCTCCGATCTCAGCATCTTGGACTTCAGGTGGGTTACAGGTGTGAGCCACCTGCACCCTGCTCAAAGTGGTTTTTCTTTTTCTTTTTTTGGGGGGGGGAGGGGATAGGTTGTGGGGCTTGAACTCTGGGCCTGGGCACTGTCCCTCAACTCTTTGGCTCAAGGCAAGCACTCTACCACTTGAGCCAAAGCGGCACTTCTGGTTTTCTGGTGGTTTATTGGAGATAAGAGTCTCGGGGACTTTCTTGCCTTGGCTGGCTTTGAACCATGATCCTCAGATCTCAGCCTCCTTAGTAGATAGGATTACAGGCCTGAGCCACCAGTGCCCGGCTCTGTTTTTATGATGGAGATTCTTAATCTATTGGAAGACACTGAAGCATTAGTTTCTGGTCATGCTGTTCTTACTAATTTAACGATGATGGGCTGTTTGCTTCATTTTCTACTATAGAAAACATTTCAGAACAATGACCAATACATGGAAAGTATCGCACACCTGTTTTATATACAGCATGATAAAAACACAAAATAAAATCCCGCCTATCAGCCAACAAGCAATGGAGCCAGGTGCTGGTGGCTCAGCTCACAACTGTAGTCTCACCTGCTCAGGAGGCTGAGCTCTGAGGATCTGGGTCAGAAGCCAGCACTCAGCACCAGCAGATAAACTCAAGAGATTCTTGTCTCCAATTTACCCTCACAAAGGAGGTGTGGCTCAAGTGGTAGAGCACCAGCCTTCAGCTCAAGAAGCTTAAATACACACACACACACACACACACACACACACACACACACAGTATCCCAGAAAATTCAAACAAATGGAAGTTACCATTTATAAGAAAGACAAATGACAAGTAAAAAGCCAATCAAAAATGGAGCTTCAGAGTTTCTCAGTTTTACATCAGTTCCACTCAGACTCCTGTAGATTTTTCTCTTTTTCCCACTATTGTGCCCAAGTGCTTGATATTTATTGGACTAAATGTGTGTATTTATAGCCATGAGTGTATTACAACTCTCCAAAATAACATTCTGGAGGTAAAAGAATGAAATAAAAGTGTGTTTAGGAAAATTTTTGGACAACATTTCATTCTATTGTATGACAAAGCTTTAAACACTAATCACCAATATTCACTTGTAAACATGTGCTTGATTCAACCCAACACTCTATATTTGAGCAGTTTTCTACTACATGGAGAAGCTGTTACTCAAAGCTGATCAGATATGTACCCTCATTTCTGAGAAGGAATTCAGGAAATAAAATACCACTTTTATATTTAGAAAATGCTTCCGTCTGACTGCCCATCCTCCTTCCCATTAGACCAGCACATTAAGTCAACATGGAATTTATAGGCGTTCAAGGGCACGAGTTGAGCAGTGATTTTCTTGGAATAATATCGGGCCCACTGTCTTTGAAGTCAGACACCCATGGCTTGCATCTGCACCCTATGCTACCCTGGGAACTGAGATCTGCAGGTCAAGGCCACCATAGGCAGTCTACAAGATTCCATCTCTTTCAAGCAGAAAGTCACACTGGAAGCGTATCTCAGGGAGTACAGCACCAGCCAGGTCAGTGGGAGACCCTGAATCAAAACAGCAGTACTCAACACCAAAGGGATGAATGAATGAATAAATGGGAAAGTGAAAAGAAAGAAGAGGTCATTGTTCAAGAGGCAGGCGGATGGCTGCCTCTTGCCCCCGACCCACCCAGAGGAAGATCGTTTAACACAGATGGAAGTTTGCTGCTCCACAGGAGACAATCTGCCCAGTTGCTGGGCACAACGCGGGGTGCTGGGCTGGGTGTGTGGCTCCGAGGTTGAGTGCTCACACTGAGGTGGTTCAGGGCCCTTTTAATCTCCAGTATGAAGAAAAAACAAAAAGGAGAACTTAGCTCGTGTACCCCCTCCATCTGCCTGCCCTGTCCTGAAAAGCAAAAGCAATGAAAAAAAAAGTTAGTCTATAGATCTGTGTAAATTTCATCTTTTATACTGAATGCTGGAATTCATAGCTGGGAAGACCCCCATCTCTTTGGTTAAGATTCTGAGCAGAAAGAGCCTGATACCCACTGAATTAAATTGGATGCACTTCTCAACTGTACAAAAGAAGAAACAGAAGCATAAAATACATGGTATTTGTTGGTGGTAATTTGTGTCTCAGAATACAAATAACTTTTTGAGACTCATTTTCAAGAAACCATTTTCCTGGTGAACATTTTATGGATCGGAACCGATGTTCTTTAGGTTTGATTTTTCACTTGTTCAGTATCCAATTACTGAATAAGTCATTCTCTAGGTGAATAATGAATAGTATGTGTAATTCTCATCATATAAAGTGAAATAAAAAAGCTCTCAAAACCACAAAGTAAGGAAGGCTGAGTGTGGAGACACTGGAATATCAGCATTCAGGAGGCAGAGGCAGGAGGACAGAGGGGTCAGTGCCAGCCTGGGCTACACAGTGAGGTTAATTACATTTGTAATTACTCTTCTTCGCCTGCTTTTGTAAATAGACATTTATGTAAGAACCCCTAATATTGACACAGAAAGACAGAAAAGTGATGTGAGCCCAAGAGAAAGTGTCTGTTTGCCCTCCCTGATGCTATGGGGGATGGTAAAGCAGATGGTGCTGGGCCTGTCCCAACCCAGCGCCATGTCACTGCCTGATGCAGACCACAGTTCTGTCCCTGGAGATGCATGAAGAAAAGGTGTTTTCATGTCAGGTCCCTGTTTGGTAAACACAAATACAGTGGGTGCATTCTTGGAATTAGTCAATAGACACTTAGCAGTATGAAGAATGGTGCCATGACATTATCAAGAAAACTAATGATAAGCTGGGCACTGGTGGCTCACGCCTGTAATCCTAGCTACTCAGGAGGCTGAGATCTGAGGATGGAGGTTTAAAGCCAGCCCAGGCAGGAAAGTCCGTGAGACTCTTATCTCCAAGAGACCACTAGAAAACTGGAAGTGGTGCTGTGGCTCAAGAGGCAGAGCACTTGCCTTGAGCTGAAGAGCTGAGGGACAGCGTTCAGGCCCAGAGTTCAAGCCTCATGACTGACCCAAAAAACCTCACATAAAACCAAAACCAAAAACCAAAACTAAAAACCTAATGATAACAGATGCTGGAAGTGATGTGGCCAAAAGGAAATGTCATTACACTGTTGGTGGGAATGTAAACTTGTTCAACCATTCTGGAAATCAGTATGGAGGTTCCTCAAAAAGCTACACAGAGCTCTCCTATAACCCAGCAACTCCTGGACATTTATCCAACAGACCACAAACCAGGCCACACTAGAGCTACCAGCACAACCATGTTTAGTGCAGGATTGTTTACTAAAGCCAAGATATGGAATCAACCCAGATGCCTTCAGTGGATGAATGGATCAAAAAAATGTGGTACATATACACAATGGAATTCTATGCCTCCATCAGAAAGAATGACACTGCCCCTTTCATAAGGAACTGGAAAAAATGATATTAAGTGAAATAAGCCGAAGAAACATAATCCTAGCTACTGAGGAGGCTAAGATCTGAGGATCACGGTTCAAAGCCAGCCTGGGCAGAAAAGTCCATGAGATTCTTATCTCCAATTAACCACTAGAAAACCGGAAGTGGTGCTGTGGCTCAAGTGGTAGAGCACTCGCCTTGAGCTAAAGAGTGCAGGGATAACGCCCAAGCCCAGAGTTCAAGCCCCATGACTGACAAAAAAAAAGAAAGAAAGAAAGAAAGAAAGAAAAGATGTTTGCTGTAATGAATTCCAAGAAATGGAACCAAGAGCTTTTTAGTTATTTTTCTGTTTCTTCTTTCTTCTCTGTCACTGTTTTTGATTTCTGTATCTTTTGTCTTGTAAGCAAGTTTATCTGTTTTGACGAAGATAAAGGTGGCACAGAAATGGTGGGACAAAGGGTGAAGGAATTCAGTAGTGATACTCACTGTTAGAAATGAACTATACAACTTGCGGGGAGGGAGGGCAGTCGGGAGGAAACACTGGGAGAAAATGAGGAAAGAGGTGACACTGTTCAAACAGAAATGTACTCTTATGTGAGTGTGACCCCTCTGTATGTCACCTTCACAATAACAATAAAAAAAGAAAGTACAATGCCACTGTACAACAGCAACCACCGTTCTGTAGAGTATTCTGGAAATGAGAAAAGGCTGCATATAGAAACTTCGAAGAGGGATTTCACTTAAAATAACTTTGTACTAATGAAAGAGGAAAAAACAATGTAATTGCTATCATCTTAGTGGCAGTCTCCCTACCACAACATCAGGACAGAAGGAAGGAAACTGACACAGTATATGGGTCAGTTGTAGCAGACTCTGAGCATGAGGAAGCAGAATTTAGGTCACTCACACAAACCCATTATTGCTTAGCTCATCAAACAGAGGCTCCTCCTTGCCTTGCTACAGTCAACGCCAGAGTGCAGGATTTGGGGGCAGAATGTGAGCGACCTCCTCTTCAGTTGCTTGTCTAGCTTCTACCCCATCTACCCAAACTACCAGATCTATACAATCTACCCCATCTATCCAGTTTAACCAATCATCTCCCTGTTCTACCTGATCTACCCTGTTATCTACCCAATCATCTACCCACCCAGTCTACCACATTTCCCCAATATATGGCATGGCACCCTGTTCCCACCACCAATTTACCCATTCTATGACAATGGCACCCTGTCCTCACAACCAAACACATCCAAAGCCTGGCAGCCCCCTCTGAGCAGAGGTCCCCAGCTGTGACCTCTAGGGAGAATGGATATCCACACACCACCCCTCATACACGGGCCATTCAGTTAACCAAGACAGTGTCAAAAAACACTTCTCAGAAAGGTAACTTGCATGGATGGACACTTTACTGAAGAGATAAAATGAGAAAAATAAGAGGGCTGTGATTTTTTTTAATCATGGGTTTATGTAGTTTATAAATTTTTGTGTGTATTTGAAAGTTACTTTATATGGGACATAATTTCGCTTTAATGACTAGATGGTGTGTATGTGGTATGTGAATGTGTGTGATGTATGGTGTGAGTGTGGTGTGCATGTGTATATGGTATATGTATGTGTAGGTGGGGTTTTGTGTGTGTAGGGGTGGTGTGTGAATGCATGTGTGTGGTGTGTGTACATGTGTGGTATATGTGTGTGCATGTGTGTTGTGTGTGTACGTGTGGTCTGGGGTGACATAAAACAGCGCTGTACTTCAGTCTAATGGCCGGCCCTGCTCTCACGTGGCTGGGCTGCTTGGCATCTTCTGTGTTAATATGAGAGGAGGTCGCATGAGTCTGCAGTGTTTAGACAATGGCTAACACGAAGGGGAAATGGGACTTGGCTTTCTTTCACAGACTTAATACAAATTCCAGCTGGGTCCTGGGAGTCTGTGAGGTTCACTCTCACCCCACACTTGAAATGTGAAGTATGCAGGAGGACGGAGCCTCAGGGTGCCGAGTCCCTCCCAAAGGGCACATGAGGCCCATCTGGAGGCCTTCTTGGACTGAGAGCCTGGGTCACTGCCCTGGGCAGAGTTGCTAATGACTTCACACAACTGTCAGCATCCAAGGATGCAAGATATGGGAGCAGGAAGAACCAGAGGCAAGACTTTGATCATGGAAAATGCTCAGCACACACAATCTATAAAGCAAAATTAGGGTTTTAAGCAAGATTATAATTTTTTAGCTCAGGAAAACATCAGCCTCTCTCTCTCTCTCTCTCTCTCTCTCTCTCTCTCTCTCTCTCTCTCTCTCTCTCTCTCTCTCTCTCTCTCTCTCTCTCAGAGCTTTGTGATCCTGCTTGGCTTTTCTGCTCAAGGCTGGCACTCTACCCCTTGAGTCATACCTCCACTTCTGGCTTTTTGCTGGTTAATTATCAATCTCACAGACTGCTTTTTGCCAGGGCTAGCTTTGAACCAGGATCCTCAGAGTTCAGCTTTCTGATCCTCCGCACCTGCTGAACTTCATCGTCTTTTAGGAAGACCATCACCACTTTCCTGGTGAGGCAGCTCAGCTCCCCTGCTGGCTCCCAGGCCCGCCCAGTTCTCCTCCGCCCTCTCCACCACAGATGAGCCCTAGAAAGGTTGTGTTTGTTGTCGTCGGTGCCAGTACAGAAGCTGCCAGGCAGAGCAGTCTCCACGCGTGTGGCTACATGCACATGGACTACAGGCATGTCACACACACACAGGTAGAGCACACACGGGCTGGGTACATGTATGCTGTTCACAACCTTTATCCACAAATCCCAACTCCAAGGTCTTTTGTGTCATTTGCCATGTACGAAGAGGCGGAGGTGGATGCAGTGTTGGGTCAATTGAGTCTGACAGAAGCAGTGTTGGGTGAACTGAGGCAGTTCAGTCTAGGTGGTGACAGAAGCACAAACCTGTCGCTTCTGGTGGACATGGATCCCGTGAGGAACCTGGGGCGGCCCGCTCTCCCCAGAACACAGAGGGGGAATCACGGGGAAGTGCTGGTGGTGCTGGGGTGTGCTAAGGGAAGCCACTGACCCTGAGAGGGGTGAGGGAGGGACGGTGCTTTGAGCCTGCAGAGATGGCTACGACGTTACACAGATTTGAGTTTATTTCTAAGAGAGTGAGGATCTTTTCCAGCGAAGGGGGAAAAGATTGGCATGAGGGCAAGGCTGAAGAAACTTGGAAGATGCTGCAGTAGTCACAATCCCTGACAAAGCTGCAGAAACAGGAATATCAGGCCCAGATAATGGGGCCACACCCCAAGACTGCTTAAAGAAGCTCTAGATAATAACTTGAACAAATGGCTTAGTCAGTGATTACTCTTCAACTCTATGATTAAATATCTTCTCTTTTTAGAGTTCCTCAGCTTTATTCCAAAACATCCACACTTTCAACGTAGTGATTTTTATTTAACATCAGTAAGAGCCAGGGGCGATGGTACACACCTGTAATCTAGGCTATGTAAGTGGTGGGGATGAAGAGGCTCAGGGCTGGAGCTTGCCCGGGGCAAAGGTTAGCGAGACCCAGCTTAATAAAATGTCCAGTTGTCTGCACATTTGCAGTCCCCTCTGTTCAGCAGACAGGAGGCCAGGCCACGCAAGCCTGGGCACAACTCCCCTGAAAAGTAATGAGCACAAATAGGGCACAGAAGAGCGGCTCACGTGGTGGAGGGCTTACATGAGACCCAGAACAATTCCCAGGATTGTCAAAGTAAGTACACATGTACACAAAAACTAAACTTAGTGCAGGATCCGGAACGGTACACTTAACACCACTTAGGGCTAAATTCAGCGAAACATTATTAGTAAAATCCAGGGAAAGGTATCATCTTGCTAATAATAAGAATACATGAACTGTGTTATGGTGTTATGGAGCTGTGGAACTAAACCCTGTGGTAACAGCTGCGGTCAGGGCAAGGACTGGGCACGAAGTTATTTCCAAGGACTATTTCCTTGGAGAACAGCTAGGACTGCAATTGGCCAATCCTGGCTGGCGGCCAGGTCTTCTACTGTATAACCACAAGCACTTGTTTGCACAAAACACCACAGAACTGAATTTGCCGGGCTGAGTTGGAGCTTAGAAACGTATGCAAGTGTAGCTCCACGCCCTGCCTGGCTGGTAATGCTGAGTGTGGGCAGCAGCAGTCACAGCTCACACTGGGCCCATCAGACCCTCCTGGAATGATGAACTTGGTAGACACATTTAAGAAGCACATACTATTCACGTACCCCAGAGGCTTCCTCCAGGAGACCCGTGCTGGGGCAGAAGCCGGCATTCTTCCAAGAGCTCCCCTAAAACATTAGCTACCAGTGAGGGCCGAGTTTGTCTCTCTCCACTCTGGGGGACATTTGCCAATATTGGGAGTCATTCTTGATCATCACAGCTGAAGGGCAGGCATTGCTACCGGCATCTTGTGGGCAGAAGGCAGAGGTGCTGCTAAAAGCCTTGCAGTGCCAAGCTTGCTAGGTGTGGACGGAACCAGAACTCACAGGGAGCAGCAGCTGCACACACCTGCTCAGCATGCAGATGATGGAGCCAGTGCACACAGGGAGTAGCAGCTGCACACACCTGCTCAGCATGCAGATGACAGAGCCAGAGCACACAGGGAGCAGCAGCTGCACACACCTGCTGAGGGTGCGGGTGATGGAGCCAGTGCACACAGGAAGCAGCAGCTGCACACACCTGCTCAGGGTGCACACGGGGTGGGGAACAGAAAGATGGAAGTTGAGTGAGTGCTGAGTGGTCCTGAGGAAGTTGGTCTCACTTTTCTTGTATTTCTTTCATTAGTTGGTGTTTATTCTCTAGTGATGATGGATAAAGTTATTGATGAATCATTAATTTACTAAACAATAGAGGTTCAGAAGAATAGAGTGCATTTGTAAATATTTTGTAAGGGAGAAAGAACTGCTCAGACAAGAGGATGTAAATGTTCACTTCATTCACCTCAGTGGTAGAGTAGAGTAAGTGGTAGAGCATGCATGAAGTTCTAGATTTGATCCCAGCAGAACACACACACACACACACACACACACACACACACACACACACACACACACACACACACACACACACACATCAACACATAATTCATTCCTTTAAATATACAAGGACCAAACACCTATTTGGTACATATAAAATGACATGGTATGCTAACATCAAACAACAAATATCATCCCAAGTTCTTTTTGACCAGTGTAATTATACAACGTGAGCTTGTTTCCACCGTGCTGTGTGCTCTCGCTCCATTCTTTACTAAAACGATTATCAAGCTGGAGATAAAGTTAGGGGCAGGGAACAGTCCGGCAACCCAGGGCCCTGAGCTGGGCCCCAGCACAACAAGAAAGAAAAAAGCAGAAAGAAGAAAAAAATACACTATTGTTTCTTCTCAATAGTAGTATAAATCCACAAAAGTGAATTTACTAAGCAATGTAAATATTGGGGCATTATACAATATTTTTCTTTAGCTTTTGAAAGCTTGCTCGCTAATGAACCCTTGGTCCTTAGAAGGAAACTATTGTTGCCACTATTGCAGGACAAAAGCAAGCTTCCTTCCCCGCACTGCAGGAACAGCACTCAAGAATCATTTCTTTCACCAACTCGGGCTGATTTACCATTTAGTAGAGCAAATTAAGAATTTGTCAGTAATTATGAAAATAATTTCCTCCATTTATTGGAATACTTTGCTGTACCACAGCCCGGCACATGATTCCTCTGGGTGATGTAGGTGTTGTTAAAAGGCGATGTGAAAATATGATCCTGCTTATGGATTGCTCCCATAAAGGCTGAATCACTGTGGTTGTTTTTATTTTGTGTGTGTGGAAAAAAAGAATTTATTTCTCTTTTGAAATAATAATAAAAGAACAGAACAAGTCAATTTGAACTTTTGGAAAGACAGGAAAGTGCTGTCTGTGTTACATACTGAACCAGATAGTCTCTCTTTGAAATGGTATTTTGCCTCTCAAATCTCTGCATAAAACATACCCCTTCTTTACATAACCTACTTACCAATATAGACAAGGAAATAACTATGCAAATTTGTTATAAGATTGACCAATATGTTAAGTTTCAATTCAGCAATTATTTATTAAATGCATCTGCTGCTGTGATAAATACATCTTGTTGTGATAAATGCTAGAAATGAATGGAAATGGGGTCACACAGCAAGAAAAAAAGTCAGCAATTTCAGGTCCTTGACGTCACCATCAGACAAAAAGTCACAAGCCCAGCAAACACGGCCTCCGTGCAGAAGAGGCTATGGTGGCAGTCCACTGTATCAGAAGCAGTGCTGTGGCCTTGATGTGGGCAGCAAACGGTCCCCTCTCAGAGCAGTTTGTGAAACAGGAACATTTCAGGGCAGTGCACCTTGCCCAATTCTTGCCAAACACAGCTCTCTTAACAGTACCAGAAAATCAGTAGTGCAACAACCCAGACCACACTGAGATGTTTGTTTGAAATAAATATACAGTCTTTCCCATGCTGTGTGTGTATCATTACGTTCAAGACGTCAACGTCATTTTAAGTGCAGATGTCCAAATTACTTTCCTTTGCTGACAATGCTGATATATATCTAACTGCCAGTTTTTGTTTCCAATCTTTGCAGAAGATGTCATCTGTGATCAGGACTCAGTCTGACTCCAAATATTGTTTGCAAAGTATTGTTTCTTAATTTATAATCCTGAATGATAATACTTGTGTCCACTGTACCAACACATGAAAATGTTCAAACATAGGTTTTAATTTTGACCTAAATCATTAAGCTACTCTTTATTAGCCCACAAAGTTGGATCTATAAGCAATGTATTAACACGTTTTATGAGAGCACTTTTATATTTATCTCATTGTTCACATGAACACTGATTCTTTCAATCAACATTTTAAATACTTTAAAGACAAATATTAATATTAATGGAAAGTATTTAGAGATATGTATCCATCTATAGCAGATTACTTGATCCTATGACTTGAAGAAAGCATGACAGGTTCTGTGGTTTGGAGGTGGTATGGGTGGGTTCTGTGATTTGGAAGTTAATGGGTTCTGTGGATTGGAGGTGGTGTGGATGGATTCTGTGGTTTGTAGGTGGTGGGGATGGATTCTGTGGTTTGGAGGTGGTGGGGGTGGGTTCTGTGGTTTGTAGGTGGTGTGGATGGGTTCTGTGGTTTGTAGGTGGTGGGGGTGGGTTCTGTGGTTTGGAGGTGGTGGGGGTGGGTTCTGTGGTTTGGAGGTGGTGTGGATTGGTTCTGTGGTTTGGAGGTGGTGTGGATGGGTTCTGTGGTTTGGAGGTGGTGTGGATGGGTTCTGTGGTTTGGAGGTGGTGTGGATGGGTTCTGTGGTTTGGAGGTGGTATGGATGGGTTCTGTGGTTTGGAGGTGGTGTGGGTGGGTTCTGTGGTTTGGAGGTGGTGTGGATGGGTTCTGTGGTTTGGAGGTAGAATGGATGGGTTCTGTGGTTTGGAGGTGGTGTGGATGGGTTCTGTGGTTTGGAGGTGGTGTGGATGGGTTCTGTGGTTTGGAGGTGGTGTGGGTGGGTTCTGTGGTTTGGAGGTGGTGTGGATGGATTCTGTGGTTTGGAGGTGGTGTGGATGGGATCTGTGGTTTGGAGGTGGTGTGGATGGGTTCTGTGGTTTGTAGGTAGAATGGATGGGTTCTGTGATTTGGAGATAACACGACAGGTTCTGTGGTTTGGAGGTGCTGTGGATGGGTTCTGTGGTTTGGAGGTGGTGTGGATGGGTTCTGTGATTTGGAGATAACATGACGGGTTTTATGGATTAGAGGTGGTGTGGATGGGATCTGTGATTTGGAGGTGGTATAGATGGGTTCTGTGGTTTGTAGGTGGTGTGGGTCGGTTCTGTGGTTTGGAGGTGGTGTGGATGGGTTCTGTGGATTGTAGGTGGTATGGGTAGGTTCTGTGGTTTGTAGGTGGTGTGGATGGGTTCTGTGGTTTGGAGATCACATGACAGGTTCTGTGGATTGGAGGTGGTGTGGATGGGTTCTGTGGTTTGGAGATCACATGACAGGTTCTGTGGATTGGAGGTGGTATGGATGGGTTCTGTGGTTTGGAGGTGGTGTGGGTGGGTTCTGTGGTTTGTAGGTGGTGTGGATGGGTTCTGTGGTTTGGAGATCACATGACGGGTTCTGTGGATTGGAGGGGGTGTGGGTGGGTTCTGTGTTTTGGAGGTGGCATAGATGAGTACTCTAAGGGCCCGTCCTTGGGTGATGGTGATAGGAAGCGGTGGATCTTTAAGAAGCCGGACCTGGCAGTGACTCACACCTGTAACTCTAGCTACTCAGGAGGTTAAGATCTGAGAATCCCAGTTCAAAGCCAGTCTGGGTAGGCAAGTCTGTGAGACTCTTATTTTCAAGACAGCACTGGGGCTGCAGCTCAAGTGGTACAGTGCCAGGAGGAAAAAGGCAAAGAGACAGCACTCAGCCCACGAGTTCAAGTTCCAGTACTAGTGCGTGCGCACATGCACACCTACACACCTACACACACACATGCGCACACACACACACACATGCATACACAGGATGCATTGAAAGAATTATTGTGAAGGGAGAAATATCGAGACATTCCTTGGGATTACAGATCGTGAGCTCCCCTAACTTAAGCGTTCTCACTGTACCTGGAGAGGATGCTGGTGCACAGGGTGGAGAACGCAGCAGTGCCCGGCACACGAGCTATCCACACACAGAGCAGCTAGTCTTCCCAGGGTGAAGGTTCTTATTAAAAAAGAGGCAGTGCTGGGCTTCCAGGCAGGCAGACCCTAGTTCAAATCTTGACTCTGGATGGGTGCTGGTGGCTCATACCTGTAATCTTAGCCACTCAGGAGGCTGAGAACTGAGGATCATGGTTTGAAGCAGCCCAGACAGGAAAGTCCATGAGATACTCATCTCCAATTAGCCACCAAAAACTACAAGTGTAGCTGTGGCTCAAGTGGTAGAATGCTAGTCTTGAGCAAAAGCTGAAAGACAGCACCTGAACCCTGAGTTCAAGTTCCAGTACCAACGTGCCCATGGGCACATACACACACACATACACAAAGTAACTGTGTGGAAGATCATCAGGTTCTGGTCTAGGGGCTTGGGCTTGGGGAGGGTTGGCTCCTTTTCTTCATGGGACCCCCAGCCTCTCTGGCTTCCTGTCTTCGTGGTATGGCTCCCTGACTCATGTGCTCTGCCTTCCTGAGCCAGAAGCTCCCCCAGCAATACCAATGCCACATTGTGTACATTTCTGAAATCAAGCTCTGGTGAAATTATCTTCTTCCCCTGTAAGTTTTCCAGCCTCAGGTATGTCATTATAGAAACAGAAAAAAAGCATAGACTTAGTTAACTCTGTCTAAGGAAAATATTTGTTAACTTTAATTACTGAGTATTTCTGAGTACACATAAGTAAGCGATTCTGAGACTTAAAGACACATAATAGCAAATTAAATATTCAGTAAAATGTTTGGTCTGTTGCTAATAGGATACCTAAGTAGGGAAATTTTAGCTTGAGTCATTTAAATGATTTAAGAGTATCTCATTTGAATTCTCAGCAATTTCAGGCCTCCATCTTTTTTTTGAAATAGAACCACAGGCAGTAAATTAAGACAGGCTCACCACAGGCCTACTTGTACCAGTCTTAGATTGTTCCTATTAATATTTTAAATAAAAAATCTATTAATACTTTATAGATATAGATATAGATAATATATAGATATTGGCCAGAGTTCCTTGCCATCCTTCTACAGACCTTAAAACAGTAAAAATCAGTGAGAGATACTGGATAAATTCCTAGTTTCGCCACTATTCATTTTTTTAAAAAATGTAGCAAATACTTTGAAGTGTGACTTCAATGGCCTTATGAGGAAAGGTGCTCAGGTTCACTGCCCACACTGGAGATAGGGCACAGGGCCTTTCAGGACAGAGGAATCTGCCAGCCGGCAGCTCTGACCTTTACTTTGTCTGTATTGTTTTAACCTTCCTGCTCTGGAACATTCTTCTGAGAGTGTGATGCCTAAACACAAGACTTCCAGGAAAGAAACTCTGGCACCCGTGGCTCATGGCACCTATAACCCCAGCTATCCAGATGCCTGGGTCACATTCTGAAGCTGTGATACTCCATTTCCAAAATATCCAGCAAAAGCTTGGTGGAGGCATAGTTGAAGCAGTAGAGCACTAGAGGACAAGCAAGTTGTACTGAGTTCAAACCCGAATACGAGTATTAACTGCCACCCTTCTCTGTAAGATTCTTCTACCGACCACAAGACTCCTGAGCCTCTGAGCACATTTCATGCTTCAACACTGTGGAACACCGTCAGGACTGTCTCCCTCCTTCTCTGGGGCTGCGGTGACTGCCCCACGCAACAGCAGACAACCTTACAACCACTTCCATTTGTTGCTGTTTTTCATCATCTTGAAGTAGTTGTACATAGGAGCTGCCATTTAACAAAGCAGTTTATGAATGCATACTGATCAATGTCAGCCCTTTTGGTATTCTCCCTTTCCCTCCTACCCTACCCCTTCCTTCACTCTTGTTAATTTTGCCGGATCTACACCGAATTCTTGACTGCATTCCACTTCTTCTTCTCCTCTTCATACATTCAATCACACCCTGCCTCACCACCTCCCCTTTCCAGTACCCTCTTCCTGGAGTTTTATTTTGTTCAACTTTGATTTTGGCTTTCTAAGGAATTACCCTACTTGAGATCTCCCTTGAATCTACCACAGTAGTCATGAATTTAAAGAAATTACACAGGGAGCTTTAAAATAAAACATGATACTGATTAAAAATTGAAGTTGGTTTTCAGCTGCATAATTTTAACTGTAAAAGTTAACTAGAAAGCTAAGCTCTACCTTTAATACTTCAGCTAAATAACAAAACAGGACTTGTAATGATGTTAATTTCAGACACTGGGAACTTTTTCAGATCATAATTCATATGGTAAATAATTGCTATCAGGAATTATCTAAAAAAGAATTACTATCAAGATGCCACTGAATATGTTTTTGGATTTAGAAATACCTAAGAATATAGCCAAGTAGTTTTAATATATGCATTTTAATATCATGATAGAAATTAATATTAAAATATAAACTCATACCTTAGCATTTGTTTTAGCATACATAGCTTCTTGATTTAAAAATATCCTCTTATACATAAGGATTTGTTCAGGGCAGAGTTGAGCTATTTTCATTTCAGAAAAACACTTAGCTTCTGTTTCACAATGTGCATGCACCATTTCTCAGTAATTAGACAATTTATTTGAACAGTCTGGATAATAACTGCTGAAGGTCTCTGGGAAAGACATTTTGGCAGCAAACAGAATATGGAATTCCAAGCCCTTGGAGGAAGGTGTGAATGGAAGAGCATTCTAGAACCAAGTGGAACAGCTAGTGCTGTGGCCAGGAAAGGCAGAGAGGAGTCCTGGAGTAATAATTCACTCACGTGGGACACTCGCTAAGTGAACGCTGATTGTATGAAGGAATGGTACAATTGAGATAAGCAGACTGAGACTGTAACCATTGGAGTAAGTGGCACTCCCCACTCTTGATCTATTCACTCTTTCAAATTTCACCCATGCTACGTAATTTCTTTATCACTATATGTATGTTGTTTCTGTCTTTCCATGGACCTCTTCTATCTAATCTTATAAGGTAGATTGTTTAGTCTGTTCACTGACATACGCACCAAGAGCTTGAACAGCAGAACAAATTGGAGATCCTCAAGGAGCACTGCCAGAGCGTAAGTCTGAAATCCATTAACAACGCTACAAATTTACAAAACTGAAAGTGACATGCTTCTAGTTGCCAAATACTTAAATACAGGTGGGCATATCAAATAGCAATAACATGAGGCAGGAAACACAGGACAGTAGAAAATACACACTTAAAGTTGTGAGAGATGCACATGTATAGCAACGTTTCATGCCATGCTGTTCTGCGAGGCAGTGGTGGAGTTAGATTGCAGTGTTCCTCTTTTCAGTAAAATGATTTCTTATAGGCCCACTTTCCCACTGAAATACCATAAGAACATTGGGGATACATGTGAAAACACATGAACAGGATCCGTCCTTCCCATGAACCTGTAGCCTGTGTGGAAAGCCTCCAGAGAACTTCTAGGATGAGCTCAGCTTCAGGCCCCGAGGGATAATCAAAGGAAACCTGAAGTCATCTCTGGGGAATGTGCCTTTACCCTGGGCCCCAGGAGTGCTCATCGATAACTCTCCAAGGACTGCAAACGTGACAGCCCATCACACCAGGAAAAGAGGCATTCTGGGTGAGAATGAGGTAAATGCGATCAGAACTGGATCCCCAGACATGTGAAGTACAAACTGTTGTTGGGTACGGCTGAGGGGAGAACGAGTGGACCGTAAGGGGAGACCGAGGCTGAGGATGGAGCCAGGCCTCTTATGGAGGACAAGGTGGGGAGCTGCATCTGGTGGCGCGCTAGCAGGGTCCTGAGAGGCCCAGGCCCCCTACGGCAGGGACAGCGCGTGTGCACACGCTCCTCTGGTGGTCCTCCCTCAGTACCTGTGCACACGCTCCTCTGGTGGTCCTTCCTCTCCTTACAAGGCCCTCTGTATGCTTTCGGGGGCACTGACCCGATGGCCTTGTCCAGTCCTAACCAGCTTAGAAGGCGCCCCTCTAAGCATCACAGAGTAGGTGCCTCTCCTCTTACTCCTCACCCTAGAGACAGCATTTCAGCTCATGAGCACTGGCGGCAAGCTCAGCCCCCCGCCCCCCAGAGCACAGCAGAGGGGTGGACAACCCACACTGGAAAAGTAACAGGTACCAGGGACTCATGCCTGTAATTCCAGCTCCTCAGGAGGGGCTGAGATGGGATGATTGAGGCTCACAGTCAGCAAACACATCCTCAACACTCTTCTCTCCAGTTAATGAGCAAAAAGCTGGAAGGAGAGGTGTGGCTTGTACGGTAATGCACCAACCTTGAGTGACAAAGCTCGAGGACAGTGCCCAGACTCTGAGTTCAGCCCCAGGACTGGTGGGGGAGGGGAGGGGGTGAGGAGGTAGGTGTGTGGGTGGTGTGGGTGGGGCTGTGGGCTTCATGTTCATTGTGTGACTCTTTCTACAGTGGTAGAATAAGGATGAGACGTGACTGTTCGGTTCAAACTTCATTTTCCGAAACAGAAAAAAAGAAGTCTGGACCCGTGGCAGAAGCCGTGGTTTCCAAGCCCTGCGTGGAAGGTCAGAGCGAGGTCCACATGAGACTGCAGCACACCATTCCCTGCCAGGTGTCCTCAGCTCAGGCTGTGGGAATAACCCAGCGCTCCCAGGACTCACGCGGGGGCCGTTAACACCGTCAGCAGCATCTGGTAAGCTAGCTGTTAAAAAGGGGTCATTACTCCATCAAAATATTCGAGAATACTTCTTCAGGAAACTAAGCCCTTAAGACTCAAGAACATAAAAAGCACAATGCAATTCAAACGTCCTGAGAAGTTTGGTAAATATTCTAAGCGATTAAAGCAGAAAAATTTCCCCAAAGAAAGATAGCTAAGAAAGAAAGGTCATTTTCCATTGTCCAGGGTTTATGGGGTGGGGGGAAAAGCCACAATTCTACATACCTCCCAGCCTCATAAAATAATATATACTATATATTAGTATATATAGCACATATAATATATATAGTGTATTTTATATATAATATATAGTAATAAAATAAAATAGTAAATAAGAACTAAAAAATAAAATAAATAAAAAAAGTAAATAAAGCTTTTAGTTGTCTACTAATGAATCTTTCCATTTACAGAATTTTAAAAAACAGGAAACAAATATTTTTGTATTGCTTTTTAGAGTAAAAATGGCATTGTTGTTTTATAAATAGTACCAAAAGTTTTATGAACAGTAAGTTTGAAAAACCAGTAACTATTTTAAACTTGGGTAATATGGCTTTTGACTATGATATATTCTACTTTGTGAGTTGTACTTTAATGTATATGGACTAAATTTTTAAACTATGTTTTAAAATCCATGAATGGGTCTACAATTTGTCCCTGTGTGTGTCCACTGCCCCATTACAGGCTTACGCATTTCCCCCTCACCCGCCCCCCCATCCACCCTCCCCATGCACATCAAATTTCCCACTCTTTTGTGTGTGGAATAATGATTTAATGAGGCCTGATATTTTTATTTTTGTCATTGTGAATATAGTTAAGAGACAAAAAAAAGCATAAGATAGTTTTATTTAACCAGAGAAGTCATTGGGCCATAATGGACAGGGAAAAGGCCTATAAAATCCTGGTGTCTCAGATGCAAGCTACAAAAATCTGTATTTACTGCTCTTTAGTTACATGAACACATTCACCTCAACGAGTCTACAAAGTGCCAGCCGGAGCAATGTCCTCAACTTCAACTTAAAAAAAAAAAAAAAAAGAGAGAGACATTCTCTGCAGAGCCACCACATACAGTGGGCGGGACACGGGTGTGCCCAGGAGAGGTGTATGCCAGGGGAGGTGTGCGGACTGTGTGCTCAGTGCAGTGTCCTGGGTATGCTTAAGACGAGATTTCTTTCCTAGGGTCGATGGCTGCGCCCTTGCTGACATCTTTATGTACTTTTCACAGACCAATCTGTGCAATAAAATAAATCATGCTTTTGGAAGGTCTGCAGTTAACTGAATGCCCAGAAAATTCTAGAAGCAGGGAGTAGAATTCTCACTGGCTCCAAACCATGGACCACCTACATCCCCGCCTCCCACACCTTGACCACACATAGCCACACCTGATTCCCACAGTCCTGACCACACAACCACACGTGCTCCCCGCCCTGACCACACACAACCACGCATGCTTCCAACAGCCTGAACTACACACCCCTTCGCTAGCTTCCCACCACCTGACCACACACAACCACGCCCACTTCCAATAGCCCGAACTACACACACCTTCGCTAGCTTCTCACCACCTGACCACACACAACCACGCCGGTTTCCCATGGCCCTGAGCACACACAACCTCATCCACTTCCCCTTAGCACACACTACCACGCCTGCTTCCAATGGCCCTGAGCACACACAACCTCATCCACTTCCCCTGAGCACACACTACCACACCCGCTTCCCACAGCCTGGACCACACCCAACCACACCTGCTTCCCACAGCCTGGACCACACCCAACCACACCCGCTTCCCACGGCCCTGGTCCATCTCCTTCCTGAGCAGCCGCATTGAAGTTTCCCACCTGACTTCTCAGTCATTTGTCCCCTTTTTTATAATTGTGAGAAATTAATTTCTCTTCATTTGGTTTCCTGAGTCCATATAAAAGAACTTCACATTTGACCGTTTCCTCAGGGAACGCTTGGCCATGCCAGCAATATCGTATATATTTGCTTCGAATTTCTCAGGGCTCAGTGACCTTTCCTGGGGTACACATGTAAAATGCTCCTTGATGGGGGGGAGGGGAGAGAAAAGAGAGTGGACAGAGAGGGGGGGGGAAGAGAGAATGAATGACTGTCTCCCTGACACGAGGGACGGGGCTGGGTGTGAGCTTTGGCGTTGCTTGGTTGGAGTTACGTTGTGCAGTGAACAAAATCTGTCTTCAAAAATGAGTGACTAGAAGAAGCAAAGATGCTCTGCACAGGCAGAAATAAGGATAACAGAAGCAAAAGAGAGAGTTCAGGGAGCTAAGCAGAGAAGGAGCCAGCGCATGTTGGTCTTTGAAAAGTCGTGACCACGGCTCCTCCTGATGCCAGTCAATCCCAGGAGAAAGAACACCACACCAGGGCATCTCCATCATGAGTAGCTCTTACTGACCTAAAGGACGCGCTGTCCCTCCTGGGACCGACGCAGACGCACAGCAAGCCACAGGAGGCCACGACACTAAACTCTTGCAGATTAAAAGGAAAATCAGTTAGACAGGCACCTATGGCTCATGCCTATAATCCCAGCTATTCAGGCTGACCTGAAGATTGAGGATTGAGGCACGCTAAGTCAGGAGAGTCTAGGAGATTCCCATTGCCAACCAATCATCAGAAAGCTGTAAGTGGAGCTGAGGCTCAGGTAGTACAGCACCACCCTTGAAAAAGAAAAGCTAAGGGACAGTGCCCAGACCCTGAGTTCATAGCCCAGTTCTGGAAGAAAACATAATGTAAACCAAGTACCTTAGGGCCCAGCAAACTGCTGGAACCTTAGTTTCTTTCTTATAAACCCTAAGTTTCCCCTTCTAGGTTTGCTGTGACGAGAGAAGTAACACCATCACTCTCACATTTCTAGAGTGAAGAACACTGGGAAGATTCTTGGAAAATACACATCTCCAATAATGTGGTCCTCCAGCCAAACAAACATGGTAGCACTGCTTCCGACATTGATTCAATTAATAGTTTATCACCCATGCATGCACAAAGAATTGCACACTTATGTCTAAGCCTTATCTATGCCTTTAAGGCATTAAAATCTCAGAACTATCAAGGAGATGAAGTTGAACTTGGTCAGCTACATCACAATTAATTATACCAACAACAATAAAATCATGAATTACTCATTTGAAGCTTCTTCCTCCCTCCCTCCCTCTTTCGGTTCCTCTGTCCCTTCCTCCTTTCCTTCCTTCTTTCTTTCCTTGTGCCAGTACTGGGGCTTGAACTCAGGGCCTGGTTACTTTCTCTTAGCTTATTCCTTCTAGGCGGGGGTGGAGATAATACCAACCACATTTCAACCTGCAGGTTTTGGCTGGTTCACTGGAGGTAAGAGTCTCATGAACTTTCCTGCCTGAACTGGTTTTGAAATGCACTTCTCAGCTCTTGGGCTCCCCAACAGCTAGAATCACAAGCACGATCCACCAGCACCTGGCCAGTGTTTTCTTTTGTCTGCATGCATACGTAAAATATTTGAATGAAATTTAAGCATCGCTCAATTTCTACAATAGTACAATTTGGAAGGAACATAATACACGTGGCATCACTCTACTAACAGATTCAAGGTCATGTGAGAAATGTTTCTGTCAAATGATGATGGAGATTGCTGTTTCATCCACAAAGCCAAGCTCCACGAGCAGGACCACAGGAGGAGACAGGCCGGGCTTCAGTAATTCCAAATCACCAGAGCTTCCCTAGCATCCTCAGGAAGCCCACAGAACCCACCCAGTCCTGTCTCGAGAAGTAGCTGGATGGCATCATCGCACACGAACGCATCCATCCCACCACCAGCCCTCGGGAGTGCGGAGAGGAGGCAAAGGCCAGCGTTCACCAGCCATTGGGATCATGGAGAGGAGGCTGAGGCCAGCTTGCACCTCACCTCCCCGATCATCTGCCTGCTAACTGACAATAGCCGAAAAAACCGAGCATGCATGAATACTTAGTCTAAAATAACGTCAGAAAACATGTGCCACTTACGTTTTGGAGTCATCCCACAGCACGCAGTAGGGGTTCAGAGTACCCTGCAAGGAAGCAGAGAGAAATCAGCATTGCCTGACTGCACACCCGATGCCAGCCATCTTGCCACAGGCCATGGTGAAGATTCTACCACAATTTTTTAAAAAAATCCAAACAAATTTTCATTTTCTTTCTCATACATTTTCGGATTCATCTTTGGAAATCCTATGAAAACAATATATCTCCTCCAATACCATGACCTGTACTGACATCTCCCTGAAAATGGAAAGTGAAGCTTCCCTGTGCCCCTCAGTCTAGATTTTGATGGATTTTCAAATAATTTGCATTTCCTTAAAACTTGGGTTGCTGTATTATTTCAGTTAAGAAGACCCAAATTCCGTAGTATTAAATCAGAGTGAAGCACACTGTATTGAGCCATTCATTTATATAATATTTAATGTTTTCTAGAAGAATGAGATGTTGGTATTAATGGTTCACTTCCAGAGTTGGTAGACTTACAATACTTCCTTATATATTTATTTTGGTGTGCTGGAACTAGGACTTGAACTCATTGTGTGGGCACTGTCTCTTAGATAGTTTGTTCCAGGCCAGTCACATACCACTTAAGCTACAGCTCCATTTCTGGCTTTTTGGCGGTTAATTGGAGGTAAGTGTCTCATAGTCCTCTCTTCCCAGGCTTGCTTTCAACTGTGACCCTCAGATGTGAGCCACTAGGATTTGACCACATTAACCTCATTTTGCCATTTGAAACTAACTTGATGTTGTTTTTAAGTGCAAAAGTTTACGTATCTACAAATTCTCTCCTCCTTCCAAAGGTTTTATCTTATCCATTGAATGGATCCAGTTGGTCTCAAGCTCACATTCTCCATATTACTCACTTCCTGGAACAGGTATTTTTAAAGTTCTGTTAGAGAAATCATCCAACTTGCTTGGAGCAAAGCCTTGTTACTAATAATCTAAACCAATTCAAATCCCAGCAGCAATACAATAAAACTGAAAGAAAGATGTAGTGGCAAGCAGATAAAAAGCATGCTAACTTATACAAGCAGATTTAAGAAACATTAAATCCAAGAAAACGAAAGTTTTCAGGTAAATGAGACAGATGGGCTAAAGAAGATTAATTTAGAAAATGCCAACACAATCAGCACTCAAAAATATTGAAATTGCATGTATTTAAAAATCTGAGGTGCCAAGGATGTTTTTGGCAAAACATACACAAAAAGCAAAGAAAGAATCCACCTGTCTCGAGTCTACTCAAAATAGTGTAGCTCAACCTGAGTTCAGTGTCCGTAATGAGACAATTTCAAGTACTCTAAAAATTCACCATGGCCCAAACTTTCAAAGTATGTTCACTTAAAGTATATTTGCTATTTTATTTTAATTCTTTCTTCTCAGATCAATCAAACTAGGGTATTTATTTAATAATAGGATGTATCATCCACTTGGTCAATACATTGACCACGTTGAGTTTCTCTTTTCTATTGGTTTGTGTATGTTTTCTGCTTTCTTACTAGTAAAGCGGTGTTCTAGCCATCCTTCCTAGCCCTAGCTCTGAATGAGTCTACAAATGGCATTCATAATTGAATGTATTGCATTTTTTTCACAGTTATTTTCCATGTCTTTTCCCCCATGGTATACTTGAAATACAAATACTATGACAAAATACTCAGGGTACAGAAGTCAGAAGAGAGATATAGGAAGACAAAATATCATCTAGAATCTACTCATTCAAGCAAGAATTATATGGTAAATACCATGCCAGGCACTGGTGGCTCATGCCTATAATTCCAGCTACTCAGGAGGCTGAGATCTGAGGATTGAAATTTGAAGCCAGCCCAGGCAGGAAAGACCATAAGAGTCTTATCTCCAATTAACCATCAAAAATCCTGGCATGGAGCCCTGGCTCAAGTGGAAGAACTTTAGCCTTGAGTGGAAAAAGGGACAGCACCCAGGTTTAAGTTCAAACCCTACTATATGAAGGTAGAAAACTATTATGCAATAAATGGGTATTACACTGCAGGTCCCTGTCCAGATACTGCAACAGGATACTTATTCTCACTGCACAGAAGGAGTAGAGATAAAGAAAAGTCGTCATAAGGCAAAGGTACTGCACGCTGCAGTCACGGGGGTCCAGCCACAGTGTGTCCAATGGCTGGAGTACATGGTTGGCACTTTCATACACTGGGAACGCTTCTCCAAAAAGGGCTTAATCTGAACAAAGATCTGAGTGAATACAGTAGAAGAGACAATAATGAAGTCATTGCTACTACAGTGAATGGTGGCTGAGTCTCTCAAAGCTGATTAGGTGGTTATAGGCCCTGAGAAAGTTCCGTTCCCAAACTGTCTTAACCAGACTTGCCAGCCTCATGGTGTCTGAGGTGTTTACTCTGGACCACGCTAGAGCCAGCCGGCGTGCCCATTAAAAGGGGGGTTGCAAAGATTCATTATGCATGGAAACGTGCATTTCAATAACTATTCCCAGCCGTCATAATTTCTTCCCATGCCACCTTTGAAAAATTATTGCTAAGATAGCAGAAATAATGTGGTAAAAACATTCTAGTGCATTATTATTTACTATAGTCACTGTCCCATGTAATCGATCATTCAAGCTCATTCCCATCTAACTAAAACAGTGAGGGAAGATGGGCATGTTTATTAATGTTATTTAATCATTCTGCAATTATTATCATTGTGTATCCTTTAAATATTTATAATTATTATGTGTCAATTAAAATGAAATTGCTGGGCGGTGGTGGCTCATGCCTGTAATCCAAGCTACTCAGAAGACTGAGATCTGAGGATTGTGGCTTGAAGCCAGTCCAGGAAGGAAAGTTCCTGAGAGTCTTATCTTTAATTAACCACTAAAAAGCTGGAAATGGAGCTGTGGCTCAATTGGTAGAACATTAGCCTTGTGGACAAAAGCTCAGGGTCAGTGCCCAGGTCTCGAATTCAAGCCCCAGGACCAGCAAAATCAAACAACAACAACAAAAGATACAAAAGGAAAAACCATGGTTACTCTTTTGGTTTTATTTAAACTTCCAGATGGTTAATCCTCATATGTCATAATAAATTATTAATATTTTTGTGCAGGTATGGGAGCTTGAACTCAGGCTTAGATGCTGTGTCTTATTGGGTTTTTTCCCCCCACTCTATCTCAGATCTCAGCCTCCAGAGTAGGCAAGATTACAGGCAAGAGTAAGCCACTAGCACCAGGCATGATAAATTATTAATCTGGAAAGGCCGTAATTGTCTTACAACATGCATGGTCCTCTTAAAATAAAAGCAAGCAGAACAAGCAGATGGCACACTGAGGACACAGAGAAAGGCAGTGATTTCACCTTAACTAACATTTCTCTAGTTCCAACTGTGTGTTGCAGTATCTTTCTCTCCCCCTCCCCACCCATCTGAAAAAGTGATGAGGGAAAGACTAGTAAATGGAAACTATATGCCTCTACGCAATTTTCTAAGTCTTAGATAACCAGGTGCATGCTCAGTATGTTTTTTTTTTTACGTTTTTTTAATTGTGAAAATACCATACAGAGGAGTTACCGTTACATGGGCAAGGTAATGAGTGTGGAGCACATGGGCAGCAAAGATGGCGCTGGAAGGGGGTTGAGTGGGCAGAGCCTAATTTACTAAAGAGCACATGGCCAGCCAAGATGGCTCTGGGAGAGAGTAGAGTGCAGACCCCAATTGATCTTCTGATCAGTACCTAACCAGCCCGTGAAGGCTCAGGTGAATGATAGGGTGTGACCTTGACAGTGATTGGTTCCTCTTCCTCTCTTACCATACCACCCACCCTTTTTGTCTTTAAAAGGGGCTGCTCTCTGTTAATAAACGAGTTTTTCTGCCTGCTGGATTTGGCTCCCCGCTGTGTCTGATTGTCTCCTGGGCTGAGGGAGGCTAGGGAACGGGCGAGTGCTGCACTTACCTTTCCTTGGACCCCGTCTGTCTTTTGTGGGATGGACGAAGACCCAACAAATGAGTACATTTCTTATCAAGCTGTTGCCTCCTCCTTTGTTTCCCCTTCCCATCCTTTCCCATCCCCCGCCAAAGTTGTAAAGTTCGTTTTTTTCTACATCTCATTGCTGCAATGGGTGTATCCCTATTTAAACAATTTGTCCTTTCTCTTCCCCTCCACAAAGTATATGAACATCAAATACAGTGAAAACAGGGGTTATACCATGGGGGAGGGGCATACAAAGCAACAAAGAAATAATCTTATAAATATGTTAGAAACAATCGCAAGAAAGAAAAAAAAAACATTTGAATCCTTATCTTGGGGTTCATTTCACCTAACATCAACTTATCTTGACCGTTTCTGCTTGTCTCAGACATAGACTAGTTATTGCAAATAAGGGAAACCATGGGACCTATGTTTCTTTGGGCCTGGCTTACTGCTCAGTATGTTAACCTCAGCTCCTCCCCCAAACTCCAAACAAAGAAACAATTCCAAACTGCAACAAACGAAACACCCCCCCCCCAACTAGATTTGTCTGAGCTTATTCTTCCTCATTTCCCCTACGAAGGTTATTATTCATCACATACAACTACAGAAGGCAAATAGATTCTGAGATCCTAGAATATTTCTAACATGAGCAAGCTGCAAAAAGACTGATTCTATCCAGTTTATAATTTCAGTATTATGGGACAAAGAACACATTAAAAAAAATCTAAGAAAGTACATGTGAGAAAAAAAAAAAAAAGAAGCCGGGCGCTGGTGGCTCACGCCTGTAATCCTAGCTACTCAGGAGGCTGAGATCTAAGGATCGCGGTTCAAAGCCAGCCCGGGCAGGAGAGACCGTGAGACTCCTATCTCCAATAAACCACCAGAAAACCGGAAGTGGCGCTGTAGCTCAAGTGGTAGAGCGCTAACCTTGAGCTGAAGAGCTGAGGGACAGCGCCCAGGCCCAGAGTTCAAGCCCCATGACCGACAAAAAAAAAAAAAAAGATACCACGAGTTGTAAAATTTTCCATACTTAAACCTATGGCATGTCGCTAAAAGACAGTCAGAAAGGGGCCGTGTGTGGACACTGGTGGCTCACACCTCCAGCCCCGGCTGCTGGGAGGGCTGAGCAACCGGGGCAGAGCAGTTTGCAAGAGGTAGCTCCAGGCCACAGCTGGGTGCGGTGATGCAGAGGCTCCCAGTTCCAGGCCAGCCTGGACCTAAGATAACTCCACCCAGCCCCCATGTGTGGGTGTTTGGAGCACCCCAGCAGTACAGACACCGTGGAGGGGGGCTGCAGCTCAGGTGGGAGCTGGGGTGGGAAGTGAGACACAAGTTTTTCTTTTTTCTTTTCTCAGACTATTCTAAAGCTGGTGCTGGAGGAGTGGCTCAGCAGCAAAGCACCTACCTCGCAAGCGCAAGGCCCTGAGTTCAAGCCTAGTGGCCTTCTTTCCCCCAAGGGAGGAAATCCTCTCAGGATTGTGTCTTTTAACAGATAAAAAGCTACAGAGTTGCTGAAAATATAATACATTTTCCAATGGACTGAGAAAGCTGAACATATTCTAAAAACTTAATAATTAGAACGTTTTCTGAATATTCTCTAAAGCTATTCTCTACATGATCGTTAACACAGTTCTGTACTTTAGCATTTAACTGAAACATGGAAAGAGCTGTGTCACTGCTTTTGAAGGGAGTGTGTTCAGGACTCTGGAGCAGAGGGGATGGTTGAGGATGCACTAGTGTGTCACGCAGGTGTGCAGGTGCCACGCAGGTGTGCAGAACGTGATTGGAATCGCTTCATGAAGGTTCTACAGGAAGCAGCAAATTCACAGCCAGTAAAACCAAGGCTCTGACAAAGAAAGAGCTAGCCTGTGCTAAAGCAGACTCCTGATGCCGGAACTGTAGAATACTGTCTTATCCAGACAATTGTACCCGCATTAAATCCTTTTCAGGGCGTTGGCTGTGTTTAATTAGAACTTGGGGAAAGAGCAAATACGTAAGGCAGCGTCTGATGTGGGTGACAGAGAGGCCCACACCGACTGGAGGAGGCTGCTCTTTGGCTAATGGCTTAACGTTTCTCATTTCTGAGCTGTATCAGTAATCTGGCTCTCTATTACTGTCACAGGAGAAGCAACGAGATTTTGGACCACACCGGTAACTTTATGAAACTTTGTATCCTTCAAGACGACCCCTGCCGCCCCATCCATCTTCTGGAGTGCGATTCTATTGCTTCTCAAGATGGCGGGTCTTCTAATGTCAGAGCCCATCCAGGCGTTTTCTCTAATGACTTCAACAACAGATGCTTACGTGACTAGATCCACATAGCAGATGGGAGGGTGCTGTGTATCCTGCTGGGGTTATGTTGAGACTGGGCGGGGATATTTCCAGCATGGCCTGTCTCTGTCCACAGAGGAGCTTTCCTGCGCTGACCGTGAGCGGCTCCCACCTGCAGGATGCAGGTTGGGTTCTAGCTGGCATCTTGCACAGGGCACTTCTCTTGGGAGCCCAGGTGCTGCTCTGATGTCGCCCTGGTCCCCCTGATAGCCCACTGTCACTGTCCCATGCCACACCACGCTGGTGCCTTTTACCAAGTCCTAAAGGGCTGTCCTAGTTACAATTAGGGAACAATGTCTATTTTCTGAGTTCCATTGACTAATGTGCTATAGTATTGTTATACATGGGGTACTGAAAGACACAATGGGCGTGTGGTGTGGATTATCTCCATCATCTGCATGTGAGTGGAACACAAGCATAGAACATGACTTCAGTATCTCGATGGTGTCTGGAGGGCTCAGCTCGGGCTCTGTGAGGAAGGTCCCATGGCTGAGACAAATGCAGTGTGGTCACACTCCTCGCTGGGGTCTGGGATAAATGTGTGACGCCCCAGCTCATGGCTTGCAGCTCAGTGTTGTTGCTGGCTTCTGCAGTCCACGTCCTTCACACTATGGCCTCTCTGCTGCCATTTCATTGACAGCACCGGCTCATCAGGTGCAGTCCGGCTAACGGAGCTGAAGCTCAGTGCCTTTGCTGCCTGGTTGGCCTTTGAATCATAAACCTTGGCTCCTACGCAGCCAGGACTACAGATTTGCGCCACTGGTGCCTGGCTGGGTCCTTCATTTCAATGGCTCATGTGATTAAACGTGGCCAGCTCAGATAAACCTAACAGGCCGGGCGCTGGTGGCTCACGCCTGTAATCCTAGCTACTCAGGAGGCTGAGATCTGAGGATCGTGGTTCAAAGCCAGCCCGGGCAGGAGAGACCGTGAGACTCCTATCTCCAATAAACCACCAGAAAACCGGAAGTGGCGCTGTAGCTCAAGTGGTAGAGCGCTCGCCTTGAGCTGAAGAGCTGAGGGACAGCGCCCAGGCCCAGAGTTCAAGCCCCACGACCGACCAAAAAAAAAAAAAAAAAAAAAAAAAACCTAACAGCTGCCTGAAACCAGAGTCCTTAACGATAATGACATTGCACATTTTCTGTTAACATGCAACACATTTGCAACAAATATGTACCATGTCCTTTTGACATGCAGCCACACAGGAGTCTGCCTTGAACACGTAACTCATGTTCATTGGTTCTGAGGGTCAAAGACGTGGGCAACCTCCTGGCCGCCGCATAGGAGCCGACAAGCTGCTGGCCACGGCTGAGCCTGGCCGGTCATGCTTTCTTCACAGATAACGATTCTAGTGGAACTGACACCCTTGCTTGTCTGTGACTTCTCTGACACGAGGAAAACATCGCTGAGTGCGTGTGGTGGAAACCACCAGGCTCCCGTATCTAAACACTTCTACCATTTTGCAAAAACAGTTGCTAAATTCTGCTCTAATAAAACGTGACCGGAGTGTCCACATCAACCCAGCACAGAATGCCTCCAAAGGGCCAAAAACCAAGGTTGAAAGGCAATGTTAGAAGTAAAGGGCTCAGTGCCTGCAGCTCACACCTTGTGTGTAATGTTAGCTACTCGGAAATCTGAGGCCTGAGTTCAAAGCCAGCTCAATCAGAAAAGTCCAGGAGACTCGTAGCTCCAATGAGCCAGCAAAATGTCAGAAATGGAGGTGTGGCCCAAGTGGAAGAGATGAAGCCAAAAAAGCCAAGAGAGAGTAACAAAGCATTGAGTTCTAGCTCCAGTACCTGCAGCAAAAAATAATAAATGAAATAAAATTTAAATGTAAAGCAAATAAAAAATTATAACTGAAAGCTAAAGGATGTAAATGGCCCTTTGTGGGAATTACAGACGTGCTGTGCTTCTTCAGTCCTTACCAAGTGCTGTTTACGTCCGCAGGTTGTTAGCCTTTAGCAGTCATGAGAACACCGGGGATGTGGGGCCTGTGCCGCTGGCGAAAAGCTGACCAGCGCTGCAGTATCCAGTGTTTCAGCTGAGGTTTACCAAGATGGTGGCTTATGATTCACACATGCGCACACACACGCACACACACACACACGGACCCATGCGTGCGCGCACACACATACACACGGACCCACGCGCGCGCGCACACACACATACACACACACACACACACATACTGGTAATATGTTAAAAAATATGGCAAAGAAAATAGCTCCAGATCCAGATTTTCATGAGATTTTGTTGCATATGGCCATTCTGAGAGCCACTGGTAAGTCTGATGTTTTGCTCGCAAATTTGAAGTACCAAGTAGCACCCTGCATTGGCCATAGAGCAGCTGCCCAGAGCAAAACCATTTCCTTTTAAGGACTAGGTTAGACTACAGACCAGCAGGGTGCATGCTATCTCTCCACTCAGAATGGAAGGAACAACATAATTACATTTTACTTAGAGAAATAATGTATTTGCAAAGTTGAGGAAAAATGGGATAATCATAATGCATTCATTGTCTGTTTTTCTAACTTGGCTTTAAATATGAGGATGTTAACCTGGTAGGCCCAAACTGTCTCATAGTGGATCTTCACTCTGTCTGTGTGTGTGCACACACATGTGTGTATGTGTGTGCACACATACATACAGATCTGCTCTGTTGCACTTAGGTTTCAGTAATTATTTTCAATAAAATGATTATTTTTATACATTGTAGAATGTAACAATTTGTAATCATGTCACACAAATAAAAAAGAACATTAGAAATATGAAACACAAAATTCCTTAAAAGCAAATGACCACCAGGCCCAGCACAAATGATACCCAGGTCATGGAAATGAAGCCACACGCCAGGGAAACTGAGCAAGAATGATGCTTTGCTAATTAATTGCCCGGCTGCTGGAAACTTCAATTGGCTTTACTAAATACCATTTGGAGTTGCTATTCTATTTCCTATTCCTACCAGCTCCCAAGGGCCTTATTATATTGAACATACTGTAAATGCTGTTTGTTAAAAGCTTTTAAAAAGAACACATTTCACTTACGAAATGTTAATGGGCTTTTCCCTCGACTCCCTCTAACTGACAATCCCTACCCTTCTGTTTTCCTCACGTGACAAATAAAGAGATGGCATCTGGAGGTTGCTATCCAGAGCTCAAGGAAGCACAGAAGATGCTTTCTGTAGGAGAAGCCAGTCAAAGCAGGAAGGTAAGTTATTAAAGATAACGTTGTATTTAAAATAGTCCAATTTCAAGGCTAGTACTGTGTGTATGTGTGTGTGTGTGTATGTGTGTGTGTGTGTGTGTGTGATCATGAAGTTTTAGCTAGTTTTTATTTCAAACTTTTATTGTAAGATATAATTTCTTGCCACGTACCAGTGGCTCATGCCTGCAATCCCAGCTACTTAGGAGGCTGAGACCTGGGGATCCCAATTCAAAGCCAGTCCTGGCAGAAAAGTTTTTAAGATTCTTATCTCCAATTAACCATGAAAATGTCAGAAGTAGAGCTGTGGCTCAAGTTGTAGAGTACCAACCTTGAGTGAAAATGCTAAGGCACAGGCTCTTAGTTCAAACCTCATTGCTCATACACAGACACACACAGATACACAGACACATACAAACAGACACACACAGATACAATTTCTTTACCTTTTAGCTCAAATCATATTTCATTCTCAGCTGTGTTTTGGTTATCTCAGAAATGGAAACAAACCAGTGTCAGTGTATAGAATGCCTTTACTGAATATTAATATACCCTAAGCTGATCAGTCATATACTGTTTTCTTGAACGGGAAAATATTCTGCAAAACCTGATCTGGGAAGCAATATAAATGTAGTGGTATAATAAGTGTTGCCAACTCCACGTGAAGCACAAGGCTGTGTGAGCAGCGGCCTGGCCTGTGCCTGGGGCCAGGTCTGTGCTGCAGGTGACAAGGGATGGGAGGGGGTGACGGTGACGGCGCCCCTTCCTCCTCTTTGGCTCTGCCAGACCTGTCACAGTGGACAGTAGACTTTGGACAGCACAGACGGTGCAATTACTTCTAACATCAAATGACTCATGTGTGCACACATGTGCATGTGTGCATCCATGTGCGTGCGTGAACTAGGGTTTGAACTCAGGGCCTCACGCTTTCTTTGGCTTTTTTTGATCAAGAGTGGCTCCTTACCATTTGAACCACAATTCCACTTCTGCTTTTTATTAGTTCATTGGAGATCAGAGTCTCAGAGACATTTCTGTCCAGGCTGGTTTAGAACCATGATCCTCAGATCTCAGCCTCTGAATAGCTGTGGTCAGCAGCACCAGGCTCAACAGTCTTACATGCTTCTCCATGACTCTTTGTGATGTCTGTTGAGTAACCATTCTTTCCCCCTCTATAGAAAATAATTTTCTTGTGTGTGGTTTAGCTTTTTAAAAAATCATATAGCCAATGTTTATTCCTGAACGAGAAAGGTTAGATTCGAAGCCCAAACATGTTCACTTTCAATAGTATTGTGGAATTGAAGTTGCAGGATTGCTTCAGCGTGATTTTTGATGTTACTCTTTTATAACCTATCAATTTCCTCTAATTAACATGGTCTTTAAATCATATATGTTTATTTGGGAAAGTCTTCAAATGTTTATGTATAGAAATGTTTTCTGCATGAGAGTTATAATTAATCTTCAACTAAAATGCTTAGAAAATTTGTTCTAGTCTTATGGGTTAAAGGCATGATTATAAAGGTACCTGTTCTGACAGCCTATATATTATTCAGTAATTTCAATATGAGGGATTAACACCTCTTCCTATTTTATACTAATGCTTGTAACTATATATTCTCATGAGTAACAATGAAAAGAAGCAGAAGAAATATTTTCATAAATTCATAAATGACTTTGGGCACACACCTAGATTCCATGTTCCAGCCTAACCTCCTCTGTGCCCCCCCCACCAACTCTGCAGTGGGGGTGGGGTGGGGAGGAGGATCTGTGTCCGGTACAAGGAGAAGTCTGGAAAGGTGGAGCAGAATCAAGGCTCACATTTGGGTGAAGTAGGAAATGGTATCATAGTTTAAATATTAATCGCAATGTTTCAAAGTTATCGCAGGAAGATTTGCAGTTTTCATTAAACCATCCAGAAGCCTGGGGCATTGTCTCGAGAACCAGTTCCCGGGGAAGATGAGGATCATTTTCTTGAAACACCAAGGCTGATTTCTTCCAGAAATCAGAAAATGTACAATAGCAGACATTAGACAGGCTTTGGGCCCTGCAGGATGTGAATTTAAATTATCTCCCTAACTTCGTAACCCTTCGAAAATGACTCAATCCCTGCTGGCTCCTCTTCCATGGAAGATAGTTTTGTAGAGGCTTTGCAAGGAATAGCATAAAACTCTTGCATGTGAAACATGATTGACGTGTGTGTGTGTGTGTGTGTGTGTGTGTGTGTGTGTGTGTGTGTGTGTGTGTGTGTGTGCGTGTGTTCAGGTCCTGGGGCTTGAACACTGGGTCTGTACACCATCCCTTTGCTTTTGTGCTCAAGTCTAGCATTTTACCACTTGACCCACAGCTCCACTTCTGGTTTTTGGTGGTTAGTTGGTGATAAGGGTCTCAAAAATTTGTCTTCCTGGGCTGGCTTCAAACTGTGATCCTCAGATCTCAGCTTCTTGAGTGGCTGGGATAACAGGTGTGAGCCATGGTGCCCGGATGAGTCATCCCTTTTGAACTGATTATAATTTCTACTACTACATGCCCCTCACAGCTGCACATTTTTGGAGCAGACTTCCCACCAGAGGACAGACAGATAGCTTCTCATTGCATTCCAGTTCCCAGGGTCAAACACACAACTTGCTGGAGATGCACAAACAGATGAAAACTGTTTATCACACATGATAATAACCATACATGAAAGCCTCACACGTCAGTGTGCTTCTGTGTAATCCTCATGCTCATATGGCGTTACTTTGTTTTCAACTACAAAGGCCCAGAGCCTGTGCTCCCGTCTTTCAGGCTACGTGAAGGGCACTTACATTGGCCAAGTGAGCCAGTTCTATCTCCAGAAATGAATCCGTGGCTTTGGGCTCGGGCCTGATCGTCACCACGATGATTTTGGAATTCACGACGGTGTAATTTCTGAAACAGAGGAACACGGATTAGAGGCAGGCAGGAGAGGCTGACAAGAGCTCTGTCCAATGCTCAGCCCCTGCTGGGATGCCAGCACTCTAACCCACCCTCCCCGAGCATGGCCGCCACGTGGGCACCCGATGCACACCCCGTGCACCGTCACCAGCAAAGCACCTGGAGAGAAATAAAGGCATCTTTGCCATTTTGCACACTGCTTCCATGTGGCCTCGGAGCTCCAGGTCTAAGCGGAGGCCTGGGGGTGCGAGGCTGTGGGGAGGAGCGTGCTCATGCCTATCTGCCTGCCTCCTGGTCCTGTCGTGTGACAAGGGAGACTCCTGGGGCGTCTCTCAACGATCTCGGGGCATGGTCCCTTCGTATTGTTCTCTCAAAGGTGGTTCTTTACTTCTAGCTTTTTGCTGGTTAAATGGAGATAAGAATCCCATGGACTTTCCTTCCCCACGGACTCCAAATCTCAGTTCTCAGATTCCGCCTCCTGAGTAGCTTGGATTACAAGCCTGAGCCACTGGGCTGTGTCTTCGTGTGTTAGGATAACGCTTTCTGCAGTTTGGATAGTATTTGGCACAGAGGAATGAACCCTGAGCTGCTCCCCAAGTGGGAGTTTGGAGCACTGGGCAGTGCAGGTCACTGTGAACCCAGCCTCACGTACGCAGTGATGGCAGGAAATACACTTAACCACACAGGACAACGTAGAGGGCGAGAAGACATGAGCGCATCGCATTTCCTCACAGAAGCAGCTGTAGAAAGAGCGAGGGAGCCAGTGGCCTGCCCTCCCGGCTCTGAGGCTTGAGCCTGGGCTGGCAGTGGCCGCACCCTGGGGGAGGGCAGCTTTGAGGGTTGGGCATCAGGGTGCTTGGCCAGTGCGTTGTTCTCTGGGTGAAACCGGGCAGGGAGTCAGTGGGTATACATGAAGTAAGAAGGCTGGAAGACCTGCCAGGTGAGCTGTCGTGTTGGCGGAGTCGGCGGGCCTCTTGGAACATGCTAGAGCTTGAGGTTTGGAGACGAATATGTGGCACTACCAGAAATATGCAGGTAAAAAAAAAGAAGCACCAGGGCCAGGGCAACATGGCGCTGGCTGCACAGGTGCAAGCTCCTTCCCCGGCGAAGCTGCGTGCTCGGGAATTCTGCTGTGCTGCTGGTTATTTATGAACCCCTTCCATTCCTGTGCTCCTCTACGCCAGGTACAACCCATCCTTCCTGCTCTAAATAAAGCTCAGCACCGCCAGTCCAGAGGGTAGTTTTTATAGTAAAGTATTTCTGTTATTTTAAAATTACCTAAGTGGCTACATTATTGAAAACCATGGGTATGGGTGTTCTGTGCAGGATTAGCAAGTGCACGGGGATGTTTGCAAACTGCTCTCTGTGCTGAGGCTGTGGCCCCGGTGAGTGGGCAGTGGACAAAGGTGGACTGGGAGCAGGTGGTCCGGGAGCGGCCCATGCAGACAGCTTTGCACAGAGTCTGGAGCGTCGGCTGCCCGGAGGCCTAGAGGGAAGCCCTGGACTGGCATCCTGAGTCCCGCGTTCGCTGAGTTTTATCAGGAAGATGTGTGTGCCCGTTCATTAACACTGACTGGCTGCCCATCTCACCCGGGCATCAGCCCTGTCTTGTGACAGCAGGGTGTCCAATTTTATCAAGGGATCTACCATTTCTGTACATGCCTCCTTCTAGAAGGTTTTAAGACCAGTGAAGGCAAGAGGGTATTCTCATGTATGTGTCCTCATTTCCATCATACTTAACATTTTAGTGCTCAAGACATGTATGTTGAACAAAATACACCCTAAACCTCAGTTTACCCAGTTCTTTTAAATGTTTATGACAGTATTAAATGCTTAATAAAGGAAAAATAAGCAAACTTACATTAGACAGTGATACCCTCTGGGAAAAAAAAGTGTGTGCTACACAGAATTTCCTTTACTTTATGCGATCAATTAATTATAATCCACGTAAGGGAATAGTTGGCCCCCAAGTTGCCCTCTGCAGCTGTGTGATGTCCTGGCAGCCTGTGCTCTGGGACATCCTGCCAGAACAGCAGATTGTACAGCCAAGTAGATCTCACAACTATAGCAATTAAGTTCTTCCCACCCTTGAGATGTGTGATGGCTGCCGTCTGAAACACCGAAATCTCTGTGGTGCTATTCAAGGGGTGGAGAAAATTCAAACTTATTCTTTAAGTTTTTTTTGTCAGTTATGGGGCCTGGGTGCTGTCCCCCAGCTCTTCAGCTCAAGGCTAGTGCTCTACCACTTGAGCCATAGCACCACTCCGGCTTTTTCCGCTTATGTGGTGCTGAGGAATCAAACCCGGGCCTCATCACTGAGCCGCCTTCCCAGCCCAATTCTTTAAGAGTTTACTTCTCTGACTTTCTATATTTTATAATATAAACACTAATCTTTTAAAATTAATCTTTTGTTTTGGTTTTGTGCTGATACCAGGTATCCAAGTCAGAGCTTGATGGCTGCCCTTTTTCTGTAGTCACCCTAGGATGGTGCTCTACCACATGAGTGTTTTTTCCTGGTTAATCAGAGATAGGAGTCTCTTGGGTTTCTCTGTCCAGGCCGGCTCTGAACCTCAGACCTCATGTTTTCAGTGGTGTGGATGGACAGCATGAGACTGGGATGTCAGGGTTCTCTTTCTAGTTCTTGAGCAAACGTTATGAAAGGGCTGAGTCTAGAGAATGCATAGCAACTCTCTGCAGTGAAGTTAGCATTTCTGAAGCTGGAAATCACTTGTAAGTCAAAGCCCTGAGCTTCCCCGTGGACAGACTTGGTGGTCTGTCTGCCGTTTCAGAGTTGGTTTGTGGTACAGGATGGTAGGGGATTCAATGGCCAGGATGTTATTTGCTGTGCTCATTAACTAGCCCACAAGGGGCCCATTAATCCAGGAATACACTGTAAATGACAAGCATCTCTTAGATGATTAAAAGCTGAACCATTAATTAAATGTCCTTTCTTTTATTTTTATAGATTGGTATCCCTAGATAAATTTCTAAGTTCCCTGACTACATGGATTTATGAAACTTGAAATACCCTAACTGTACAGATGAGTTTGTTCTGGGATATTTTACAGAACAGGATGAATCATACAACTTCATTACATATCTAGGAGGTAAATTAATCATCTGAAGTGTTATATATTGAATATTTTATTTGCATGTACTATAGTTCTCACATGCAAATAAGGCAAATGTGGGTGATAAAGTTGCTTCTAGCTTAAAGTTGAAGAGCATTCAACTAAATTGTTAAGTGACAAGGCAGCTAGGAAATTTTAGTCTTGTTAAATTGAAATTGAAACAGAAACAACCTGGTTTTATGTCACTATCTAGCCTAGAATTGTTAAAACCTTTATATAAATATACAAGCTTTAAATAAATAGGTAAGCTTGATGTGAAGGAACACCACCCGGGGAGAGCAGGACTTCCTTCAAGCTCTCTTATCCACCATACCTCTCTTCTTTAATAAGCATACCTCTATGAATGCATTTTGTGATTTTTGGTTTTGTGTGTTTATTTTTTTGTGCTGGTACTGGTGCTTGAACTCAAGGCCTGGGCACTGTGTCTGCTCCAGGCTGGTGAACCACTATTTGAGTCACCTCTCTGCTTCCTGCTTTTTGATAGTCAATAGGAGATAAGAATCTCCTGGGACTTTCCTACCTGGGGATGGCTTTGAACCACAATCCTCAGTTCTCAGCCTTGAGTAGCTAAGAATTACAGGTGTGAGCCACAAGCATCTGGTCTGAATAAGTTTTATGAATTATGATGCATACTGATATGGGCTTTTGTTTGTTTTTGTTTTGGGTGCTGGTACTAGAACTTGAGTCCAGACTGGAGCTCTTGCTTGGTGTTTTCCCTCTTGAGCCAAGCTTCTTCTGGCTTTTGGTGGTTAACTGGAGACAAGCGTCTCAGGAAGTTTTCTGCTTGACCTGGCTCTTCAACATGTTCCTCAGAATAAGCCATATATTTTTCTTAATGTAGTAGTAACTAAAATTCTGTTTTGAAGCAAATGGAGGTTTTGTGCAAATTAAGACCAAAACCATGTTTTCCAGTTAATACAGCAAGCATTGACTTTCATATGATGTTGATGGACAGTGTCATAAAGTGGATTAACATTGCAATGACAATGACCGTTCTGTGCCAGGGAGTCCAAGGGTTGCCCTTCCTTCCCTCTGATTTCTAGGCAAGCAATGATCAGTTACAAAAGAATTGCAGGGTTCTGATCAGACAACAAAATGGTCTTTTCTAATTTATTTAAAATGCATAATACACTACTAACTTGTGCATTAAATGGATATTTTATATTTCACTGCAGAATAAGCCCATTGTGTTACCAAAGCCTGTTCGACTATTTTCACAGAATGAACTACAATTAAAAAAACTCAAATAATGGAGAAAGATTACCACAGCTTATTCCTTTGTAGCTTACCTCAAAGTAGGTAAAATTAGATCTAAGTTTTTGTATAGGACAGCTCCAAGAACAAACACAGATGATTCATCTAATTCTGAAAGATAAAATGGAAGGTATTAGTTAAACAACAAGAAAAATACTGTCTTACCAAACTGTATTTGTACATTGCCAAGATGAAGGCAGGGAGCAGACCCATCGTGTCCCGGGGGACGCAGGGAGCAGACCCAGCTCACTGGGGACCCCAGCACACTCCTGGTAGCTGTGGCAAGGAAGCTGGTGATTTCCCATTGGGACCCAACCTGGCCCTGACCAGAATGGGACAAGATTTTTCTTCAGTCACATTTAGAGGATTTAATTTCCGTATGATATCAGGGCAAAGAGCCAAGTGTTTTCTGTAGTATAAAATTCTAAGGTTAGAAATCTCCAAAGTGGGAATATTAAGACCATCATTTCACTTGTGGAAAAAGCCATTAATATTAGAGGCTACTGAAGTTCATAAAAGTTATTTCTACTAAAGGTATGTTAATGCAATAAAATAATGTCCTAAAAAACAAAGAAAAATTTAATGTGAGACAGTAAGAAAAATGACATTGTACAGAAAGCAGAACATGCATCAATATCTCCTTTATATACAAATAAATATGAGATATATATGTATAGACATACATATACACTTACAGATACAGTGTATGTATGTGTAGGCATGTATGTATGTATGTGTATACGTGTGTGTGTGCTTGTGTGTGTGTGTGTGTGTGATTACTGGTGCTTGAACTCAGAGCCTGAGTTCTTTCCCTTACTTTTTTTTGCTGCAGGTTGGTGCTTTACCACTTGAGCCACACCTCCACTTCTGACTTCTTGTTGGTTAACTGGAAATAAGAGTCTTTCAGATTTATCTGCCCAGGCTGGCTTTGAGCCATAATCCTGGGATCCCAGCCTGAGTAGCTGGGGTTACAGGTGTGAGCCACTGCCAACAGATGAAGTCATATGTTCTATCCTGGGATACAAATCTCAGTTTTGAACATTTTTGCATTTTGTCACTGTTTTCTTGAGAACTTTAACAGTCACGTTCCTTTCCTCAGTAAATCAGGATGTGTACAAGCCCAGTGTGAGCTGTCTATACTTATAAAAGTGGGCTGGGATCATGACTGTAAACATCATGTCTACTGAATGGAGCTCTATGCCACTAATGCTACTGTGAGGGTGCTCTGCTCAACGCTCAGTCTCCGTGGTTCACCTTTTGAAGACACTGGGCTGAAAATACTTTTGGGTATCAGGACCCTGTCTTCGGAGTTCCTGGCCCAGTCCACCATTCCCTTCCGTCCCTTCATGGGGAAGTTGATGTCTGTCAGAACGGAGGCTGCCGGGAGCTTCTGGATACTGGCCACTAGGAAGAGAGGAAGAGCAGTCAGCTGAGCGGACTTCCTTTGTCACTGTGATAACACCAAGGCCTGAGTATATTCCAGCTAGAATCTGAGCCCCAAATGATCATTTCCAGAGTAACAAAGCAGATAGTTCTTATTTTTAGATGATACTTTTCTTTAGCATGGGTGGTTCAACTATTTCCCCATTCAGGTGTTGGTGGTTTTCACCAGGCAACTGACCATGTGGTTGCCCTGGGGGAGCAGGTGGGGAACCACTTTGGCCCTCCTGGTCTCTGGCCTGCCACATCAGGGCTCACAGCTGGTCCTCACCCCACCGGTGAGAAGTGCACACTGCAGTTTTTGCAGGGTTTAGCATACCTGACTTGTAAACCAAAATTCCCCCCCGCCCTTTTATTTTTGTTGGTCGTGGGGCTTGAACTCTGGGCTTGGGCACTGTTCTTGCACTCTTTAGCTCAAGGCGAGTGCTCTACCGCTTGAGCCACAGCGCCACTTCCGATTTTCTAGTGGTTTATTGGAGATAAGAGTCTCACGGACTCTCCTGCCCAGGCCGGCTTTGAACTGCGATCCTCAGATCTCAGCCTCCTGAGTAGCTAGGATTACAGGTGTGAGCCACCGCCACCCAGCGGAAATTCCCTTTTAAGTCTGTGTTTTGTCTGCAGGACGAGGGGCATAGAAAACCAGTCAGTGATGGAGCGATGCTGGCCCTCACTCCAGCTGCAGAGCTGCCAGTGTGGCTGGTTGAGAAGCACGGACTCATAAACACACATACTGAAGTGGAACCCCACGGCACAACTACCCAAAGACAGTATAAATAAATAAAGAAGGAAAGAGAGAAACAGAGTTTTCATGGCCCAGTGCAGCACCAACAATAATAACGCTGTTGCCACAGAGCCAATTCTGCCTAAAGAAAACATTCACTGCCTAGATCAATAACGTCTCTGTGACTCTTCCATGAAACTAAAAGCAAAGAAATATACATGATGGCAGAGAATTATTTTCTTATTGAGAATGCATATTTCAATACATGTTGTAGAACTCATGGATGTCATGTTTAGTGATAATCTTGTTATATGTAACAGTTATTTATATGTATATTAAATATGCACCTACACTGACCATAAATTGTTAAAACTGAAGATGATAGTCAGCTTTTGGCTGACACACGCCGTGAATGAGGAGATGTAATGTGTAAAATTTCACACAGACCCTCGCATGCGCTCTATTGATGTTGGCATGCCCGTGTTGGGAGGCCTATGGATCTGGAGGTTGGGGGTAGGAGAGGGTTACCAATAGAGGAGAGCCGAAGTGAAAAAACCCAAAACACTGAGCTTTTCCTAAGTGGGTTTGCCTTTAGAGAAGACTGTAAGTTAAATCAAGAGAGGATGAAAATTAAGAATAACCATATTAGTTGTACAAATATATTACCATGCCACTGGATTAGTTTCGAATTTAATTGGTTTTGCTTTGTTGCATCACACTGGGAAACTGCACTCATATTAAAGCTCATCCAGGCTACCATCACACCCTTTATCAGCACAGAATGGGATTGCATTTGGCCTGTAATTTGACATATTAATCTTAAAATAAAGAAGGGTTTGCTAATGAAATTCTGAAGGAAAAGAGGTGCTGAGTAGCACATGCATTATTCGGAATGTTCAGTGCTGTTTATAGATAGCAGCTGCGATTACACTCGTTTTTAAAATTTTTAAATCAGATGCTGTTCTCACCAGAAACAGCCAGCCCAGTGTCTCCAGGGGCCCCCCTCTGGGTGCTGGGCACAGGACGCAGGGTACAGGACGCCTGCTCACAGGCCCACGCCTTCTCTTCAGGCACCTTCACCTCGCCCTGTGAAACTAACGGCCTCTGCTTTCAATTCTTCCCGTCCAATTTGAGGTCTCTTAGGGTTTAGAAAATATTTCCTTCTTCACTCTGCCCTAAAAGTTGACCAAAGAATGGGAACGCTTGAGATTAAGAGAAAAGACTCAAGAAATAAATGACTGGGCACTGAAATCTAATTAATGTCATTAATTGAAACTTTTGTCTAGACAACAAAGAAACCGGAATGTGTTCCTGGAGTTTTTTTGTCTTTGTTTTATTTTTAATTAGAGAGTAACAACTGCATATATTTGTCAGATACATGTACTGAGGTATGCTATGCATACATTGTGAATAGCGCCCTTTAGTATGAGGGTACCTTACTTTTGTTGAGAGAACATTTCCTTCCTTCCTTCCTTCCTTCCTTCTTTCCTTCCTTCCTTCCTTCCTTCCTTCCTTCCTTCCTTCCTTCCTTCCTTCCTTCCTTCCTTCCTTCTCCCTTGCTCACCCTTTTGATGCTCATGGCTGAAAAAAGCTGCATCTTTGGAGCCACACCTCCACTTTCAGCTTTTTGCTAGTTAACTGGAGGTAAGAATCTCTTAGATTTACTTTCCTGAGCTGGCTTCAAACGATGATCCTCAGATCTCAGCCTCCTGAGTAACTACATTTACAGTCATGAGTCACCTGTGCCCAGTTCAGCAAAGGGTTTCTTAAATGAAGGTGACACATCCCTGATACCATTATAAAAAGATGGGATTTGACAGGCTTGCAGATCTCCAATGTGAGCCTTCAGACGACTAATAAACATGTTTTTAAAATCTGAAGTTTAAAAAATTACACATAAGATGACCTGGAAGACTTTGTAGCTTAGTGACCCTTGAATGATTAATGAGAAAACCTATAGCTGTATAGCAAAACTAATCTAAAAATAACATTTATTTCCTCTTTTCAGTTCCTGTGCCAGACACTTAGAGCATCCAGTCTCCAATCCCTTCCTTCTTCACTGAGTTTAGCAACAAATCCGGGCAAGGGTGTGGGGAATGTACAGGAAAGTGGCTCCTGTGGAGAGCTCCCTGGAGCATCTTCAAAACCCTAGGACAAGAACCCCTACGGTCCTGCTGGGGATCCTTACAACAGCCAATTACAGAATTAGCTGAAGTGTCTGCCGGTGGAGGGATGAGCACACAGAATACGGTCTATATGCACAAGTGAATTCCAGTCAGCATTAAGAATGAGATTCTTCCCCATGTCGCCCAACAAGGGAGATTGTGATCACAACGCATGATACTTACAAACCGACAGGTTGAATGGAAACCCCTCTGTACAAGTACTTAAAGATAATAAAACTACATAAAAGAATGAATAAGAATGAAATGATGACATCTGATGAAAAGTGGATGAACAAGAGATCATGATATTATGTGAATAAAGTCTCACAAACCAAGGACTGCATGTTTTCCCTCATTTGTAGAAGCTAGAAGGACACAAATAAATAAAACAAGCAAAGTTGTAAAAGGAAAAGGAAGACAGATGGAGGCAAGAGGGAAGGAGGAAGAGATGAGAGGAGCAGCAGAGGGGCAGCAATGCTCCAAGTGTGTTCTCTGTATAGAGAGGCGTGTCACAACACCTTTCACTAGGCACAAGTCATTTATGCCAGGAAGCAATGTTCAAACTCTTAGGCAAATTTGGATGTATTTAGCCCTGAAGGAAATGAAAGCTAGTCTATCAGATGGGTGCTAAAGTGGCAAAATGGAAACATTAAACTACCAATGAAGATGTGTCTGACAGTGCACCACGAATACAAAGTGTAGGTTCACGGGTATGAACTTTGTTTCTGTAGCTTCTTTAATAATTGCTGGATTAAATCCAGGCACTATGGGTGTTTAGATGAAAACGGAACAAAAGCCTTTCTCATGGAACAGTAGCTTGCTTAGAAGACATGTCAAGGCTATAGCTTGTTAAACCAACAGGCGATACAGGCCATTCCACAGCTGATCCTAAGGTTTTTGTATCATGTTTTCATGGATACACTGGGTTTGCTTTCTCATGCAGCACGAGCCGGTGGTGTGTGACTGAGAACTCGCGGGCTGTGTGACTGGGACCTGTGGGCCCATGAGGGCGTTTCCACTCCGCACCTTCGGCACTCAGCGAGGTGGCACACAGTTTCTTTGAGGTCACCTTGTCTTTCTAATTTAATTTTACTTCCTTACTATTTATTTTCTTAAGAGAAATAATACATGAGTCACTTATTTATTATGAATTAGTAAATTATTTAAACACCAAGAAAGTTTGTTTGTCACTAAGTACTAAATAAATACCAAACACTTTTTTTTTTTGGGTCCGGTCGTGGGGCCTGAACTCTCGGCCTGAGCGCTGTCCCTCAGCTCTTCAGTCAAGGCTAGCGCTCTACTACTTGAACCACAGCACCACTTCCGGCTTTTTTCTTTTTGCTTATGTGGTGCTGAGGAATCGAACCCAGGGCCTCAGAGCGCATGCAAGGCAAGCGCTCTACCACTGAGCCACCTTCCCAGCCCATACCAAACACTTTCTAGTCCAGCCTGTGTATGTTTCCTAGGCTGGCTCCCTGCTCACTTCTCTGGGCTCTTTCCCGGAGGCGCTGGGATGCACCCCACACTAGGGGAGCATCACATCTTTTATCGGGCATGCTTTCAAAGGACTCACGTTCGGCATACATTTCTGTCCCCCCCAGAGCACAACAGAGCTTTTGCGGTTAGGTGGAGGACAGGGAGCACATCCCCGCTCGTCTTTGGTTCAACCAAGTAAGATTGCTGTGCAACTCTTTCCCTGAGGAGTTGTGAGGAACCATTACTGAGGTCCTAGTGTCTGAGGGCTATCTCTTGGTCAACCTTTTATTTTGTGCCTGTATTGGGGCTTGAACCCAGGGCCTGGGAATTATCCCTTTGCTTTTTCTATTTAAGTCTAGCATCTACCCCTTGTGCCACAGCTCCATTTCTGGCTATTTTCTGGTTAATGGGAATCTTTCAAATTTGTCTGCCTGGGCTGGCTTTGAACCACTATCCCTCAGATCTCAGCCTCCAGAGTAGCTAGGACTACAGGCATGAGCTACCTGTGCCTGGCTGGCTCTCTTATTCACTTTTCAAGTGGAGTTAGTTAATTTCACACATGAACAGGCAGGAAAGGAAGACTCTAGAGAGCAAGAGAGGGGAACCGCAGGTATGAGGGCTGTGGAAATGAGCCAAACAGACAAACCAAGGCCAGCAGAGAAAACTGCGCAAGGGATCCTGGGAGGGGATCCAGAAGGGCTGTTTCTGGGCCTGACTCCAAATCCTGGGTTTTTCCTAACTCACCAGCCAGCGCCTATCTATGCTTTCTGTGTAGTAGACTTGTTAATGGAAGCTCCCGTAGGTCACAAGTCTCGGTTGGGAGGACAAGATCCCCCTTGCTGTCTCCTAAGTCACATGATTCTGAGCAAGGACCAGCACTGCCAGAGCCTAGTGTCCTCTGCTCGAATGTGAACCTGACAGCTAACCCCATCTTCTCCGGGGCCCTCCCCCCCCCCACCAGCTCCACCAAGGGCAGAGAGCATGGCTCACCCTGCACATCTACTGGACGTTCCCAGTGGAGCAATTTGCTATAATGAAGTCCACGCACACAGCCTCTAGTATAATGTGTATGGTACATTACCATAAAGCATTTGACTTGTGCAGCAAACAGCATGTTCTGGTTGTCCTTCAGTGACCTGAAAGGTGGGAGCACATGTTCAAAGTCTGGTGTTGAACATATTCATGAACCTAAAGGCAGAACTGCACTTGAGATAAATAGAGCTCATCCTTCGCACTTAACCAGGCCACCCGGAGAGTCGAGTAAGGTTCCTTTCTTTTCTAGGTTGTTCTCTTTTTTTCCTTTATCTTTTCTTTCTTCTCTTTTCTTTATTCACCCCAGCCTTCCATCCCAGGAGCTTCTGCCAGGGGAAAGGGGCGACCTTCTCTGCTGATCTGGTCACCCTCGGGCAGTCGGGTTAACAAAACCTCTTCTGCAGACCCCAGTTGCATTATGAGCGACAGGTTTGGCATTTCCCTTGTAGCTGAGACCACAGGCTTCAAAGAGATCTGAAAATGCACCACTCCAGTCTGTAGCACTCCGTGGGAATGCCCAGGCTTGGGTGCCGGCAGCCATGAACACTCGGGAAGACAGCAGATGACTGAAGCTGCCTGCAGCTCTGTCCATCTGATGGCCCTGCTATCCATGCGTCGGATCCATTTGGAGTCTGCCTCACCTGTCATCGTGGTTCAGGGGCGAGAGCTGACAAACCGGGTGCTGATGAGTCAGTATCAGGAAACTGCAGAGCTGTCTAAGTGGAATCACTTGTGGATAACACCCCTTGGGATGGCTGGACAGTCACCTGCACGGCTCTGCAGGCCTGACAGGAAGGCAGGGGCAGGAGAGAGCGCCACATCGGCACAGACCGCTTCTTTTCTGCATGTTCATTGCAAGCTCATGGGCCCAGAGCAGGGCCTGTCCGTGAGATTCTCCGTGACCACGGCATTTACTTATATAGCAATGCCGGATGCCTGCTGACATCACATGAGCGTGTCAGAGCTCACCCCATGCATCACCCCCCAGTTCATCCAACCAGCGCTCATCAAACCTCCCAACTCAATGTGCCCCGCACATCATTTACCCAGAGGTCCTCCCTGTGATACCCGACTTAATAGTCCAGACTCCCCAAGGTGCTGTTAATAACCACATCCTCACTGTCACCACACACCCACCTCTGTCCTGTGTTCTGTGTGTTCTAGAATATACTGACACCAACCACCTGCTGCTGTCCCTCAGCCTACAATAGCTGCACTGGGCCCTGTGCATTGCAAAGTCTAGACATTTTCTTAGTAAATGACAACCATGTTTGCACATCCCTGTTTGGACTCCTTTAGAGACACTCTCTTTTGAAAACCACCATTTTTCTAAAGAGAAGTGTACCCCAGCGTCCTCTTCTTATCTGCACTTGCTGGTCTGCTATTGTTCTCACACCAGCGTCTCCACAACAAAAAGACCAGCCAGGGGCCCTGGACGCCTGAGATCCCAGCTACTCCGGAGGCCAAGATGGGAGGGCTGTCCACCACGGAGAGTTCATCCAGAGAGCGCAGTGGGGCCTTCGCGAAAGGAGACAAGGTCACCTAGCACACAGCACGCAGCCTTCCGGGGGCTGTGCGGCCTCCGCTGGTGCTGTGAGCGGTTACAACCCCAATAGCTGTGGGAGAGATGGACCAGGTGGGGCAGGGCCATGTGGGGATCGCGGCCGCGGGCTGCCTGCGCCCTGTCGGGGCTGTCTGCATTGTCTGCGCCCTGTCGGGGCTGTCTGCACTTTGTCTGCGCCCTGTGCGGGGCTGTCTGCGCCTGTCTGCGCTCTGTGCGGGGATGTCTGCATTGTCTGCGCTCTGTGAAGGGCTGTCTGCGCCTTGTCTGCGCCCTGTGCGGGGCTGTCTGCACCTTGTCTGCGCACTGTGCGGGGTTGTCTGCACCTTGTCTGCGCCCTGTGCGGGGCTGTCTGCGCCTGTCTGCGCTCTGTGCCGGGGATGTCTGCATTGTCTGCGCTCTGTGAGGGGCTGTCTGCGCCTTGTCTGCGCCCTGTGCGGGGCTGGGCTGTCTGCGCCTTGTCTGCGCACTGTGAGGGGCTGTCTGCGCCTTGTCTGCGCACTGTGCGGGGCTGTCTGCACCTTGTCTGCGCCCTGTGCGGGGCTGTCTGCACCATGTCTGCGCTCTGTGCGGGGCTGTCTGCACTTTGTCTGCGCCCTGTGCGGGGTGCCTGCGCCTGTCTGTGCCCTGTGTGGGGCTGTCTGCACCCGCTTGCGCCCCGTCTGTGCCTGGTGTGGCGCCGCCTGCGCTGTGGCCTGCCATGGACGTGAGCTAAGGAAATGACAGCTGTGCATGCTCGCTGCCCGTGGGAAACCCTGGGATGTTGGGAGGGGTGCGGGGAGGGGGTGCGGGGCGGGAGGGCGCTGGTCCTGGCGCTGGCCCCAGGCGGCTTCCCACCGCATTGCTGCCCCAAGCAGGGTGCGGGTACGGCAGGGCAGGGGCACCTCTGGGCGCGGGGCACCACAGGGTGTGGGACACCGCAGGGCGTAGGCTCCCACCGAGAATGCCCCAAGGCAGAACTTGGGGGCACAGGAGCCATGGCTGGGCCTGCAGCTCTCCCCAAGCAGGGTGCGGCCGAGGACGTGGGGCCAAGCCAATGAGACCCCACCATCAATTAACCAGCAAAAAGCTGGGCCGGAGGCACTGCTCCAGGGAAGAACCAGTGAACCAGGGGAGAGGACCGCCGGAGTCCAAACTGGGCGTTGGCGAAATGGTGAAATACAAAGCCACATGGAATCAGGACAAGAAAAGGCATAGTGGCTGGTCCTGGGGAGAGGGCGGGTGGCCCGGCTCTGTGAGTGGCTGGGCTTGGCTCGGGAACACACAGGGCTGTGGGCGCCTCTGGACACAGCGGGGTCACAGGCTGCCTGGGGCTGGGACAGGCGGACAGGAGGCCAGTGGCACGCACAGCCGGACAGGATCACACACAGCTGGACAGGCGGCCAGCATGGACAGGAGCATGCACTGCCGGACAGGCAGCCAGCATGGACAAGGGCATGCACAGCCAGACAGCTGGACAGCACAGGCAGGCGTGTGCACAGCCGGACAGGAGGCCAGCACAGATAGGGGCATGCACAGCTGGACAGGAAGCCAGGGCAGACAGGGGCATGCACAGCTGGACAGGGGGCCAGTGAGGACAGGATCACACACAGCTGGACAGGCGGCCAGCATGGACAGGAGCATGCACAGCCAGACAGCTGGACAGCACAGGCAGGCGTGTGCACAGCCGGACAGGAGGCCAGCACAGATAGGGGCATGCACAGCTGGACAGGAAGCCAGGGCAGACAGGGGCATGCACAGCTGGACAGGGGGCCAGTGAGGACAGGAGCATGCACAGATGGACAGGAGCACACACAGCCAGACAGGCGCCCAGCACAGACAGGAGCGTGCACAGCCGGCCGGCGGCCAGCGGGATGAAAGGCGCGGAGGGAAGACAGCTGGTTGGCAGGTCACCCTGCCCGGGCGCACGTCCACAAGCCGCTGTCCAGCCACCTGGCACCACCGAGGCTGGGGAGCAGGGGCCACGGGGAGGAGGCGATGCACCTGGCAGGGCCACCAGGGATGGCCCACAAGCAAAGGGATAAAGATGCCCGAGCAGACGGGGCAGCACCCAGGGGCAGACTGACCCTGAGGAGAGGAAACACATCATGGCCCGTCGAAGGCTTTAAAAATGAAGATTACATGGGGTGGAAGACAGCCACTGTATCAGAAGCAAAAATCATACTTTAAAACTGGATTTAAGGCAGGAAGGATACCAAGGACTGCAACGTTCTTTCTCTAAAAGGTTAAAAAGTAAACACAATTCAGTCTTCCTTCCTTTGCAGAGACATAATTCTGCTCTTGTAATTTAAAAGCAGCCATTAACATTTATAAGCAAATGGTCATGCTCAGGAAAGTGTTTTTTAATCATAAAATCTTATGTGATCACTGTTGTGAATATTTTACTCAACAAATGTTTCTTGAACAGAATCCTTGATTTTCTCCCACCAAAGAATCTCTTCCTTCTCTTATCCAACTATTCAGAAATGAAAGCCAAACAGCTCAGGGTTATTCTTGACTTCTGATTTCCCCTCGCCTCCTACAAGCCAGCTATCAACACAGCTTGCTGCTCTTATTTCTGGAGCGTGGCTACAAGCTGTGTACTCCCCTCTATCTTCAATCCAGAACCTTTGAGAAGACACCAGGTTCTCTCACTTGAAATACTTCAAGAGCTGTTGGAAGCCAGGTGCCAATAGCTCACCCCTGTAATCTGAGCTACTCAAGAGGCTGAGATCTGGAAGATCATAGTTCAAAGCCACACTGGGTGGCAAAACTCCCATTAACTAGCCAAATACCAGACTGGGGCCAATCTGAATAGAGAATACTTCCTACTTCTTACTTGTGGGCAGTGGCTAAAATAAATTTTCCTTAGCGTAGTCTCCCCTAATGACCTCAGAAAAAGAAAAGCAAGCTGCTATCTCTATCTGACACCATGTTACATAGACTCTGTGTGTGTGTGTGTTTGTGTGTATGTGTGTGTATGCTGGTCCTGGGGTTGAACTCAGAGATGGCTCACTGTCCCTTGGCTTTTGTACTTGAATCTAGCACTCTAACCATTGAACCACAGCTCCACTTCCAGCTTTTTGCCAGTTAATTGTTGATATGGTCTTACTGACTTGCCTGGACTGGCTTTGAACCATGACCCTTATATATCTCAGCCTGGATTACAGGTGCAATCAAGCTGGCCTTCATCTTATCACTTTTGTATAAGATCAGAATGGGTTCCTGTGTCTCTGGGTGTGATGTTGACATCCTCCTCTCCGTCGGCTCAGGGCCTCTCCACTAACGACCACATTCTAGTCCCGAGCCTTTTCCATTCCTCGCCTGAAAGCCCTTGCTGGCTGCCAGGTCTTGTCTCCTGTGGGTGTACCTTTTCCACACCAGAGAGATCTGAGGCTGGGCATGTGGGTCTCACCAGGGAGGAGTCTTTACCAACAGGGAAGAGACACCAAGTGTCATGAGTGTGGCTCTTGTGTGGCCTTGGAGCCCACAGCACACACTACACCACGCACACACTACACCACTCACATCCCATCTTATAGACTTGCTTGGAAGTCTTATGAATGAGACAGGAGGAGACAATAGACTTGTAGTCAGAATCATAAACTAGAAGATTACTGGGGGAAAAAAATCAGACACAGACTATATCTGCAAACATTTCGTTCCCTATTTCAGGACAAACTATGAAGGCAGCTCAAGTCCAGAAAAATGTTTTACTTTTTGGATCATCAAACAAACAAATGAGCAATTAAAAGAAAATGTCTCCAAAACAACATATTTCTGCCCATACACACACATCCTTAAGATCACATTAGAGGTTCTATTTTACTACAGTAAACTTAATGTAGCTAAAGAGTGCAGAGCAAACACTTAACATTTTGCTGAATCTACATAGGCAAAATTGTATTACAAAGTAATATGAACAACCAGGCCAGACTGCAGAAGAGCCTTCTTGGAAGGAATGGAGAGGAGAAAGGAATGATGCAATGAAGATGCATCTCATCAAGGCAAATCACAGATAGGTGTGAAAACTGATTACTGAAACGGCTACAATTGCTTAAAAGGTGGATGTTTTAAAGAACCTGTGAAAGAGGGGTGAATTTGATCAATGCACATTACGTGCATGTATGGAAATCCCTTTGGACAATTTACATATGCTGAATACAGTTTGTTACTAAGAAATTATTTAAAAATAAATGTTCCAATAAACATGGCTGTGCTGGTGGCTTTACTCTATTCTTCTTTGTGATCGTTGGATAAATGCCCAGGAGTGGATTTCTGCGTCACAAGGAAGCTCTATCTGTAGCCTTTGAGGAAACTCCACACTGCTTTCCAGAGTGGTTGAACAAGTTTACACTCCCGCCAACAGTGTAGTAGTGTTCCTTTTTGGCCACATCCTCATCAGAAAGGCCATTCTAACTGGGGTGAGATGGGATCTCAGGGCTGTTCTGATTTGCATTTCCTTTAGGCCAGACATGTTGAATATTTCTTCACATGTCTACTGGCTATTCTTACTCCTTCCTCTGAGAAGTTTCCCTTTAGCTCATTAGTCTTGACTGTAACATTATTCACCAGCAAAGATATAGAATCAGTCCCAATGCCCCTCAATGGATGAATGGATCAAGAAAATGTGGTATACATACATAGTGGAATTTTTCTCGTCCATTAGAATGATAGCTTTCCATTTGTAAAGACCTGGAAAGAATTATGTTAAATGAAGTAATTCAGGCCCAGACAGACAAAGGATGCATGTTTTTCCATACATATGGAAGCTAGAATTAGCTTGTAAACTCATAAATACATATGTTAGGTGGTATCCATGTGTATACAAATGTATTAAGTGAAACAGAGTAGATTCAAGGGAGAACTCAGTGTAATTCCTTAGAAAGGCAAAGTCAAAGTTCAGCAAAATAAACACCAGGAACTTGAAAGGGGTAGGATGGGGCCAAGGGGAAATGGGTAGAGGAGTGAAGAGGAGAAGAGGGGAGAATGCAGTCCAGAATCCAATGTGCATCCTACAAAATTAAGAAAAGTGAGGGAAAGGGTGGGTTGGGACAGATGGGTGAGAAATTTGAAAGTGGTGATGTTGCCATGTGCCAGTGGCTCATGCCTGTAATCCTAGCTACTCAGGAGGCTGAGATCTGAGGATTGCAGTTCAAAGCCAGCCCAGGCAGGAAAGTCCGGGAGATTCTCATCTCCAATAAACCACAGAATAGCAGAAGTGGTGCTGTGGCTCAAGTGGTAGAGTACTTGCCATGATCTGAAGAGCTGAGGGAGAGTGCCCAGGCCCAGAATTCAAGCCCCACAACAGACCAAAAAAAAAAAAAAAAAGGAAAGAAAGAAAGAGAAAAGAAGAAAAGAAAGTGATGATATTGATCAAGATGCATTATATTCCTAAGCTGCTTTGTCAAATGACATCTTCTTTACACAGCGACTTAAATATAATAAAAAAATTTAAACAAATGTTTCACGTTTTTGAAGTTCTACAATATTTTTGAGGTACTCCATGTTTTCAGAATATATTTTAAAGGCAGTCAGTCAAGTCCAGGAACAATGATAAAAGTATTACTGCACAGGAAGAAGAGAGGGCTGGATCTCTTCAGTAATATGTACCTACTTCTAAAGGAGAAAGTTTTAGATTCCAAAGAGATATTCTGTAGCATAAGCAGATATTGGAGATGATTATTTAAAACATTTATATGGCCAAGAAAATGTTGCAGTATAGATCCACACATCATTCAGGACGCCATTTATATTTTTAAAGGATCATACTTTGTTTAAATTCAGAATATATATGTGGAAGTATAACTTATTAACTAGTATAAATAATTTCTTTCTGGACTGTTTAGTCTCTACAACTATAATACCGTATAGTAACTGGCTATATCTTAAATATAATCCTACATATTGTAAATTTATATACTCTCTAAAGCATTTTGTTGGAATCTCTACTGTTTTTGCTCAAATGCGATACTGTTTTTTGGGGGTAAAAAGCCTGATTTCTCCTTAAATTCAAAGCATGAACTTTAATGATATCTAAAATAACCTCATTTCTGATCCAAATATTGCAAACATTTTTTTTTGTCGGTTGTGGGAATTGAACTCTGGGCCTAAGTGTTGTCCCTAGCTCAAGGCTAGTGCTCTACCACTTGAGCTACAGCGTCACTTCTGTTTTTTTGGTGGCTTATTGGAGATAAGAGTTTCATGGATTTTCTTGCCCCGGCTGGCTTTGAACTGCAGTCCTCAGATCTCAGCCTCCTGAGTAGCTAGGATTACAGGCGTGAGCCACGGGCACCCACTACTGCAAATATTCAAAAATGTACATCCAAATATGCACTGATGCCTGATCCTGAGATACTGTGGGAAATTATTTATATTTCTGAAGCTGAGGTCCTTTACATAGAAATTTTAAGCAAGTTACAAAGCCTGAAAACGTCTGACTATTCAAGACACTTAAATCAAGGGCTGGGTGAATTGATTTATAAATTCCCCTAAATATAATACTACAGAATAACTTGATGCACCAATACAATGATTGGTAAATTTATTAAGAGTAGGATTAAGATATTATAGCGTCAAATTACGAAAAAGTTTGTCTTCAAGGCTTAATTAGTGACTGGTAAACCCACAGAAAATAGGAGGAGCTCCTTTCGTTAGTAAAATGCCAAGTATCTGTGCAGTCTCTGCAGGCCTCTGCTGTCATTCGGGGTCACTAGAGGGTGGCTCTGTCACCTGCTCCTAAACCAGTCAGTGGGCCCTGCTCCCATGGAGCGGTGGACATGCTCAGACACTACTCAGAGTTCAAAAGGAGCCATCGTGTTCAACACACAGCATGTAAACACGACGTGCAGCCGACGGGCAGGGAAGGAGGGGAACTGGGAAGCGAAGGAAGGGTGACACTGTGCACAGACTTGTCCTCCCTTCTTACCTGACTCTTGGAGGTGTAGCCCTCCGTACAACTCCGACAGTCACAATAAACTCAAAAATCAAACAATACAAGCCGTCCGGGCGCTGCGCACTGGCTGGGAGTTTGGAGGATTTCGGGAGGAGGGCACTGGGCCTGGCTCACGGCCGACGGCGGCTGTGTGTCTGTGAGGGTGCTCCCTCTGTTGCATGGGCTGTTCCTCTCTTGCTCAGTCCTGGTGCACACTAGCTGTGCATAGGGCGCAGGTGCAGGGTCCTGGAGCGCTTGCCCTGCTAATCTTCCAGGAGAAGCAGCCAGGAAAGAGTCCAGGGCTTCACTCACATGGTCCTGCTCCAAGCCCGCTGCCTAGCTTACTTTACCAATTAGCTGTTCTCCAGATGGGTTCTCCCTAGGTAGCTGAGTCTGGACTCACACTCCCGATCCTCCTGGCTTTGCCTCCTACTGGCTAGGATTACAGTCAGGCAGCACCACACCCAGCCAGCATATTTTAAAAGGTACAGATCATCATCAATCTTAATTTATGCAAAGAAGGGCACTATTTATTAAGCAGGGCCAGCATTTTCAGTTTCCAATTCTGATCCTAACCTACTGCACTGAACTCAGTGAAGGTGGCAATGGTGAAGAGGAGAGATTCAGCATGAATAGCTTTGAGAATCAAAGAAGACATCGAAAAAGGAAGAGCAGGAAAATAGGAAAAGGAAAAGATGGTTACGAGGGCGTCAGCACCACCGTACTCTGTGCTGGTACTGTCTGAGGTAGGGTGGCTGTTGCCATGGAGACAAGCAAACATCGTCATGGAGACAGGAGACAGGATTGTCTTTCACATGCTCCTGGACCCAGGGCGACATCTGCCTAATTCAGCTAATTCAGCCAAAGAGCAAAACTGGAGAGGAGGAATACGGTATCCCACTTTATACTAATTCCCAATCCCTACAGAGTTACAGAACCAATGGGGACAACAAGTCATACTAATGAAATTCAAAATTTGCTTTTAGTAGGCTTTGAATTTTAACTTTCTAGGTTGGTGGATGTGACTCTAGCAGATCATCTAGCATCTCAACAACATGAAGTCCCCCGGGAAAAAGGCAAACTCTAATACCTACTAAGTACAATGTCTCTAGGGAAATTTGATTATTTAATTTCCAGATGGTTCTTTTGCTCTACAACCTCTGGGAAAGCCTTTTCCTACTTCAGGTCTGGCCCCAGCACCCATGTGCAAGGCCACCCCACTCACAGAGCAGCCCCCGCCCCGCAGGGCACAGGGGCACCAGGAGCAGCTCGGCAGACTCTCACCATCTAGATCTTGTGTGCATGCAGGTCTGTGTGTCCTTGCATGGGGAACTCAAGAAGTGCATCTTCCCATCCAGATCCCACCACCTGACACACGCGCACACACGCACACACACAGGACACTCCACCACCATGGCCTCTGCGGTGTGCATGTCCCACGCACACACATGCACACCTGTGCAGGAAGCCCCCTACCTCTTCCTCCACGCTCGCTCTCAGAGCTGCCCCCATGACTGTACAGCTGATGAGCAGACATTCCCACCTGAGTTCTGTGTGATCTCCTCGGATTCATAGACCCTGGGTTTGTCCTCGGTAAATATGAAACCCAAGAAATGATGGGTGAGCCTTGAAAGCAGAGATTTGTTCCAAAAGGAACTGAAAATGAATAAATACCAACAAAGTTGCAGTATTTTCATGGCTAAGATGTGTTTTAAAGCATTTTATGGATAATACCATTCAGGCATCCTTTAAAAATGTATAATGAGCAAGAAAACAAATTAACAAATGTAATAAAGTAGGCATATATGGAGATTACTGCTTTAACTTTAAAAAGAAAACAAATGGCCAGGACTCATTTTACTTTGATATACAAATGTACAATATATGAGCAACATTTCCCTAGAGTCACATTAAAAAAAACCCAACAACAATAACAAAAGATAAAAACAATATGCCTAAGTTCTATTTTCCATTTTTTTCTCCTTCCCTCCCTCCTTTCTTTCTGTATTCTTTTTTTTTGACCTGATAATAGGGCTTGAACTCAGGACCTCGAGTTTTACTTCATTGTTTTTTCTCAAGTCTGGTGCTGTACCACTTGAACCACAACTCTACATCTGGCTTTTTGCTGGCTTATTAGAGATAAAAGTCTCTGGGACTTTGTTGCCCAGAATGGCTTTGAATCAGGCTTTTGAGAAGCTAGAGTTTTAAGTGTGAACCACCGGTGCCTGGCACCAGTTATAAAATTGGTATATATACTTCTGTTATGTAAATGTCTTTATAGAACAGAAGGAAGTTCCAATGTGGTTGGCTGAGAAAAATAAAAAAATAAAAACCCTTTATTTTCCAGTCACTGGGTTGCAGACACTGTCCCCGCCCCCGAGGGCATGGGCGGTGCCAGGACAGGCGGCACTGGTTGACAGGCAGCACCGCGTGAGCTTGTGGGAGCTGTGGTTTGGAAAGCTCTACAGAACACGAGGGAAGTGTTGCTAAAACTTTACCTGGAAAGCCCCAGGCACAGGAAAAAAACACATACAAGTTTCTTCTGTGAATTGCACTGAAATGTCACTTTTGAAAAGAGTTCTTTGGGATAATAGCCAATATGGGATTCTTCAAAAAAAGAAGCATTAAAACGTGCATTGAGATCATGTGTACAAGAAAAGAGGCATTATAAAATTTTCTGTTCCTTCTGGTAAACTAAATGATGACAGAGGAGCAAAACCCGTGGCAGCTCTAGAGATGTGTCTGAGATACTTACATCAGAAGGTAGGTAGGATGCGAAGGTGGGACAAGACAGAAGAAAAGTTTAAGGCATTTCGATTAATCAAATAAGAGAGAATTCCTATAAAAATATCTTAAAAGCTTTTGGGGAAAACAGCATTATTTAATAATGACTTGATGAACCACCATGTTGTGAATGCCATTGTATGGAACAGATTAGATAAAGCCGAAAGCATTAAGCAACTGGTATACCCCAGTTCATGTTGGAGGAGTGGATAATCAGAGACCTCACAACCTGAGCAGCAAGTTCTCCCATGAAGGTTTAGTCACAACGTGCCAGGGGTCTTGGTCTGACAAGTAACACACTGTGTGCAGAGATGAAGTGAGTTTTCAAAGATCTTTCCAAATTAGATAACAAACTTAAAAAAAAAAACCCTATAAAACTAGAGAATGAGGAAGGCTGACCCTGATAAAGATGCATTGTACTCAAACTGACATGCTGAATTGAAATCATCTGTACAACTACTTAACGATAATAAAAAAGTTTAACAAAGAAATGAAATGGACATCAGAAGTAGAAAATAAAAACTGAACTAGAAAATGGCCTTATAAAAGTAGAATGGGGCAGACTAGTGTCTAGTTGAACTTGGTTGATTTCCTTAAGTGACTTCCCAAAAGTAGAAGGAAAGGCAAAATTATGGTAGTGAAAGTTCAATTTAGTTTATTTCATCTGTTAAATGGCAGCTCAATCTGAGATACAGTTTTATAAAATCATTTTAGTGAACATTTCATCCTGGTTCTCGCCTAAGCATGCAGATGGCAGGATGATCACAAGCTGTGTGGATAGGTCTGTGGAGGAATGATCAGGCTTCCTGGGAGGTAAAAGGAAATCTGCTTCAGCTGCAAGAGGAAGGGTTTGTGCTAGACTTGAGAAAAAGAACCCATCCGTTCATCCGTCCATCCATCTATCTATAATAAACTTGCTTTGGCCTGTAAACTTTAGAGATATGAATAGTCCCTAAACTGGTTTAGATGTATATATAAATCGGTCTTACTTCTGTAGTTGATTGGTAAGAAATCACAGACATGTCTTTGAGTCCCAGTTTTTTTTTTGTGTGTGTGTGTCTGTGTGTTTCTAAGATAGAATCAATTTTTGTTTTTGTTTGTTTTGTGTGTGTGTGTGTGTTTCTAAGACAGAATCTTGGTATGTTAAATTCCTGAGCTTGCTGTCTCAGCCTTGGAGCAGCATGCCAATACACCCATCTAAGAAACCCCTCTTTCACGTACTCTCTGCCATTTCATTATTATAAAATGTAAGTTCCACATTCATTGTCTAATTTGCTCACTGAGAAATCTTCAGAACCTGGAGTAAAACAGGAACATAGCTCTGAATACTGAATGAAGTCTGAGTACTCTTAAAGTGTTTTAAGACCACAAATCACAGCTAATCTACTATATTGACTCTAGCTAGCACCTTAAAATGGGATTTTTTAGAGAGGATGGTGGGGCTCTCTTGTATCCCTGAATTATTTGTTCTCTGTGTGAGTGTGTGCGTGTGTGCATGCACACACACATGCACATCAGTAACAGGGCTTGAACTCAGGATCTCACACTCTTGCTCAGCACTGCAAATATGCAAATTACATGCTATCTTGTATATTTTGGGGGACTAGTGCCAACAGGGGGTTTATTTTTAAAGCAAGAAATTAAGTGAGAGAAATACGTGAACCACAAAACTAAGCAATGGCAGAAAGAAAATTTGATAAGCCTAGGAAGAGAAGCCATTTCATTTTATGTAATTACACCATCAGATCAAAAGCTAGCCCCTCAACTGAAGAACTACAAGAAGATCCTACATCAAAGAAACTATTAATTTTGCCAGTGAGTTTAAGAAATAACATAAATTTGATGCTGATGAAAAGGCATTATGGAGAAAATGGAGATGTTGAAATTATATCATTATTCAAATTGAATCTGGATCCAATTTCAGGGAATACCAAATATAAGTGTTCAGTCTGAAAAGCTCAATATTTCATAGACCTAAACCAAGAATAGACCATGGTATTTAGTGTCATAAAGAAAAATACCTTACTGGAAATTTTTCTAAGCTCTGGTTTTATTGGTTTACTTGAGAAGAAGTGAAATGATACTTCTCAGAATCTCATGACCCTTAGGGTTCAAATGTACAACAACTTTTGAAATTCTTTAAAAGCGGTAATTTTAGCATTCTGTATTGGGCTAAAAGCCAATGCCTAGGCGATCATCTGATATGATTCGAATCCACAGTTGTGGCGAGCAAAGTAAACGTTTCCTGGTAATCCTATGTGGGTAACTAACACAATGTCAGGTTCAGCATGACCACGGAGGCCATGCAAAGGTCCTGGGCACTGACATCTGACTCAGTGGGGTGCACTTGTCTGAGAGCAGCCCGAGGAAAAGCCACACAAGAGCACTAAGCACAAGCACAAATTACCCCCAAAAGAATCACCAAGAAAACCCTTTTTATTTTTGGGTTATTCAATAACACACAAAGAAGATTCCCCTCAACCTGACTTTAAGAATGGTTAGAAAATATTCTATATAGCTAAATAAATATGGCTGAGTAGGAATGCTTTTTAAAAATTTTGTTATTAAATGATGTATGTTACAAGGCTACCCCTTGCTTCATTGTCCCCCATTCTCCCCTTCTATTGGTATTTTGAGAAATGGATATTACATGGAAAAGGACATACATTTTTCTAAAACAAAATTTCTGGTATGTATTTAGAAGGTGCACAATACAGTTTTATGGTGAGATGAGGCATATGGAAAGGTGGAATGTGAGAGACGGCCGCGCCCGCGGGAGCCGCGCCCACTGGAGCCGCAGCCCACTGAGGGCTCCCACACCCTGCCCGTGTTCACACACCCTGTCAGCAGTGTCAGGTCTGCAGAATGAGCTCACTAAATCACGCATTATATTCACCATATGTCTGTATTTAATGTCATCTTCGTATATGAGCGTAAAGAAAAAAAATACTCTGCTTTATAAATGCGCTATCTTCCATCTTGGCTTGTAGAGCTCTTTCCTAACCCCACATCAAACCCTGTCAAACCATTCTCTTGAATTCTCCTCACATACACACACAAGCACAGACAGATACTAAATGTCCACAGATGTTTTAGCACATAAAGAATTTCTTTTATCAAAAAGCCAATATACATGGGGATATTTTTCAGGTACAAGAAACTCTGGAACTTTTTATTCGAACTACTTTGGAAGAAAATCCCTCTCAGGTGCATTATTCATTTTCCTTCATGGTGATCAGATTACCACTGCTTTTCTTGATGGGTCAGGTCATGACTGTAAACATACACTATTGTCTCTGAGAAGAGTAATGCTCTTGAAGATGAGTACCAGCATGGGCAGCGTTTATTCTAGCAGCAGGAGCACTCATGCTTGCATTATTTTGCAGCTTGTTTTACTTTTTTAGTTCAAGTATTTCACTTATTCTACTTTTTTTTATATCTTGCACTATCTCTGCTTCCAGCTCATTTTGCCCAAACCAGGAGTTGATTGATAAAATGTTGAAGCGACATTTAAAATAGGCCACAAGTATGCCTCTGAGAATTGCTAAACTTTGTTATCTTTCTGGTGCTTAGTTTTGGCTATTCAAGTCTCCCTCTCTTTTAGGACCTAGAGTCCATAGAAATGAGATTGCTATATATATATATATATATATATATATATATATATATATATATATAGGCTTTATGAAAAAATAATTTGTATCCTCTTTGAAAGATATGATGGCTTCTGAAAGCTCTTTGAGGAGTCTTAGCCCAGTACATTGAAGAAAATGGCTATAGAAACAAAGAACTGGGGTGAAGGAATGGATGGTGAAAGAGGGGCACTACTGAGATGTATTGTGCTGGGAAATTCACATGTTGAGTGGAAAGAATAAAAGAATAAGAACTCGTCTTCCTCACCTAGATTCAATTCACCTGTCACATCCTGTTTGCTCACATGTCTGTCACATTGTACATTGTGCTAGTGTAATTAGCTCAGTACTGGATAACTGATGTTTGCACACAGGATGTAAGGCAAATTAGGGGCGACTCACGCTTCTCAATTTGCTACTATAAAAATACAGTATTCTACATTTGTTCTTGCTTGGAAACACTGTGAATATAGAAATATATTAGGTGAATATAGAAATATACATTTCACATGTACTGAAATCAGAAGCAGATAAGAGTAAATGATGACCACTGACACTAGTCAGGTTGACACTAGTGTATATATTTTGAAAAATCCTTAATATTATATATACCAGGATTCAGCTTTCATCACCAAACTGCATGCCATGTTAATCTCTGGTCCAGTGTTTGGGGAAATTAGCAATAAATAAGATTTCTTGGACTCGTCACTATTAAGATGCTTGGGAGCTTTGCTGACACACATACAATTTTTAATGTAGATAATGAATACAGATAATTAATGTTGAGTGAGCAATCAGAATGCCAAACAAACCCACTGTTCACATACAAAAATGAAGGCAATGTGAAGTTGTATCAACTTCATTTTTTTTTGTTTTAGAAGATTAAGCTGCTTTTGGATATGCTTAATCTACAACCAAAAGTTTAGTGATATTGAAGAAAGTAGGCAAGTGTAGGCAATATAAATCTTATTGCAAAGTAATATATGATTTCAGCATGAAAATCATTGTGACTCAAAAGAAAGTTAATGGTGAATAAATGTTTATAGATGATTAGTTTATGGACAATAGAATTGTATAGCAAATAGTACTAGTATTATGGATAATTTGATATACTGTTATTACAAACAGCCCACTTTATTAGATTCTGAGATTCACTTCAGTTGTTTTGTCGAATTTTCCGAACACATTACGAACAAGTACAGGTATCAATCTTACCATATGTTCGATTAGCAATGCTTTTTAAAATTAAAGACTAACTACTGAATAATAACAGCAGGACAGTTGTTCTTGGCTTTCTTACCCACTCGGGCACAGCCCGGTGACCCATGGCCGCTCCTGTCTGTCTGTCCTGCTTCTGCTCCATGCGTCATGGCACTTTCAGACAACCATCTCCTCCCTGCTTCCTTTCCCTCCTGTCCCTAACTTTTGATGCAAGGGTCATTTGATTTCACTTTTTGGTAATGTTGGGATTTATCCTTTGACCAAAATCCTATACTTACTGTTTTTAGTTAAGTTTGAAAATTTTTCTTTAGGTAGCTCTTCAAAGGGGTTTCAATTCAAAATTTGAGTATCACCCCTGTGATTGCTCTCCCGTTGTCCTCACAGGCTTCCCTGTGCCCGTTACCTGGTTCATTTACACAGGTGCACGCTGCCCGGGCCGGTTTCCTCTCTGGACCCCTGATCTCCCGCCCCGCTTCCCGGTATTCATTGTGTTAAACTAAATTCAACTGTGCTCAAAGGACTCGGCACTGGATTCCTCCCCTGGTCGATCTGTACTTCAGTCAGATCATTTGTGTATCTATGCAAACGACTCTGTACATGTTGTTACACATGTGTATAATTCAGTCTGACTTTCACATAGAAGTCAGGCTCAGAAAGACATGATATTTGCTTGCTTGCTTTTTATTCTCACTGCTCCCAGAAAGCAAATGCTCACTCTGTTTCAGAAACAGCACAGCTTCTGAAATTCATTTTGGAGGCAAGTCTGGGTCCCCAGGAAGCACTAAATCAGCTCAAACTGGCAGGTGAGCCTGGGTGAGCTCAGTAAAGGTGTGCAGACACACAGCATCTGCACACTGTGGAAGTACATGCTTTCCAGATGGCAGCTGCCCATTTCCATGCCCATACCCCTTCACGTTCAGAGTACTGTGAATAGTTAGCTCTGCCTCATTAAAACCTGAGGCCACACCGGGATTCCCTTGGGGATTAAGGACTTCAGAAGAAATGAAGGTTTTTTGTTGTTGTTGTTTTGTTTTAAATACCACCAAACCCATCAACTACAAGAGACACAATGTTCTGTATCAGTGGAACCACGCTAGGGGACTGACCAAGCAGGACTTTCCCTGACCATGCATTAAAGCTCAGACATTCTGAATAACAATGTGAGATAAAATATGGACTTGAAGACATCATTATTTTACAGCTCTTCGGCTTTATGAGAAGACAATGACTGGATGACAAATAAAAGAAAACCTTTCTGATTCATAGTAACATTAAGAGAGGAGTCTTTAAAAACCAAACCTGTATCTGTACAGGTAATGAAGAAGATTTTTCTTCACTCTTACCAATGTTTATAATTTTTCTACAACGACAAATAGGCACATGACAAATACAACTATTGTGGCTCCATGCATATAGGGCAGCAAGCAAAAGTGTGTGTAGGTTTTGCTTCTCTGTGTAGTTCTGATGGCTACAGGGAGGGATCAGCGTGAGTGTGTTATATGTGTCGCTGCCGAGCTGCTCCTGGGTCAGGAGGCAGGTAGAAAAAGCCCGGCCTCAAGTGATTCAGGGAGAGTCAGCCCCTGCTTAGGGTGCACGGCACCAAAGGAGCTCCGAGTTCTTATCAACAATGCAGAGGAGACAGTAGAGACTGTGTTATTCCCAGAATCACCATAGAATACAATTTCAAAATTCATTCAAAAGCTCTGTACTGGTGATCACACCTGTAATCCTAGCTAGTCAGGAGACTGACATCTGAGGATCGTAATTCCAAGACTCCACCAAAAAGCTGTAAGCAGAGCTGTGGCTCAAGTGATAGAACACCACTAGCCTTGAATAAGATAGCTCAGGGACAGTGCCCAGAGCCAGAGTTCAAGTTCCAGTATCCATAAAAAAGAAAGAAGAAAAGAAAGAAAGGAAGGAAAGGGGGGAAGAGAGAGAGAGAGAGAGAGAGAGCGAGAGAGAGAGAGAGAGAGAGAGAGAGAGAGAGAGAGAGAGAGAGAGAGAGAGAGAGAGCGCAAATAGATTTGAATTGGATAGCAAGGAGCATTTGGCAAATGGTGAACAAAGTACACTTTATCCTTTGTGTGAGCACACACGCACGTGCGCGCACACACACACATGCAGACACGCAAAGAGGACTAAGGCATCATGCACACACACGAAGGTGGACACAAATACATGTGTGCATGTGTATGAAGTATGTGTGTGCAGAGAGTACACGCAGCAGGTTGTCTCAGGCTCAACAGTGAGTACCCACAGTGTATTGTCCACACCACATAAGGATACAGCAGTGGCGTTGCCGCTGAACCCTGGGACACAGATACTTGCAAGCCTTTTTTAGTTTCAGAATGACTTGTAAAAATACCCTACTTCTTACCTACATTTCCAGTCATTAAGTATGAATTCTGGAAATCCATCATCCCCACTCCAACAACGTGTATAAAATCTTCAATCACCTGCATCAACTCGATTGAGCCTGGATAAATCTAGAAAAACAAACAGGAAAGAGTTAGATGGGATAGAAAGTTTATAAAGTGGGAAACAGAACTGGAATGAGAAGAACTCCACAGGATGAGGTCACGCATGAGCTTCGTTTTATCTGAGCAAGGTCTGCAGTGGGCAGCAGCTGCATTTTTCAAGTTCATAGTTGATAATGATACTAGGAGTCACCCACAAGAACCTGGGTGGGCACGCAGTGTTCATTAACCCTCTGCCAATCTTAGGACACAGAAAGTATCTAGCAGATGGTGTGCTTGGGAATAGCGTGACTTTATTTCTGGTGGACTCCTCTTCCCACTCGCGCATAACATCACAGATCCTGAAATCAGGCCCTTGACACCTTTATTTTAGTATCCATCTGGGGACAGGGCTGGGTGCCAGAGGCTCACACCTGTAACCCTGGCTAGTCTGACATCTGAGGATCATGGTTTGAAGCCAGCCTGGGAAGAAAAGTCTGTGAGCCTCTTATCTCCAACTCACCACCAAAAAGTCAAAAGTGGAGCTGTGGCTCAAGTAGTGGAGCACCAGCCTTGAGTAACCAAGGTGAGCAAGGCGGGAGGGCCTCAGTTCAGGCTGCAGTGCCGTCAGAGCAAAGAAAAATATGGGCGTCACAGGAAGAGGGAAAAAACAATGGTTACTGCTATTACAAAACTATCCACAAATATTAAATGTACTGCACAGTAAGGACCTTGAATCAGAAACATTTGTTTCTAATAATTATGATCATCAAGAATGAGTAACACATTTAGGTCTGTATTCATAGTTTCAATGTGGACAGTTTACATTGAGCATACAAAAAGCAAATCTACGGCGAGACGCAGCAGAACCTATAGAAGGATGGCTGCCGGTGTCGTCACTGCCCCTGCTGCTGAGCATGGCAGCAGGGGGTCTCAGAGCTCACCAGCTATCAGCTGTCTACCTGAATGATTAACCTTCTCCAGCCTCTGTCTGCCTTAGGCAGAGCTCTGCCTGCAGGATCCCAGGGAGACTTCTTCACACCCCACCCTGTACTGCCCCACCCCGCCCCGCCCTGCCCAAGTGCTGGCGCCACGCTATACCAGGCCATGCGGTGGGTGACAGCTACCTGTAGTGTTCACAGCAGAGACCACTTCAAAGGGCGTGTGGATTGCATCCCGTGTAACCCATACAGCTTAAAAAGTGCCTGTGCTAGGTAACTAGGTAGCAGAGCAAGAATTCTGTACATGTTGGGTTACAGCTGCTGTGGGTTCTAATCACCAGAGAGGATGTGCAGTTAGAGAGCCGAGCTGCTCTGCGTTCCTGTCAGGAGGGGCAGAGGGAAGCAAGGCCACAGCTGAGACCAGGAGAGGAAGAGCCGCTGGGCAGAGCCAGCCGCAGGCATGGGTCAGGGTCTCCCAGGGCTTTGTGGCTAAGCTCATGGAAAAATCAGACCCTAGACATCTGGAGGGGAGGGATGAGTTGGGAGAGAAGGGGAACACTGTGGACTGTCCTCACACACTGACACACCAAATTGCATAACTATGTACTTTGTAAGTAACATTCCCCTCTCCAATTTGACACTGTCCACTGTGAGCTACTGGACACTTCAACAATGGGTGTTTCCCTTTAAAACTTGGGGTGAAGATAACCCAGGAAGAATTGGGAAATCAATCACATTTGTTTCCTATGCTTTGATCTCTAAACATGAATTCTGGAAGGTCAGTGTCCTCATTTCAAGAATGAGAATGTTTCTTTTGGCCCTAAAGTTTCCTAATATTAATGTATGTGTCCTCTTTTCTTTGTATGAATAGGTGTAATACACAAATAAATTAAAAATAAGAATCGTGCCCAGCGCCGGTGTCTCATGTTGTGATCCTACTCTGGAAGCTAAGATTCAGAGGATCATAGTTTGGCAGAAAAGTTCACCAGATTCCAACTCCAAAGTACTCAGCAAAGAGTCAGGATGGTGGTGTGACTCATGTGGTAGAGTGCAAGCCAGCAAGGCTCTGAATTCAAACCCTATTACTAGAAAAACAAAACAGCTACAGTGGATTTCTTCAATAGAACAATGAAATACAAAGAATATATGGCTGAGACCTTATTTGGTGCCAAAAACAGAGCTATGGAAAAGCATCTTTCTCAATTCAGGAGGACATGCTCATATGACAATGTTTTATATAAACATTTTGGTCCTTCATAACAAAGGCAGATGTTCTGAACTGGCTCTGTTTATTTAAAGATATATAGTTTGATTGCAAAAATAATTTCAACCAGTCAGTTTTCCAAATCCACAGTTAGCTCCATTTTATGTTTCAGACTTTCCTGCCCCAGCTGGTTTTGAAACACCACCCTTAGATCTCAGCCTCCTGCGTAGCCAGGATGACAGGCATGAGCCACTGATGCCACGTCTATTTATGGTATTTTTCCCCCCCGTCCTGGGCCAGGGCACTGTCCTTCAGCCTCTTTGTGCTCAAGGCTGGTGCTCTACCTCTTGACTCACAGAGCCACTCCTGGCAGTTTACTGGTAATGTGAGTCTTATGGACTTTTCTCCCTGGGCTGGCTTTGAACCACGATCCTCAGATCAAACAGCTCCTGGCTGTTTGTGATAAATTTTAAGTATCTTCGCCTTTTGTTGATAAGTTTTTAACCAGTCCACCTTTTGTGAAATCACTTTTAGGAGCAGCTAGAGAATGTATCTTTTAAATAGTCATTTTTTTAAAGAAAAGCAATAAGGATTACTACTTTTAAAAAATTAGTTTTTCAATGAAAATAGAGCTAACTCCCAATCACTGCTCTGGTGGATTGTGGATTCCAGTCTTAGCACCATTCTCTATTTGCTCAGAAAGCCCTATGTGGCAAATGCAGCCTGGTGTGCAGCAGGGAGTCATACATTTCTTCTAAATTTGTCCATAATGCATGGTTTCCAGCAATCCAGAAAGCTGTGCGCAGCCCCCACAGCTGGCTCTTCTCATGGTGAGTGAGGGAGGTGTCGGGATGCAGGCCCAGGCCCCATAAGCAGCTCAAACCAGCAGGAAAGGGCAGACCAGGGACTGAAACTGAGGCATAATTTTATTTCCTTTCCTACGGCCAGAAGAACATAGATTCTACCTGATGATGACAACTTTGTGTGTGTGCATCTGCATGTTTGTGTGTATGTGCGCACACACACACACACACACACACACACACATACACACACCAGTACTAGAGCTTAAACTCAAGGACTAGACATTGTCCCTTAGCTTTTTCACTCAAAGCTGGTGCTCCCCCCCCCCGCCCCCCCGCCACCTTCAGCCATGCCTCACTTCCAGGATTTTGCTGGCTAATTGGAGATGAGGGTTTTATGGGCGTGCTGGCCAGACTGGACATCCTCAGACCTCAGCCTCCTGATAGCTAGGGTTACAGGAATGAGGCACTGGTGCCTGGCTTCCACTGTGGGTTTATAAGCACTGCTGAGTACCCTTCCTGTGCCTATCTGTAACCCGCTGTCCTGAAGCTCGGGAGATGGTCTCCCGCCCGTGCGCCAGCCAGTGCGGCACCGAGGGCACTGCCAGGCCAGCGGAAACAGGGGTGCCACTGGCAAGGACTCCTCTGCTGCGCGAGCACACGCAGGGAAGGCAGAACTCAATCAATGCTCAGAACGCATGCTCCCAAGAAAACTCATTTTACAACTCTTGTCGCTAAATAAAGATGCACCTCTGTAGATATGACCCAGATTTTATAGGCTATCAAATCAGACACCAATGATTTTTGTCAGTAAAGACATATACTTTTGTTTTGATGGATGCTTTTGGGGTTTCTAAGTTTCCCATTGTCTGTAGACAGGAAAGGAATGGGTTACGAAAGCATATGGTTATTATGCACACATCCGTTAAAGTTACAAATTGCTTAAACCTGCGCAGTGCTTCCACATGTATAAACACCATTTGTCTGGCAGAGCATTATAACAGATCATGTGTTTTCTCTGAAAGTATGATTTAATCATCTAAAATGATTTTGGGGTCGGTACTGGGGATTGAATTCAGACCCTGCCCTCTTTCCTGGCTTTATGCTCAGAGCTGGTGCTCTATCACTTGAGCCATACCTCCATTTTCAGATTTTTTGCTGGCTAATTAGAGATAACATTTTCATAGACTGGCTTCCAACCACTAACCTCAGCTCTCCCCTTCCTAGACAGCTAGGATAAAGGCATGAGCCCTAGCACCCAGCCTCAAATCCTTTCATCTGCTGAGCATAGCAGGTCATTAACGTCTCCATGCGTGTCTTGCACTGAATTCAACTGTGCTTATTGTAAACTTTCAAAACCCCCACCTTACCTGCTGTGCATCTTCCCATTTTTCCTTGTTTTCTTCATCTAGAAGGTTGCTAACTATTTGAAAGAAGTTCTGTAAATTAAATTAGATAAAGTAGTTTAGTATTGCAGGCAAGAATATACTTTCTGACAACCCCCATTTGGAATGAGTAGGTGGTAATGCCATAAGAACATTGTAGCATTCCCTTACAATCTCAACATACTCTAGGCCTCTGCAGTGCCCTTTGCTGTACATCATTCTAGAATTCCTGCACAGCTTTATATCTTCATCCACTCTGGGAGCAATGATGGGAAATCTTTTCTTTACTATCATTTGTCCTATTACAATCTCTATATGCAAAGCAGTAGACAACTGTATAGTAACTCCTCACAAACGTGTTTTATTCTTTCTGTAAGGAGAGTTGCCTGTGTTTGTCCTGTCGCTGGTTTTCCTGTCCACTTAAAGCCATGATTGCTATAACTTTCATGATTGTTTCAAAGACCACTACAGAAAGCCCTGGACTCTGGGCAAAGCTGAGGAGCCAACAGCTTCTTTGGACGGAGAGAGCTCTTCTCTTTCTTACTACTCTACTTTTAGTTTTGCAGAAGGTATTGAGAATGTTCGATAAAAATGTGCTTTATCAAAGCTGTTTTTAATGATGTTACTGGAGAATGTGCTCTTTCCAGATGATGCTTGGGAAACTAAAAAAATATATCACAATGGAAAGAAAGAGAGACACGGAGAAGGAAGGGAGGGAGGGACGGATAGAGGGAAGAAGGGAAGAAGGGAAGTTTCTGGGGAAAAAAAGCACATTAGCACATGCAAAATGCTTAATAAACTTATTCTCTCTCTCTCTTTCTCTCTCTGTCTCTGTCTCTCTCTCTCTCTCTCTCTCTCTCTCTCTCTCTCTCTCTCTCTCTCTCTCTCTCTCACACACACACACACACACACACATACACACAGAGCATGCCTGGGATTTAAACTCAGAGCCTCATGCTTGCTAAGCAGATGTTCTACTACTTTGAGCCATAACTGTTTCTAGCTTCTTGCTGGCTCATTGGAGACAAAAGTCTGAAGGACTTTCTTGCCTGAACTAGCTCTGAACTGCAATCCTCCTATCTCAGCCTCCTGAGCTGCTAGGATCACAGGTGTGAGCAGCCAGTGTCCTGCTGGCACCATGGACTACAGAGATGGAGTCTGCTCAGTGGCGAGTGGCATCTGTCCTTGGTCTCCAGCCTTTCTTCCTGTGTGGAGGTAACTCAGAAGCAAGGCTTCCTGCTCTCACGCCAGCTCAGGGCAGCTTCCCTGAGGTGGAAATGGTCACTTTCAGTCTCATCTCTCCCTCTCCTTCTCACTTTTCAAAACTGGGTTTTGTTCTAATTCCAAGTAAGTTCACCTGAGTGTTGTTTCACGAAATCAAAGCTGCTTCATTTTCTTGGATCTTGTGATCTGGAAGACTCTGGCATCTATATTTAATTGCCCTATTTTAATAGTCCCCAGTAATCACATGGTAGAAACATGTTTGGAGCTATAACCTCTAAAAGTTTCAGAGTCTTTGGTGCAGCTCTTTTGAAAAACAAAAACAAACAAAAAAGACTACAAGTCTTTCTTTTAAACACGTTTTCTACTTGTTTAACTTTGTGGCACTAACAGCCCTCTTTCCACTTGGAATGCCTTGCTTGGAGTGTTTCCATCTTGAGGGCCTTGTCCAGCATTCTGTTACTCTGCCTGTAGGCAGAGGACTGACTTCCAGGTCAGGCTTCCCGGTTGCCCCTGGCCAGTTGGCTTAGCGGGGGATGTGCTGTCATGGGCCGGTGTGGCTCTGCCTCTGGGGCTCTGTGGGGATAACTGTGGGGAAACAGAGTCATCCTATCCCTCCTGCACATGAATGCCTGCCCCTAACAGATCCTAACACAGGCCCATATTAAAGAACTGAGCTGGGAGGAAGGAGACCGGGAATAACTCAAAACCCAGTCCTGAGAAGAAGGGGAGACACTCAACCTTCCAGAAACTAGGTGAGTACACAAACAACAAGAAAATACCAACAGCCAACTGAACTACTAAAGAAGGAGATGTGGGAGATAAGAGTGATTCCACACAGAGATGGAAGGCAGGGAGAGGCCATGACCCTGAAGCAGCACACGGCTAGGAGCCTGGGCAATGGGAGGAAGGACGCGGAGCACGGTGAGGACTAGCAGAGCTGCGTCAGTCAAGGACAGTGAGAAGCGCTCTGCAGTTGGCAAGGGGCAAGCAAGAACTGCGGACTCAGTCGAAAGATCCCATCTGTGTCTAGCAGAATGAGGGAGAAAAAAATAAGCTGAAAGTCTGATGAATGCACACAAAACTCCCAGCAGACCAGAGCAGAGATGTAGTATTAAAACAGGGGCGGTGCAAAATAAGCAAATAATATTGAAAGCAGCAAAATTAGAGGGAACCCACTTAGAATGGAAAGAGCAATGGAATATCTGCAGATTGCTCAATGGAAGCTCTCAGTGCATGAACAGTCTGGAAAGATAGAAGTCCAACTCTGAAGGACAATCCATGTCCACGCAGAACAGTTTACCCTGAGAGGCTCTCACAGAGAAACAAACACATGATCTTACATCTAAAGGACCGGAGACTGCACCCCAACCTCACTGGGTCTGAAGAGTAACTGACAAGGGAACAGCATGCAAAATCAACACACAAAACCAGAAGCTTTTCTCTACACCAACAATGCACAAGCAGAGAGGGAAACCAGGAAAGCAATTCCATTTGCAATAGACTCAAAAACATAAAATATTTAGGGATAAATCTGACCAGGGAGGCAAAAGCTCTCTATAGTGAGAAGTATAAAAACCCGAAGAAGGAAATCAAAGATGATGTCTGGAAATGAAAAGGCCTCTGTGCTGGTGGATAGGTAGAATGATCTCAAGACTGGCTGTCCTGCCAGAGGCCCGCTACAACTTCAATGTACCCCATCAAATTCCCAGTGCCATTCTTCACAGAGAAAACAATCCAAAAACAATCCAAAAATTCATATGAAACCACAAGAGACCTGCAATAGCCAAAGCAATTCCAAGCAAAACCCAAAAACCTAACCAAAACAAAAACAAAAACAATTCTGGAGGCATCACAATCCCAGACCTCAAATTTTACTATAGAACTATCATAACAAAAACCGCTTGGGACTGACATATAAACAGGTATGAAGATAAAATGAAATAGACCAGAAGATTGATAAACAAACACATCTATGTACAGCCCTCTGATATTTGACAAGGGAGCCAAATACATGTTTGGGTTTCTTAAATAGGAAAACTGGTCTTCACATGTAGAAGACCAAACCGGACCCCTGTCTGTGGCCTCACACTGACGTCAGCTCAGACTGGACCAAAGACCTCAGGTCAGACCTGAAACTCTGCAGTTATGGCAGGAAGGAACAGAAGAAGCTAGAACCCACTGTCATGGAAAGGAACCTTCTGAGTAGAGTTCCCAGGGCTCAGCACACAGAAGAGAGAAGAAGTGGAATTATAATAGAATAGAAAGTTCCTTCACATCCAATGACAAAGTTATGAACTGAAAAGGCAGCCTTCAGAATGGAAGTCTTCACCAGCTACAGATCAGATGAGGGCCTCATATCTAGAATATAAAAGGAGCTCAAGAAACTAACCCTCCTGAAATGGATGGACCTGGAACAAATCATGTTAAACGAGGCAAGCGAAGTTCAGAGAAAGAAAGGGTGCATGTTTTCTCCAATAGGCAGAAGGTTAGATCTAAAATACACTGAAATGTGGTAAATTACACAGGGTTCTAGAGACTCACACACAGTGAGGCCAAATGAGGAAAACACAAAGCAATGTCCATGTGCCTCTTTATGTTTATATAAAATATTATATGCATATATTGAAACAAATTCCAAGACATGAAACCAACAGAGCCTTATTAAACTTTGTGTTTGATAGTTTTGTGTCTTTTTTTTAAATTTAATTTAATTTTATTTGTGAACATACTGTACATGTACAATTACATGGGCAAGTTTTGTGTCTTTTGTTTACGTATGGTTCATTTGTATCTCTGAGGGGGAGGAGAGGCACAGAACTCAAGGGGAAAGGGCTGAGGAACACAGCCGTGGTGCTCACTGGACACTGTGATGAAGGTGAGCTGCACAACTTGTGGGGGGGAGACTGGATTGAGGGGCTGGGAGAAAGCGAGGGAAGGGGAGAGAACATACAAAGGGAAATGTCCTCATTACCTGACTTCTGTAAGTGCATTCCCTCTGTAAACACCTTTATAGTAGCAATAAAGTAAATTAAAGAGAAACTAACCCTAAAAATTAATAACACATTAGTAATGGGCAAAGTGGCTAAACAGAGACTTCTCAGGAGGAGGAAGGACAAATGAGGAAATGCTTAACTTCCTTGACTATAAAGGAAATGTAAATCTAAACAACATTGAGGTTCCATTTCACCCCAGTTAGACTGGCCATCACTCAGAACACAAAAAACAATAAATGCCGGCAGGGATGTGGGGAAAAGGAGCCTGTTAAACTGTTAGTGGGAATGGAAACAGTGCATCCACTCTGGAAGGCAGTCTGGAGACTCCTCAGAAGACAGACTTGGGACTGACTGTGATCCTGGGATCGAATCAGAGCAGTACACGCCAGGACACCGCAAGACACCTGCACGCCCATGCTCACTGCTGCACTATCCACAACAGCCAAGAGCTGCAAACAGCCCAGGTGCCCCACAGATGAATGAATCAAGAAAATGTGGTGCATATACACCATGGAATTTTACTTATCCACCAGAAAGAATAATACTATGACATTTGCAACACAATGATGGACCTAGAAAAATTACATAATGTGAAGTCAGGCTCAGAGTGACAAATGGCACATGTTTTCCTCATATGTGGGGAGTTGGATCTAAAATCTGCACAGACATATTTACACATGCAGCATTATACCCATATCCACACATGCACAGTCACCAAGTGGCAGTATGTTTGCGGGGAGAGTACAATGGGGAAGCCTCACTCCTCTGAACCACAAACCACTCCACAAAATGAAGATCAGGAAGCTGAGACATGTTGGGGGCGGGCAGCTACGAGGGGGAGTGGGCATGCGTGGAGGGAGGAGAGCAAGCAAATGCAGTCATTATATTCAGTGTACGCTATGTAAAAACTGACCCAAGGAAGTTCCAGAAGTACTACTAAGTGGGCATGGTAGTACATACCTGAAATATAGCCCTCAGGAGGCAGGAAGGTTTGTGAGTTCAGGGCCAGCCTAAGCTATGTAGTATTTCATGCTGGCCAGAGCTGTGTAGTAAGATCTTGTCTCAAAAAAGAATCAAAGCAAGGTGCAAGAGGAGGTGGGAGAACCCTCATACACTGGGGGTGAGGATGTGAACCAGTGCAACCACTATGCAAAGCGGTATGGAGCTTCCTCAAAAGACTGGAAATGGATGCCCCAGAAGTCCCTCTCAGCAGTATTGATGTGGATACATAGGACTAGACATACATATCATGAATATATAAATATAAAGATTCCAACATATGGTATGAACATACCACAGAGCCAGAGGTGAGCAAATCAATGTACCAGAAATGCACAACAAGGTTTATTACCTCATTGTTTACAATAGCCACATGATGGAATAGTAGAGGTGCCCAGCAACAGAATGGTGTGTACTGGGGTGTGTGTGTGTGTGTGTGTCCACACATGCATGTGCATGACTATAGATGGACACAGAATATGAATCTAACTAAGGAAATTCTTAGTTGAACACAGGGAAGGAAGAAGGAAAAACAGTATTAGAGAGTAAATAATTTTGAACCACATTTTGAAAGAGGGTGAATATTGCCAAAATAGATTGCTTCCAACTCTGGAAATTAAACAGACAAACTTGCTGGGGCTGTTTTGGGAAGAAGGAAGGGCGGGGGAGAGCAAAAGAGGGGTGAGATGGGGAGCTGGTACAGACACGGAAATGCAGTGGTGAAATCACCCTGTGTGTGACGAATGTCAGCTGACAACAGAGCACAATCCAAAAATAAGTGTATACCTAGTACCTTCTCTGTGTCTGGCACTTCTACGAGTCCTGGAGCAGGCAAGTTGAATGAGGTCCTGACATCACTGAACCCACACTCCCAGTCTAGCAAACAGGAAGGGATTTGAAAGGATGATGCCAGGAATGAAGTACTGCCTACCATATGCACCGCTCTGGTATATAGAGAGAAACAGGGAAAGGGAGAACCTTTATATTAGATAGTAAGCAAAACTCTTCATGAGCAGGTAGCTGAGCAAGGGAGCTCACCTCAGGGCTAATGGCAAAGAAGATGTGTGAGGTACCCGGTTAAAGGGCAGTCAGGGCAGGTTTGAGAAGACAATGCAGAGGACATTGTCTTGGGTGGAGGAACAAGAATCTCCTACAGAATATAAGGACAGTCAGGAGCCAGATAAAGGGGAACTACATTCTACAGAGATTGCAGGACAAGTTTAGTTTAAAAAAAAGAAATTCGAGCATTAGCTGCTGAGAGAAAAATAAAGCCCAGATGGTAAGTGAAAACAGAGACGTCCAAAAGGGTTGTAGTTACTGGGGTCGAGGTGTGGTCATGTGTTTATGTAAATAAGAGGACTGACGGATGGATGGCACAGACAGAAAGGAGAGACCAGACCTGCTGGGCTGGCTCAGGGTGAGGATGCATTTGGCCTGCATGTGGGGAAGAAAGCTGAGCTCAGTTTTGTTCAAATTTTTGATGAACTGTCTGTGGTATAGGAGAAGAGGCTTGGGACACAGGCAGAACTACAGCTCTGATGGAAAAAAAAGAAGGGGTAATGAATTGTAGTTGAAAACAAGAGCCTTTTGGCAAAAAGGAGACAGTTACCAAGAATACTCCAATAGGTAAAGTCAAGGTTAAAACACTGAAGATAACCTTGATAAGAAAAGAAGCAAATGAGGGACAAAGAGGAAGAAAGCAAGAGCCCTGTGAGATGGAAATTTCAAATTTCAGAAGGAAGAGGCTCACTGTTGGGGTTAATTCAGGAGACCCCCAAAGCCAGGTCTAGATACAGCCCAGCAGCCTCTGCTTTATGAAGAACAAGCTAGCCTGGTGGCCTGCAGCTGAGGACAGATGGCTGAGACCCAGAGCCAGAGCATGCCTCATGGTGATGAACCTTGCCTGGGCTGGAGGCCGCCTTCTGTGAAGAAAGGGTCTAGAAGGGAGCCTGCAGTCCAATCACATCCACATCTTGAATTTGTTCTATTGCTCTCAAAAATAAACTCTGCAACAGGCAGAGTAACTGACGATGGGCCAGGACGAGGAATCTTGTCCATGATCGGGCTTTTCTGTACACAAAGGGCACGACCCCCCCCCAAGACGTGCCCACTGGCAATTTCAAACTACCAACGCCACAAAGAGGCGGGTGGCCATCCGGGATGACCCAGCCGGGGCATGGGTCAGGACGCATGGAGGCCATCACTCAGAGAGGAGATTGGGGCCTGGAGAAGCCTGGGGGGGCTCGGGGGGGCCTCTCTCTGGAAGGCCCTGGTGTGCGGTCAGTGGCAGGATCTATGCAGGCCACCTACCGGGCTGGAGGAGGGGTGACAGCCCAGAATAGGCACTAGTTTAGGAGAAAGTAGCATCTCCGATGACTCCCTTTGTTTTCCTTTTCTCTTCTTTTCATCAATAACCTCACAGAAGCTCTGACTCACTTTGAAACGGCCCTTGTGCGATGCCAGGTGGCAGCACGTGGCCCCGCCGGGCAGGCGGCTGACCTGCGTGGGATATGCGCAGCTGGCACAATGGGTGATCTTTAGATGGGGTGGCGACACCCTGAGTCTGCTCTGGTGTGGTGGATGCGTGAGGCTATGGGAGAAGAGGCGCCAGGCCCTGTGCTTTGTGGGGTGCTCAGAACTCTTCCAGTCTTCATTGAACACTAAGAGTCATTCTAAGATGATTCTTCTGGAAGCCCGCGGCTCAGCACAGCAAGGTGAGCACCTAATCCAGATGGGTGCTGATGTCTAGGAACCAAGTAAACATTTGCACCTCCCTCCATCCCAGCCAGGGCTGGGCAGACCTCGGTGGAGCATGGGAGGAGACACACCACACAGCAGCAGCTCAGCCACCTGTGCTACCCAATGCCTCAGTGAAGGGAATTATTACAGCTGCACACTGTTCTCTGTCTAGGCACAACGTGTCCTCACCCCTCAAAAAAATCTGTAAGCTGAAGCATGTGTGAGAGAGGGTGCGTGTGTGTACGCATGTGGATACTACATCTTGATCTCAGGGCCTGAGCACTGTCTTTGAGTGTTATTGCTCAAGGCTGACACTCTATCACTAAGAAACGCTTCATCCTGGCTTTCTGGTGGTTAACTGGAGCTAAGAGGCTCAACCAGACATTTCTACCTGGCTGACTTTGAACCAGGATTCTCGGCTCTGAGTCCTGAGTAGCTAAGATTGCAGGTGTGAGCCACTGACTCACATTCTGCTTCTGTGGGCATAGACCTACCCTCCAGCTGCGGTCTAGGAGGTCAGAGGGGGCAGAAAGATGGGGGGGGGAAGGAGACTCATTGGCTCACTGAGACACTTGTGTCCCATTTATTTAATAGGATGATGTTGATTGGGAAGACTGGGAAAGCATCTAACAGATGTTATTTTTTAATGAAATTAAAAGCAAATCTGTCTACCTACTATCAACACTAAAAGGTTTTAAAATAGTTTCTTCATTTGATAAGGAAAAGGTTTTTATTTTTCAGGTATTTAAAGTATATGGATTATATGTTTTAATTATTCCCCTTTTCTTAACCAAATTATTGCTCATAAATCATAAAAAAATTCATCCTAAGAGCCTAAAATAGAGGTGACTGGTGTGAATACAATGTTCTTTTATAGTAAGATAAATGATTTGTGGAATTCTTAACTTCAGAGTTATGTTGATTTCTGATGCTGATTTCTGAAGTTGACAAGCAACGTATGTTAAAGTAAAAGTTTTAAAAGTGAAATAAAGAAAAAATACTAAATTTAAATAGGTTTCCCTTGAGTTGACAGAGGGAGAGAAAAATTAATAACTTACATACTTAAAAGTAAAAGTAGACATAGCTCTGTGTCTCCTTTTAAGTTCACTTAAAATATTTAAAAATTTCATATCTTGGATTATGATATAAAATGCAAGAATAAAATAGCTTCCTGGCATTTAAGAACTGTAAATAAGCATTCCCATAGGAAAGTTTTCTCCAAAAAGCACAACATAAAACCAACAAAAAGGAGAAAGAAAGGAAAAAGAAAAAGACAGAAGAATCCCTGGTCCTTGAGTTTGGGGCATAAAGATGATCGCCCAGAGAGTAATCTGAGCAGAAGAGAAGGCGTCATTTCCCGGATGTGCTATGACAGTGCTCACGCCCCAAATCAAATCCTGCTACTCTAAGGCCGCTTTAAAGCCTTCAAATCTCCCCCCCGTCTCCACAGGTCAACGTGTCTGACTTCTAATAAAGCAAATGCACACCTATACATTTGTGTGTCTATGGGGAGATATGTGGATACACGTGGGGCTGTAGCTCTACTGTCCTCCACAACTAAGGCCAATCTTTAATCCAACAGTAGACATTTTAAATATAATGTCTGAATATCACTGTATCTACAAGAAATGTAGACCCAGCCAGGTCATGTCTGTAATCCTTGCTACTCAGGAGGCTGACATCTGAGGAATGCGGTTCAAAGCCAGCCCAGGCAGGCAAGTCCGCAAGACTTTTATTGCCAATAAACCACTCAGAAAAAGCTGGAAATGTCAGTGTGGCTCAGGGGGTAGATCGCTAGCCTTGAGCACAAAGAAGCTCAAAGACAATGCTCAGGCCTTGAGTTCAAGCCCCAGAACCAGAAAAAAAAAAAAAAGAAAAAGAAAAGCAAGACTGAAATATATAAGCGGAGTAACTGTAATCCCGGCACTCTAGGGGCAAAGGCTGAGGATATGCAATTGGGAACGTCTGGGTTATGTGGAGAGACCCTGAATAACAAACAAAACTTATTCATAGTTTCTCAAAATATGTCTCTGATCATTTTTTAATGGACAAAGGAAAAGAACAAAATAGAACAGATGAGAGCAGTTCAGCAGGAACTATTTGGTTACTAGTTTATTTGTTGTTGATTACGTCAGCAGAGATTTGTTGGATCTCTTCCACAATCAAGATTCTACGCTCCATCTTATTTGGGGTGGTAGGCTAGTGCTTTGCTCTGTCCAGAATGAATCAGGAACATCCCTGCTTTCTCAAAGATTTTCCAATGCGGGCTGATAGGAGAAGAGGGGGTGCGATGCAGGAGAGAATATGTTAGCAGACTCTGAGGCAGAGCTGGCCGCGGCAAGCACGGGACAGCCAGGCCCCATGCCCAGGGCCTGCAGGACGCGGGAGGCAGGGAGGTGAAGGGATCTCAGCTCAGGGTCTGGGGAGAGGAAATGTTGCCTAGGCAGGAGCTGCAGGAACAGGTTGTATGCACCTGGCATCTTGTTGGAGGCCCTGGTGAAGGGCTCTGAGTCCTCACCTAAGGCTTCATGGTGAGGAATGGCCTCATTGGAGCTGCCCTGGAGTAGCTCAGAGGCCCAGAGCACACACTATGGGAGGGAATGGGGTCAGGTGTGGGAGGTACAGGGAGGCTGGCCTGGCATGGTGGCCTGGAAAGGAAGGGTTGGAGGAGAGCCGCCCGCAGGACCAGCTCTACAGGAAGCACAAGGCTGTGAGGCAAAGCAGGGAATTCAGGAATACTGGTGCACAGAGTAGACGGGAGGCACCAGCCAGCCAGAAACATCCAGAACCCTCAGGAACAACAACACAGAGGAGGTGCTGAGTATGGCCATATGCACAGAAAATGATAAAGATGCTTCATGTTTTGTATTAAATGGTAGGAAGCAGAGCAAGCGAATGAAGTTCTCTGGAACCCCGGAGACGAGGAAGGTTGTTTTAGGTGGACTTGTGGCATGGTGGGCGTCACTTGGGAAGAGATCTGAGTTAGGGTCTCAGCAGGCAGAGGTGCAAGAAGGAATCCCCCAAGAGGAGAGCAAGCAGGGACTGATGCAGGGCCGTGGGTCAGCAGAGGGGGCACACGCTGCCCTGGATGGGAAGATGTACAGCTCCAGTATGCAAGGCCACCTAACAGAGTGAGGGATCCATTCCTGCCCGTGTCAGGATGACCAGGGAAGAACCAGCCAGGCTGTTCATGAACTCAAACCATCCAGAACCAAGGAACTGGTTCTGCCTATCGTTCACTGGGTCAGTGTTCTGACATGGGCAGATCCATCCTCATCAGGGTCCACATTAATCTCTTGATCCTGACCACCAAAAGTCTTACAGCTCTCTGCTCGTGTGTGTGTGTGTGTGTGTGTGTGTGTGTGTGTGTGTGTGTGTGTGTGTGTGTGTGTGTGTGTGTGTGTGTGTGTGTGTGTGTGTGTGTGTGCGTGCGCGCGCGCGCGCAGCATGGGAGGAGGAGGAGAATGGAGGGAGGGAGGGAGAGTGAGTGCTGGTCCTGGAGCTTGAACTCAGCACCTGGGCACTGGTCTGATCTTTTTTGCTCAAGGCTGATGCTTTAATTTGAGCCATAGCTTCACGTCTGGCTTTCTGGTGGTTAACTGAAGATAGGAGTCTCACAGACTTTCCTGCCCTGCCTGAGTTTGGAGAATCGCGATCTGAAGCCAACCTAGGCAGGAAAGTCCATAAGACTCATCTCCAATTAACCAGGAAAAATGCCAGATGTGTAGGCGTGGTTTAAGTGGTAGGGCATCTGAGTGAAGCAGCTAGGGGAGGCTGTCCTGGCCCAGTACTGGCAACAAAAAGTGCTCAAATAATTTTCCGTCCAATATGCCTCCTGATGTATTTTGGCCATTTTAACATATAGAGTGGATGCAGAGGGTAAGGGCATTGGATGTCACCCCAATGGATGTCTTCCAGGAACGCACGTTTTAAGTTTCTCTATATGAGTTAGGGCACCCGGGTTATTAATGAATGGCTACATGGTCCAGAAAACCTTCCTCTTCTCTTTTCTTCCATTGTTAATGAAAACAAAAACCTAAAAAGCCAAAAATCTTCTGCATTTTCTGAATGAACAAGCAGAAATTCCTGAGTGAGGAGAAGGTTGAAGGGAACAGAACCTGACCTGGAGTTCTTGCCACATCTTTGCTTCAGTGAACTTTACATGGAGACAGAGGAAGGAAATTGCACAAGCAATACAGAAAGCAGCTCAGCATTCTCGGCAAGACTACGTTTTAGGCTACAAAAGAAAAAGTTAACTCTGAGCTGGGTGCCATGGGCTCCTGCTTGTGTCCTTAGACACTCAAAAGACAGAACGGGAGGACTGTAGTTTCAGGCTAGCTAGGAGGCAAAGGCAGGGAGACACCATCTCCAAAGTGACTAGCAAAACACTAGGCTGGAGGCAGGGCTCATGTGGTAGAATGCCAACCAAGTGACCAACGTGAGAAAGAGCACGGGGATTCTCAGTTCAAACCCCTGTACCAGCAGGGGGAAAAGAAATCAGATATGATATACGAAGAAACTTGCATTAATACACTTTGTTGACTTTCCAACTGGCTTTGTTTTAATGACAAAGGCAAGACAAAATTGTAATTTTATTATGGAATAAATGATACATTGTTTTCCAGTGTTCTATGACAAGAGAGAAAATGCTGGGAGAGTTCTTTAATTTCTTCTTTTCCTATCCAGTACATTCACTAACTGCCTCTCATTTTCAGGCAATGGCTCTACAAAATTAAGTATGATTTTCCTCCTACTAACAAGTCTGCAAACAACTCTTCAACGAGATCTTCTCTGTGAGCTGTAGTGAATGTGATCTCATTGAACCTAATGTGCTTTTAATAGTCTCTTTGGCAAGATGTTGATATTAAGAGGGGGAATGAAATACCCATGCTATCACCTTGAGTTTGCGATTATGCCTTGTATGTAAGAGCTTGAAATGCTTCAATCCCATTCTCCCTCAGTGTTTCCCTGAGCTCTAGGGTCGAGCATGCGAGGTGCAGATTGACTCTGGGAGCTCAGCTGAGTACAGGGCCCCTGCCTGTCCCCCACCCTTCCCCAGGACACAGCCAGCCCTCTGGCCAGCCAGGGTCCCACCAGGGCCCACTGTGGACTTGTCCTCACTAGCCTCGCCTCCTCGCTAGCTCCCATCGTGGCCTGTCCCCTCACCTGCACACCGTCGGAGCCGGGGACGTAGCTGGCTCTCTTGAACGTGTCTGTGACATTCCTCAGGATCTCCACAGACATCAGGAGGTCACCTGCATAGAAGTTCTTTCTCTGGGTCAGGTCCAGCAGTGTCTTGGTGACCTGGGACATGCCGTCGCCTGCCAGCGTGCGCTGCCCCTTGGCCAGGTGCTCTTTGATCTGTGGGGTGAGAAGAGGAGACCGGGCCTCAGGCTCTTCACGACCTCTGCTCCACACATCTTCACCCAGACCTGGAACCGCACTGTCCTCAAGGCTGTGCAGTGCCCCACAGAGCCTGGAGTGCACCAGCACACAACCCGTGAAGCAAGCCCTCCATTCTGCACAGCCCTGCTGGACTGGACAGGGCGTGTGGTTCAATGCACTGGGAAAAGGAACTCTAAAAACATAAGCATAACGGAAGTGTGAGAAGAAATTTTAAAAAAATACCAAAACAAGCCCTGGAACTGGGCGCTGTAACTCACTATAGTCCCAGTGACTCAGTGGTTTTAAGGATCATGGCTGAAGGCTAGCACTGGCCAAAGCCAGGGAGATGTCATGTCAACAAGTACAATAGGCATGGTGGCACAGGCCATGTAAAAGGTCTGGTAGAAGGATAGTTCAGGTAAAACCTGAGAGACTTCGTTCTTGAACGAAGGGCTGAGGAGACTGCTTGCCTAGCAAGTGTGAGCACGTATGCTCAGGCTTCAGTGCCACCAAAATAAACAAAACTTTTAACCATTAGTTTTAATAGCTTTTTATCTGCTTTAAGTAAATATTTTTAATCTTGGTATAAGAAAACGCCTCTCAATTTTAAAAGCTTGCGATGACATGAAAGAAAGGTCACTTTAGTTTCTTTTTTTTTTTTTTAAGAAAAAAAAACAACAAATAAACACAGTGCAAAAGAACAAAAACTAAAACCCCTCAGCCAGGTTTTCCACAGTAGAATGAACCAGTCAGGTGCAAATTGTAAGGTAACTAACTGGTGGCCAGAGAAAAGGACGTCACTTTTTTGTTTGTCTTACAATCAGGCCTGGGGGCGGGGGAGGGGGAGAACGTATCACACAAAAATGGACAGGTGAGAAAAGACAGATGACATGGTCATTTCATGAGTTCAAGGTCAGCCTTTGTCTCCACACTGCTAAATTTTTAGTGGAATTTAACAATGAAATGATCAAGAACAACCACACCAGAGACATGCTGAAACATAAAAGCTGAAATGCACAGTTGTGCTTCCTAATCATGAAGAAACCTGCCAAAATACTTTAAAGAATGGCAATCAGGCTGTGCGCCAGTGGTTACACCTGTAATCCCAGAGACCCAGCAGGCTGAGACCTGGTGGTTACGTCTGTAACCCTAGTGACTCAGCGGGAGATCTGAAGGATCCTGGTTGTATCCACACTGGGCAGAAAAGTTCACTCCATCTCTAATTAACCAGCAAAAAGCAAGGCTGGAGGTATGGCTCAAGTGGTAGATCATCTGCTTAGCAAGTTGGAAGTTCTGAAGGCAAACTCCAATATCATTCCCCCACTCAAAAAACAAAACAAAACAAAAAAAGCACAACAATGACAACAAACAAACAAATAGCAATCAATGTATACATACTAGGAATTTTCTACAGGTCACATTCTTTATAAACATGATCTTAACACTCCTCCATGTTAGTCTTGAAAGCGCCCTAGAATGTTTCAGTAAAGGGAAAAATCTTCTGAGATCTAGTTCTCATCCACTGCGTTATGCTAAAGCACATAGCATCTTTAGACAGCTTCCTTCTCTAGGTTCTTCTCCCTGTCTCTCTGCTCCCCTCAGAGGAGATGCTCCCTGAGCCCGCTCCACTCCGCTCTGCACCAGCCAGCGATCTCTCTGGCTCTGGCCCAGCTCTGGAGACTCATTGCCAGCTTCCTGCAGCGACATCAACACGTGTCATCTCACACCAGTCAGGAAGCGCTGGCCCTCACAGCCGACCTCCACTGCTGTCCACTGCCAAGCCCAGGCCAGAGGCAAGGAGCAGGGCTCTGCCGCCTCACAGCCCTCTCACACCGCACCTCAGTGTCGGGTCAGCGGAGCCAAGCTGCTAGGGCATGCTGGTGTGCACAGGTCAGCCAGCACGCTGGTGTGCACAGGTCATCTGGCATGGTGGTGTGCATACCATGAAACCTGGACGAGACCAGTCCGGGCAAAGAAGTCTGAAAGGTTGCATCTTAAAGGAAGAAACTTGGTTGTGTGTGCTTCTGCCCAGCCATGGTGGAGAAATAGGAGTATCATGGGCCAGTCCTGTGCTTGGATAGAAAGCTTGCTTCCCATCTCAAAAATAACCTGTGCTAAACGACTAGAGGCATGGCTCAGGAATAGAGCGCCTGACCGGCAAGTTCAAGGCCCTGAGTTCAAACCCCAGAACATCTAATCTAAAAAAAGCATGTAAATCTCTGGGAAATGTTTTTCCTCCTCAAGATTCCTGTCAGTGTTGTTATATTTTCCTTTAAAAAGAGAACCATATAGACATGTTTTGTTTGCAGAAGGTACTGGACCCTCAGACCCTCGGACCGGAGGGCAGTCGTTCTTGTCTGGGTCAGCATCAGACCCGAGTCAGGACAAAAGAACCTTGCCAGCTGGTGGATGAGCGGTCCCTGGTCCCGGCCTCGCACGCAGGGCCTGAATTCCATGACCTGCTCCTGGGATGGCCCTCTGGCTTTATCTGAGAACACACCGGCACACACACCTCCCCGCCCAACATGCTTCATAGCATTCACACAGGGTATAACGATGTTCAAATTTGGATGACACACATTTCTGTCTAGAACATTCTGAGTAGAAAGATATCTTCCAGTTTCTAGATCGTCATTCACAGGACAAGTGAGCTGTGAGACATTCTTTTCTTACCTCAGCTCTGCCTTTCCAAGGCTTCTTGTAGAATGACAAAGCCAAGTCTCTGTGCTAAATTATTCTTTTCTTTTCTGGGTTTTGAAATTCATTATAAATGGGTTTGCTCATCTTGCTTTTCTCTATTTCAATCTGTTCTTTATCTCTCCCGACCTCTCCTTTGTTCATGATCTTGAGGCCTGGACACTGAATCTTAGCTTTTTCACTAAAGACTGGATGAGCCATTTGAGTCACAGCTCCACTGGTGGCTTTGGCTTGTTATTTGGAGATAAGAGTCTCATGAACATTGCTGCCCAAGTTATCTTCAAACCTTGATCCTCAAATCTCCACTTCCTGAAATCAGTTATTTCTTCTTAACCCCTGAAGCTTGAGTGAACTGCAGATTTACCAGACAAATCCTAGCCCCAAGCTAGAGTGAAGATTAGTTTGTTAATCCATGACTCAGAGCTTTGAGAAAGCGTCCAGGAACTACTTGTGTGTGAGGAGCCTGCCAGTGTATGTGTGTGTATGTGGGGGGGGGGTGGTCACAGGCCTGAAGCCCAGGGCTCCCTAACTTCACAGCCTGTAGCCAGGTCTCCCCAAATTCAGCTGACATCCCACTCTTCCACAATCTTCCCCTGTACCTCTGGCCTTGCCTCCTCTTGCTTTTCAGCTTGGCTACAAATTCAGTAGTTGAAATAGATGCTTTGCCTGCTCTATTTATGTAGAACTCTAGGTAAACTGTGAAAGTTAGTTTGGGATACCCACTGTTTCACTGCTGGTATAAAAATGCTAATATGTACCTGTCAAAATGTCACCATTTGAAGAAATGGAACAGCCCCTATTTGCAGACGACATGACCATATATCTAAAGGACCATCCCCTAGCTACTAGAGCTGATCAACAACTTTGGCAAAGGAGCAGGATACAAAATTAACCCATAAAAATCAGAAGCCTTTCTATATACCAACAATGCACAAGTGGAGAAGGAAATCAGGAAAACAATTCCATCTGCAATAACCTCAAAAAATCTGTGAATAAGCCAAACTAAAGGTACAAAATATATAAACTATATATATGCACATATATATGCATATATATATATATATATATATATATACTATAACACTTTGAAGACAGAAATAAAAGATGATATCAGGAAATGGGAAGGACTACCATGTTCATGGAGAGGTAGAATTAACACTATAAAAATGGCCAAACTGAAAAAATTACGTACACATTAAATGCACTCCTCATCAAAATCCCAATGACATGCTTCACCAAGGTAGAGAAAACAATTCAACAATTCATACGGAGCAACAAAAGACCTCAAATAGCCAGAGAAATTCTCGGCAAAAAAAGTCATTTTTGTATCACAATCCCAGACCTCAAACTCTACTAGAGAGCAATAATAACAAAAACAGCTTGACACTAGAACAAAAATAGACCCAAAGACCAATGGAACAGGCTGAAGACCCTGAAATAAAACTATATACTCAGAGTTATCTGATATTTGATAAGGGAGCCAAAGACATAGAGAGGAAGAAAGACAGCTTCCTCGATAATTGGTGTTGCAACAATTGGGCATCCTTACGCAGAAAACTAAAAGTGGATCCCTGTTTTTATCACCATGCACTAATAGCAATTCAAGGTGGATCAAAGACCTCAAAGTCAGACCTGCAAGAGGGAGTAGGAGAAACACTAGAACTCACAGATATAGGCAGAAACTTTTTGAAGACTCCCAGGGCATAGCAGAGAGGAGAGAGACTTGACAAATGGAATATGTCAAAATAAAAAGTTTCTGCACAGCTAAGGATATAGTTACTCAAGTAGAAAGACAAGCAACAAACTGGGAGAAGGTATTTACCAGCATCAGACAAAGGCCTAATACCCAAAATATAAAAGGAGCTCAAGAAACTAACCCCTCCCAAACTAATAAACCAATCATTAAATGGGCATGGGAGCTAAGGAGAGTCTTCACAGAAGAGGTATAAATAACAAAGAAACACATGAGAAAATGCTCATCATCCCTGGCCATTAAGGAAATGCAAATCAAAACAGCTGTGAAGTTCCATTTCGCCCTGGTTAGATAGGCCAACATTGTGAATTCAAACAACAAATGTGGCAGGGATGTGGGGAAAAGGAACCCTACTGTACTCCTGGTGGGAATGTAAACTAATACAACCACTCTGGACAGCAATCTGGAGGATCCTCAAAAACTAAACATAGACCTTCCTTATGAACCAGCCACACCACTCCTGGGCATCTATCCAGATCATCATGACTCAGGATACCATAAAGATACCTGCACTCCCATGTTCATTGCTGCCCTATTCATAATAGCCAAGCTATGGAAACAGTCCAAATGGTCCACAGTAAGTGGCTGGATCTAAAAAATGTGGTACCTAAACACCTCCATTACAAAGAATAATATTATGACAGTTGCAAAGAGATGGATGGAACCTAGAACAAATCATGTTAAGGAGGTAAGCCAAACTCAGAGACACAAACAGTGCATGTTATGTCTCAGATGCAGGGACCAAAATACCCTGGGATGTGATAAATGTTACAAGACCCTAGCCATCCACACACAGTGAGACCAAAGGAGGATGCTCTTAGGGGAGGAACACAAAGGCACAATGCCTGTGTGCATCTGATCATATAAAATAGTATTTATAGAAATGAACCCCAGGAAATAGGAACAAGAGGTATTTTTCTTTGTTGCTGTTTTTCTTTTTCTTTTTCTTTTATGTCTTTGGGAGGGTAAGGAGGGCACAGAAATGGAGGGACAAAGGGTGAACAAATGCAGCAGTGGTACTCACTGGACACTATGGTGGAAATGAACTATACAACTTGTGAGTGAGGATAGGAGGAAAAACTTGGAGAGGGTAAGGGAAAGGATGACACTGTCCATGTTAGGTCTGCCCGGAGGGTACAGCCCCTCCCCTTTCCTCTTCCTGAAAGACAACAGGTGGTCTTACAGAAAATCACCTGCGAGAAACCAGTCATTACCTGACTGTGAGTCAGCAAAGGACTCCAGGATCTGAGGTCACTTCCCTATCCACTGAGGTCTCTTCCTGAACAGTCCTGGTCACACCTCCTTTGGAAAGGGAGAGGTTCCTCAGACTCTGAGATCACTTCCTCATCCAGTGAGGTCACTTCCTGACCAGCCTTGGCCATGCCTTCTTTGGATAGTGGGAGGTTCCCAGGCTCTGAGGTCACTTCCTGAACCACCCTGCTCACACCTGCTTTGGCCAGTAGGAGGTTCCCAGGCTCTGAGGTCACTTTCTGAACAACCCTGGGCCTGCCTTCTTTGGACACTGGGAGGTTCCCCAGACTCTGAGGTCACTTCCCCATCCACTGAGGTCTCTTCTTGAACAGTCCTGGTCACACCTCCTTTGGAAAGGGAGAGGTTCCTCAGACTCTGAGATCACTTCCTCATCCAGTGAGGTCACTTCCTGACCAGCCTTGGCCATGCCTTCTTTGGACAGTGGGAGGTTCCCAGGCTCTGAGGTCACTTCCTGAACCACCCTGCTCACACCTGCTTTGGCCAGTAGGAGGTTCCCAGGCTCTGAGGTCACTTTCTGAACAACCCTGGGCCTGCCTTCTTTGGACACTGGGAGGTTCCCCAGACTCTGAGGTCACTTCCTCATCCAGTGAGGTCACTTCCTGGACAGCCCTGGGCACGTCTCCTTTGGACAGTGAGAGGTACCCAGACCCTGAGGTCACTTCCTCATCTAGTGAGGTCACTTCCTGACTAGCCTTGGCCATGCCTCCTTTGGACAGTGAGAAGTTTCCACGTTCTGAGGTCACTTCCTGAACAGTCCTGGTCCCGCCTCCTTTGGACAATGGGAGGTTCCCCAGACTCAGAAGTCACTTCCTCATCCAGCGAGGTCACTTCCTGAACAGCCCTGTCCATGCCTTCTTTGGACAATGGGAGGTACCCAGGCCCTGATGTCACTTCTTGAACCGCCCTGGTCACGAATGCTTTGGATGGTGGGAGGTTCCCCAGACTCTGAGGTCACTTCCTCATCCAGTGAGGTCACTTCCTGAACAGCCCTGGTCATGCCTCCTTTAGACAGTGGGAGATTCCCAGGCTCTGAGGTCACTTCCTGAACAACCCTGGTCATGCCAGCTTTGGACAGTGGGGGTTCCCAGGTTCTGAGGTCACTTCCTCATCTGCTGAGGTCACATCCTCCCCCCTTCCCTATATAATCCCTCTCACCCAGAAGTTCCTCCCTCTTTTTTGGGGGGTCATGGGGCCTGAACTCTGGGCCTGGGCACTGTCCCTCAGCTCTTCAGCTCAAGGCTAGTGCTCTACCACTTGAGCCACAGCACCACTTCCGGCTTTTTTCTTTTTGCTTATGTGGTTCTGAGGAATGGAACCCAGGGCCTCAGGCATGCAAGGCAAGAGCTCTACCACTGAGCCACTTCCCAGCCCAAGTTCCTCCCTCTTTCATATCTTCTTTTCTCTCTGCACACATCCACCTCATGCGGGCTGGCAGTTTGCTCTCCCCCCAATAAACATGTGCTCTTTATCTGACTTATGAAAATGTAACCCCTCTGTACATCACCTTTATAATAACGATAAAAAGGATGTCATAGATCTTGTCTCTGCGCCTTCACACATCTTGGTCTTTTCTGTCTTTGACTCTTTCACTTTGTCTCTGACTCTGTTTCTGTCTCTGTCTCCCTTACTGTCTCTGTCTGTCTGTCTTTCCCTTTTGACACAACGTGGTTTGACCTCATGGCCACTCCCTTGCTAGGCTGGCATTCTATTACTTCAGCTAACTCTCCATTCCCTCATTTATTTCTATAGATTTAAATACCATCCACAAATTCTACTGTTACGTTGCTATCTCTGCTTTCTCCTTCAGGAATTCTGTCCAGGTAACTGTAATCAGGGCATAATCGGCACTTTCAAACCTCATGGAGTATTCTTGCTCTATCTTATCTTGTCCCTCCCAAGAGTCACCCCTGTCCTTGTCCTGGTCCTGGGTCACCCTGCTGTCTCTGGCACACTGGGCCCCACACAGAGGGGCTGGTCAGTGCTTGATAATGAGCTCAAACCAAAGAAATAACCACCACCTCTCTTTTCCTTTGGCAGCCATAATACTGAATTGTTGACCTGATAAAAGCTGCAGTTCAAGATCATTCAAACAAAGAACATGTAATAATTGGGAACTTTTACATGACAGACTGTCTTTAAAACACATCAAACTGACATGAATAAGCAAGTGATTTCAGAAATTTTAAACATCTAAAGTTACATAATTTCTACCTCCAGAGACTAGCAACATGAAATGCTACCTTTGCTAAATACCTCACATGTTGTAGCCAGAGACCATGCATGTCACGTGAGGTATGTGGCAGGTGTGGGTTTTTAAGTTATCTTCACTGGCACCAACACTGGTCAGGGTGCATTCCCTACTGCCGAGCTCCCAGAGGGTAGGTGTACCAAGATTTGAGCCAAGGCAGTCCTGATTGTAGTCTATCTGCTTAACTACTCCAGGGATGAACTCAGGGTGTATATACTTCTTCTCTTAAAAATGACCAAAATATGTACAGGTGCAGTGGCTCAAGCCTGTAATCCTAGGTACCCAGGAGGAAGATAGTAGTTCACTGTCAGCCTGGGCATAAAAATTTGTGAGACCCCCCCATCTCACCCCATAGCTGCTGCAGTGCACCTACCCACTGTCCTCACTGACACAGGAAAGAGTGAGTAGGAGGGTCAGAGGCCAGGCACAAATCAAGATCCAACCTCAAAATGAATCAATGCAAGAACAGGGTGGGAGTATGTCGCAGGTGGTCAAGCACCTGCCCAGCAAGTGTGAGGCCCTGAGTTGAAACACCACTAAAATTTGTGAAGATAGTTAAATATTTAGAAATGATTCTCAGCTCCGATGTTTGAAGGAAATGTTGTCCATTGCACACAAAGAAAGAAGAGAATGGCTTGGAGCAACTTAGTAGATGAGGTGGGTGGGGTCAAGTGCTTGAGTTAACACTGTACAACACCATATATGAATGTTTCAAAACCATTGACCAAAGCCAGCGCCAGTGGTTTAAACCTGTAATCCTAACTACTCAGGAGGCTGGGATCTGAGGATCTCGGTTCAAAGCCAGGTCCGGAGGGAAACTCCTGTGAGACAATTATCTCCAATAAACCACTCAGAAAATTGGAAGTGGCACACTGGCTCATGTGGTAGCCTTGAGCTAAAGAGCTGAGGGACAGGCAGCCAAGCCCAGAGTTCAAGCCCCACGACCAAAAAAACCCCAAAACATTCACCAATATCTATAAGATTATTTTTTGTTAAGAATATTTGTATTTTCCAATCTTTATACTTTACACTTATAAAAAATAACATTCAAACACCAAGAAAATCAAATAGAGTTTATAGCTTTCTGCACATGTAAGTGACAATTCTGGATTCTTGACACAAGAAAATTAACATTAATAAAATCCTTACTACTATATATCCAACGTAAGTTAAAACCATAGGCAGTAGTTTACCAAATCCACATTTCTTCTTGAGTCTAACCACAGTAAGTCTTTAGATTTTCCAAGACATACCTTTTTAATGTAGTAGTTTTATTCAATTGTGGAGAAAACCCTTCAGGGTTCATGAAGAACTTGGTTTGTGCTCTGGCTTTTTGCTAGTTAATTGAAGAGAAGAGTCTCATGGACGTTCTGCCCTGACTGGCTCCAAGTTTTGATTCTCAGAACTCAGCCTCCTGAGTTGCTAAGATTAGAAGTGCGAGCCACAGGCTCTGTGTCAAAAATAGTTTTAGAGTTTGACACATGAAGAAATGCTCAACCTCTCTAGCCATAAAAGAAATGCAAATCAAAACACCCTTGAGATTCCCTCACCCCAGTTAGAATGGCTATAATCAAGAACTCTAATAACAACAGATGCTGGAGGGGATGTGGCCAAAAGGGAACCCTACTGCATTGTTGGTGGGAGTGTAAACTTGTTCAACCACTCTGGAAAGCAGTATGGAGGTTCCTCAAAAGATTCCACATAGAGCTCCCCAATGACCCAGCAATCCCGCTTCTGGGCATTCTACCCAAACGATCACAAACAAGGCCATACTAAAGCTAATAGCACAACTATGTCTATCGCAGCATTATTTACCATAACTAAGTTATGGAAACAACCCAGATGCCCCTCAGTAGATGAATGGATCAAGAAAATGCGAGATATCTCTCTCTCTCTCTCTCTCTCTCTCTCTCTCTCTCTCTCTCTCTCTATATATATATATATATATATATATATATATATATATATATCTAAATATGTGAATTCTATGCCTCTGTCAGGAAGAATGACACCGCCCCATTTGTTAGGAAATGGAAAGACTTGGAAAATATTATACTAAGTGAAGTAAGCCAGACCCAAAGAAACATAGGTCCCATGGTTTTCCTTATCTGCAATAACTAGTTTATGTCTAGGACAAGCAGCAAATGTCAAAAGCTATGCACATATGAACATATAAGATGATGCTAAGCAAAATGAAGCCTAAGATAGGAACACAAGGGATTTTATCTTTGTTGCTGTTGTTTTTGATGTACTTATAATGTACTATGTGTTTTTTTTTTGTTTCTTTTGTATGTTTTTCCCCCATGGTATAACCCGTTTTCACTGTATTTGATTCTGGTGCCTTGCATCTTGTATATGCATATTTTCTAATTTGGGGAGGGGAAGGGAAATAACAAAATGCTGAAATAAGGATACAGGTTGACCCATTGTAACAATTAGATGTACAAGACACTATGTTGGAAACAAACTTTACAACTTTGGGGCGGCAGGGAATAGAAGGGAGCAGGGAGAGAGGAGTTGGGGAGTTGGGGAGGGAAGGGATGGTAGGGGAAAACAAATGATGAGGTAACAATGCTCCATAGGAACTGTACTTATAACCTTACTCATGTAACTGTAACCCCTCTGAACAGTATCTTTACAATAAAAATATATATTTAATAATAAAAAAAAGTTTTATAGTTTATACGTTTCCATTTGACGTGACAAGCCTCAATGATGATTCTGACCACATTTCAACCCTCTCTGACCATTTTTTTCTACAAAGGCCAATTCCTAAGTTTCTGTGTAACTCATGTTCGATGTGAAAGGGGACAGAGAAATGCTCACAGTGCTGAGGGGCATCAATGAACAGATAATAATATATGCAGCTTCTTGGCAGAAAACCATGCATTTTTGAACTCTGTCAGCAGGTAATAGCAAGTCATTCACTTAATGATGGTATTCCACTATTAACATCTACCCTGTGTTTCAAGGGAAAGCACAGATAATGCCTGTATGGAAAAATAAAGATACAATTTTGGTTCTAGAATATGTGTACTTCAGGGTTAGAAGTGTGGAGTATCTGACTAGAATATGTACACTTCTTCTTTTTTTTTTTTTTTTTGCCAGTCCTGGGCACTGTCTCTGAGCTTTATTTGCTCAAGGCTAACACTCTACCACTTGAGCCACAGTGCCACTTCTGTGTATGTGGTACTGAGGAATTGAACACAAGGCTTCATGCATGCTAGGCAAGCACTCTACAGCCCCTTAGAATATGTACACTTCTTAAGTGCTTGTATTTTTAAGATAGAGAGCTTATATTTACACAAATAATAAAAAGCAATGTATGAGGGAGGAAAAGAGGAAGGAGGGAGGGAAACAAATAGGGAGGAAGGGGGAAAAAGCCAGGTAATTGAGAGCAAGACTGGCCTAGGAGGAGACTGACTTTGGGGGCCTACGGCTGAACAAGTATCTTGGATGCTTATGAGGTTCTTAAAGTGCTGTTGAGTGTTCTCCCTGTGTGGGAAGCTGAGGAGTTAGGCAATGAAACATTTAGGGTAAGAATGTCTCACTTTATGGGTCAGCAGATCACTGTCGGGGCCTGTGGAGCATGAGACTGAGATTTCCAGTTTCTGGAGGCTCACTGGATGGACAGCAGGTGCTCATGCAGAGCTAAGAGCTCGCAGAGAAAATGAGGCTGTCTGCTGTGAGGCCCATGTAAAAGGCATCCCATCCTCCTCCTTGTGTGGAGTGTGGGGACACGGCCTCCTCCTTCTTCACTTCCTGGCCACCATGAAATGGCTCCCATCATGACATGATTTGACCCATGCCACAGGCAATTAAGTTATGATTGAAACTTGGAGCCAAAGTAAACCTTTCTTCTTTTCTTGTGGATTATCTCAGGGATTCCGCACAGTAACTACAGGCTGCCTACACCCAGGCCCAAGCGCTCAGTCCCTGACTGGACTGAAATGCCTGTCCTCTGGCATGGTTGAGGAACTGCGGACAGGACCACTGTCTGCTGAATGACAGTGCAGTCCCAAGCTCTGCATCTGCCTTAGTGTGACACACCACTAAAGACCGTCAAGTGTGCAAGGCCTGAAGACACATCTGATGATGAGAAGGAACGTAAGAGACAAAGGCTCGGAAGGGAAACACTGGGAGAAAATGAGGAAAGTTATTACCTGACTTATATACCTATAACCTGTCTGTACCTCACTTTACAGTAAAAACATATACAAGCACACCTGTCAATTAGACACTGTCCTGCCCACTCTGGTGCTCCCTGTGGCTCTGGGCTGGCCTGTGCTTCCCAGTGATTCAGCGCTCCAGGGTATGAAGCTTCCCTGGTGGCCCCGGGGGATGACAGCGGTCTCTGATAGTGACATGACTCACACTTGAAAACTTCCAAACAAAATGTAACCCTGCTCCAAACACCCAGACATCAGACTTGGGAAGGCTCAGTGGTGAAAGGGAAAGAGCAGCTGTTTTTGCACGCTTAAGCCAGGTCATCTTTTGTGGGTAATTAAGTTTCTCAGGGTCAGTGAACCAAATTTGACACCTGTATGACAGCTTTATCATCTCTCGCCCACTGAAAAGCTCCAAGTTTTCATTTAAAAATGCATTCTTTGGGGAAACAAGGCATGCAGTATTTAACACAGAGTAGATTTGATCATAATACAGAGTTCTACCCTTACTGATAAAATTGAACACCAGGTTTTGCTTAGCCCTTCCCTAGATTAGAAAGGGAATTTATTTGTTCATTTAAATAGGACTCATAAACCTGACACCAGACCTAGCCTTCATAACCTGGCTCTTTCTGTTCTCTTGCTTTCTGACCACTGGGCTTTTTTTTTATCCCTCAGAGATCTCACTAATTTCATTGTCCACCAGAAGGTTAAAATTTCACGCAGCAAACTTGGCAAAAAAAAATGTGCAGAGTGAATAAGGCCGAGGGCGGTACCTACCGAATGCTGCAGGAGCCGGTAGTCGTTGGAGATGCAGCGTGCAAAGCTCGGCTGCTCCCAGAAGGCCACTCCCTGGAGACTGAGGGAGCAGCGGCGGCTGGTGGTGCCTGCGGGTCGGAGAGGACAGAGAGGGTCAGAGAGGATGCTGGTGGTGAGAGGACAGAGGGGGTGGGAGAGGACAGAGGGGGTCACAGAGAACACAGAGCAGCTCCAGGTCACTGAAAGGCAGGTGGAAAGGGGCTATAAGAAAAGCACTGGAAACTGCTGTTTCAACTATTTGTATAAGGTGCATGAATCACATTGAGAAATCATGGCATCGGTGATCTTTTCCGATTCTCTGCCTGGGCTCGACTTACGAGGTTGTTTATGACATGCTTCATCCGCTGCTTACGGGACAGATGTGTGCATGGCTACGGTCAGAGGGAGCATGGGGAAGCCAGGCTCTCCGTGGGCTTGGTTCCACTGTACCTGTTGCGTTCAGCGGACACTGATTGAATGCCAGGTCTCCTGCTGGGGTCCGCCTCCACACCATGGAGATCAGATAGTCCTCTGGGCAGATTTCGTAAGGTGCTGCAATTTAAAACACACACCGAATGTCAGCAGGATTTATTTTCCTAAATCAACACTCCACAAATGCACCTCAAACTGTAGAGCTCTTGTGTGTGTGCATATGTGCCTGTGTGTATGCACATGGTATATGTGTGTGTGTGTGTGTCCTTGTATTGGGGCTTCAGCTCAGGGCTTCCTGCTTTCACATGGCTTTTTCACTCAAGGCTGGAGTTCTACTACTTGAGCCATAGCTCCATGTTCATGATGGTTAGTTGAAAATGAGTCTCAGAGACTTTTCAGCCCAGGCTGGCTTTAAGCTGTCATCTTGAGATCTGCCTGGCTCTTCTATCTTTTTTGAAGTATATTATTTACTGAAATGTTAGAGACATTCTCAGAAGCAAGAGTCCACAGGTTGCACATTGCTGTCTGCAAAGGGTCTCAGTGGCTTGTTTTTATAAAGGTAATTTGGGATTGGCTGAAGGGGAGAACGAGGGCAGAGGTGGTGACAATCAAGATACGCTCTCCTAGTGGACTGACATGCTGAGTCGGCACTTACCCCTTTGTGCAGTTAACAATAATTAAAAAAAATAAAATACAATACAGTCATTTGGAATTGCCTATAAACACAAGCACACCAAAGAAGTCCTTCCAATATTCTTGATATTTAAGAATTTTAAACAATAAAGGATTTCTAATGAAAACAAAGTCATATCATATTAATACATGTTAAGAATACATAAAGTCTATGTACATGTATATCCGTACATGTATATACTCATATCTGTGCTTCTGTGTGCATGCAAACATATGTGCATACATACCAAGTCTTTTCATTATCTGTAACAACCATTCTTGGGTTGTATGTGTGTGCCAGTCCCGGATCTTGAATTCTGGGCCAGGGCACTGTCCCTGAGCTTTTTTACTCAAGGTTAACACTCTACTACTTGCACAGCTCCTTGAGTGGAGCCATGGCTCCACTTCTAGCTTATTTTTTATTTTTTGGTGCTTAATTGGAGATAAGAGTCTCATGGACTTTCCTGCTCAGGCTGGCTTTGAAACCTCAGATCTCAGCTTCCTGAGCAGTGAGGATTATAGGTGTGTGCTAATAATTATTCTTAATAGTGTATCTGACACACAAAAGTTGCTCAGAATAAACAATGAGCAAATGAATATTTGTATGGTTACATAAGTGCCTAGATAGAGGAGGACCTAAAAGGTAATGAGCAATGATGACAGAATTACATCAGAAATGACATGTAGCCCATCAGGGAAGGCCCTGAACCTCAAATGATGATGATGATGATGATGATGATGATGATGATGATGATGATGAGGAGGAGGAGGAGGAGGAGGAGGAGGAGGAGGAGGAGGAGGTCTGAATAGATAGATGTATGAGGCTTTCTTAGAGAAATGCCTTCCTTTTCAAATAATATTCTATTTAAATATGTGATGATCTACTGACATCAATTCCTCTTCAGATTTTGCCAACTTAGACAACTGAGATATAGTTACCCGTATGTGAAGAATGTAACTGGCCACATTCAGTCCTGACACTGCACACTGTTGTAATTGCCTCAACAATGAGTGTTTGAGCCCGGGGCTTTGAGGACAGGGCATTTCAGAGCCATGGGAGTCATCTTGCGGATCCCAGCTAATCTCTCAGACAGGATACTGAGACCTGCAGGCAAAGGTTCTTGCTGGTGGCTGAGCAGCCGGGTCTGTGCAGGCCTGGGTCATGGAAGTGAGTTCCCCGCAGTTCTCTTGTCATCTTAAGTTGTCCAGGACAATCTCCTCTGTCCGAGTGCACGTCTGTATGTATTTCTTCCAGGTTCTCATGAGCACACTCTGGCTCTTTCCCAACTCTTAGAGGCTGGGCTTAGGGATGGTCCCACAGCGGGTTGGACCTTTGCCAGTCTCATTTGCACATGGTGTCCTTTTCTCCCTACTGTGCTCACCCTCCATCTTCACTCATGCGCTTCTCCTGAGAGCTCTTCACACTGAACTCTTCCCTTCTTGAAAGGTAAGTCTTAGGAAGCCTTTCTGTCCTAAGTGTCTGCTGGTCCTGAGGGCTTCTACTGTCTAGGGTCCTTTACAACATCACCATACTTTAACTTATCCTCGTGTTAGACACTCTGCCCTCAGACAGCTGAAACACCCGTGGCCACATCGGCATCATCCTGCTAGTGCTGCCCAGCTGCTGGGCAACTGCAGCCCAGCTACGTGCTCCCAGCTAAGACTTAAGAGATAGTTCTTTCCCACAACATAGGAAAGCAGGGGCAGGGAGGAGAGTAAACATTTACTGTTTCAGATGTCAAAAACCTTTATTATATGTTAAACCCAGAGGAGAACACAGTGCAGATGAGGGACACTTGGCCAGGTCACTGTGTCCACCCCCATTCTGGGGCTATGCCCTGCTCCCCAGCCCCTCAGAGAAGCCTGGCTGGTCACCACACAGGACAAGACTGCTGTGAGGACAAGAAACCCTCCAGGGGTCAGGACAGGTTTTGTCACTAGACTGGAAATGGCAGATACCTCGTGAGTCAAAGCACAAAGCAACAAAACAGGACTCATGACACAGTATGCACAACGTGGGCAATGTCAGGGAAGTCTCTCTGGATGCCCTAGATCTCAGTAGAGACTGAAGTAAAGTCTATGGTGGCTACCTCAAGCAAAGCATGGGAACCTCATGCTCCCCCTCATGCGAGCCGGGCAGCTGGCACTGGCCACCGCCTGTCCCAGCCTGGGGAAGCCACGTGGCCGGCTCTGTGGCCATCACTGGCCTCTCCCCAGGTGACCACAGAGGCTCAGGGAGTGGTGCTGAAGAGCCCAAGTGACAGGTTCAGGAAGAAAAGGCAAGACAACCAGACAGGTCAGGGAGGGGGATAGGCCCTGAAGAAGCAGAAGATGCTCACCATGCCAGGAAATACAAGCAGTGGAGACAGGCAAACGTCAGCCCTGCTGGAGGAGCAGGGCTGCAGTGAGCTGAGTCTGGATGTAGGTGTTCACTTGTCATACTGTAGCTGCACCTCCGCCCCTGCCTGTCTCCAGATGCACACTAGAGATACTATAACTGCATCTCCTTCCCTGCCTGTCTCCAGCTACACACTAGAGACACTGTAGCTGCATCTCCTTCCCTGCCTGTCTCCAGATGCACACTAGAGACGCTGTAACTGCATCTCCTTCCCTGCCTCTATCTCTAGATGCACACTAGAGACACTGTAGCTGCACCTCCTTCCCTGCCTGTCTCCAGATGCACACTAGAGACACTATAGCTGCATCTCCTTCCCTGCCTGTCTCCAGCTACACACTAGAGACGCTGTAGCTGCACCTCCTCTCCTGCCTCTGCCTCCAGATACATATTAGAGACACTGTAGCTGCACCTCCTTCCCTGCCTCTGCCTCCAGACACATATTAGAGAGCTGTAGCTGCACCTCCTTCCCTGCCTCTGCCTCCAGACACATATTAGAGAGCTGTAGCTGCACCTCCTTCCCTGCCTGTCTGCAGATATATATTAGAGACACTGTAGCTGAACCTCCTTCCCTGCCTGTCTCCAGATACATATTAGAGACACTGTAGCTGAACCTCCTTCCCTGCCTCTGCCTCCAGATACATATTAGAGAGCTGTAGCTGCACCTCCTTCCCTGCCTGTCTGCAGATATATATTAGAGACACTGTAGCTGCAACTCCTTCCCTGCCTCTGTCTCCAGGTACACACTAGAGATACTAGCTACACCTCCTCCTCTGTCTCCAGATATACACTAGAAACACATGTGGGTTTCTTTCAGATGCCTTTCTTGGGTCTTGGAATAGCAAAGCTGAATGCTGGGTGGCATTTGACATTTACATACACATGGCTGCTCCATGGAGACCTTCATGTGACCCTGCCTGCACTCTGCTCTCATGGTCTCGTGCTTCACCCATCCTCTCCTCCTGTCTCAGGTCTGATGGTAACATCAGCCCATCCCCACACCTGAAGCGATCTGCTCCACCTGTCACTCGTCTCCTCTCAATCTTCCAAGAGTTTCTGACCCAGGCTTCACCCTGGCCTGCTTGAAACATGTATGGCTTCCTTCATGCTCCTGCCTAGCCTGTGGTGGAGAGAATCAACTCCAACTCTTTTCTCAGGATCTTTCAGTCAAAGGAAGAAAACAGATGCAAAATAAGAAGTGACCAGGTATAAAAGTGAGGCCCCCTCCCCCTGGACAACACCTTGGCCTATCAAATGACCAGACACAGAAGAGATATTGGTTCAGAACTTTCTGCCTGTCCCTCCCCAGCCCAGTACAGGCTCCCAAAACTGTCCATCCATAACCCTGTGGGGAGGATGGGCAGATTAGGAAGGACAGCCAGGTCAGGAATCTCCAGCCAGTCGGAATGCTGTAGGACCCAACCAATAAAGTGTTACCTTCCAAAATACTTCAGTATAACAGGAGCAACCAATCAGATCACCTCATTATAATAGGAGCAACCAATCAAAGCACAGCCTGAATATAGGAACCCATAGATTCCAAAGCATTTGAGAACACTCACATAGACACATGAACACACAGATACACACATGGACATATATACAGATATACGTGTTTACAAATGGACACACAGGTACACACAAACACACATGGACACATACAGATACAGGGACACACATGGATACACATTGACACAGATACACTCAGGGAAACACACACAGACACACAGAGTGGCACTGACTTTCAAGCAAGATCTTTTGCTTCTGAATAAAGAACTTCTCTTCCTTCTTTGGTTCCTGAGACAAAGCAAGGCTCCCAGGCAGCTATAGTGAGCTGCAAAGCAATTGTGGTAGAGAAGTCTCCTGTACTCGTCCAGAAAACTCCACGTTTTTAAACTCAAACTGTCTTCTGTCCCCTCAGTGAGGTTTGAAATGCCTGTGCAAAGCCTGGTGCTATAGGCTCTGCTGTGTCCTGCCTCCATCTTGCAAGAAACTGGAGAGTATGACTGTCACACAGAGTGTCTGGTTTCCTTGCACTTGCGTTCCAAGCGTACCTGCCCCTGGGGACCCGTGCATAGTCCCAGGCCTGGCCATGCCCACCAGCAGGGGGCGCCAGGGGCACCGGGAGAATGACTGGCCACACAGGGGCTGGACACTCTCACCCCGCCTGCCAGGCAGGCTTAGGGCCTGCTTGCTTCTCAAGGCATATTACTTGGGTGGGAAAAAAAAAAGTCTTCCTCTCCTGTAAGCATGTTTTCTGCTTAGGATGGCCTGTGCCTCGGGTTTCATCAGCACCACACTCAGCTCGACCCTCTTCACCCCTGCCCCACTGCCCTCCTGCTCTGCCCGGGTGCCTGCTGCCTCGTGCTTATCCACTGTTCCATTCTCTAAGACCCCTCCTCCATTCTCTAAAACCCTGCCCATCACCAACATGTCTTTATGTGTTTGCTCTGTCTAGAAAATCAGCTCTCTTCCTTACGCACTATCATGCAGAATGTCTATTTCAGATTTCTTATAATGGAATACTCCACAAGTGAGGGCCCATTTTTCAATTTTGGGTATTCTCAAGAGGGAGATCAGGGAGAATGAAGATGATTCTAAGAGCAAGGATCTTTGTGTGTGTGTGTCTGTGCATGCGTGAACGTGTATATACATGTATCTCTCCACAAGTGTATGTGTGTGCACATGTGTGAACCTGTGAGTATGCATGTGTATGTATGTGTGATGGGCTCACAGTAGTCAGCCCGTCTCAAGCAGAGTTTCACCACTGTAGCTACACACAAAGTTAGGTCAAAAGCATCTTCCAGGTATCAGCTGTTGACTATCAACATGTCGTGGAAGGGTACAGCAGACGTGGTCAGATCGTGGCTGTGACCGTGTGGCCTCTGGGAGGCCACACCACATCGCAGTGCTGGTGAGGGCGGAGCTCCGCCCAGTACTTTTCCAACCAGGCTTGCATGTGCAAAGTGATGCCAACCTCTCTACAGTCACACAAAGCAACGCCAAACCAAGCCAAACCAATAATGTTTCTAAACCAAGGAGATCATCCATGAAGCCTTAGAGTCACTGTTTTTCTTGGAGACAGACTGCCAGCACACAAGTGATAAAGTACAAAGATGGCAAGTGAGTCAGATAGAAATCGCCACCCAGCCTGGGGCCTCCTGCATTTTAGTACTAATGACAAACCAAACTTTGACATTCTTTGAAAATGATGCCTATAAAATTAATCAAGAATAAGTTAAAAAGTTAACATGTCTCTTTATGCTTATATCAAAAAGTAAAATAGACTAGTCATTGAAATAGTAATTTAGAATTTTCTTCTATTTCAGGTTATGGAGTCCTCAGTATTGGGAATCTCTCTGGATTCTTCTTAGAGAGACTTCTGGAATTCATTCATTTAATAAATACTAATCATGGACCTATGAAGTCCTGGTCTCGGTTAAAAATTACACACAAAAGGGCTGGAGAAGGTATGGTGGGCCCTGGGCGAGGGGTACACCGGCCGCTCTGGGGTTATTGTGGGAAAAGTGGCCAGCGAAGGATTTAAAAAGGGTGTCTACAGGAGTGAGGAAGGGGCGAGTGAGCCACAGAGCCGCTTTCTGAAGGTCACAGGACAAAGGGAACAGGACACGTTCAAGGAACCAGAGAGTGTGGCACTGGATGATGAGGAGGAAAATGAGAGTCTTGAATGTATTCTGAGGGCACAGGAGACAATGCCCTGCCTCCACTTTGGAGGAGGGAGGGGAGGAAACTGAGGAGGGAGAGAGAGGCCCCGGGCTGAGGCGAGGGAGTGACAGAGCCTGATCCTTGAAGAGGCAGAGCGGGCTCACTCCCATGGCCCAGTGGAGGCCTGAGGCCTGGATGATGGACAGAATGTACAGAACTTTCATCCTGAGCACCACCACCACCACCACCACTGCAGGGAGGTGAGTGTGTAACAGTCTCACCTTTGACACATGCCACACCTGGGGCCACATCAACACATAGCTGGCACACGGAGCCAAAGCTCAGGCGAGATATGACAATGAAAGAGGAAAGAGAGACAGAGACAGACAGAGACAGACAGACAGACAGACAGACAGACACAGACCTGTGTTAAAAATTTTCCCATTTAACATTGCCTATGTGTATTTTGTAAATTAGAAAATTTGCATTTAGGCTCAGGCCACTCTCTGTATGCCAACAAAACCAATTATTGTCCGGCAATAGGCAAGACTCCTGTATTTTTATCTTAGCAAAAAGCAATTGCAGCCCTGTTCCTCAGCCCGGAGAGCTCACTGCTCTCCACAGCACAAGGATGTAAAAACTCATTTGGAAGATACAACTGTACTTGAAGTCACAAGTATGCAGTTAGCAAGCTCCCTTAAAACAAGGTAGCAATTACCTAGTGATTAGCTGTTAATCTGTCTATTCAAACTGATTTTCTGTCTCTTAAAAATAGCAGAAATTATACAGGGCTTAAATCAATTTGATGTGGAAAATTAGTTTTCACCTCATATGCTAGAATTTCATCATTAAAGAGAAATTGATTCTAAACTGGAGAGCTGAAATGCAGGAAGAGACAAAAGTATGTGCTATTCATGACCTTACATTGAGAATTTTACCTGCTGCAAATCAGGAATTACTATGTTTTGCAGCCTCTTAGAAAGTTCATTGAAAGAATAGCAAAATTCAATTTTGAAAAATAATTCCAAGTAACTGCCAAGAACGTTATTTATTTGTCTAGTTATTTAGTTAACTAGTGACAGTTCTGAGGCTTGAACTCAGGCCCTTATGTTCTTATTAGCTTCTGTTGCCCAAGACTGGTACTCTACCACGTAAGCCACACTCCACTTCTGACTTTTTGTTGGCTAAGTAGAGATAAGAGTCTGGGGCTTTGTCTGCTTGGGCTGGCTCCAAGCCCGATTCCAGCCTCCTGCATAACTGTGATTACAGCAGGGCCCCACCAGTGCCTTGATCAGTTTGATACAGGAGCTACTCAAGAGCAGGCTTGAAGGTTCATTTACATCCCTTTGTGTATTATTTTAGGAGCTTCCAAGGAGAATGGTAATCCTTGGCCTTCTTCAGCAGGACCATAGGTGGATGATGATGACCTGGGGACACAGGGAGCGGCAGGTGGGTGGACAGTGATGGGGACAGGGGTGAGTGGGAGGGGTGGATAGGGATGAGGACAGGGGTGGGCGAGAGGGGTGGACGGTGATGGGGATAGGAATGGTGGGAGGGGTGGACGGTGGTGGGGACAGGGGTGTGCGGGAGGGGTGGATGGTGGTGGGGACAGGGGTGGGTTGGAGGGGTGGACAGTGATAGGGAAGGGGTGGGTGGGGAGGTGTGGACATGGCAGAAGATGTCTCCATGAGGGTGGAGATGACTGGCTGCAGGAGGACATCCATCCGTCCCTCTGTCTGTCTGCCTGAGGCTCCAGCATCATCATCGTGAACAAATCAGGGACCTATCCCAGCAAGACAGGTTCATCTGGTCTCTCCTGGCAATGCAGTCAATAGGACTGAGATTTGAGGACAGTAAAGACACTTGCAGAAACTTACATAATCTAATACATCAACTATTTCAAAGAAAGATAATGCTCCAAATTATAGGTGCCAATTAAAAGGTATATGTGATTTGAAAAATTCATCCAATTAAAAAAATACACCCAGAAATTTGAAAGAGGAAATGATCCTAAAGTGTTGGCACTCCTATCTTAGTCAGGGCAGACTTTTACGAGCACGTGATCACACCTATGACACAGAATGAAATGTTCACAGGACCCTGTCACCGGCTGTGTCCATCTAGCTGTGGCATGGAGTATGGGTGTGAGACTTTCAGTGAGGTGAGCGGAGCTCACAGGAGCTGACTGGAGAACTCGTGAGAACACACAGTGAGAGCAGCAGTCCGCTTCGTTGGAGTTTGACGGTGAGAGGAAGGAGGCAAGACCAGGGGTGTCTCCTTGAGATCCTCCGCAATCAGCTGAGAGAAGGGACACAGGCTGACAGCCTGCAGACAGCCGCGTCTGGAAACGACGTCATAAAACCCAGCCAGAGGTGGGTCTGCTCTGCTGTTACGCACTGTCGCAGGCATGTGCTGCACGTGGAACCTGTCCTTCTATCCCAGAAAACCACTGGGAGGCAGGGGGAATCTTAGGATCCAGGCACTGAGCTGGTCAAGTCATGGAAAGCTATGAAGGATTCCTGTACATTTGTCACATGATGAAGGCCACTGAATCATTCAGGGACAATCATCAGACAAGCCATGCAGAGGTAGAACATGTGGCTGGAGAGACAAAGGGTACACACACTGCTGCTTCATAACTGCCATCGGCTACCATGTTTTATCATTCATCCCAGAAGCAATGGCAGATGCCAGACGTGACTCCCTCCTGTATGGAAGGCCTCTAGGCAAAGCCTAAGCACTGCCAGGCTCCACAGTACATGTCGCATGATCCACAGAGCCCCCTCTAGGAAGTGGCAAGAGGAGAGGAATGGGGATGGTAGAGGGAGGGAGGGGGGTCCCAGGGCGGGGCCCAGGCTGAGTGGGCAGTGTAGGGAAGGCACCCGGCCTCTCTCACATGGGAAGATGGCGGTCATGGTGTCTGCACACAGGGGATGTACGCTGCAGCCAGAGAAGAGTGCGGGGGAGGCAGGTGATCCACGGCTTGTGGTTTGCAATGAGAAACGCCACAGGTTAACAGTTACCTTTACTGTCTCAGAGATTGCTGAAGACAAAAATGGGTTGCACTAATTAAATTGTATTTTTACTTCCATAATTTAAAAAATTGATGCATAGTTCCTGAAATGTATTGTTCATTTTATAAAGTGAGATAAAAGAAAGAAATCATAATAGGAATGTTTCTCTACTTTTCTTCTCAATTGAAAAATAATCCACATGTTGCCAGTATTTCTAAATTAGACAAAGTCGGGTATTAGAAGGTTACTATGAAATTTCCTTTTGAAATTTTTGTCATGACAGAAGCTGTGAGAATTCTCTCATCTGATGAACAATCTGATCAGAAAAATTGTGAAAACAATTATCTCCACAGCAACAGGCCTGCGTACGGCACAGGCTGCACTGTCTGTCCACCCGGTCATGCAGAACTTGCTTCAGCCTCTGAAGTTCAGCCCTGAAGACTCCAAGGCCTGGCTCTGGAACCAAAGACCGGGCGGGCTAGGCAGTGCTCTTAGGGGAGGGCTGTGTGCTCTCCAATGTCAATATTGGCTAAGCTGGGCTGACACACCCCCTCCCTCAAGGTGGGGGGGGTCTTGATATGCCCCATCTGTACAGAACATCTGAAATGATTTGTTTTCAGAAGACATCTGAGAACATTCAATACAAAAATAAACTCACTACGTGGTGCCACCTGCTGTCGATGCTGGGCTCATTGATCGGAGGTGAACCGGTATGAACAGTGCACTGTGACATTGTTTATAATGTTCAAAGCGTATCTGCTGAAGACAAGCTGGAACTGTAAAAACTCTGCAGAAGCCAACACTTCCTCACAAAGCTTCTGGATTGCCACCTGACCACAGAAATCATCGTGACTCTAACGGAATGGCAGGAGCTTTGAAAAGCACGAGCTAAGATGGACTTTGTGATTTGGAATAAAAAAGGTGAAGCTGATGTCTACTGCAGGCAAATAGTTCAGTGTGGATCTGTGTGAGATTGAACAATGAACATTTCATTGGATACATCTGAATTTCTAATGGTAAGTTCACCCTTGACATGCAGTAGTATGCATAATTATTACCTTGTGGGGTGCTTGCAGCTTATGCTTGTGATCCTAGTTCCTCTGGAAGCCAAGATCTGAGGATGCAGGTGCGAAGCCAGAAAGGACCATGAGAAACTTACCTTCAACTAACCTGCATAGAACTGGAAGTGGAGCTCTCAGTGGTAGAATGCCAGCCTTGGGCAAAAAGTTAAGTGAGCATGGCTCACACTTGGAATCCTAGCTACTCAGGAGGCTGAGACTGGAGGATCATGGTTCAAAGCCAATCCAGGCAGGAAAGTCCATGACACGCTTATTTCCACTTAACTACCAAAGAAAGCCAGAAGTGGAGCTGTGGCTCAAGTGGCAGAGTGCTAACTTTGAGCAAAACAACTCAGAGAGAGCTGAGTTCAAACACCAGGGCTGGCATACACGTGCATGTGTGCACACACACAGAACCAAATGAGAGCCCAAGGCCCTGAGTTCACACACACACACACACACACACACACACACACACACACACACATACACACACACACACACACACACTTATCACACTTGTCTCTAACAAAGAAAACATTTTCACTGGAGATGACCTACCCCAAGTACTCTACGTAGGACCTGATGTGCAAGAAAATCCATGTGCACCAAGACCTCCAACTTTCCCCATACCCTGCCTTCACACTATAGATGGTGTGGAACATTCTCCATGTGGGCACAGTACTAGCACCGTGCTGGGAGCACTCTGCACATGGGCACAGCACTAGCACAGTGCTGGGGGTACTCTGCACATGGGCATAGCACTAGCACCATGCTGGGAGCACTCTGCACATGGGCATAGCACTAGCACTGTGCTGGGGGTACTTTGCACATGGGCACAGCACTAGCACCATGCTGGTGGTACTCTGCATATGGCACAGCACTAGCACCATGTGGGGAGCACTCTGTGGCAAGGAGCTCCTGCCAGGAGAGAGGTGCTGCTGACGTGGCAACAGGACCACAGATCTGCTTCCCCTGCTTCTGTGCAACAGAACAAGTGTGAACTGCAGAGCTGGGCATTGCTGGAGCATAGCTAACCACCCTTGATTCCCAACTAGTCAACAACCCCCTCTCCTTCCCCAGCTGGGAAGAGAGGTCATTTTGCTTGACACAGTTCTTCACAAAGACATGGACCAGACCATCTCTATTTCGATGGCCATGGTGGGGGGGGGGGCAGTGCCTTTTCATTTGCAAAGAACCACAACTAAAATAAAACTTTACTATCCTACTAAGCAGGGTGTCAGCTTCCACGGGCAGATCCTGGCTCCTTCCACTTCCTGGTTTATTTGATCACATCGTTGTTACTATTCGTTGTGTTGTTTCACTTTGATAGGTCATGACAACCCCATGTAGGGTCTACACATCACCCCCATGGCCATCACTGGCAGCCTGTGAGACATGAAGATTCATGGCCCCCAACTAAATCAACAGAACCAGAGTAAGGAAGGATCTGGCCAGGAGGGCATTCCCGCAAGCACTTGCGATGATTTTGAAGCAGCATTGTTTTGGAGAATGAGAAGAGTAGGAATATAAAGGAAGCAAGCTTTGTGATTCTTACTACCAAGGAAACAGAAAAGCAAATTACTCAGAAATAAGCTGAAGTCTCTGTTGGTATCTAGAAATGAAGCTGTTTGAAAGGCATCACACAGAGGTGGAGAGCTCTTAAATGCCATTTGTCTTGAGATTTCAGTGTGCATGAATGTGTGTGTGTGCATGTGTGTGTGTGTGTGTGTGTGTGTATCACATTTACTAGATTACAGTGTACCACATCCTGACATCAAAGTACTAGAGTGTAAAAGATGTAACTTGGATTCCCAACAGCACTGCTGTCCTCCACAGGTGTACATTTAGACATAAAAGTCAGAACCGTCGCTACATCCTCGGACCAGACTGCCACTGCTTGGCACATGCATGATGTGGCAATCTTACTTTGCAGGTTTTCCTAAGTGGCTCAGCCAGCAGAATTTACTTAACATTTGCAGACAAAGCAACTGTGGTTCCAAGAAGAGAAATGTTATTTATAAATCAAATGTAATATTTACCTGGAAGTGGTCAATTCCAACTTAGCAATTAATGACTACAGAGTGATAGATCTTAGAGAGGTGTGTAAACAGCAAGTGTGTCCCTGGGTGCAGACAGGGAAGTCCAGGGAGACAGAGTGAATGTGAGCCCAGCCAGCAGTGACACTTGCTTACTAAATAATTTTAACCAGGAAAAATAATTTTAAAATAGTATGCTTCACATTGTGGCGATTTCACAAAACCAGTAAAAATTATTACCGTCCAACTGTTTTAACTGCCACAGCCTCAGGGTGAGCAACAGAATTGAGATTAATGTGACCATTATTTAGTGAGCTTGACCACTTTAAAAATTGGGCACTTAATTATCTTCCCTTTAGCTATTCTATTTTCCAACTAGCAGTGTTCTTAAAAATAAATTTTTCATCCCTCTCTCATTCTCTTTTCTCATGAAGACAAAAGGAATCTTATTTGTGTCAATGATGCTATTTCAATATCCTTTTTATCCCTTTACCCCAATAAGAAATCATATCTTGAGAAGTTTTATTTAGTTTTCATGAGTAAATCTAGATAATTAATCATTTTTTCATTAATTTTGAGAACAAAGAGGTAGGTATATTTTATTTCTCCTTGACATGAGTGGGTCTCTTATGTTGCATTAAAATTAAGTGAGGCATAAAAATAAATAGTAGATGCACCCAGAAACTGCAAGAAAAATTGAGAATGAACAGGATTAAAAATAATACTAGAAGAAAAATAATGTTTTAAAGGAAACATATGCTGAGGCTTTGTTATTGACAAAAAAAGGAAAATGCCTTAGTAAATATTGTGGTAATTTGCAAGCTTTCTGAGTTATATTGTTAATGAGTAAATCTGAAGCAAGTTAATGGTTGAAATTAGGAACTCTACCCTGCTACTCACTAAAGTACTATGCAGAAACTACAGAAAACAAAATCAGGCTTAGAACTCAGTGTAGAACTCAGTTGGCAGAGCTGCACTAGAGCGAAAAAGCTAAGGAGCAGCATACCAACTCTGAGTTCAACCTCCGCTACTGTCAGTCAGGATTCTATTCTGTGCTGTCAGGCATTGGAATGGGTAGCCAGGGCTGTGGTGGCTAACACAATCCATGTTAATGTAAAAGTGTCAGATGATAACACATTCAGAAGTCTGCATAAGCAGACCTGCATAAGCAGTATTCTGTAATGTATCTGTGCTAATTCAAGAATTTAGTTTCATTATGAGACAATTTTTATCTTCAAAATAATTATTGGTCCTTTTCAAATCACATTATTGGAAAGGGGAAAATAAATATGTAAGAAATGTTTTCAGTTTTATGTGATCACTTTTAACCTGTCTTAAATCATAAAAGCCCACAGACAGGCTTAGCTGGAAAGGCGGCACATGTTCTTTCTGGTAAGCAGATTTGTAAGTTGTTTTTCAAACAGCAGGTGGCAGTCTTCGTAAGTGTGATTGCATTTGGGCTATCTTCACCTGTGCACATGAAGCAGGATTTTAGAATGTGGAAGAACCTCAGGAGATAGGAGTGGTTTAAATACTTCAAGTATTAAAAGGGTCTTGTTTAATCACACTTTACTGTTCTCAGGAAATGTCTCTCTTGAAAAAAATACATGTTTTTGCTTGACACTTGTTCATTTTTGTGGAGCAGCACAGGGATTTCATTGTGATACCTGCACTGTTTTCCCACTTACTCAAACTCTACATGCTGCTTATTTCTCACCACTCTCAATTCACATGGCCTGGAGAATTAATAAACTTAATTGTAGAGCTCAAGCTCAAAGAAAATCTGCTGACACGTAGCTCCTCCTAGAGTCCAGCTGCTGTTGGTATTCTTGCTGCTGAACTGGGAAGCATTTTTAGAATTCTGATTATGCACAATGACAAAGTTTTGATTTCTGAGTGCCTCTTAGAATAACCTAGTTTCTATAAATGGATATGGTCATGTTAGAGGCAGGAGTATCTGGCTTCTGAACTAGAAAGGAGCCCCACGGATGTGCAGGCAGCTGGGTCTCCTATTACCCATGCATCTGGACAGCCAAGGATATGCAGCCTGGACCACAGAGCTCAGATCTACTAAATGCAGCCCATGTGTCTACATCTCCTTATGAAATCTTAAGAGCTCATCCTGTTATCCATTTAGTATGTTCACAGCATTTTTGGTTATGGTATTATACTAAAATTACAATTACTGAATTTTCTGTGTGTCATGAATATTTCACAGCATGCATATTTCTTTTTACTGTAGGTACTAGGGTCTGAGCTCAAGACTTCATGATCTTGCTTGGCTTTTCTGCACAAGGCTGGCATCCTACTCCATGAGCCATACCTCAACATCTGGCTTATTCTTTGCTAACTGGAGATAGGAGTCTCACTGACTTTTGTGTTCAGGCTATCATTGAAACCTGATCCTCAAATCTCAGCCTCCCAAGTAGCTAGGACTACAGGTGTGAGCCACTGGGACCCAGCTTGGTGTATGCATGTGTTTAAGAAGAAATCTGTCTTCCACATCATAGAAATCTGTTCACTATAGTCTGACCATTTCTAATCTTGCATTCTTTGTAGTGCTATGTGTAAAATCTCCCCCCCCCCCCCCCCAGGGCTGAGGACCGATCCCAGGGCCTTGCACTCGCCAGGCGGGCACCCTTCCGCTGGGCTAAACTCCCAGCCCCTATATGTAAAATCTTCTAATGCAGCATTATTTCATGTCTTTCATTAGCAATTGAGTAGCTACTTTTGTTTTAAAAACGTTTCTTGTTTGAATTTTCTTTTACAGTGGAAAAATGTGGAAAGGGACATAAATGGAGAGTTCCAGGTCATTCTTTAAGGTGAGATTAATTGATTAGTGTTAGAGACCAAGCGTTCGGATTTCCACAGCGTTGTTTTATCTTCTAGGTTACCTGATGCTGTCCTGTGGCTGTGTAGATGACTGTCTGGGACCACGGGTCTGCGCGGCCCCTGCGCCTGAGCCCCCATCTCTTACCGGGGCACCTCTGACCCGGGCGCCTCTGACCCGGGCGCCTCTAACCCGGGCGCCTCTGACCCGGGCGCCTCTTTCTTACCCGGGCGCCTCTGACCCGGGCGCCTCTTTCTTACCCGGGCACCTCTGCTCACTGCAGCGCCGCACTTCTTCGCCCGCGCCGTCGCACTGCTGCCCCGTGACCGCAGCCCCCTGGCAGGTCCGGACCCTTCGCTCCCAGCCGCCGTCGCAGGACCTGGAGCACCCGCTCCAGTGACCCCACTGGTTCCACTGGCCATTGGCTGAAAGACAGGGGTCATGGTCAGTGGAGCACGCCGCCCCCGGAAGCGCATGCCACACACGGGGTCAGCCTGAGACCCGCCCACTGCTTCTCCGGAAGTGCCTGCCACATACGGGGCCAGCCTGAGACCCGCCCACTGCTTCTCCGGAAGTGCCTGCCACATACGGAGTCAGCATGAGACCCGCCCACTGTCACCCGGAAGCGCCTGCCACATGGGGTCAGCCTCAGCACCGCATACTGCCACCCGGAAGTGCCTGCCACACACGGGGTCAGCCCGAGGCCTGCCCGCTGTCCGTCCCTTCAGCTTTGGTCCGCGGGTCCCCAGGGTGATGTTCCGAGTCCTTCTCGGCCCGTGGATGGCTGTGCACAGCCGCTCTCCAGTTCTTTCCTCTCTGACAAGTTCAGCGCCCATTAACTCTGTTCATCTCTGAATCTCAACTCCTGACTATGGTGTATAGAACGGGCTTGGTACAACCCCCGTCATGTATACACACCCCCCCCCACATGCACATACACCCCCCCACACACACACACCTTACTCCATGACTGTGGCGCGCCTGGTGGCGCCCTCATCCCCTCACCCCCGCAGGCCCAGCCTCACCTGTGCACTCTGGGTTGTAGCACTCTCTGCTCTCGGCCCAGGGCCCACGGCACTCGGAGCCCCCGTGAGCCGCGGCTGTGCACTGCCGGCTTCTCTGCTGCGTCCCGTTCGAGCACGTGACAGAGCACTGGCTCCATGAACTCCACTCCTGCCACTGTCCATCGACTACCCGGGCAGAGAGAGAGGGAGAGAGAGAGTCATTCAGTGCAGTTCTGCAGCACAAGGTAAGATCACCTTTGCAGTGAACGTGTCAACAGATTCACAATTGAAAACTGCCAGGTCATCCTGGCATGAGATTTTACTACTGCGCCCCGAATTACTGCCACCTGCTTTCTCACACCTATTTTTTTAGTACCCACAGTATCTATTTTGATTCGCTTCTCTCTTTTTTCAAAAAAAAAAAAATTCAGCATTTAAAATGTACACTCCCTTGAGCTAGGCCTTAGAACATTGGACAGTAAATTAAATACTGAGCAGTTCAACAGAGAAGTTACATTTGAGAAAAGGAATCCCTAAAAATAAGTTAGTTACATGCTAAATAAGGCAATTATAGAGTGTGTTGCCAAGATTGATTTCAGAACGCTGTGAGAGAAGAGCTCAGAAGAGCTGAGTGCTTTCCCTCACGAAAACTGAGGTTTCAGCAATCAGGCGAACACTGGGAAAACTGAGAGACAAGGCCTGCTGCTGAGGAAGCAGGAGCACATGCAGGGATGGAAGGAAGGCCAGTGCCAGTGGACTCCAGAGAGGCCCAGCATCGAAGGGCTTTGGTTGGCTTCTTTGAGAATTTTGGCCGCTGTACTCATTAAGGAGCCAGGACATGTCTTAATGCATGAGTCCGTGATCACATCTAGTAGTGGGTAGAGAGGAAAAGGTCTGAGGTAGGGCTGGGATATCTGGTGAGATTGGAAAGCTACCGAGGAAGGATGGAGGGGAACTCCAAAAGAATCGTCTCAAGAAACAAAGCCAGTGATCAAGTAACGGACCCACTCGCAGTGCTGATCACAGCAGTTCACAAGGCTGTGGAGCCTGGCTTGTCTTTACAGATTCACTTAACCATCACTCATTTAATCAAATGATTTTGATAATCTGTTAGTTAGAAGACATGGTGATGCATGTTAATTAAAAATAAAGGAAAGTAGACACAAGTTCCAACTTCAAGATCGTAATATTAAGGACATCAGGTGATAAGAGAAAGGTCAAAGCTAAAAACATATTTTGTGTCTAATAGTGTAGAGACAGGATCACCTTAGCCCAAGCTGGCCTTGAACACACAATCCTCCTGGCTTAGCCTCTTGAGAACAGGGATTAGAGGTGAGCACCACCACTCTCAAGAGCAAACACATGTCATAGGCAGTGTTCAGGGCTTTTCGGACAGAGAAAATCTGTTTGGGGAGCAGATAGTATGGGAATAAAGTGAGACCAAATAGTTCAGACAAAGGAAATGACACGACCAAAGGCCAATGCTACAAACAGAAGTGAGCGAAGGACGCAGTATAAAACACCTGCTAAGAGCAAACAATCTCGCATGTGTTATGAAAGCCCTAGAACGTAGCCATCTTAGCTTTCCCAAAGATTTTCCATGGTAGAAAGGCTGTTTGATCATAGGTAAAAGAGAATTTACCATATTCCAAAGTTCTGACATAAGCTAATGCTGCTATAAAACAACACAACAACTAAAAACCCTGTCCAAGCAAAGCAGAGGCTGGCAGAATCTGAGGAAAGACTTTCAACCTAATTTCAAAGCTTTGTGTGTAGCTATTACATGGTAGGTTGTTTAATAGCTATCTAGCTGTACTTAATAAACCTTTTCTGAGATTAAAAATCACAAAATGCCACTCTGATCATTGCATTCATGTAATTTTAGCATCTGACTTTATTAAAAATATCTGATAAAATCTGTAGCCAATGTAGCATATGTACCAGACAGAAAAAGTTCTAGTAAATTAGTAGAACATTATAAACCATCAACTTACTGAATAGAAGTGCAACTTTCTTTTCAAAGATAAGTCTCATAATAAAGCCTACATTACAAATCTTTGTTATTCTAAGACATATGAGAAGGGTTTGCAACAATGAGATTCATACCCTGAACATCACAAAATAGTTGGCAAAGAAATGTGCAAGCATGTATATTACTGAAAGCATCCAAAAAGCAATGTGCAGATAAATTAAATGATGCCAGCCTAATCTAAGTTGATAAAAGAAGAAAGGAACTGTGTTGTGTCCTTGAATGTTTTGGGTTGCAATGCCTTTTACCTCTGATTTGTCACAAGTGTAGAAGTAACATGCACTGGCTAAGGGAGGGCAGGTTGAAATGCACAAACCCAATGTGGATTCTGGAGAAAGGACAGCTTGGCAGTTTGTAGTTTTGTAAGGATCGAGAAAAGACTGCTGAAATGAAATTAGGGAAAAAAGGAGGAAAAAAACCCCATGTTTTACTCCCTAGGCTTTTTCCTGAGGGATGACTTTGCTTCACCATCAGTGAAACAAAAATATAAGGTCTTAAATTCATATATCTGTAGTATTCGTTGTTCAATCCTTTTTGATAATGTGTATATTTTACATCTTGTCTAAAGCTCAACAATAAATTGATATTTGGCTCCTGAGTATAATTTGATATTAAATACCACTGGGACATCATGGAAATATTTGGGATATGAAGTTTTGTTTACAGTCAACTACATAAAGAATTAATAAAACTGAAGATGCATCTGGTGGGTGATATTTTTTGCTATTGTACTTAAAATTGAAAATTTGAAAGTCGTTTTATTGAGCATTAACTGCAGACAACAGGAAGACAGTGAGATGATGGAGATAAGAGGAGGTCAGCTCCAGCAGGCCTTGTACCCGAATCCCAGATTGCTAGGAAAAGCAAGCAGAGGAATCACTCATATGCAGCTCTGGGCAAACGCTGAGATCTAGCAAGCTGTGTGTGTCTGGGGAAAGAGAGAAAGCTGGGGACACTGGAAAGATGGGATCAGATGGCATGCAAAAGAAATTATAGGATTCTGTTGACCTTGTGTAACAAAGGAGACGTAGATCTACAAGAGGGTTTTAATGCAGAAAAATGACATAGTTTATCCTTTTACATTTATTTGAAAACAATCTTGCTGTTGTGTATTCAGTGCTTTGTGCAGGGGCCAGGATACTGTGAAAAACTAGGATTCCATGTTGCTGTCAACTTAGGTAGTGGAAGCTACAATTGTTTCAGAAACATGAAGATGAATTTGTGTTACTCTCTAGATGCACAGATGATAAGTTGCAGGGAGGGTGTGAAGAAAAATAGAATCAGGTTTACTGAACTATTATATTAGTGTTCAAATAAATAGGGAAAGATATTCAGCCCAGAAACCAAGGTGTCAGGTTTTATGATATTGTTTTAGACATAGTACAGACTGTAGAATTAAACAGAATTTGTTGCAAATTGTGCGTCTATGGTTTAAAACAAATTCAGAGACTTGACTACTTGTTTACAGTAAACTAACTACACCTCCAAGAATTTACATAGACTGAAAATGACATAGGAATCCAAAAGAAAGTGGAAGCAGCCATGGTTATGTCAAATAAGACAGCTTCCAAACTGGAAGCAGCAAAATGAACAAAGAAGGTCCTGTACAATGATGAAGGGACCTATCAGCAAGAAGAAATAGCAATTCTGAATATTTATCCAATAACAGACCACCCAAACCAATGCTAAATATTATAGGCATAAAGGAGGTGAATTCAAATACAGTAAGAGTTGGGGACTCCAACACCCTTATTTTTGGAAAATCAACAAGAAACAGCAGTGTTAACTTGTCCTTGGGCCACATAGAAACAACAGACAGCTATGTGCTATGCGCCCCGGAGCCTTTGATCCTCTGCTGCAGAAAACTTACCCTCCTCTGCTCAGAGAGTAAGCTCTAGGACAGCATGTGTCGCCAGACAAAGCTCAAGAATTCAAGCTGTGTTGAGCCATGAATATCTTGTCTACCTACAATGTAATAACTAGAAACCATTGATTTACAAAGCCACCCAGCCTTGGAAATTATACCAACAGATATAAATTAAACCCCTTACTTTTGAAAAGCCAATGGACTAAGGAATAAGAAAGATCTTAAAATAGTCTTGAAACAAATGGAATTGGAGGTACAGCCTACATTACATAAAAGACAGGACCAAAGAAGTTTACAGAAATCAATGCCTATATATAAATGGCAGAGGACCCATCTGGAGCAGACAGCCTATCACCACATCCCAAGACTCCAAAGAAATGAGAACAAGCCAAAATCAAATTTAGTAGAAGAAAAAAAGTCAGAAAAACAATACATTATTTTATTTAAAGAGACTAAAAAGCAATATACAATGTCAAAGATAATATAAAAAGCAAAGATTTGGTTCCTTAAAAAGACAAACAAAATAGATAAACCATTAGTTGGATGATAAAGAAGACTCAAATCAATGAAATCAGAGACCAAATGGGAGACATTAGAGGGGACACCACATAAATAAAAAAGAATCATTGGAAGTTATTAAGAATCATATGTCGACAAACCTCATGACACATGGACACATGAACAAATCCCTGGACACAAATATCTTCCCATGTGTGAGTCATGAGGAAATAGAAAATCTGAACAGACCAATAACAAGTAATGCCATTGGATCAAGAACGAAAATTCTCCAGTAATAAAAGACAAGATGATATCACTTGAGTTTGGCTAAACAAATGAACTGCCAAGATGAGGAGGTAGTGAAGTGGCAGAGCTCTGGCCTAGCAAGGGCATCATCTGAAGATGATCTTAGATACAGAAAACCTCACGGACAATAGCTGAAATCCTAATGGAAATAACTAATTCAGAAAAGTTGTGGGACACAAACACATCACGTAAAAATCCTTAGTGCTGTTACATACCAATACCAAAGTATCTGAACAAGAAATCAAGAGAGTAATTCTATTTCTAATAGCTACCAAACAACATCAACAATAACAACGAAAACCCTAGGATAAATTTAACTGAAGAGGCAAAAGATCTTTACAATGAGAACAGTAGCATACTTGTGAAAGAAATTGAAGAGGAAACAGACAACACAATGGAGGGACATCCAGAATTCATGGGGTGAAAGAATCATTATTATGACAAATATACATAAAACCCAAGGTAGCCTACAAATTCAATACAAACTATTAAAAACACTAATGGAATTCTTCACAGAATGGGAAGAAACACCGTTAATGTTGAGCTAGAGGTACTCTCAGTACTCAAAGCAATATTGAGCAAAAAGAACAAAGCAGGTGGCATTGCTCAGGTGAGTTCCAGTACAGTGCTGACCTGTAGGAATCAAGAGGCAAGAAAGCCACCCCCTCATCCACTGCAGGGGACAGGACAGAACTCCCAGGAGTAAACCCACAGATCTATGGCCAACTAAGAATTCAAGAACGTGAATTCCAGAAAGGACAGCCTTTTCAATAAATAGTTCTGGAAAAACTATATTCATACACAGAAGAATGAAATCAGACTCTTACCTCTCATCAAAGTCAACTCCAAATATATTAAATTTTTTTAATGTAAGACCTAAAGCTGTTGAATATGGTGTTGCTTGCTTGTCTTTAATCTCAGTAACTGAGAGGCTGAGACCGGAGGACTAGAAGTTCAAGGTCAACCCAGAATACAGTGTAAAGCTCTGTCTCAAAAATAAACAAAATGGCCAGATATGGAGGTACTAATCTGTAATCTCAGCTACTCAGATGGCAGAGATAAGACATTGGCAGTTCAAGACCAACCCTGTGCAAAAGACACATTCCTATCTAGAAAAAAGAAAGAAATTAAGTACAAAACCAAAACTGTAAGTAAAGCAAAAGGCCTGAGGACATGATTTACACAGGAAAGAGTGCTTGCCTAGCAGGCACAAGACTGTAACTACAAAAAGATAAACACAACAAGAAGAAAACAAAAACAATAAAACTACTAAGAAAAAGTAGGGAACGTTCAGATCATTAGAATGGGCAAGAAGTTTTAGACTAGACCCCAAGCTCCAAAGACAGGAAAATCAAAATGTCTGAATGTGACTGCCTTGAACTGCAGAGTAGGGACATCTGCAAACTGCACACAGTGGGCAGGAAACAGCACACAGTGAAGTGCTACACCAGTGTGGGTAAGGAATTCCTAAAACTAAGGATCGAGCAGGAAAATGGAGAGCAAACCGGAAGAGACAAGGTACCACTTGGCACACGCTGCACTATAACATGCAGTTCCTTCTACGCTAAGCAGGTTAGAGAAAACACTTCCTTGGGACTTTTCAACTCTTCTTCATTTGTCATAAATACATGCTGCTGGTATGATTTTTGTGTGCTATCTTTCAATTTAAAAACTCCAAATGCCCATTGCATTCAGAGTCATTCTACAAGGGGGCAGGATGGGGGGTGTTAGGAATAGAAAACGGAATGGCTGTGTCTAGAAGCAAGAGGAAAGCCAGTGATCAGACTGTATCCACTGTATGCTGATGTCACGTGACACAGGTGACCCTTCACTGCAGCAATGTGGCAAGGTGGCTCTGCACCCAGACAGCCAACAGGACAAAAGGCCATTGCGTGGCCCTCACCCCACCAGATACCCGGAGATGAAACCATGCTCAGCGTGGATCACAACTGCCCTCTTCTGGAACCCACTGGGGAGCATGGGTCCCTCTCCCCCTCCAGGGTAGAACATGGTCAGAGGAAGGGAGGAGAGAGCCCTGTGAAGCTCCCCAGTCACTGTTTCAGTGATGGTAGGGGTACTGGCCAGCTCCGATCCGCAGGGCGCCGGGTAGCCAGGGGCCTGGGAAGAGCTCTTCAGAAGGCAACAGATGAAGAACAGAATCCCTGCTTTCTACCTGCAGGGTTAAAATCACTTAAATTCCCCATTGTTTTTAAAAGCAAAATTGGACACATAAAAAGGGGTCGTGGTAAGGTTCAAAAGGACTTAAAGAAGCTGGCAAGGGAATTACGAAGTTGAAATGATGGAAAATAGTAAAAATAAAACAAGCCAACATGAATAAAGACACAAAAGTGCAAAAATCTTACAACCTTGGAGTTGGAAGATGACCATTATAATGTTTAAAAATCCAAAATGAAGAAAAAAAATGCCATACAAGAGAGGAGAAGGTTAAGAGGTAAAATTCAAATCAATTAAAAGGCAGGCTAATGAGGCCGCAGGTTAACAAGGCCGGATTTGTGTGTCAGATGTTCACAAGGCTGTGCAGAGACAAGTGCGGGCTTTGAGGCAAGATCAGGTGAAGGTCAGGCCTCTTTGCACTGACAGCCTGTACCAGACAGGCTCCCTGCAGAGGGCCATGCCAGACACCTCACACCTGAGGTCAGCCACGTGGAAATCTATTGCTCTAAAAACAGAGCCATTTGCATCTGGGATTGTCCTGGGAGCTCCTGCCTCTCTCAGCAACAGGCAGGCCTACAGGAATGTGTTTCTCAAGTGGGGTGCCAGCCCAGATAGACATGCCAGGAGGGGAATCCCCCAGCTTTTGACAGAGCCAGGGGAAGGGTGATAACCTGACCTTCGTCCAGTCTCTTAGTATCGTAATCCTCATACAAATCTTGATAAACCTCCTCCACTTTATATCAAATTTGATATATGCATGGTACCCTCACCTAATTTTAATCATAGGGGCCCTAGGACATAAAAGTTTAATAAACATTAACTTCATTTCACAAATGTTGCCTAAGTAAATATTTCCAATTGAGTATTGCAACTGAAATCAAATTCACTGGTTCTGAATTCCAGACCACGTTTCCCCACTAAAATTACATTTAAACTAAACCTTTTCTCCCTATAACACCTAGTTACATTTAGCTTTGCATATTTCAGTGTGCAAATGGGACTTGGTGACACAGGTGTTTCATTATTTCAGTCTTGTGTCTGTTACATGACTGTTACGAAGCTGCTTTACCCTCTCATTTGCAGTTTATCAATATATAGCACACAACATCACCTCAAAGACACAAGTAAGAGCCACAGTAAAACCCACAAATTAACAAATATATTTTTCCTGGCTAAATAGTTGAGTCATAGAATTGTCCCCATACCCTATAACAGCCAATCCCGAACAAAGTTCCTTTTGTTAAATTTTTCCCTAAATCACATCAAAGAAGTTGGATTCCTAAATAAGTCTCTTTCCACACTTGAACTGACAGCACAGTTTCCTAGGCTGGTTTTTCCACACCACCAAGAGTAAAAAACTCACCTTATGATCCAGGCAAGTGCTGGGTGGACAGCACCAATAAAATAAGACAATGCTGTGCTGTGATTTACCCAATTTGCAATTCACTGAGTTCTGTCACTCGCAGTAACTTTGTCCTCTCAACTGTCCTATGTGCTCAGAAATACCATGTACACATATTTTGGAAGAGTAAACAAGGATCTGCAGTACATGTCTGGAGTTATGTGTGTGTGCACGGGCATGTGCATGTATATGTTTGTATGTCCTTATGTGAATCACACCCTTCTTCAGCACATTAATTCATCACTAAACAGATGTAGAAAATGTGTGTGCTATCCCAGCTACTCAGGAGGCTGAGATCTGAGGATCATGGTTCAAAGCTAGCCCGGGCAGGGAATTCCGTGAAACTCGGGAACTATGGTACCGTGATGGTGGGGTGCCTGCACAGAGGGGTCTGTGCGCGAGCTTCCTGGTTCCTTGCTTGGGCGCCCTGTCCTGGGGTGTATTCGGTGCGCAGTCTGGGATGCATGGCAGCGGCTGGGGTCAGGGCTGGGGCGGAGGGTTGAGGGAGGAGGACAGGGCATGCATGCATGCGTGCGGAAGGTGGAGTCTGTGTCCCCGCGGCCCCCTGCCGTCACTCCCCGGCTGCCATCTGGTTCTCTGCAGACAGGCACGCGTCCGTCTGTCCATCTGTGGCTGGGTGTGCACCTCTGCATGTGCGCATTCTGCCCATGGTTTCTGAAAGTCTTGAGCACAGAGGCGGACCGCGCGCCGGCTACAGCCGCGTGTCCACGTTGGGACACATCCTGACGGCCGCGGGGGCCTGTCCACGGGGAGAGGAGCGGCTGGGCCTGTGCGCGGGGAGGGCCGCCGGGAGATGGCCCAGGCCTGTGCGCCGGGAGAGGAGCGGCTGGGCCTGTGCGCGGGGCTGCAGGCAGGCCAGCAGGCAGGCCAGGCCCGGTCCTGAGGAATGGAGGTCAAGGCCTGGGCTGTGCGGGGCGGGCCGTGTCCCTGCCCCAGTGTGCGGCGTGCGGAGCACGCGTGGAAACCAAGGCCATGGTGCGAGGCCGGCGACCACGATGAGGGTCCTGAACCCAGGATCCCCGAGGGCACGCGGGCTGAGCGCCTGGGAAACGTGGGTGCGCGTCCACGGAAGTCCCAGCACGGTGACCACGGGCGGGGACAGGGCGGGCGGGGACGGGGAGGAAGGACGGGGAGGACGGGGTGCTCACCCGGGCAGAGCGCGATGTTGCACGGCTTGTGGTGCGTCTCTGGGCCCTCGCACGGGCGGCCCCCGTACTGTGGTGGCGAGCAGGCCCGCGTGCGTGTGCGCTGGCCGCGGCCGCAGGTGAAGGAGCAGAGGCTCCAGGGCGACCACTCCTCCCAGACGCCGTGCACTGCAACAGAGAGGGCAGGCAGTCACACCGCGCGGCCGGCCGCCCGCGCCCGCGCCCTGCATCCCTCTGGCCCCAACCCCACATCCCGCGCCCGCACCCCACAGACCCAAACTCCTCACCCCATCGGCCCGTACCCTGCATCCCCTCCAGCCCGAACCCTGCACCCAGCACCCTACACCCTACACCCGCACCACGCACCCCATGCCCGCGGCGCCCGGAGCCCAGGAAAGCAGAAAAGGGCTGGCTGTGCATGCGCCATGCGCCTTCGAACCAGTGGCCTTCGGTAACCAGTTGCCTTCTTTGCCCAGCACGCAGGATCCCATGCCAGGGTCCCATCCGCCAGGCTGGCTTAACCCTTCCAGGCCATCAAAGTCAGACATTAAAAACCACCAGCCAATGGGGGACACCCTTAATGCTGAGGGTTCGGGTTTCTAATACATCTTGAACCCTGGGTTTTGTGAAATCCCAAAGGGTTTTCTTTCTGAACTCCCTCCCCTGGCCTTCCACCAGGGAGCAGGGTCTCTTCAGTGACAGGCCAGACCCTTCTCCCCTCTCCCCTCTCCTCCTCCCTCTTCCCTTCATCCCTCCCCTCCCTTCCTCCCTCTTCTCTTTATCCCTCTCCCCTCCCCTCCTCTCCCCCTCTCCTTCTCTCTCCCCCTCCCCTCCTCTCTTCCCACCTCCATACACGCAGGGCACCCGCGGCTGGCGCAGTGCAGGGGAGCACAGGGCTCCTGCCCTGGAAGCCGCCCACCTCCACCCCAGCCTCTAACACACTCAGAAACCCTGCAGCCCACACGAGCGTGAACATAACTACACGCTACATTCCAGCAGAAATGAAATATAATTCTCATTTCATCACCATAAACACCGCCAGCCAAGGTGGAGGTCTTTTACCAAATATCAATTCAAACATTAGATCTCTTCTTTGAACCCCCAAACTACTGCTCTCACCCCAAGTCTCAGTGCTTGGGCGAGTGGGCATAGCATCGCACATGTATTACTAATAGAAGAGCTCGGGCCTTAGTGTATGCTCTGAGAAGTTTAAGACTTCAAACTTCTGAATAAGAAGGGGAGTGAAAACGAATGGTAGAAAATGACAACAGAATCTCTTTGGTGGCGTGTGCACAATTCCACACGACAGGAGTCATGGGAGAAATCATAATATTTCTAGCCTCTTCTTCATTTAGATTCCAGCCAACATGATATTGAAAAGCTTAAGTCTAGCTAATTAACAATTGCATTGCTGCATGCAGCTTTTTTTTTCCTTTTTGGTGAGATTACTTAGCATTCACTGGACATGCTAAACATTTTTTTAAGGTTACATGTTCTCAATAAATGAATCTGCACTTAACCCACAATGTACAATAATAATATACTATCCAGTGAAAAAAAGCCTTTTTAAAGTAATATGAGTCACACATGAAACCTCACCTCATATTATTTTAATAAGGCTTTTTTTCACTGGATAGTATATTATTAATGATTTGTTCTTGTGGGTACTACTAAATTGGTAGAAATTTATAGTACTACTTTATAATGGAGACACGTGAGATTCATAATATGCTAAAGATTAGAAGTTCTCATTGTAATAGAAAAATTATTATATAAGGTCTTTTATTCTTCAGTAAAATATGGAAATCTCTCTGGTGGATGCAAAATTTGGTACCAATGACCCCCTGGCACTGAAATCACATTCACCCACTTCACAGTGCTCTTCGCCTCTGGCCTGGCCATGCCGCCCCGTGTCTTTATCCTGCTGAGCAGATAATTTGCACAGAACACACCCAACAGGCCGCCTGCAGATGTGCCATACGCATATGCGCGTGCTCTGATTTAGCTGGGCCAGAGGTGAGGCGCTCCCATGAGGGGAAGGGTGTTCAGTGGGAGCAGGGTGTGCAGGGTGTGAGCTCTGCCAGGCTGTGCAGAGCTGGGGGGCTGCCGTCCCCGGCCAGGCCACTGCCCGCAGTAACACGGATATCATCTGCAGACACGTCTGGAAGAAGGCCAGGTGTGCTAGACACCGAGGGGTGCAGCCAGGGACCCCACCAAGCTCACACCGTGAGGGACCAGCAAGCACCACGCCTGGCCCAGCAGGACCACAATGCCCAGGGACTGCGCAGATGCAGAACCTGGAGCTGGCCACAAATGCAAACGGGAGGATGCACACTCTTGAGGTATGGCCCTCTGCTACATTCAACTTCATTTATCCTCTACTCTCCTTCTCTGAGTAAGAGCTGCTGACGAGGAGAAAACTGTCAAAGCAAAAACTGCAAATGCCCAGCATCTTAGGATCCATAGGCAAAGTAAGAGAGTGTGATTAGATGTAACACTATTGATTAATCATTGAGCATGCAAATTATAGTAATACTTAAATATAAGCAAGCTCCAGTGTCATCATTGCATTTGTTCTGTGGATTATGATTTTAATATTGAAATTTGTCTTTTTCTTATGCCACTGTCTTTAATTAAATGCCAAAGAGATTAGTTTCACAGAGTCTGAGACAGTTACTCATTCATGTCTCAGTTATGTGGAGAGAAATTTATTATTTTATAAAGGAGTTTACATTGTTTAAGATAATATTTCAATTTTAAACTATTTTTAAATTTCACTTGTTCCTAATTTTCGGGACACATTAGATTGACAAACAAGTGAAAGTTGACTCAGGATGGCAGATAACAAAAGTATTGAGCACTGAATATGCCATAACAAGACAATGACCATTTGCCAGAAACCTGACTTGCTATAACTGGATTCCTTGAATACATTTTTAAAAGAAGGAAGTTATCAAGTTATTTTTCATATTTGGAAAATTAAAAATAAATCAACAAGACTAACCTCTTTAATTGAGCAAATTGAGCTATAAGAATGATTTAGATGTAAGCTTCTCTTATCAACATTATGCAACTTAATTTAGAAAGACAAAAACTTCATGTATATGAAAGCAAAAATTAACTAGTAGTTATATACATTTCTTCTGTAGAGGTAAAGTTAAGAAGTTTAGAAAGCAAAGAAATCTATACACAAAGTATAATCTCAGTTTAAAACAATTTTGTCCATGTGGTAGGCCTAGAACTAGGGCTTGAACTCAGGGCCTAGGCAATGTCCCTTAGCTGAGGTGCTCAAGATTTTTGCTCTACCACTTGATCCACACCTCCACTTTCAGACCTTTTCTGGTTTTGAATCTCGATTCTCAGATCTCAGCCTTCTGAGTAGCTAGGAGTTTAGGGGTGAGCCACCAGTGCCTGGCTCATTTACTGTCCTGTTTTCAGAGGTATTAATTATTGATCTTTTCTTGATATTACATATTTTCCCCCTCAGAGCCTTTGGTTGTATGTTTAATTTTGCCATCATCTACTGCTCATCTTGTTTCTTACTTCTGCTATCAAGGGACTACCTGCCTCGTTCCATCATGCTGCTTACTGTTCTGTCACCAAGTCCTGCTTTGATTTCCTCCAGTTTCTCTACTGGGATAAATACATTAAACATAAAATTTACTATCAAAGCCATTTTAGTGTATAATCCAGTCAGGTCTTTAGGGAGCTTCATACATCTGTGAAACCGAGTCTCAGAACCTCCTTATTTTGTACATCTGAAACTCAGTACCTATTAAACAACTCCTTTAAACTTATGTGTAATGGATCACATTGACTATCTGCTAGGAAGCTAGGCCTGCCCTCATTCATCCATGCCATTACTTGAGCCACAGCTCCATTTCCAGCTTTTTTGTGATTAACTGGAGATTAAAAAACAAAAACAAAAACTCATGGACTTTTCCTGCCAGGGCTGGCTTCAGAGTGCAATCCTCATATCTCAGCCTCCCTAGTAGCTAGGATTACAGCCCGACCACCAGCCCCTGTCTTTACACTTTTTTTAATCAAGTGCAGAATCTGCAAATGGAGATCACCCAAAACTGTATGCATGCCTTAGTTGACAATCTCTTTCCAAGGGCTCCATAAAGATTGCACACGCACTAAGGGAAAGCGCACAATCCCCAGCCATGGAATGCTCAGGCAAAAATACAGGCCTGGCCAGACACTAGTGGCTCAGACCTGTAATCCCAGCAGCTCCAAGACTGAGATCTGAATATCAGTCCCGCAGAAAAAACACCAAGTCTCTTATCTCCAGTTAACCAGCAAAAAGCCAGAAGTGAAGGTACGGCTGGTAGAGAGACAGCCTTGAGTGAAACTGCTAAGGGACAACCGCCAGGCCCTGAGCACGAGGCCCAGGGTCACATAAATAAAATGAAATGAAGTAAAATAACTAAAAGGAAGTGAACTAAAGGAAAATAAAACACAAGGGAGACAGCTGAGGTGACGCTATTAGAAGAGGTAAATAAGAAACTGGCATCTGCAGTGGGAGGCCACACGCAGCAGTGCGGCCGAGGCGTGGTGACAATGTCAGAGGGAATGAGCAAGGCGCACAGGTGAGGCATGACACAGTTCAAGCACATCCACAGGGAGGTACTGCTAACACTACCTGGACAGAGGGCAGTGTTATTGCAAACCCGTGACTCTCTTAACGGACCGCTGCAGTGAGTCCCGAAAGGTGAGACACAAGTTCTGGTTCGCACCTGCGACCCTTGACCGCAAGTCACAGAGCACGGGCTCCACGGAGACCAGTCCTCCACGCCAGATTCACCTGCGTGCGAGACAACAGACAAGCGTGAGACACCACCGCCCACCACCACCCCCCAGGGCATCACTGTACCACACGTGACATTGTGACATGCTTGAATAAGCCAAAAGCAAAATTATGACAGTACAGCAAATAGACAAGGAAAACATTTTAGAGGTAACCCGCCTTAAGGAGGGGTCCACACCATGCGATACAAAGACCTGTATGTGCCATGACCTTGGTGACAAAACCCTCCACAACTACCCTGCTGTGTGTGTGGACGCTAGGCGGGCTCTCGTCACGTGTCAGGAAGGGTGACAGCGGAGGGCATCTCACTCTGCTGGCGTAGGGTGCTGTACTTGGGTGGCAAGAAGCAGCAGCTACATCTGTGCCCCTGCTGTTCCGGTGCACAGGAATGGCTGTGCCCTGCCCTGGAAGTCCCCTGCATAGCTCCCTTCTGACGTGACCCACAGGGGAGCTGAGGGCTGGAGTCTGTTTGTAGGGTACTGTGAGGAACACTGATACGTTTGTCTAGTCAATAGTTTACTGTGGGTGAGACTCCTTTTTCAGCCTGTAATAGCTACTTGTTTTATAGTAACCTATTAAAGTCCTCCTGCTGCTGATTCCTCATGATCTCAGGTAGAGAAGTAGGATTTTTAAAATTGGAAACAAACAAAAATTCCTCAATATGTATTAACTTGTGAGGGAAGGGAAGTGTACTCCACATAGGGCTCTGAGAAGCCAACAGGTGTCTGCATGCTCTCCCGCAGCTCGCGTCTGGCCAATCTCCTGCTCTCTGTGAACACTGAGTCAGGGCTCCAAGGGTGTTAAGAGTTCCAGATGCCATCGCTGGGGGCTGCTACTGCTCTTCTGGTGTCAGGACCAGGGCAGACTTTTACAACTGATTCCAACAGTTGCTACTGTTGTCCTCAAATTCAACTGGGTTTTACTTGGAGCAGGAACTCTTTAAGTTAGCCAGGTATTTACTGGCTGGGAAAAAACTGTACAGGTGAGGTGTTTCTGAGAACTTTAGTCCACTGATGATAGAGACCAGGGAGTGAACTTTGTTTCAGAGATTCTGTCTAGATTTTGCCTCTGAAATACAATTCAAAGGATACCAATGATAATCGGCCTTCTCTTTTCCTTTTTAGAGTAAATGACATGGGAGTCCTCGTATGTGCTACTCAAGGGCAAGCTAGGCCAAACATGGATACTCTCAAAGACAGGAGTTTGGCCCAGTCTGTGACTCTCTTGTGCAAAGGAGAGAGCCAGCTAATAGAAAGCATACTCCTGAGGAAGGGGTCAATCTCACATCTGGCGAAATCTGCTGAACTGGAAGCTGAGGCAGCTCCCACGTGAGCACCAGTCCACGGACACCCTTGGGTCTGAGCATTCGCTCCGTGTAGCACTATGCACGCAGAGGCATGAGTGCTGGCTCACTGAAGAACGGATGCTCAGCACACGAAGCAGGGCTCTCCTTAACACCGTGAACTATGTAAAGCTTAAAAGTTCTTCCTTGATCATGCCTCAGTTTCTGTCCTATTTTACCTGGACACATTTATGTGTAACTAACTTCCTGCGTGTGCTTGGCTGATGACACAAGCCTACTTGGAAGACAGGTTTCATAATTGGTTCTTTTACATCCGATTATATTCCTGCCAGACAGAAAAATCTTCATTTCAATAAGGCCAATGGTAGGACAATGTTTGAAAAAAGTAGCCACATACATATATATGTATATGTGTACTGTGTATATTTAGCAATGAAAATTTGAGGTTCAAGTTAGAAAAAATATAATGTGTTTTTAATGATTTCCAACCTGTTGTAATGAAGTTACATGAAATATAAATATTATGATTTTATGATATTGATTAAGAGCCAGAAAATTAAGAGCAATGTGAGTTCTCTAATAAGTGAAATGACAAAGGTTATGAATAAAATTAGCTTCATTTGCCACAGAACAATTATACTTTTCTGCTCTCACTGTTATCATGACACAAAAACATATTTGAATTAAACCAACTGAAGAGCTAGGCTCAATACATACTTTTAAACGGACTTTTGTGTCCATGTGGCACATTCTGTGCCACTGTGAGTATCTTGCCCTGCATTAGGCTGAGCGGGGAGGCTGGACCGTGGAGGCTTACTCGCATGATGCTGCTTCCCTAACACCAAAGCTTCTTGTTGAACAAATGAATAGATGGAACTGAATTAAATTCTGCCACTGTAATTGTGGTCTACCTACCAAAATTATTTCATTCTAATGCAAAGGCTACCTTTTCAGGTGGTATTTTCCATCAGTATTTCTTAATGCTATGCTTCTTCCTTATCCGAAGTGTAGAAGCCCTGCCGTTGGAATTCACTGGTTTATGGTGGAACACAGCTCAGGCATCTTAAAGACGTGTATTTGTGAAGTATTCAACGATATGTAGAGGGCACAGAGCAGACTGTGCCGCACAGGTTTCCTGGGAGATGTCAGATGCACTGGAGCCTTCCCCGCCTCTTAGAGATGTCGTGGGTGCAGGGGAGGCATCAGACTCTGTCCCAGGAGGAGCCAACGGGAAAGTTCTGCACATGCAAGGTCTGTGTTTGGCGGGAAGCTACTGAATGTCCTGAGCTTGTGACATTACCAAAATACTTTATCCCTGTGAACGTCTCCAATCAAATGGGATGTATCTAGTTCCCAGTGGGCCTGTATTATGCAAAATAATGTGTGTGAGTGCATTTTAGCACACAAACAAGATGTTAATATAACATGTTGCCAGTATGTTAAGGGAATGGGATTAGAAACACACAATTTTATTTTATTTTTTCTATTTTAGGTAACAGGACATTTTGGCCTAACGTGGGCTGCTTTCCTTATGACACAAAATATGTTTACAAATTCATTTGATGTTAAAAGTTGGTCATTGAGACGTTCTCTTTAATTATTACTCTGTATTCTTGTTCTCAAATTACTGTTAAGAAATTTTTATCAACAGCACCAGTGTCTTGGATTGAAAGAGAAGTCATATAAATTTAATTTTTATAACATTTAATGTCATCTGCGTTTGTTTAGGCGACATTAACACCTAAAAAACTCAGAAAATATTTTAAAAAGAAATAGCCCTTTCCTTTTTTAGCATCAAATTCTGTATAATTAAGAACTAGTAAATAATAACAAGGTTTCACAGTCTCAGCTCAGTATTCTAACTTATTTTTGTTTTGTGTGTGTATGTGTGTGTGTGTGTGTGTGTGTGTGTGTGTGTGTGTGTGTGTGTGTGCATGTGCATGCACATGTGCACATGTCCACCAGTACTGAGTCTTGAACTCAAGGAACTCAGGGCCTGTGCACTATCCCTAAGCATTTTTTGCTCAATGCCAGAGCTCTACTACTCGAGCCACAGCTCTATTTTCGGGTTTTTTAGTAGCTAATTGAAGGTAAGAGTCTCACAGACTTTCCTGTGCATTCTGGCTTTAAACCACGATCTTCGGATCTTAGCCTCCTGGGTAGCTAGAATCCCAGGTGTGAGTCTGAGGACCTGGCTCTAATTTCTGTTTTATTTATTTAATTTTGTACAATACTTGGGCTTGATCTCAGGCCCACACATATTTGCTTGGCTATTTTGCTTAAGGCTGGTACACCATCACTTGAGTCACACCTTCACTTCACTTCACTTTTGGTGGTTAATTGAAGATAACTTAGCATCCTGGGCTGGCTTCAAACTACAATCCTCAGAACTCAGTCTCCTATGTAGCTAGGATTACTGACATGAGCCACCAGTACACTGCTCCTAATTTATTTTAAAAATAACTATATATAAGTATATATTTATGCTTAACGCTACTTCTAAAGCATTTCTGGTTTAAAATGGAAAGAATAATCAATATACATTTTGCTAAGAATTCAGCATCCAATCAATATTTTAGAACTTTAATTTTAAAATGTGTTTCTTTTTCTGTGTCATTCTTACTAACATGTGGAAATGATTTTATGGTTGTCATGAATCTAACAAACATTTTGTCTCTTTACAAAATCATGTGTTACTTCAAGTAAGAACTAGACACAACACAATGGAAAATAATGAATAAATGCAAAAACTGACAATATTTTCTAAGAAAGGCAATGTACCTTGAGAATTGAATTTGCTTTCAAAGATTTTGGCTGGAAATTGTGAACGTTCTGGGTACATTTTGCAAGCAAATTAAAAAAAATGGAATCTGAACAAAAACTCCTGGCCAAATTGTATAAAATTTCATATGCAAGCTAATTTTCCTACATGACTAGAAGTTAAGAATAACTGTTTTCCATTTTACTCCTTCACTTATCTGAATTGTCTCCTGCAAAAATAAAGACTATCTTTTCTGGTCCTGCTGACATTTCTCCAGGAGAGAAGCCCTGCATGGCTGGCTATTCAGCCTCTTCATTTAGAGTCAAGCATCTTCAAATCTGTTCCATGGCTGATCATTTTGCTCCCAGAATTAGAGCAAAATGTTTAAAATTTTAGGAACTGGTCTAAACATGGTAATGCACTTTTGAACTTGGCCAGGCAGGTAATAAAATAGAAATTGTTGTTTCTTTTCTTTAACAAGAAGGAGCATGAAAACTCAGCTGAGAATGTTTTCTTCATTCCTGTCTTTGACAACTGTGTTTGATGATCTTGTTTCAAACAAAAATCCCCCCAAAATATGGCCTTGTGGAATTATTATAAACATTCAACCTTGGGAATCTGACAGGTTCAGCTAATCTATTGAAAGGGACTGTGCATCTCTTATCAAAAACACAAATTCAGTAACATTTGCATTTTAAGTTATAGATTTGGGCAAGTGTTCTGAAGAAACATCATATAAATACTGAGGACAAACCTATTCTCTGGGGGGATTTCATTAGACAGAGTAGAAATACCATGTGAGAGAAATGAAAATTTATTCATTAATGCTAAAACAGCTCACATTTACAACTTTATAAAGACCTATATAATACTCTTCATTTAAAATTTCCCCAAATAAAGTTGAGGGCTATACACATTCACAACACAGTTTTAAATACTTTTTCATTTGAAGAGATACCACATGCAGTGACCTGAATGGAACTGTAACCCACTGATTATGACAAAACAAAGATGAATGCATATACTTTATTAAACTCTATAGCTAGAGAATTAGCAAAGATTCTGCATGTTCAGAATTTAATTATATGTATTAATTTACACATTATTTGTAATAAGGCAATTATCGGTCATGTATATGTAGGTGTTTAAAATAATTTGCCATTGAAACTTTTATAATCTAGATAGTCATTTTTGTTGACATTTAATTTTTTGAAATCTATTTCAGCTTAGTATCTGAGACTATCAACTTTTTTTTACTATTTAGCTTATATAACCAAATTCTTTTCAAATCAAATATTAAATTATTAGAATGTTTTAACGTGTATATATAGACAGACATTCAAGTAATATTAAGGAATATTTACAGGCTTTAACAGTTGAACAAATCATTCATTGCTAAATTTAATCCTCTAAGTCCTATTTAAATTCTTGAAAGTCTTATATCAAGTAATTATTGAAGAAATAAACTTTATTATTTTTCTTTACAAGCTTAATAACACATTTTAATGGTTAATTATGTGTCCGTGTGTGCCAATACTCGACTTTGAACTTACAGCCTTGTACTCTCCCTTGGCTTTTGCTCAAGGCTGGAGTTCTACTACTAGATTCACACCTCTGCCTCTTGTGGCTGGTTAAATGGAGATGAGAGTCTCATGGAGTTTTCTACTAGGGCTGGCTCTGAACTGTGATCCTTAGACCATAATGACCTGCTTAGCCAGAGTTACAGGTGTGAGCCATCAGCGTCAGGCTACTGACTGTTTAGCAACAGGGAATACTAACATGTAAAACCTAAATATCTAACACAAAATAATCTTTATACATTTTTTGTGCATTTTTCAATTCCAAGCTACTTTATTTATGGACTTTAACTGGTGACAAAAAAAATGACTAAAAAAAAAATCAGCTCCAAAAACTGACAGATGTGCAGCACAAAATCATGACAACATGCAGTGGTTCCATTAAATTAACAACAATAAATAGGAAAATGTAACTAACGTATTACCAGTTTGTGCCATAAATTTAGCAGCATCAGCTGGCTCCTGAGGGACCCTTTTTTCATGAACAGATCGAGGTCGCTGACTTTTTATTGTATGATCTCCCATCATTCCAAATTCTAAAGACAGAATAAAGGTATATGAAAGCTTGTGTGTAGACATTTCTCACAAATTACATTACTGTCTCATGCATTATGTTCCGGGGCATAGCTAGAAGTTATTGCAAAGACACAATGCTAAATTTTCTAGACTAGTCTGCTTGTACTCAAGTCAAAACCTGCAGACATGAACAAGATTGTAAGAAGCAATAATCACAGTCAACAAAGATACATCGGGTGTTAGGTCAGATTCACTAACAGAAATACTGCATTCTACGCTGATAATATTCTGAAGCAATATGTCAGAAAGACAAGGCAACCATACTGTGTTAGTGGTTGTTTTCCAGAGAGAAAATCCTCACTGGCTGACACCTGCCTCTGCAGACGAGGAATTGGCCCCTTGGGTTTTTCAGCACTTATCTAAAGGGATGAGTAATTCTTTTTAACTTCTCTTGGGAAGGAGGGGACAGATTCTCCCTACATAGCCCCAAACTGGCTGGCCTCAAACTGGCAATCTGCTTCCTGAGTGCTGGAATTGTAGGCTGGAGCCACAATGTCTGGCTAGAAGTAAGTAATTCTGCAATCTAACTTTCCCAAGGTTAACATTCATATAATGGATTATTTCAGTATTCAAAGATGACTATGTTTAGTATCTCAAAGGCCCACAAAAACGGATATTCTTGTTAATTCTCATTTTCTCTAGGCCTGACTCCTTGTAATCACAGGTAAAACTGATTTCTCTTGTAAAAGCTGTATTCCAGAATGGAGAATGGGTTGGAGTTTCTATTTAAGCTTTAAAACAAATCCCTTAGTGGGGGAAAGGAAGACCACTAACTGCACTCCACTCACAGGTGGGTGGAGGGGGAAAGAAGTTGAAGAAGAGAATGATTTCAGAGTAAAATATTTCTAAAACCCCATAGACTTGAACTTCCTGTACTTAGAATTCTGACAGTTTTGTGTTTGCTGATATGCATGGTAAAGTAATTTTAGGAGAAACAAAGCCTAATGCATGGAGTAACTTGCTGGTTCTGGGTTGTAAGCATATAGGTGAGGTGGAGAAATGCCCCTTGGACAGGTACCCTAGGAACTTTCCCCCTCCCACCAGAGAGGTCAGAGAGGTCAGCTCCAAGAATTGTAATGGCAGGGCAGCCATTTTACCAGAGCCAAAAAGGTCAAAATTTGGGTATGCAAAAGCCTAGTTTCCTCTTCTGTTTTTCTCTTACTAATTTTAAACATTCTTCTGTTAAAACATGAGAACTAATTTTGCAATGTGTTTTGTAAAGCTCTAGTCTTTTTTGTGAGAAAATCATAAAGACTCTTTGTGTGTCGTGAAAATTTACCATAAACTCTGACACCTCATCAGCCAACCTGCTGGGAATTTTGTGTGGAGAGCCAATCTGAGAAGACATGCCCTGGGAAATTTGATGAATTTAAATAGGTATTTGTTTTGTTTTGCTAATTCAGATTACACCCAAAAAAGAAAATGGAAATTTTCATAAAATGTCATTTGATCTGATAAACTCCATCACTCCTTTCCAGCACTGCCAACATCCTTCTATTTCCTTGTGTCTACGCGTGGTGCTTGAGCTAGTTTACAGCAGGCTTCTAACAAGAAGTATCTAACTATATACAATTGAATGGTTTGTGAAACTGGCTATTTAGAATGTTTTATGTACAAACTCCTAATGTTTACGTGTTAAACCAATGGAATGTTGTTAAGACCTCAAATTGCAAAAGAACTCAGCAATATATGTATTTTTTTAACTCGTCATCTCCTTTGCTGTGGAATTTATAATTCAGGTGATGCCTGACATGTATACCTGCTTGTGGTCACTGTCTGTGTTTCATCATGAATTGTGGCTTTAATGGTTACACTATGGTAGTTTTGGCAGTGAGAAGGAAAAGGAAGCCAGCATACTTATTATTCCAGATCTGCAAATTCTGAATCACATACCCATTATATAACCTGGTTTTGGCTTGCTCACGTGTTTATTGCTTGCTGAGTAGTATTGGGGTTTGAACTCAGGGCCTTGAGCTTTGAAAAGGCAAGCACTCTGCCACTTGAGCCATGTCTAAACCCTATCCTGCTTTAGTTTTTTTTTCAGACAGGGTCTCATATTTTTACCCCAGGCTTTCTGCTAACTAAGATTCTCCTACCAATATGCCTGAATAATTGGAGAGATAGGTAACAGGCAAACACCATCACTCTCAGCTTGTTTGTGAAGATGGGGTCTCACTAAACTTTTACAAGGCTGGCCCAAACTTTGACCTTCCAGACAAGTCTCTCTCTAGTAGCTGGGGTGAAAATTATGCACCACTGTATCCTACCCTAGTAAACCATTCCTAGTCTTTATAGAAGCATGGGGACAATCTGAACTCTTTCCTGTAAGGGAAAACAAAGCATTTGTGCATGGAGTTAAGTTCCAATGTTTGTGTTCTAGATTGGCAACTGACACTACTGTAACTTTAGTAGATAAAGTATCATGTTGAATTTTTAATGATTTGTTATAAATATGAATCAAATAAAATGTACATTTATCAAGTTGAATTTAAGTAATTTAGTTCATCTCATTTGCTGGAATGCATTTCTATATTTCAAAATATTTATAATAGAAATTAAGTCTCCACACATCTATCCTACTCATTACAAGGTAGGTACTGATTGTTCTATGAACAACAGCTGACAGTCACCATATTTAAGAAGATTTTTTAAAAATTTATGAATTATTAATATTTGAACATTGTAATTGTTGATGATTGTCAATGTAGTTTACCAGAAAATTAATTTTTCAAAAGTAACTATGTGACCCTGACATAAATTCTCTATAAGATATACAATGTTATAAATTTCTATATTTTTAACATGGGGAAACAATACAAAGGCAGTGTTTTAAAAATATTCTGGGGCTATTACTCCAGATCTAAAAGAATTGAAATTTATAATTGAAATATGCAAAATGTTACCTACCCAGTGAGGCTCTTTTGCCAATGTTTCTAGTCCAATTGATAAAAGTAAGTCTTATTTGTTTTAGTGTTCCAGGGTAAGATTTAACAAAAAAAATTACATTTCCTTCCAAATTTCATACTTGATTATCTTAAAAACATTGATGTGTCTTTCATAATGTATATCTTCTACTTATAATCAAGTAAAGACCTACTGGATCATTCACACTTAAGAAAACAGCAAAGTATTGTTTTTTACAATTGTTCATTATGGTCTGTGGTAAACTTTTAGTATATTGTGCTTTTTGGGTAAGTTTCAAAAGTTGGTTCACAGTCAAACAATTCTGCATTGGCAAAGATAATATACTACATTAGTTACATGAGGAAATAATTCAGCCAAATAAAAAGATGATCAGCTTGGGTGAAAGCAATGGAAAGCCAGTTATGAAATCAAATGAAATAAGGAGTAGCATAATATTGTGAATGTGCTGATGAAAATGGAGTTATTTCCTATATCTTTATGCTACGCTGATGTGGGTAAATAACTTCAAGAATAAGATCCACATGACTGACAGTGGCCTTCATAATCTGGGATATTTTGCCCACATATCTTTCGCTGTGCTCCTTGCTGTAGGCAGTCCTGCCTTGGCATGAAAGAGACAAAGGTCCACCAAAGAGAGGTTTGGGAAGTCTTTGGCCTTAAATCTAGGCTTGTGTATCTTCCCTCCTGCAGGTTCATAGAGCCGTTAAACATAAATAAATAAACAAGTAAATAACAGACTTTAGATTACAATGGTTGGTTATGATGCTTTTGTCTGAAAAGCAAGGTTTGTAATAATGGATTTCTTAATCCATTAAAAAGTTAAAAATCACACATGTCCATTTGTTATTACACCATTAAAAAAACATTTTTACACACTCAGACAAGGATATCATCAGATAAATAGATGACAGTCATCTTCACAAAAGCCTCCAGCATTTCCATGGGAACCTCCTAAGCCCAACCTCCTAGGCTGCTCTCAACAAGCTCCCAGATTTATGTGCTGAACACATTCAGAGGCCAAACTCTACTATTGTTTGTCATGGCAGGGGCCAAGGGCTGCTCACAAAGACCCCTTGAAATAAATCCCCTACACCCCTGCCTCCACAGACTGCGCCTCTGAGCTATCGGCCACCCGCCCACAGGAGTGGCTTTGCTGACGCCGAATTCCTGTTTTGTTTTGAAAAAGCATGGAGTTGCATTTTAACTCTTAAATTAAGTTACTTTCCTTATTATGGCGCCATACATAAGTGAAAGAAAGTGTGTCTTATGAAATCAAAAATCAATTCTTGCTCTGTGTGTAGACAGAATTCAATATTTATTTACTAAATGGCTCATCCAAGGAGCATTTGCTGAGGGCGTACAAAGCCAATTATTTATTAAGCACTAAATCCTATGTTTAAAACTGCTTATTCAAAATGCACATCACTGTCTATTTAGGGTCATTCTTACAACTCAGTATGGGGGGGGAATTAGAACTTTATACTTGAAAATTATTTACATCAGCTTATGATTACCATGATCAGTATTTCTGCCATCAACAAAGCTTATTATCTACCATTACATCTACCACAACACTCACATTATTTTTAAAATTTTACCTCACAACTTAAATCTAACTGCTGTGAAGTAAAGATTTTAATAATCATTTATTAGCTACTGAATATGCACTAGGGACTAAAGAATACAAATAAGACATTTTCCTGATATTCTAAAGTTCACAGTCCAAAGAAATTCACTAAAGAGGTATTTGAAATATGTAAAAGTAACTTTTCCTAAATCCTAGAATACTTTTTCTATACAATGATTTGCAATACAGCTCTAAAGAGCAGATATAGCTTTTAAGTAATTCAACTGGACAATTGAGATGATATCATTCATTGAAATCTAAAGGAAAGAATATCAAATACATTATTTGTTGGGAGAAGAAAAATCCAATCAGAGTTGGCTTAGGTGGGAAAGCTGTGTAAATTCTGTTCAGAAACAATCAGATATTCTTAGAAAGATTTGCTTTTACATATTTTACATCTGCATTTAGGAGTATCAGACATCAAATTTACTTATTTCGTATTTATTGGAAAGAGTTGGCCCACTGAGTTTGCATATAGGATTTTTTTCTCTAATGTAGTTGATAGTGTTATAGTTAGTAAAATAACTTATATCCCCAATATTTTAGTTTACTTCTGACTTCTGAGATTTTAATTTTAATTCTTCATTGTTTTGAAATAGAGGCAGCCTTGAGAATCCACGTCTTCTCACTCAGTGAGCATTCTGAGTGCTTACCATGCCACACAGCATATCCGCTAATGCGGATGGGTGAGTGGAACACTGCCGTCTCCACAACCAAAACATAATGAATACTGAAACTGCTCTCTATTACCGGGGCACTGTGGCTACTCAGGAGGCTGAAATCTGAGGATTAGGATCAAAGTCAGCCAGAGAAAGAAAGTCCGAAAGACTAATCTCTGAGTAACCACCACGCACACAAAAAGAGAACAGGGGCTGGGGGGTTTAGCCCAGCGGAAGGGCACCCGCCCGGCGCCCGCGCAAGGCCCTGGGTTCGGTCCTCAGCCCTGGAAAAACAAAAACAAAAAGAGAACAGAACAAAACAAAGAAACAAGTAAGAAAAAAAAAAAAGGAAATTGGAAGTGCAGTTGTAACTCAAGTGGTAATATAACAGTCTGAACATCAAAGTTCAAGGACAGCACTCAGGGCCTGCGTTCAAACCCAGGAGAGGCACAAAATAAAAATAAATAAAAAGAACAAATAATGGTCTTTACTGATTATGAATACACTCATTTCATTTCCCCAAAGAACCCAAAGAAATGGAGTAAGTGGGGAGACAAAAACTTCCAGCCAATTAAAGAATTAAAGTGATATAAGTTAGTAAATATTAGAAAATACTCAAAAATAATTATGTTACTTAGGAAGGAATATTATGAACCTAAAGTTCATCATTAATTTTCAAGTGGCTAACTGCTTTTCCTTCTTAGAGATCATTTCTTACTTAATTGCCAGATTTAGATATCTGACCACTGGAGTCAAGATCCTATTTTGTGCATTAATGAAACAAAATCTTGTTTTATCAAATATTCCCACAGAAATGACCTTTTTATGTAGAAGCTAACAAGATGGATACGTTTATGGTACTTTCAAAGACTGGGCAAAGCATACAATTGGCAAAATACTATAAAGCTAAGGAGAGTTTGTGAAGCTCAAGTTGAATTGTGTAACTTGCAAAATGTCTGCCATATATATTCAATAAAGTGAAGCTATACTTTAATTCATCTTCATACTCGGTAGGAGCATTAATTACCTATAATGATGTGTTATTTTATAGGTCCTTGAACATGTAAATTACATGATATAATATCAGTGATAATTCCAGGAGATTTAGTATTAAACCCTCACATGCTCTGTTTCGTATTTATTCTGTCTGTCTCCAGGCACTGGCTGGTCAGCCAGCCCCAGCCCTGGGTGAGTCCTCGCTGGGCATGTGTGGGCCAAATGGGAGTTCACCTGTAATAGTCAACTCTGCTCTCCATGGCTGCTGGAGAATTATGGAAAGCCAGGATCAGTGGGTTACTTGGAACTTGTTTTGTTTTGACTTGTTGATATAAAGAGGAAAATAAGTGTACAAGTGTGTAAATGACACATGCACCTCAGCAGTGACTGCAGCTGAATGCCTTTCCTTTCGGCCTCAGGTGCTGATAAAATTAGCTTCTCCTACAAACTGCGGTGTGTCCTCCCTGTCCTCTTCTGTCCCCCCATTCTCCGTCCTCCCCATCCTGTCTTCTCCATCCTCATCCTGTCCTCCCCATCTTGCCTGTCCTCTCCATGATCTGTCCTCCATGTCCTCCCCATCCTGCCTGTTTTCTCTATCCTCTTCATCCTCTGTTCTTCCCGCCCTGCCTGGCTTCTCCATCCTGTCCTCCATGTCCTTCCCGCCCTGTCCATCCTCCCTGTCCTCTTCTGTCCTGTCCGTCCTCTGCCCTTTCCATCCTCTGTGTCCTCCTTGTCCTCCCCATCCTCTCAATCCTCTTCTGTCCTTCCTGTCCTCCCCTGACCTGCGGGGCTTCTTTCCCTGAGTGTTCCAAGGCTCCAAAGCTTAGACACGTGGGACTTGCAGAAGGCCGAAGACCAGGGCTCCCACTTCCGCCCAGGAGCTCCTCCTGGGAATGGGCTCCAATCAGAAGGGAGCCTCCATGTCCGTTCTCCAATCAGAAAGTCCTTTGGAAGGAAAGCCCTCCTACTTCGACCAAGATTGGAGGGAGGGACGGGAAACGGAACTGGGGGCCTGGAGGAGGGATGGCGGGATGGCTCTGGGCTCTCTTCTCCTCACGGGGTCCATTTCACTACTTCATCACCTAGCATTTGTTTGTAAGACAGCATTGTTTTCATTAAACACTTTCCTGCCTTTTTAGTTCTTTATTGGCAAAGGCAACAAATTCCACCCTAGACCTTAGCTGAGACCAGGTGGGGTGAGGTCATGATGGACGGTGCATGGCCAGGCCTGCGGGGCCTGGGCTGCGGAGACCCGGGAGCAAAGACCAGAGACCCCGGGGACAGAAACCCTGGAATCAAGGACCAGAGAGCCTGGGGGACTGGGACCTGGGAAGCAAGGACCAGAGACCCTAGGGGAACAGAGACCCTGGGGGACAGAGACCTGGGGAGCAAGGAAACCCTGCAGGGACAGAGACCATAGCCATTCACAATCACTGTCCCTTCACTCTGAGTTTGGACCACAGAGGCCAAACCTCTGGTACCTGCAGCAATTCACAGTCCCTCATAAATTTGGAGGAAAGTTATTTGTTTTTAGGAGTCACCCTTCACCATATTCATGAGCAGAGTGCTGGCAAATTACACACATACAATCCTAGTTATTCAAGAGGCTGAGATCTCAGCATCATGGTTCAAAGTCAGCCTGAGTTCAAAGACAGCCCAAGCAAGAAAGTCTGTGAATCTTATCTGCAGTTAACCATGAAAAAGCTGGAAGTGGAGCTCAACTGATAGGGCCACTCAATTGAGTGAAAAAGCTAAGACACAGTGTCAAGGCCCTAAGTTCAAGTTCCAGAACCAACACACACACACACACACACACACACACACACACACACACACACACACACACACGATGTTAGTGATGTTTTAGCTTGATGTTATGGTAGAGTTTACTATCATATGTACTGCAGGAGGATACATTCATAGAGAGTCTTTAATGAATATAATTCTCACAAGTCAGGGGCTGTTCCATGAACACGAGGCCACCTTACAGACTGGGAGACTGAGGGGAGGCCGGGCTAGATTACTGTTCTCATTCATCCCTGTAACCGAAGGCTTCGTCATGCTATTGCAAATATTTTCTCATTCAAAGTTTAGCAACAGTCGTGATCCCATAGGTGTGGCCTGACTCTCTGGCGCCCACATCCTCCTTCCCCAAGGCCACCTAAGCTGTGCCAAACCCTCCAGGCAGTCTCAGCCCCTGTGAGAACAAGCGGCTGTTCACTGAGTGTCCTGATACTTTCGGATTCTTGCCATTCAGGGACCTCACTTAAGCACAATCCACACAGAGCCTTTTTTCCTCTGCTAGCTCCCTTTCCCACTTCCCAATTTCCTTTTCTGCCTGGATAAAGGTTCTGAGCCACCTCATCTTCCACATTCATCTCACCCTGACACACTCACTAAGAGTTTTCCCCAGGAAAATGGAAGTTCTTCATTTCTGGTTCTTAAAGGGTGCCTTCGAAAGCATTTCTTTCCATTTCCTTCCCAGAACAATTCTCTTCTTTGTGACAGAAATTGTTCAAAAGAATATCCTCTGGTTCCTCTCTTCCCACTCACCTAGCAATGTCAAGCAATCTGACTTCAAATTTCCTTCCTCAGAAGGAAATGCTCTCTGGAAAGTGGGCTGCCTCTTAAAAGCTGTCACGTTCAACTTGATTTCCTTCAGCAGTTCATACCCTCCCGCCCTCCCCATCCCACAAGCTCTCTCGAAGTCCTCAGCTCCTGGGCTTTAAAAAGTGACACAGTTTTAATTTTTCCTCCTCCTGAATGTTCTTTCTTTTCTTTCATTGCTTTAGCGATTCTTCATCCATGAAGTATGAATTTGCTCTTGGGTTCTATCTCAACAGGATCTCTCTCCAAAATCCCACCTATTCCTACACACTGAGGTGTGGCATTTAGACCAAGAGGTGTGGTCTGACTCTCCAGAACCCATACCCATCTTCCACACAACCACCTACGCTGTGCCAAACTCTAACAGGCAAACTTAGCACCTGTGGAAACAAGTTAACCTGTCCTCGGGACAGCCACTTCTCCTTATGCATTTCAAGTCACTTAATAAACATACACTGCCCCACATAAACATTTGATGAATAAGTAAGCAGTGAAATAAAAATAAGTTGAACAGAAATCGTGCAGAAGGCTGTTTTATATTTATGAAAGCATCTTGATGGACCATTTGTGTATGCAAAGGCAGGCGTTAGCACTTGGTGCAAAAAAGTTGAAGCTGTCTAGGTTATTTTGTACTCAGTACTAGTAATAATTAGATGTTTATTCAGCTGTTAGAGAGTGAAGGTATAGCCTACTTCAATCAACTGAAAAAAAAGGGTAAGGTTAAAAAAATCTTGGCGGAATGGAAACAGAAGGGAAAAGTGTTGAGAGAATAAAATAGAGAGGCAAGCTGTCATGGTTTTCTTCACGAGCTTCAAAGTGATATTGAGGCAGTGACTCATGCCTGTAATTCTAGTTAATTGGGAGGCTGAGATCTGAGGCTAGCAGTTGGGAAGTAGATGAGACTCATCTCCAATTAACCACAAAATAGAAGTGTGGAATTTTGACTCAAGTGGAAGGGCACCAGCCTTGAATGAAATGCTAAAGGACAGTGGTCAGGCCGTGAGTTCAAGCCCCAGTACCAGTGCATACACATACAAAAAACCAACCAATATTGATAAAAGTGATATTTAGCTGGGTGCCGGTGGCTCATGCCTGTAATCCTAGCTACTCAGGAGGCTGAGATCTGAGGATTTTGGTTCAAAGCCAGCCCAAGCAGAAAAGTCCATGAGACTCTTATCTCCAATAAGCCAATAGAAAACTGGAAGTGGCACTGTGGCTCAAGAGGCAGAGCGCTTGCCTTGAGCTGAGGAGTGTAGGGACAGCACCCAAGCCCAGAGTTCAAGCCCCATGACCGACAAAAAAAGTGATATTTAAGTATTAATGTATATACTATGCTGCTGTAAAACAGTCTTTCCCCAGTTTTATTAAAAGTCTATTTTCCTTTGAACTGCTTAAATGTAGGGGTTTAAAGAGGAAGACAGTTTGCAATGCAAAATTGAGTTGGAATATATCCAATATATAAATACATCCAACCCCCTCCCCACACACATACACACACACGTATGTGTACCCTATATATCCAATATATAGCTAGGTTGGAATATATCCAATCCCTCCCTTGTCAGGTCTGAGATTATATGGTCAACCCTGAATTTCTAGTTCTAGACGACACCACAGTTCTCTTCAAGCATTCCTTCACATTTATAGTGCAGTTAGTCCTGAGAAAGCTGAATGAGGCACGTGGGAAGGCCTGACAACCTCAGTGGGGTAGAAATTGATTCCAGGTCCTAGGTGGCACCAACAGGCGATGGGAATTACATGTGATCCTTCCCATGGGAATTACCTGTGGTCTTTCCACGCAAAGGCTCTGACACAGCCCAGCAAGGGTCTAACATGATGTGCTCAGTGTCATCAACTGGTTTTACAGAGCTGGCAGCCCGGCAGCCAGGGTGCAGTGAAATTCAGGGCTAGCTCTCTGTCTCTGTCTGTTTCTCTCAGTGTTAGGCTTTAACTGTGGGTCTGGCCTTCTTGTGCATCCTGGGGCTCTATCACTTGAGCCTTTTCACTTCAGCCTGGCTTTTTGCTGGTTAATTGAAGATGCAGTCTCAAAGGCTTTCTGCCAGGGTTGTCTTTAAACCAGAATTCTCCAGATCTCTGCCTCTTGAGTAAGTAGCATTACAGGCTTGAGCTCTGTACAGAGGCTTGGGTGCAATCTCTCTTAGGTGACAAATAATTTTTTCTCCTCTACTCCAGTCTTCAGATGCAATATTTTCTCTTGCTGGTCAGTTATAATGACTTTATCACCACAAAATAGAAGAAATTTTTTTTGCTTCTCAAAGAAATATGTTCTTTGAATTGTGCTTATTTTAAAAAAAAGATTTCATTTATGGATAGACCTTTAAGCAAAATAAGACAGGCTCAGAAAGGCAAATGCCATGTTTTCTCTCATATTTATAATTTAGAACTAAGAAAGAAGACATGAATGTAACCAGAATGCTAGAGAACATGATGGAAGCAACACAACCTGAATATGTTCCGTGATGGGATGAAAGTACAATGATGAAACCCGTGAAAATGAAAAGAATGTTGGAGTGGTTCAAGAGAAATTAGTAAGAGAGAGGGCAGATAAGATCAAAATACGGCATGTGCAAATATAAAAGTATCACCATGAAACCTTTATGTCCAATTAATAAACACCAATACACCTTTTATCTGCCATTTCTAAATTAATTATAATCTTTCTTTAAATCTACAAGTTCTTATTATATCTTTACAAGAAAATTATTTCAATGTAGCTTCCCAGCTGAATATATTTGGTTTAAGAGAAAAGAGATTTAAGGGGGTTGCAAAGGGTTCTGGTTTATATGAGGAAAACTGAGTGAGACCACATTGGATATAACTTTACCAAACTTCAATGAACCTTGATGAGGTTTTCTTCTGAAGCATGGAATTCAGGATTGTTGGATGACTTAGCATTTAGCTGGGATGTGAGTTTTTTAAGAGGCACGTTGACAAGGTTAAATACACACAAACAAAGGTACTTAGGTATGAATAGCAAAGACAATCCACACAAGAGAAACTTTGTGACAGGTTCAGTTTGGGGCTACATCAAAAAATACTGACTGTGAGTACAAGCATGATATGAATAAGTTCATACCACAATTAAGAACTGAGAATGTTTGGCTTGGGTATGATTTTAAAAAATAGTAATTGCACTTGAGTGTTTGGAAAGTGGTCATGTAGCAGAGGAATTAGAAAGAAATCAGTCATCTGGCTAAGGAAGAAAGTCTTGGGGAAAACAGAACAAGTCCACAGGAAGAACTTTCCAGCCATCATTCAAGCTCATTCCTAGAGGGAGCAGTGACCATGGCCAGCACTGGTACTGGGTCCTTCCTCTTCCCACCACAGTGCAGTGGACAACAGGCCATCCCCCAGCCTGTCCTAGGCCGAGTCAGCTCTGATTCCTTGACTTGCCTAGGATTCCCACCTTCTCCTCTCTGCTTCCCATCAGTTTTAAACTTTTATCATTTCGCCATCACAAGTATTTTCCAAAATCCTTCTGAGGGACTGTATGTTGGCACACACTAAAGATACTTACACACCCATGTGTGCATGGACTGTTCACCAGGGAAACGCTGGGAATCAGTTCAAACTCCCATCTACCACAGAATGGCAAAGGGAAATGTGAGGTGTATCTCTCTATATCTTTATATCTACCTGTCTGTCTACCTATCTACATGCAGAGAATGAAATTCTATCATGTTCAAGAAAATGGATGGAAATGGATATCATCATGCTAAAGAAATAAACCGACTCAGGAAAACAGAAATCGTGCATGTTTTCTCTCAGATGCATGATCTCCACATTTATAAACAACCATAGATGTAATATTTGTGGGAGGACAAAAAGGGAGAAGGGATGGGAGTGTGTCACACTGATCACAATTTACACACATCTGCACGACCACAGAATAGTGAATTAGAATAGTGAAATAATAGTGAAACTGCTTAAAAATTGTTAAAAAAGTGGGCTTAAGTGAGAACAAGAAGATGACTAGGGGCCTAACCTTGAACATACACTGTACACATGGGTGTGTCAGAATGAAGCCCAGGTAGATAATGCACACATCACACTGTATGTGGCCATGGGCTCAAGGAAAGCCATGTTTTGTTAACACTCAGGCTGCACTCTCAAGTACAGGGCCAGATGCTCAGGGGGGCCACCGAGACGCCTTCAGCTTTAATGTCTGTGTTGTCTATGCTTTAATTGTTTACGTCTCTGTACCATGAGCCGCCTTGGTGTTGGGCGTGGTGAATGGGCAAGCACCTGTCCAGGAGTCCCTCACTCCCCATTGGTGCTGTAGGCTTTACTTCACACTCTCAGGAAAGCAGAATAGGGCAAACTAAGGAGGTTCGGCTCACAAGGTGAATTGATATAAATTTGTTCTAAGAAAAGAGGAAAGAATGTTCATCTTCCAATGTCATTAACATGAGATTGGGTATAAAAGAAATACTTCAGTGTAATATGTCACAATGCCTCACACATCATGTTTTTACCCTAGGAAAACAGATGTTTTGAAAACTATGATTTTACCAAAAGTTGGTTTTGTGCACATGAACAGATGAATTCACTTTGGTGGAGCAACACCAGGGCTCGAACCCAGGGCCTTGCACTCATTAGGCAAGCGTTCTACCACCTGAGTCACAACCCCAGTTTTTTCTTGATTTCCTTCTCTATTTTTTACTGATAGGATCTCCTGCTGTTTTATTTCCAAGTCTTGCCTTGAACTGGATTCTTTCTACTCTTGCCTACCAAGAAAGTAGAGAATTTACATTTTAAACTAAACATTGTAGTCATTCTTGAAGAATAGGAAAAAATTTAGATACATTTATACATCCATTCCTAAAGTTAGTGAGGTTGAAAACATATTGATTTTACTGTCCTTTTCCCACTGTGTTTTCTCACTAGTTTTAAAAACAAATGTTATTCTTACCACTGTTTTCCATTCTTAGTGGCTGGCTGAGAACTGCTAAGCTCTTCTACAGGGCACACAAGTGGCTTATCACTCACAAAGGTAGCTTTTCACTCACAATGGTCACCCCTGAGTCACACAAGAAACTTAGTTTTTCTGTGTGACAGTTTGTGTTTTGCTCAAACCCTAAGCTTTCAGAGAACCAGAATTTTCCATTACCCTGAAACACTAAATTGATCTCAAAACTAAACTTGGAAAAATATTCTTTCAGACATTAAAAATAAAAGAAAGCAAGAAGCATAAACAACCACTACATGATGCTTGATATTAACAATGACCTTTGGGTAGCAAAAAGAAAAAGTCATTTCCAAAAATCTTACATTCAAACTTTCCCAGAAACAAATTTGCAATCAAATAGACATCACCAGCTAAAAAAGTAATTGCTAGCTTAATTTCTTTTGCAAATTTCACTGACATTAGTGAAGTTAAATGCACAGCCTAAGTAGAAAGGCTCCATTCATTTTCCTATCGGTTCTGCTATACTGCTGTGTCTAGTGTGATAACTCCAAAATGTACATTTTCTTTTAATTGTCAAACTCACTTCTCTCACAAGCTTTTCTGAAGGCTGAGAGAATCCCATGCTGGAATGCAGATGCCCTCTCTGAGTTGCTCACTCAAGTATTGAAGTTGGCCATGTGCTTTCTAGCTTGACCTTGGCTTTTGTACTCTAAATCTCACACCAATTCCACAAAACCACTTTAGTGCTGACCCTTGAGACCAACATGTAAGTGAAACCAGCAGATACACAGTGAGTTAGCATAGAAGGGATCATTCTAAATTAAACTGTGAACCTACAAACATAGGTGTCAATGATTTTTTTCCTTCTGCATTTAAATGAGAACATCTACATTTCTTTAACTCTTAAATGCATTGTCCTTAGAAGAATACAATTGATTAACTTGTTTATACTAGTGCCAAACAAATATCTTATTCTTCAACAAGGCTAGACATAAGAGAGAGAGAAAGATAACATACTATATGTCCAATCACACTATCAGACATCTAGATTCATGGCTGAGAGTGTATTGCAGGCCCTTGTTCTTTGTTCTGAGATACTTACTTTGGGTGTTCCTGTCCAGTTTCCTCACAGGAAATGCAAGTTGATAAAATGTACATTATCTGCATGTGACCTCTGCCACATGCACAAGAATAAATCCTCTCACTAATATAAGCAATCTTCCAAATTTTAGGCTCTCCCTATTGGGTACTGCATTAGACCGATGAGTGGAGGGCAGAGTTACAGTACTAAAAAGACAGACTACGGAATGGGAGAGAATCTTTGCCAGCTGTTGGGGATGTAATGATCAGAATATTCAGGAGCTGAAACACTAAGCCAGAAAGAGTCAATAACCTAATTAATAAATGATCAAAGGAGCCAAGTAGACCCTCCTTAGAAGAAGTTGTGCAAATGACCAAAAAAATAATGCATGGAGAAAGGTTCAGCAGCTCTGGCCATAAAGGAAATACAGGTGAAAGCAACACAGAGACCCAACATCACTCCCGTCGGAATGACTGTCACCAAAACCGTAACAGCAGCAAACACAGGTGAAGGGTGAGGGGAAGAAGGAATTCCGGTGCACTCTTGGTGAGAGAGTGGAGTTGAGCAGACATCATGGAAGGCAGTATGGAGAGCTCGCCAAACACTATACACAGAACTCTCCCACGGCCCACAGCCCTGAGTATCCATCCGAAAGACCGCGGCTCAGGATGAAACAAAGGCGCCTCACACCCCTCTTCACCAAAGCAATGTTCACCATATTATGAAACAAGACTGGAAGCCCAACCACCATGATTGAACCAGATGTATGTGTCATGCTGATCAAAACAGATCATAGGAGTCGGGTGCCAATGGTTCACATCACTTAATCCTAGCAACTCGGGCATCTGTGAGATCTAAGGATCATGGTTCAAAGCCAGTCAGGATAGAGACATTTATCTCCAAGACAAGGGACGTGGTTAAAGTGTTAAGAGTACCAGCCCTGAGAGAAAAAGCTAAGGGACAGCATCCAGGCCTTGGGTTTAAACCTCAGCACTCGCACACGCATGCACACACACACACACACACACACACACACACACACACACACACACGATCATGTTATAGTTTGTCACAAAATACATCAGTCTGCTTGCAGTCTTATAGTATTGTTTTAGTCTATAAATCAGGAAGTCTTTTTCTTCAGGTCTGATGGACAGGAAATAAAGAGATGTCTCACATACATAATAAAGAACAGACTAACTTGTTATCAATTGTTCTTAACACTAGCAGCTTAGGAAGGGATTTTGTAAAATCTGTGTCTGTTAATGAGAGGCCTGTCCCAGAACACAGGGAATTTGCAATGAAGTTCAAGCTGATAGGAATTTATCTGTATGTCATGTCAAAGTATAAAACATGGATTTGAGGAATCCTTTAATCATTTAGCATGACCCATCCATGTTCTAGGCCATGCATACATTTCTAGCTGAGAGTTTCTTGTTTTTCTTATCATCCAAATAGAAAAGGCTGGTATGATTATAGTAGGTTAAATGGTAAAGATGTAATTTTCTTTCATTTTTAAAGCAAATAATAGAGATGGTCCCTCTATTTGGCCTTATTTGAGTGGTATTTTTATCTTTCCTTTTGCTTTCTCAATATTCTATGACCCTCTGTATTGATCACAATTTTGATGTTGAAATCAGAGCTAATGCTATCAGATCTGCTAAGTTATCCTCTAAATTCTCTTAGTGCACAGATATTTAGATCAGATTGAACGTCTGTAGCATCATCGTGGTACAGTTGACAAAATTCTTTGATTAGTGATTCACAAAGGAAAAAGCAAACAAGCTGTAGTCTTCTAGAGAGACACATGCTTAATGAAAGAGAAATTAAAATGGCTCAACATTACCATATGTTAATCATTTCCTGGGCAGAAGAAAAGCATTACAACCAATGGCTTGACTTACTGTCCTCTAAAGGTTGCAGGGAACAAGTACTCTGCTGTGGTTTGGATTTGGGGTTTGATAATCCGCCCCGCGGAATGAAACATTGAATATTTATAGTTGCAATCGTGAGTCAGCAAAACGAAGCAGGAATTATAATATGTGATTAGTCACAGAGAGCATTTGGAATACAAGTAAGAAAATGTCTGGCGCAGCCGGGCAGCTTACACCTGTAATTCTAACTACTCAGGAGAGTGAGACCCTAAGGATCACAGTCCACAGTCAGTCAGAGCCGAAGCCCATGAGACTCCATCTCCAATGTACCAGCCAAAAAGCTGGCTGGAGGCGTGGCTCAGGTAGTAGAGCACCATCTGAGCATGTGTGAGGTTCACTGTTTAAGCAAGTATTGCCAACAAGACAAAGAAAGTAAAGAAAGAGAGAGAGAGAGAGAGAGAGAGAGAGAGAGAGAGAGAGAGAGAGAGAGAGAGAGAGAGAGAGAGAGAGAGAGAGAGCATGTGTGGTACAATATTGCAGATTCTATACAAACCAGGATGGTGGCATCAAAAATCCTATTGCTACATTTAGAACCTCATTCACACTAGCAGTGAAGGTGACATCACATTACTCCTTAACATACATTTGTATACTGGGAACAAGGTCTTACAGTTTAGAAGACTCAATAAATAAAGAATTGCCAATAGATTACAACTTTAAAGATTATTTTGTGAGAACTTCCTTTTGGCTAGTTAGAATAACCGTTTTCAGGACTGCTGACCTTGCATGTCAAGTGTGAACTCACTGTCTTGTGGACCTTGCCTGTGAAGTGTGAGCTCACTGCTCCGTGTGACCCTGCATGTAAAGTGTGAGCTCACTGCCCTGCTGACCCTGCATGTAAAGTGTGAGCTCACTGCCCCGTGTGACCATGCACGTGAAGTGTGAGCTCACTGCCTGGTGGTTTGGTCCTGTCTGCCTCTCTTCCTAGGGAGCAGTCTGCGGTGGGTTTGAGGCCTGGTCTCCTGGCACTGGCTCCGTGTGGCCCCGGCTTTTGTTTGGCGCAGATCTTCTAGCAAGCAGAGGAGGCTAGGGCCTATCACACCTGAGATTGGGCTCTAAGAAGGGGAGCTCTCCACCCCGGATCCCACACGCCCTCTTACACATTCATTCTAGAGAAAGGTGATGGCCACGTGTGAGCCGTGGAGAGGCTCAAAGCCTCGTCCCCACATGAGCCAGCCTGAAGGAGGTACTTGTGCTTGTCCTCAGATGAGGCCATATCCTGGCTGACCACGGCCTCGCAGCCCACAGCCTCGCTGCCCACGGCCGCATTGCCCACAGCCCTGTTGACCATGGCCTCACTGACCACAGCCTGATCATGGCCTCACTGCCCACAGCCTCACCCACCACAGCCTCACTGACCACAGCCTGACCATGGCCTCACCGTCCACAGTCTCTCCAACCACAACATGCCCACGGCCTCACTGCCCACAGCCTCGCTGACCACAGCTCCACTGACCACGGCCTCACCGCCCACAGCCTCGCTGCCCACGGCCTCACTGACCACAGCTCCACTCACCACGGCCTCGCTACCCATGGCCTTACTGCCCATGGCCTCACTGACCACAGCCTGACCACATCCTTGCTGACCACAGCCTTGTTGCCCACTGCCTCACCACCCACGGCCTCACTGACCACAGCCTGACATTGCCCATGGCCTCACTGCCCACAGCCTGATCACAGCCTTGCCGACCATAGCCTTGCTGACCATGGCCTCACTGACCACAGCCCCGCTGACCATGGCCTCCCTGACCACAGCCTGACCACAGGCCCGCTGACCACGACCTCGCTGACCACGGCCTCCCTGCCCACAGCCTCTCGGCCCACTGCCTTGCTGTTCACGGCCTTGCTGGCCATGGCCAACTGTTCTGCCACAGAACTAAACAACCAGCCCTCAATAATGATTTCCCCAGTTCCTGGAACGTAGCCAATGGGTTTTCATGGAACTGTTTCACAGAACTTTACTTACTTATTATTCAACACTTTAATTGTGAGCGTAGCTATTTGATGCCCATAAGGTTGAAAACATTGTGATATTATACAAGCTATTTGAAGCCCATAGGGTTGAAAACATTATGCTGTTATACAAAGAATTAATACATTTAACCAAAATTTACCGAGAAGCTTCTGTGTAGATGGCATTGTGTTTCATTTTGTTATTTTTTTTTAAAGCCAATACTGGAGCTAGCACTTAGGGTTCCATGCTCTTATTTAGCATTGCTGCTTAAGGCTGGCACCATGCAGTGGTTAATTCAAATGTCAATTCTTATTTTTCTGTTATTTACTGCCACATATATATTTATTGATCTCTTAAACTCTTAATTTTATGGTAAGTTTATAATATAAGAATACTATAGGGCTGGGAAGGTGGCTCAGTGGTAGAGCACTTGCCTTGCATGCTCGAGGCCCTGGGTTCAATTCCTCAGCATCACATAAGCAAAAAGAAAAAAGCCAGAAGTGGCGCTGTGGCTCAAGTGGTACAGTGCTAGCCTTGAGCTGAAGAGCTGAGGGACAGCGCCTAGGCCCAGAGTTCAGGCCCCATGACCAGTCCCCCCTCCCAAAAAAAGAATATTATAAATATAAGATTCATTGGAGTGAATTACTATTTAAACTTTACTAGGTTTATCTAATTCTCAGAGTTGAAGTAGAGGTTAAACCTTTTATGTACTAATATTTTTATTTTCCATTCTAATAATTTCTTTTTTTTTAAATAAGTTTTTTATTGTGAAAATACTGTACAGAGGGGTTACAATTACATGAGCAAGATAATGAGTACATTTCTTATTAAGCATTGTTGCCTCCTCCTTTGTTTTTCCCCTACCATCCTTTCCCTCCCATCTCCACTACACTCCTCATCCTCCACTCCCCACCCAATAATTTCTTTAGAAATTTTCTGATGAGACATAAAACGTTACTACAACATTTAATTTCTCAATATTCAATTTTATATTCCATTCAGCCTGTGGTTTCATACATAGATATTATAGTAACTAGTTAAAATGAAATTTAACTAGTAATTACCTTTATCTGTCATAATAGTGTGTGTGTGTGTGTGTGTGTGCGCGCGCGTGCGCGCGCGCGCACGCGCGTGCGCGTGCACGCTCATTCACTCTAAGCCTGAGACTTGAACTCGGCATGGTCACTGCCCCTGAGCTTTTTGGTCAAGGCTGGTGCTCTATCACTTGAGCCACAGCTCCATTTCTGGATTCTTGATGGTCAACTGAAGATGAAAAGTCTCATGGATTTTTCTGCCAGAGATAGCTCTGAACCATGATCCTCAGATCTGAGCCTCCTGAAGATCTGGGATTACAGGAATGCTTCCATTCCCCATTATTTATATGTATATTCCCCTTAAAGGAAGCCACCAAAATGGTGGTGACAGCCTGGTGGCTCCCTCTTGTCCTTACACCACGTATTGCCCAGGTGTCGTTGTCACCCATAGAAGAAAACACCCCTGGGGCTGGGAAGGTGGCTCAGTGGTAGAGCGCTTGCCTTGTATGCCTGAGGCCCTGGGTTCAATTCCCCAGCACCACATAAGCAAAAAGAAAAAAGCCGGAAGTGGCACACAAAAAAAAGAAGAAAACACCCCTGTCATCCGTATAAACCTTTTCTTTGTTAGGCTGTTAATAAACCAGTTATTTTGATTTTGAGAATACTGATGTGAGTTGCGTGGCTCACATCCCAGCTGTTCGGAAGGCTGAGAGCTGGTGGTTTTCCGCTAAAAGCCAGTCAGGCAGAACAGTCCATGAGGATCTCTCTCCAGTCACCGAGCAAAAAGAAAGAGGGGATGGAGGTGTGATTCAAGGAGAAGAGTGCCAGCTGGGATAAAGAGATCAGAGTGAGCGCACATGCTCAGAACTCAAGACCTGGTACTGGCTCAAAAAAGAAAAAAAAGAATATACGCTTGGGATAATTATTCAGAGGAAAAAAGAACGTGATGTGAATTTGCAGACCCCATAAGCTAAGCACTTGGTTTTGTTGCTATGTAATGGATTTAGATATTTGGCATTTTTATCAAGGTATAAAACATGTATCTGAACCATTGATGCATTGTATAATGCAGCATTACCTCACCAATATCAAAGCCTGCGACTTACAAGAGCATATTTACATCCTCTTGTTTTAAGACCTGCCGTGTTCTCGTGTGAGAGAAGCCAGGGCTCTCCCATGTTCATCAGAGCAGATGAAAAATGCTCCCTATCCCAGCAGCCCAGGGGCAGATCCACCGACTGGCCGCGGGCCACCCGCTCCACCCCCTGCTCCCCAGTTCCCCCACACACCTAAAAAACCACCCTCAAGGGCATCCCAAGAATATGAACAATCCCGGAAACGAAACGTGCATTCTTCAAAGCATATTAAAACAACACAAATCAACCTGCAAAAGGCATATTTCACGTCGGTATGGCTGAATTAAAAGACCCCAGTAGGAAATGTAGTCGTTCCACATTTCAATGCACCACATTGAACTTGGGGGTAAATCCAACTCAGCTGTTCAGCCACGTCTGAAGCCCTTGGGCTTCACTGCAGAGGGAAGGCTGGCCCAAGAGAGTCACTGCTGGGGACGGCTATGACAGGGACTAGGGAACATGTCCCCTCTGCTTCTGAAGCAGGAGGAAACCACTCTGATGTTTTCTTTCTGCCCCTGTCATTGCCTGAGATCTTCACTCTCATTATACCAAGGCAGTTTTTCCACCACCACACTCCTGATAACTTAATGCATGCAGTTAGTTAGGGTTACCAAATAAAAATGAAATCCCGTCAGATTCATGCACAGAGAACATTGAAATAAAAATAGGTTAATTCACATGGCAAGTGGATTAATAGTTGCTAGAGGTAACCAGTTACCCTCTTATCTGAACCCATGTGACTTGAAGTAAAATGTTTTTGCCCAAATGACTGGGACACAGCACATGTTCCTTCAACTCATTTAAATTTTTGGGATCAGAATGAGTTCGTGTTTTGATGGAGCTATCTAAATAATTACTTCATCTGCATTTCACAGGCCATTAATGTGAGTTTTTTTCCTACTAACCAATCCATCTGTGTATCCAACATGAGTTCATGAGGCAATTATCTCCTCTCTAGCCAGCCCCTTCGGGCCAAGGAGGCAGATGAAGAAGCCACTACGGCCTTCCAGGCCTCATGCTGCAATTCTTTTTGTTTGGGAGCTATTTGTCTGATTTCCCCAAATTCTCTCCTGAAGGAGGCATAGCCTAGCAACAAATTGCCTTCAACTCTGCAACTCACAGAGGGCAGGAATCTAGAACAGACATTCTGGAAATTCAATCATTTCACCAGCAAAATGTGAAATGGCTCATGCAACATGTTCTATATTTTATTTCAAGTTAACATTCAGAGAGGAAAATCAAAGGTCCATTTTACTTTCTGAATGGACATGAGCAGGAAGAGCTGCATTTCTACGCAGGGGAATTTTGTTGCATTTAATTCAATACACACCACCATGAAACATAATTATGGTTGATTCAGTAGTAAGAGAAGGGAATTAGAAGAAATTTTTCAAGAGTACTAATCATAACATGATCTACAATTTGTGGAGAACTTTATCAAGATTACTTGCTAACTCTGACATGGAACGTCCTATTATTTATTACGTGGTCAGATGCCATGGTACACACCTACAATCCCAGAACTTGAGAAGCTGAGACAGGAGGAGTGGGAATTCAGGACCAGACTGGAAAACCCAGAGAATATACTTCAGCCATCACATGCCGGACAGATGCAGAGCAAAATCTGGTCTCAAACTTAGTTTGGTTGCGGATGGAGGAGAAAGGATGGAAGACGAATGAAGAGAGATAGGGCAGGCAAACATACACGTGGACGGCAACTTGGTAATTTGAGCCACATGAGTAGGGTTGGGAAACAAGGGGTCTCTGGAGAACCAGGGAGGGGTAACACTGATCAAGGTATACTTCACTCATGGTCTGATTTGTTAGGTTAAAATCCCTTTGAACAGCTACTTAAAATGGCCAACCAAACAAATAGCCAAAGTAAATCCTTCAAGATATAAATTATATATATATATATATATATGTCTATATATATATATATTATGGACACATACATTATCTATGCTCTTAAGAAATTGTATGCTTTTCTTGATAACTTCTAGGGATACAGCGAAGGCAGAATATACATTATAAGAGGACACATACCTCCCTTCATCAACCCTAAATGATAGAAGACAAATTAATCTAAAGAGGGGTAGGTTTTTAATCAGTGTTTAAAAATCCCCCCTCATTTCCCCAGGCCCATGATATTTACGAAGAAGGCACACTTGCATAACAAATGAAATAGATGGAATTAATGTTTAGCTTAGATTTCAAAATAATCCAACATCTATCCAACTCGTACTTTACAGATGACCCTGCCTCACTCCATGCTCTGTGCAGGTCTCTCCTGCTCCTTCCCCGTTCCTCCCTTTTTGCTTTTTAACATTTACTGCAGTGGAACACGAAGTCTCCTACTGAAAAATCAAAAGAGATGGTTGGCCTGGAGACAGCTTTTCATTCTCTTCATAGACAGATAGATATAGCCCCTCATGTTAAATCTAAAAGCAAACAAAGAAAGCTGGCTCCTTTCATATTGGGTTTTAAAGATGCACACCTTAGACAAAGTCTTGTTTTAGCTCCCTCTGAATGTGGCACCCTCAATTTCATCCCCGGCAAAGCAGAATTATGTGATGAGGATCAGCACGCTTACTTAAGAAATGAAAGTAGTCCAGCAAGCCAGCTGCTCCATTTCCCCTCTACAATGAAAGTAAACAACTGTGTGTTTTTCTCATTGCTCATGCATTTCCAAAACCAGAACCTTTCTCTTTCCTCTCATAAACTGCCAATTTGAAGGCCACAATTTTTATTTTGTTTTGTTTTCCACATGGTCAATGATAGTGATATTTATTTGCCCTTGTTATTGAAATACTCCATGGGGAAATTTCCAGTGTTTCCCAGGGTGACTGATAATGGGAAGACTTGCTGTGTGTGAGTCAGAACTGGTGGCAGAGGGAAACACCAGAGTTGAATTCACGAAGAAGCTCAATGGAAGCCGAAGCCTTGAACTCCAGACCTAGGGCTTCATAAAGATCCAAAGTAACATGGCTCTGTTCCCCATTAAATGATATCAAAATTATGTGCTTCAACTAATACTATTTTAATTTCCTCTTCCTCCACATGTTTTACCCATCTGTCTAGATGTTTCGCTGGGTGTTGTCTTTGCTGAGATATCACGATTTGGGAAGGACAAAAATTGTTTAAATATAGTAGCTACGTATTCTTTGATTAGGTCTTTCCAGTGTTTAATTAAGACTCAACCAGTACTACTTAAGCATATATCACAGAAAAGAGTAGTTTTTTTTTAACGCTGAGAAATATGACATGTAGGATTTTTGCTCTAGAGTTGCTTAAAATTCAGTGGTGGGGACCGAAGGAAATAAATTAAAAAGTGCAAAGCGTGGGCATTGGTGTGAACGAAGATGGCAGGTGCCGAGCTGTAGAAAGCAGCCTTCCTCTGGGTGGTTGAGGCCGGGGGACTGGGGGGAGATCCTGGCGTTGAGGTCTAGTGGAGATCTGAGCACTGAGCAGGCCTGAGTGAAGCGTGCAGGGAAAGGAGAAAGACCCTGGCCAGGAATGGGGAATGAAGGTGGTGTGGCTGTGCTCCGGGGGAAAGGGTTGGGTTCAAGATAACCCTTTAGTGCTGTGCCTCAGTTCTTCAGGTGATGATAGTCAAAGAAGGAAGGAAGGGAGAGAGAGGGAGAGAATAAAGAGAGGCTGATTCTGTGGCCACTGGCTGCCCAGGAGAATTTAAATCGACTACAAGGAATGACAGTGTCAGATTCGGATGCCCAGGAGTCATTGCAGCCACGAGGGCAGCGTCTACCCCCGGCCTGCTCTGTCTGTGAGCGTGGCCGCTGGGCTGACTCAACCTCACAGCCAGAGCTTGCGTCCTCTGCCCAGCACGAGGCAAGCCAGGCCTTCACCAAGCTGTTGAATCCGTCATCTCCCCATAGCGTCCTGAACGCCTCCTTCCAGTATCCAAACGTCCATGCTCACGTCCGTGACAGTATTCATTTCAGATCAACTTCTAGTGGATTTGAATTCATGATTTCACATCAGTGCTTGGCTGGAATGCAGAGCTTCCTGCTTGGCTTTGTCTCTCAAAGATGGTCCTCTACCACTTGGGCCATACTTCTGCTGTGCTTTTTGCTGTGGAATTGGAGATCAGAGTATCATAGACTTTTAGAGGTGTCAGCCACCAGCTCACAGCTTGGTATTCCTGGGGTAAATATGCAACCAAAGCTCTCAACGTTCTTCTGTAATATCTTTGATGATGGATATATAAGTTGTGCTTGATCTCTAAGTTCAGTGTTGGGCACGCTTTCCCTCGCTCATTTGCCCTTGCAGACTTGGGACCCGGATTCCCCACTCTTGTGTGTCCTGTGCTCGCTCTTTTCAGCCTGCAACGTGCTGAGCATCACTTATCATTGCCTGAATTTCTCTTTCAAGTCCATTGTGAAAACAACTTGCTCTGAAGATCATCTTTCCTTTTGTTAATTCCCAGTGCTTTTAAAAGTTTCTCTCTGCTTCTTTTATTAATTTTCAAATTTAAAAATGTCTGCCTTACATGAAGACTATTAATATCTTGCAACCAGTGATAATTAGGATTTACAACAGACACACATTTAAACCCCCTTGCAGAACACCACAGGTTGATTTAATTGTATTACATACAGCAGTCAAATATACCTTCACTTGTTAGAAATTTATTTATTTTCTACTTCTTATTTTTAATTTTTGTCAGCCATGGGGCTTGAACTCAGGGACTGACTGTCCCTGGGCTTTTTTTTGCTTAAGGCTAGCCCTTCAACACTTTCAGCCATGACTCCATTTCCAGTTTTCTGGTAGTTTATTGGACAGAAAAGTTCCAAAGATTTTCCTGCTGGGCTGGCTTTGAACTGCGATCCTCAGATCTCAGCTTCCTAAGTCACTAGGATTACAGGCGTGAGCATCAGTGCCTGGCTTCACTGGAAATTTAATTGCAGCTTTAAAGAAATATCTGTGACTTACTAGACACCAAAAGAAGTTTAATGTCCCTGTACACAGTGCCGGACTGTATTTATAAGTGTGATTCCTTTTTAATATTTTTTTTATTTTGAAAATACACTACAGAGGTGTTACAATTACATGGGCAAGGTAATGAGTACATTTCTTATCAATCATTGTTGCCTCCTCCTTTGTTTCCCCTTTCCAACACTTCCAATCTTCCCCTCCCCCCACAAAGTTGTAAAGTTCATTTTTCGACATAATGACTTGTACATCTCATTGCTGCAATGGGTCCACCTGTATCCCTATTTAAACAATTTGTTTTTTCTCTTCCCTTCCACAAATTATACCAACATCAAATACAGTGAAATATGTTAGAAACAATCACAAGAAAGAAGAAACATTTGAATACTTATCTTGGGGTTCATTTCACTTAACATCAACTTATCTGACCTTTTCTGCTTGTCTCAGACATAAACTAGTTATTGCAAATGAGGGAAACCATGGGACCTATGTTTCTTTGGGCCTGACTTACTTCACTTAATATATTATTTCCCAGGTATTTCCATTTCCTAACAAATGGGGCAATGTCATTCTTTCTGATGGAGGCATAGAATTCCATTGTGTATATATACCATATTTTCTTGAACCATTCATCTACTGAGGGGCATCTGGGTTGGTTCCATATCTCTTGACTGTGCAACTATAAGCATGATTCTTTAAAAAGCTTGAGGGTTAGAAATGAAGTCTTCAGTCATTTTGAACTCATTGTAATCAATGGTTCTTACCTGTAGAAGGAAGCCTAAAAGTTTGTTGTGTCAAGGCAAAAGAATTTGCTCAGGACAAACTGAACATCAAGTGTGAAATTTTCAGAATGACTGTATCCACCTGTGTATCCACTTCTGCCAAGATGCAATTCTCAAATTCTTTAGCCCAAGATGGACGCCTGAGTGTGTGAAGGCCACAATTTGTTCTCAGGTGCTGTAGCCCAGTTCTCTTGATGGGTGGATGGCAGCACAAAGAACAAACAGGCTGAGATACTTTCTTTCTTAGGACTTTATTGACAAGAAGGGGTTTCAGAAAGAAAATACCTTTGTCAGGAAATAAAAAAGTTCACAACAAATATAATTGGAAGTTTATTATTATTAACATTATCATTATTTTCAGTCATGGGTCTTGAACTCTAGGCCTGGGTGCTGTCCTTCAGCTCTTCAGCTCAAGGCTAGTGCTCAACCACTTGAGCCACAGCTCCACTTCTGGCTTTTTGGTGAGCAATCGAAGATGAGAATCTCACAGATTTTCCTTTCTGGGCTGGCTTCCAACCACGATCCTCACATCTCATCCTCCTCTACATTGGCTCTCAGCTTACAAATATTACTGACAAGCCTTCTGGCTCCTGTCACAGCAGCCCATCTAGATACCAGAAATACATGCCTGACGTCAGACTGGACCAGAAAACGACTTTGAGTCATGCGTGGGCCACACAGAACTGGTTCGTGTTATTGATTTTTTTGTGTGTGGGTGCTACTGGGTTTTGAACTCAGGGCCTCTCGAATGCTTGGCTTATGCCCTAACCTCTAGCCATGGTTTGTGGTATATGGGAGCAGAGTCTCACATTAGATTGCCATCAGCACAATGTAGGAACTGTCAGGACAACTTTTGAGAGATTAACTATTCTGAGACCTTATCCAGTATTGGTTTAAGTCAAGACTGGAGTCTGGAAAGCTGCTCAGGTGAAGTGAAATCTGAGTGGCAACACTTGCACACGTAGAGCAATGTCCAAGTGTTCAGTCTTCAACATGGGCTATGCACACCTCTTCATTAAACATTATGCACTGAGCAGTTATGGTGACAGCACACTGTCCTATCTATGAGGCCATGGTTTGCATTTAGAGAGCTTCAAGAATCACCCAAGTCTCTAAACTTTGAGAAGGACAGAGTTGCTTACTCTTTATGTAACTAAGATTTTGTATCAAAAGTCTGATTTGGGTAGGAAATAATGGTGTAATTCTGCAGCATACACAGTGCAAGCATCATGGGTGTGGGCGTGGGTCTCTGCTTGTGGGAGGACCATGCTGAACATTTCCACACAATGGTGCCTACTCAGTTATTGGTGAAAACAAGCTCTACATTTATGTTCACGTGCATAGGGCAGTCGCTTAACCTTCTGACTTTTTCAAAGTTTTCTTGGCTATATTTCATAAAGCTTTTCAGAAAATAATCTCTACAAACTAGGGAATGACATGATACAATGTTGGTGAGTGTCATCAATTTTGCTCATTTTGACCAAAAACAGATATTGAAAAAGTTTACTTAAGTAGATATTTAGGAGGAAACGGCACTAGGAATGCTCCACAACACTACATATTTAGCATCTTGATTTTTCTTGCCATGGAACTTGAATAATCTGCCTTATAAAAACACACCAAGAACTGTAATTATTTGTATTGACCCGTTTAGGTACGTTGATCGATAGTAAGGGTGCTTTCTATCCCACTTCAGGTTAGGAACTTGTACAGGACAACTGAAAAATTTGTAGCACAGGTTTTTAAGCTGCACAACATTGATCTGTTATAACCACATTGTTGGGTTTATAAATTTAACCTAAGAACATATACAAGAACGACAATACCCAGATGCATATCTGTGTGTGTGTGTTGTGTGTGTGTGTGTGTGTGTGTGTGCTATGAGAGTATTGAAGGAAAACATTTGTCTCTCCCTGAGGGTATAAAATGTTTTAGGCAATAGTGTTTATAATAGGAAGTATTCCGACCCACCTAAATGTTCAGGGTAGAAGTGACTGAAAATACCACGCCGTTCTATCACTGTGTGGTCCGAAGACAATGGTGTGAAAAGTTATTTTAGAAAAAATCTTAAAAGAGGAATTTCATATTTCTAATTCATGTGTTACTTTCTGGGCACAAAAATGTTGAGACATTAATTGGGTTAATTACTGCCAACTTGGACCGTTGGAAGAGGTAAGTGTGGAGTTGTGTGGAAGCAGTTTGGCCACTAAGCTGTTGGTTGGTTAGTGGAAAATATCAGGTGGTGAGAGGTCTGGGGAGGGTCAGCCTGCTGCAGAGCTAGACAGCAGTGGGCAGGTGTTCCCAGCTGCACCCTCAGAAGTGTGTGCCTCGGACACAACAAGCAACACTCAGCACAGGCCAAGGATGGACAGCATTTCTATGTAGCGTGTTACGCCCCATTTCTTACTAGAAACAATTATTACTGACTTTCTCACTTAAGAGTTTATCAGACATTCCAATTCATTAAATAATTTCAAAGTCCTCTTTCTGAATTTATGGAGTGCAATTTTTTTGCGTGTCTTTTTTAGTTTTTGTAGGACTCCTCGTTCCTTTTTCCTGATCATTTTCCTAACTCTGTCACCTCTGGGATTTGCTCGTGCGTCCTCTCCTCCATTGTCCTCTCGGGTGACGGTCCTTCCCTCTCTCACTGGGTCAGCCTTCCTGGGCGACCTCGTGCTCTGGCCCCCTCTGTGTGGAACACCAGCTCTGCTTGATTCTTCACCTGGCTGCTGGTTTGCTTCCCTTCAGATTTCAGCAGAATGGCTCTCTCCTCGCAGCGACAGGCTCAGGTCTCATAGTGTCCTCCAGTGCCTTTGCCTCCGCCCTTTCCAGGAGGCCTGGGAGAGCAGCCATGCCTCCTATGCAAAGTCTGTGCAGGACTGCCGTCCAGCCCTCAGCCTGACACCGAGACGTCCCCAGTGCTCAGTGACCAAGTAAGAGGGCGCTAACGCTTATACTCACTCAATAAACACAGACAGTGCTCCTGTTATTTACCTGCCTGGGCTGGCTTTGAACAATGACCCTCAGATCTCAAGACTCCTGAGTAGCTAGGATATTACAGGTGTGAGTCACAGATGCCAGGTGAATAAGTCATTATTCTTTATGGTGTGTGTGTGTGTGTGTGTGTGTGTGTGTGTGTGTGTGTGTGTGTGTGTGTGTGTGTGTGTGTATGTGTGTGTGTGTGTGCTGGTCCTGGTGTCCTGGGCTTAAACTCAGGGCCTGGGCATTGTCCCTGAGCTTTGATGAAGTGTGTGCTTTACCACTTGGGCCACAACTCCACATCCGGCTTTTTGGTGGTTATCTGGAGCTGTGTCTCACTGGATCTGAATGGAAGTCCTCAGATCTCCGCTTCTGGAGTGGCCGGGAAGACAGGCTTGGGACACAGATGTCTGGCTCTGTCTGTGTTTCAATGAGATGATGCTGAGGAGTTGTGCCACGGAGAGCTGGGGGTCGCCAGGGTCGCAGCAGACGACGGAAGCGCAGTCAGGCTGCCCACGGGGACTGAAGCCAAGACGCGCGGGGGGCCGTGGCCGCCCGGGTGGGGTCAGCGCTCCCCTGCCCGCTGCGTGCATGTGCGCGGGTCACACTCATGCACGCCTCCACGCGTGGCTTCCAGCTGCCCCAGACACACGTGGGGCCCCACCACCCGGCACAAGTCCCACGTGGAAAGTGGGGCCTTGGCTGAGCTCCGGCCCGCCCTGAACCCTGGGCCAAGACCACGGCGGCCGAGGAGCATGCACGTGCACACACAGGGCTGCAGAGTGAGCGCTCATGCACACTCACATGGCCACGGAGGGCGGGCACGAGTGTGCACTCACACGGCTGCAGAGGGTGTGCACACACGCATACACAGTCACGAACCACTGTGGAGCCAGCGCGCGTGCACACGCACACTCACATGGTCACAGAAGGCAGAGCACATGTGCAGTCACATGACCATGGAGGGTGAGCACGAGTGTGCACACTCACAGGGCCACAGAGGGCAGAGAGCATGTGTGCACACTCATGGGGGAGCAAGCACATGTGTGCACACTCACACGGCCCCGAAGGGCAAGCACCCGTGTGCACAGCCAGGGCCAACCGCAGGGCACGCAGCACAGTTGTGAGATCAATGTGCTCTCTCACTGTAAACATGTGAAGTACTTCACAAAGCCAAGTATGCCATCCAAAGCGGAGGCTTTCCAAATGTAGAATGTACAGATTCGTGGAAATCCAGTGTCACGGGTACAGGCAAGGGCTGCTTGTGTTGTGTCCAGGGGTCACGGGGGGGGGTACCTGCCAGTCACAGGCTCTCCCCCCCTTCTCCTTCTCCATCTGTCCGTCTGTCTCTGCTCCCCCCTTCCATTAGCTGAAAGTTAATCTCCACATTTTTCTGAACAAGTGAATTTCAAGTGGTTTGATTCTGACAAATCTATACAAGTCCTCACTGGCTTACTCTGAAAGAGTATAGCCATTTTTAATTTAGCATGTTTTTTGCTGGTCCTGGGGCTTGAACTCGGGGCCTGGGTGCTGTCCCTGAGCCTCTCTGTGCTCAAGGCTAGTACTCTTCCACTTGAGCCACAGCTCCACTTGAAGCTTTTTCTGAGAATTTTATTAGAGATAAGAGTCTCACAGACTTCCTGCCTGGGCTGGCTTCAGACTGCGATCCTCATATCTCAGCTGAACCCTTCAGTAGCTAGGAGCCACCAACAACTGGCTAATCTGTTTTTTTTTCCCTATCATACCAATGACATTTAGATTTCCTGTGACTGAACCTTTAATCTTTAATCACTATGTGTATCTGTCTGTGTGTACACGTGCACGCCAGTCTCAGGATTTGAACTCAGGACCTGGGTAGTGTTCTTGAGTATTTTGTTCAAAAGCACTCTACCACTTGTGTCACAGCTCTATGTCTGTCTTTGGATGGTTAGTTATAGATAAGAGTCTCACAGACTTTCCTTCCCTGGCTGACTTTGAACCCCAATCCTCAGATCTCAGCCTCTTGAGTAGCTAGGATTATGGGTGTGAGTTACCAACAACCAGCAATTTTTAAGCATGTTTAGCACAAAACTACTATTTTATTATACTGTAAGAATCCTAAATATCTAAGTGCTTCAGTTTCTGGTACAACAGTTTTGTTATGATTTTAAAGAGAAAAATGTGGGGCTGGGAAGGTGGCTCAGTGGCAGAGCACTTGCCTTGCATGCCTGAGGCCCTGGGTTCGATTCCTCAGCACCACATAAGCAAACAGAAAAAAGCCGGAAGTGGCGCTGTGGCTCAAGTGATAGAGCGCTAGCCTTGAGCTGAAGAGCTGAGGGACAGCGCCCAGGCCCAGAGTTCAGGCCCCACGACAGGACCCCCCCCCCAAAAAAGAGAAAAATGTTATATTTAAAATTCGTTATATAAAATGATATACGCTTCATTTTCTTTTTTTTTTTTGTCTTCTTTGTTCATTTATTTGTCTTTGGGAGGGTAAGGAGGGGCACAGGAATGGAGGGACAAAAGGTGAACACATGCAGTTGTGGCAATCACTAGACACTATGTTGGAAATGAACTATACAACTTGTTGGTGGGGATGAATGGGAGGAAAAAACTGGGAGAGAACGAGAGACAGGGTGAGGGTGTTCCAAAAGAAATATACTCATTACCTGATTTATATCAGTGTAACCTTTATTTTAAAATGCAATTCAAAAGTATTAATTTAAAAATCATATGCAAAAGCATATCTAATGGTACCTAATTATGTCTGAGTAAGTTAATTGGCTTGGACTGTGTGATTGTCTTTACATCAATATTAAATTCATGTATCTACTAATCATAGTATACTTCAGTAACAGTAAATTCACCCATTATATTTATCTTTTGCCAGTATGGAGAATAATGTAATTTTTGCAACTAACGTGTTTATGTTATTTTGGTTCTCTGGAATTCACACAGGCTAGTCTGCTTTTTAGTAATAGCCACCCTGTTTGCTAAGGAGCCATGCAGATGGCTGCTGCTGTGTGCCCTCGACAGGGGCCTGGCCCTAACTGGCTTTGCTGGCCCAGGCCTCCATCCTGACCATCAGAGGGCAGTGTCCTACTCCTGGCAGGACAGGTCGGGCCTGGGGCTGGACCTCCATGCCGGCCCTCCCTGACCAGCACTGAGAACCAGCAAGATGAACATGGGTGAGGGCAGGAGGTGGCCTTCCTGGCCTTGGGGGAGAAGATGCCTGACCACAAGGCAACAGAGAAGGCACAGAAGCAGGAGAGTCAGAATTCAGACACCATCCGAGCCCCAGATGGAGTCATTGTAAGACCTAGGGATTTCAGTCAACCATAGATTGCGCGTCTCCATCAGGCCCCTAGCTGCCCAGCCTGTAGGTGAAAGCAGCCACCACCGTCAGGGTCAGGGCATCTGTGCTGGTGTATTTGGCCCTAAGGGGGCTATGTCATCTTACAATGTAAATCAACGGATTATCTATTCCTCTGCGGATAGCTCTTCAGACACTGTCATTATTGTAATAGCACAGACACACGCTTCTAGCCTGGGAAGCACTCATATAGTTTGAGTGTGTCTACTAGGTAATGAGAATTTTTTCCTTTTTTACAATGTTACCAACAGCCAGTGAAGTCACTGCGAACATCTCAACAAAACCCTTGCTAAAACTCTTTAAATTTCAGAGATAACAGTTGCCTTTAATCTACCAGACCAGCTACTGGTAAAACTTCCTTTATATTTAAATTCTACATGATATATAAAAGTTTCTTGATATTTAATGTTTCTCTTACAATTGTGGTCTAAGCACTTAAAATCCTTTGAACTGAAATCAAGATAAGAGTATTAGAACACTTTTTTTCCAACAAGGCAAATTAATCAAAGGAAAAAACTGTTATTTTTTTAAAAAAATACACTAAAATCTTTCTATAAATATATACCACAATAGTAATTTTAGTTTTAATGTAATGGAAAAATTAATCATAGAGCAACAAGAATTATCATCATCTAAAAGCTGACATGACCTTGTATAAATGAAGCACTCACTTTCCATTAACTGTAACAGATTCTCCTGATGATTATGACTCTTCACAAAATTATTCATATATAACCTGATTCTGATTAGGGATTTGGATGGCAAGATAAAATTGGTTGGTACTGGTTTTTGAAACACACACACACACACACACACACACACACACACACACACACACACACACACAAGATTCTAGTGGTAGATTAGATAAATGGACTAGTCTATTATCCAAGAAAATCCACCGTCTGTGATCATTATTCTAGTTAGCCACCAAAATGGGCCATTCACTGAAAATGTTGGTATACATTCATTTCAGATCATAATTTCCCCTTTCATCTCTTATTCTATGTAAATATAAAGAACTTCTAAACCAGAAACTTGTGAGAAGGAAGATAATGTCTTTTGATCTCCAATCCTTCAGAGGGAATTTTCAGCTATATTTAATTAGTGCAGATCCATTAAAGTCCAGTATTTTCTCTGAAGGAGGCTCCAGAGGCAGATTTGTTGGGAGGCTTCTCTCCCTTTCCGGAAGAAGGTTAACTCTAACTCTGAAGGCCCGGCTTGCAGGGGGAGCCCATGGCGGAAAGCGCAGGCTGCCACCGAAGGCGGGAGCCCTGGCTGACTGTGAAAGAACGCCAAAAAAGCCCGCCTTCCTCCTGAGCACCCTACTGTCCCTTGCCCTGTTTTCTAAATGGTGCCAACTTCCTGTCTACAACTGCTCTCAAATGCCGCCACCTGCAGGTGGCAGTCGGGAACACACCCTACAACCTCCAGAAAAGAAACAACTACAACTTACCTACCTGAAGACACATATTCCAATCATCTCATTATACCCAGGTATTAATCTATACACACATTTATAATTAATTAATAATTTTTTAAGCAGCCATAGCTGTTTAATCAAGAGCTCTCATGTGAGTTAAAATAATACCAGTCATAAAATCCAAAAAGCCCTCTTACATTTTCTAAAACAAAAGGATGGCAGATCTTATCTGCTGAGAAAGCATTTAAGCTTAAGATGAAGCGGCGTGAGCCCATTTCTGCCAGTGTGTCACGCTTAATACAAGAATGATATTTCTAATTTTGAGATAAGGCCAGAAAACTGGCACACGGAAACCAGCTAAAACTACCGACAAACACGTAAGACCGTGTAAATATTTGTCAGGACCAAATTCCCACATGAAATGCAGGTTTCCAGTCAAAATCCCAATCTCTGTATCCAAGGGAAGGAGACTCAGAAGGGAGTCTCTCAATGGTAAACTCTGAAGAATTCAGAACAAGTGAGCACCATGGGTGATCACTGCATCCCCTCCTCCCACGAACCGGGAACACAAAGCCTTTGTGTCAACAGCAAGGCATATTCTAGACATAGACCGGAATCAACTCCTTGGAAGAACCATCCATCCATTGGCAGTGCCTCTCCATCTTGGCTTTGGGTTGCTTTTACTAAGAACTTCAAGGGCAAGGAAGGGAAATTCTGTCAGAGTAGGGCCCCTCTCCTGACTCAGGGAGGACTGGGGCTGTGCTTTGCTTTCCCCCTCCCTCTCCTATGCTTGGTGTTTAAAACCCAATCTTCTCTTGGCGATGGTGACTTTCAGGCAACAAGACACACCTGTGTCACAGGGCCTGGCGTGCCCTGGGCGCCCTTCCTACAGACGCCCCTTGTCTTCCTCAGGTGAAGTACATGTGGACAGGGGTCACTGGACAGAAGCTGCCCAGATGGCAGGGTTGCCTTTGTTCACCGAGTCCACCTTTCATCTTTAACACGTGCTTCTTGATTGAATGGATCAATGAATGATTTATATTTAAAGCTAAGGTCACGCTATGTTTCACTGAGCTACCTAGGAAATAACAAGTACGAAGTGACGTATTTTTATCCCAAATCACATCCACTTAGCTTCGTGTGACTTCATATATGTTTTAACATGTGAAATCAAGCCCTCATGAATTGACATGCGCTGGATGAACAATAATAGCACTTGTGGTTTACTTGTCGGACAGGGCAGTGGTGCACACGAACATGGCTCTCACTTAACAGGCAGTGCACACTTCCTATCTCCATGTTTGAGACTTACTAAAACTTCCATTGGATACAATGCTGTCTGGAAGATGCCCTCTTTTGAATGTCACAGTCAAAATACCAGGTCGTTTGCTTATTTTTATTATGCTGTTATTATATTACCAATATAATATGTGAAATATTCCAACACCCTGAGACTTCCATGGAAGGCTCTTCTCTAACTCCTCCTCCTTATGGAGTGGCGTTGCATTCCTTTACCTTGTAAAGATAAGAGAATTGCTGTCTCCATTGTATCATTTCATCAAAATACTCCAAATACAATAGGAATGGAAGCGGAGCTGGGGCTCAAGTGGTAGAGAGCTAACCTTTAGCAAGAAAGCTCAAGGATGGTGCCCAGGTCCCGAATTCAAGCCCTAAGACTGGCTCGTGCACACGCACGCGCACGCACACACCCACACACCCACATGTCATTACAAAATCTCAGTATATGAAATCTACACCAGGAAGAAGATTCTGGAAACAGATTTAACTCTTTTGGGGAATGGGAGGAGAGCTGGGTGCAAGAGCACTTGCCTGGTATTCCTAGGAACATGAATTTAATCCCCAGCGACCACACACACACACACACACACACACACACACACACAGAGATGCAGGGAAAGGCAGGCTATTTTGAAATTCTAAAGCCAGGATTTAGCTGGCTGGGCACACGGTGAGCATCTGTGTGCGCGGTGAGCATCTGTGCTGGTATGGCAGGAAGTAGTGGCTTGCTTCTACATTCTGGGTCACGTCCCTGACTCCTGTTGAACTCTACCAAAACCAGTGGTTTGAGCAAGTATTGGTAATGACACAGGAGGTCAGACGTCTGAGATCAAATGCTCTTCAGAAAGGGTTGGGCAGCTTTGTTCATTGTAACCAGCCCACAGCAAGGTGGGGAGTGGAATGGAGAGCCTGCATCAAATGCAGGTTCCAATCTTGCCTCTAGCTGACACTTCCGCACCACACACTACAGTGCTGGGCATTGCCATACTTTGCTCAGCACCCTTCAATTCTGGGTTGGAGACAGGCAGATGACAAATGTAGCGCTGCCAATGGAGACCGCAAAGCTATCCATGGGAACACTCGAGTTACAAATTCACAGAGAACATGTCGTTTATTTTGTGCAGCAAAATTCCATGCAAGGAATTCTGGCTATATCTGACATTTAAACAGAAGAATATGAAGTCTCCCTAAAAGCATATTTTCTTCCAGCTTTTTGCTAGTGAATTAGAGTCTCATGGACTTTGCTGCCCAGGATGGCTTCAACTCTTGATCCTCAGATCTCAGCCTCATGAGTAGCTAGGGGTACAGGGTGAGATTCCAGTTCCTGGCTCAAATCAGATATTTCTTTTTGTTTAAGCCATATAAACACCATTTTCGAGTTTGTGGTTACTAGTTTGTTTAAAAGTACTTCATAATACAGAGAAAACTTATTTATTATTAACTAAGAGGCCAGGGTGTTACCTAAACTAAATGCTCACTGAGTAAGAAATTTTTATGCACGTTTAAGAGTCCACCTTTCATAATTCATACTTCTAAGTTATGGACAATTTATCATCATATGAGTCAAGCACAGAAACTCGAAGTGTTACCAGGAAGTGTAATAATAAATCATGTGTCTACGACATGTTATTTCCCAGAAGATGAGACTTTAGAAAAACAGCTACAGGAGTAATAGTAATGTGATTAATGTATAATCCTACATTTTATGCTCACCAAAAGTCCATTTATAAATGGTAGCATTTACAATAAGAATGGTTGTTATGAAATCCCAACACCAAGAATACCTATAAATGAAAATATCCAGGGCCAGAATTCCTAAAAATCACATTTCCACAGTCAGAACAGCCTGTGACTCTCACAACCAGGGCTGGGAGATCTTCAGGACTGATTACTATTACACTATTTTATGACTGATATAAATTTTAGCGGTCTCATTTAATATTTAGGATTTTCTGAGTTACATGAGCTCGTTTGGACGAAGAGAGAATACATAACATATTTTCCTATCACAAAGTGTGTGTTCAAATTTCCTGAATCACCTGTAAGAAAATGTAATTGTCACTGAATAGTTAATACAAACTGCAAGCTCAACGATGTCATAATTCTACTTGCTTTCACCTGTCTGCCCCCCACCCCACAAGGTGAATGTTTCGTGAGTGCTGCGTCTCTGAATCAGAGCGACTGTGTTCTGCTAGCTTTGACCTTTCATCACCGACATTGCTAGCCAACAGTTTCAGGGCCTCCTGTATCTTTCTTGTATCTTGTTGCACACGGAAGTACGAAGTGAGGCTCTATCACGGAGGCTCCTTGGAAGGAGAGGAATCTTTGCGGTTGGCTTCTTGGGTTTCTCCTCCTGAATCCCTGTCTCTGACACTCACCCCCTTCTCCTCCTGGCACGGCTGGGGCCTCATCTAGTTTACCCCTTTCCCAGCTCCATCTGCAGGGATTATGGCATTACATTGGGGGATTTGCGCTGGTTTTCTGGGAGAAAAGAACAGGAAATACAGCCACATAATCCACATTTAATTTCACAAAAAGTAGCCAAATCTAAAACCAGAATATGTTCACCTCCTGTTTAGAGACTAATTCCGCCTGCTTCATGGCTGCGATCGGCTTCCAGGTAAACAAAGCACATCAATTAAACATTGCAGATCAATACCAGTCACTTTAAGATAGATTTGTCATGACTTTAGTGATAGAAAACTCTTAAACTGTATGAATTGCTGAATGTGTTCTTTTGCTTTTCGGTAATACTGATTTCCAAAGACAGAATCTCTCCCAATATCACCACTTCCAAACAGGAGCACTCGTGGCTTTGGTCTATGGAAATGGAAGTGGGTTTAGGAAGTTAAAACCCAAGCATTCTCTATATATTTTTCTCTTCTATCTCCCTTTTCTAGAATTGCTTTAAAATGATCCTACAATGTCGCAGCTGGAACAAGTAACCAAAAACACATTAAAATGAAAAAATATGACCTAAACTTTGCTTAAGTGAGCCAGCAACACAGAGCCCCAGCCTCTCCTCAGAGCAAAATGCTATAGAAAGTTCATCTTGGATCTTAAAGACATTTAATGATAAATTATATAGCCACATGCTTAATAAAATGGGTCTCTATACAGCTTTTGTAACTAATTTAAAAAATTATACACTTCATTCAAATGATTAAGAGAAATAGCACACAGGATCGACGAACAGCTTACTTATGAAAGTCAATTCTTTTGTAATATACTACATACCCAACACTAAGTATCCCAGGTCCTAATCTGAAGAGGCCCTGCCCCTCCTAGGAGGCGAGGAAAATCATGGAGGCTCTTTTCTTTTTGTGCCAGTGCTGGGGAACAAGATAAAGGCCTCCAGCCCTCACTTGGTTTTAGTGATGGCTGCTCTACCATTTGAGCAGCAGCACCATTTCTGGCCTTTTGCTAGTTAAGAATCTCTCAGACTTTCCGGCTGGTTTTGAACCTTGATCATCAGATCTCAGCCTCCTGAGTAGCTAGGATTATAGATGTGTGCCACTGGCACTCAACGGCTAAGGTATACTTTTGAATCGTTGCCCAAACATCAAAGCCTTCCACAAAGGCATGTGTATTTACTTGCTTTATTAATGAGATGTACAGCAAGAATAAATTAATTTCTAAAATTTAATTATAAAATAATAAACCATTATAGAGAGGGCTTATAATTGGAGAAAAATAGGTTTATTTTACAAAAACTTTGTCCAAAGTTAAGCACCATAGTCAGATGCTGATGGATGTCTCAAGTCCATAATCTTAGCAACTCAAGAGTCTGAGATCTGAGGATAGTGTTTTTAATACAGCCCAGGCAGGAAAATCCACAAGACCCTTATCTCCACTGAAAATGACCAAAAAAGCCAGAAGTGGAGCTGTGGCTCAAGTAGTAGAGTGCTGGCCTTGAGCATAAAAGCCCAGGGACATTCCCAGGTGCTGAGTTCAAGCCCCAGGATGACAGAAAAAAAAATCTATCTATCTATCTATCTGTCTATCTATCTATCTATCTATCTATCTATCTATCTATCCATCTATCTATCTATCATCTATCTATCTATCATCTATCTATCTATCTATCTATCTATCTATCTATCTATCTATCTATCTATCTATCTATCTATCTATCTCTATCTATCTATGTATCTATCTATCTATCTATCGAGCAGCAGAAGTGACATTCTGAGGAGAGTCTTTGTTTTTTCTTTAAAAAATGAGCTCTGGTAAGCGCATTCTTTCTTTATAGGAAGAACTTTTAAGGGATTGCTGTAGAGGATGAACTAATGGATATGAACAACGCTCAGCCCGGTCACTCAGGAAAGGGAGAATTTATTTTAGAGTAAGAGAGCATGGGATCAAGGCATCATGGAGTCGAGTCAGTTTTCAGTACAGAGTGTGGGGACTGCATACTAGGGGACACATTTGTTATACTTGGTGACAAGAAACTTCTCAACAAGAATCGTGCTTATCATATGCTATAAATGCTGCTCATGATTCCACAGAAGGCCTTTCTACTGCAGATGGTTAAAGGGACAAGCAGAGTCTGCCCTGAGTGTAAATGTCCATCAGGGCGGTTCTTAAAGGCACCAAGCATATTTAAAAGGGATGAAGTGTGAGTCTCCGTTAGAGCAGGTGATCTGTCTGCTGTATGCTTTTCAAAATGGTAACGCTAACTGCATTTCTCAAGTAGAGATGGAAAAAAGAAACCCTTGTACTTGACAACTGATGGGGGAAATCATGACTGCCTTTTCTGTCTCCACAATTTCCCAGACAGAGAACAGGAAGCCAGCTCAGAACAGCAAACGGATCACTGCAACATATTCCTTCCCATCCTTTACTTGTTGACAGTGATTTGCTCTAGCCATGAGCGAGTGTCCACGTCAAGCTTCTATGGACAATTAAGACGATATTAAGATGATATGGCCTTACAAAGCCATTTTTTAATATTCACTTTTTTTTCTTTTTGATGCCAACCCTAGGGCTTGAACTCAGGGGCTGGTCAATGTTCCTGAGCTTTTTTACTCAGGGATGCAGGTGTGAGCCGACAGCACCAGCTTCTATTCACTTTTAACATGAGAAAGCTAAAACTTGGAAATGTTTAAGTCTTTGCTCAGGGCCACCAAGAAGGTGAGTTGGTGAGCTGGGATTTGAACTCACAAGGACTGACTTCAGACACCATGCTTTCAGCACTGTCTGGACAATGAAATATGAAGACTGCCACCAATAAACACACGATGGCTGTTCCTTCCTGATCAGTGATTGCCTTGTCTCCATCCAACAGCTTAGACAAGAACCGCACACTTTGCAAGGTGAGACTGTTACTTAATAATCTTTTGTATCAGTTTGGCACTAGTCTCTCTCAACTTGCATGAATCCTGTGTTATTTTATATACAATATAATTCTTGAAGCAAAACACAATGTGTTATAAGAAATTACATAGTAGTTTCATAACACACATTTAAAAGCATACATATGTATCGGTTCTTGCTCCCAGATGTCTATTTTTGACTGAGTATAAAATGCTGTGCTGCTCATAGGTTTTATTTTGGAAAAGCTAGTCTGGAGAATGGTCATCATCTATTATTATCCTTTTCTGAGATGTTTGGAAAAATATTATGATACATACTTGTGCAATATTTCTGGAAGTGTTGTAACCAGAGCTATTTTATTTGCTGAACAGAAATCTAGGATGGTAGTTGCAGATGTGTGCATGCGTGCATGCGTGCGTGCGTGCGTGCGTGCGTGTGTGTGTGTGTGTGTGTGTGTGTGTGTGTGTGTGTGTGTGTGTGTGTGCGCATGCGCATTTTAGAACTGTGCCCACCTCTAAAATTCTACGGTTTTGCTGATCCCCTCTCAAAGTTAAAAAGAAAGCCAATGAAACCAATGAATTTAACTTTAAAGACATTATCTTGCCCAGCAATCAACTTTAAATGTAGATCAGAGAGAAACTAATTATAATATGCTTACATTTCACTTATTCTGCATTTATCATTGCAGTTACTAAATCCATCCATGTATCATTTTCTAAATACAAGAAAATAGCAAAGATTTCCCAAATTCACATCGCAATTATAAATAGACTGGTGTTGACATATCCTCTCCCTCCCTCCTTCCCTCCCTCCCCCTTCCCTCCCTCCTTCCCTCCCCCCTTCCTTCCTTCCCCCTTCCTTCCCCCTTCCTTCTTTCCTTCCTTCCTTCCTTCCTTCCTTCCTTCCTTCCTTCCTTCCTTCCTTCCTTCCTTCCTTCCTTCCTTCCTTCCTTCCTCCCTCCCTCCCTCCCTCCCTCCTCTCTCCCTCCTTCCCTTCTTTGCCACAGTTTCCACCATCCCTGTTGCCTTGGGAACAGTATGTTCCACTTATTGATGACAACTGCCACTTCCAGAGACCATGGACTTTTGTCCTGGTTTAGTCCCTAGTCACTAGTGTCATGGCGGCAGAGTCCCGCTCATTGCTCTCCTGGCATCTCGGCTTCACCCAGCTCACAGCTCAAGGAGACAGGCAGAGTTTGAGTGTTACATCTCATGAAAAGCTTGCCGTGTTAGTCAATTGTCTTTCACTATAGCAATCTCAAAAGCAGAATAGCTTTAAATTTGCACATTTTGCTGAATATCAGTAACTGTGATTCATCATCAGGCCAATAAAAAACATTCATTCGTATAAAATTAGTTTTAACTCCTAAAGTGTTCCAAATTACCTCAAATTTAATGGTAACCACCAGACAATGAGAAATACTGCAGGCCAAAGGGCTTTGAGAACAATTCATCTTAATACTTAGGATGAGACATTCTATTAATATATTTTTCTTAAGTCAAAAAAGATTTGAATAAAGGATTATTATTAAGATTTTTTAAAGATTTTTTTCTGACCATGTCTTGTATCTATACCACTCAGTATATACTTGTATATATACTACTCAGGCAGTATATAAAGTTGGACTTTATGACCTCACAAAATTTCTCAGAAAATCCAAATGGGGGGGGCAAAGAAAATGATATATTTTATACATTAACTGTTCAGTATTGTTTGTATTCTTCAAAATATTGTAATACATATCCCTTAAACACTGGAAGCAAATGTCGTATGATATTCTAACCCCTTTAGAGACAAACTTCTATTTTAAGATTATTCACAAATTAGGTCTGAAAAAATGGGTGTTAAACACTCATAAAAGCAACTTATCTATTTACCCCTTGATATGTTCTCTTGAGTAAGGGTGCCTTAGATTTCCAGTGAGCATTTAAAATAAATTCTGTTTTGCTTTAACTTAAATATGTAAATTATATGATAGATCCCGCATTTCTTAGGCTACCCTGCAAAATCTACAGACAGACATATTTACAAAATGATATTAACAAATAGATACTATGTGGTATCTCCATTGGGAAGTTTAATTTCAGGACACTGATTTTTTTTATAGCTCTTTTTTCATGATTCAAGAAGCAATTTCTCTCCTAAAGATCAGAGCAAACATGATTCTTTTCCAAAACCTTTCTCATAAACAACATTTCAGTCATGTTCTTAATCTGAATGAACATTTAAGTTTTTATTTTTAGTGAATCAATATTGCCAATAAATATTTCTTGTTTCTCTCTTTACCTCTCTAACAAACTTTATGTATGGCTTTCCTCCTAGATGGGAAGATCAGTGAGTGTCAGTGTCAGTGATCGAAAGTCAATAAAAATTCAGAGTGCTAATTGTGACCCCAGGAAATTTTTTTAGTATTAGACTATATGAAATAATTCATCCATTTTATTAAATTTAAATAGGATTTATCAATCATAACTACAAAGATGAAACAAATTTTGACAAGAAAAACAATGCTTATACTGTGTATACTCAACCACAATATTTCTTTTCCTTATTTACTAAAAAATGTAAGCTAATAAAGCTGATGACCCTAAGTGCATTCTAGAGCAAGTGTAATAAATGTGTTTAAAACATGTTAAGGTCTGGGCGCTTCCTCTCTCAAAGGGAATCTTTAAAAATATACATGGAACATTTGACAGCCAGTCTCTTAGACGGCCTATGCTATTGATGGCCTATGCTATTTCTAAGATTTCTCCTTTTTTAACTTCCCTCAAATCAATATATTGTCAGGAAAATCTATTGTGAATGTAGAACATTTAAAACTTGACTTCTACCATTTTTAAACTACTTATTTAGGAAGAAGATTAGCATTTTGCCTGGGGTTTTAAATGAAGTTTCGTTACCGTTGTTGTTAGTAGGAATAATAAAATACCTTTTATTTATATATTCATTACCAAAGGGCATGATGAAGTGAGCATTGCCTGGGACTGAATGTGTAGTAGGAAAGATTTATTATTCGACTTGGAGCTCTCTTTATTGCTTTCTTAAAGGTGACTGCAATAGTTCCCATTTCCTGCATTTTATGTTGAAAATTTATAAATGTTTTTCAATTTTATTTAATGACTGGTTACTTAATTTTCTATATAACTAGCAAATACTAGCTCTTCTTCAAGTCTCATATATACATTATTTAATATGGTTTCTTCTTTGGACTGTACTGCTCAGTTAGTTGTATGGCCCAGGTTCTTCAATTTTACTTTATTAATGTTATTTTTCCTTCATTCTCTTTTCCTTTTTCCTCTTTCTTATCTTCCCCTGTCTCTCATATTAACATTCTTTGTTTTAAATACGATCTTCTACTTATTACTTTTGAACACATTTTTCATACTCATGTACTTCTTTTTACTTCGGTTCCTTATTTATTTATTTGTGTGTTTGTTTTTGCTGGTCCCTGGGTTTGAACTCAGGCCTGGCCACTGTCCCTGAGCCTCTTTGGGCTCAAGGCCAGCATTCTACTACTTGAACCACAGCATCACTTCTGGCATTTTCTGAGTAGTTTATTGGAGATGAAGAGTCTCATGGACATGCTTGCCATGGCTGACCTCAAACTCTGATCCACAGATTTCAGCCTCCTGCGTAGCTAGGATGACAGGTGTGAGCCACTGGTGCCTGGCCCTTTTTATTTACTATTTTTTCTTAATTCTAAAAATGTTATTGTAAAGATGATGTACAGAGAGATTATGGTTACATGATTCAGGTAAGGAGAGCATTTCCTTTTGAACACTGTGACTCCCTCCCTTGCTCTCTCCCACTTTCCCCTCCCGACCCCCTTCCCCACAAGTTGTATAGTTCATTTCCACCACCATGTCTAGTGGGCTTCACTGCGGAATTGGCTCACCCTTAAAAAAGTTATTGTTATCATTAAGATGCTGTACAGAGGGCCACCATTTCCTAAGTCAGGTGATGAGTATGTTTCTTTTTTTTGGACAATGTCACCCCTTCCTCCCTCCCCCCCCTCCCGCCCATTTCCCTGCCCTCCCTGCACGCAAGTTGCTTAGTTCATTTTCCACACAGCGCCTGCTGGATCCCATGGCTGCATTTGCTCACCTTCCCCTCCTTTCAACTTCACTTGCTTTTGTTCATCCTTTGCTGCCATATTTCTTTTCTTTCTTAAAAAATAGCTTTAAGCGGTTGTACTAAGGGGTTTTCAGTTCATTTTCAGTTCATGAGTCCAGTGCATCCCGATTCGTGTGCCCCTTCCATGTCCTCCAGTCTCCCCCTGTGTGGCCTGCTTCCGCATCCACAGGTGAGCTCTGAGTGTTATGACTGCACTCTCCCAACCCCTTCCCCTTAACCCCGAAGTCCCAGCTTCCAGATGCTCTTTACTCAAAGGTGAGTTGCCCAAGGAGGACAGCGTGGAATGCCCCTGTGGTGGCCAGCTTGTTTGTGTAGAGACGGAAGGGACCCAGTATGTTTCCATGTACATTTATCATTGAGACTTGATTTCCACGGGAGGGAAAACGTGCTCTTTATCCCTCTGAGCCTGACTTACTTTATTAACATAGTCTTTTTTAGGTCAACTGATTTCACTACAAATGACATAATCGTGTTCTTCCTGAAGAGTGTATATGATTCCACTGGGTATATATATACGTGTGTGTATAAGAATTCACTATGCACACACACATATAATAAATATCTTATGTCACCTTTTCTTAATCCATTCCTCTATTGTAGGGCACCTTGGCTGTTTCCATAACTTGACTGGCGCTGCAATGAATCTTGCACCCCTTGGCTTAAATAACGCAACAGTGAAGAACATGGATGCGTGAGCGTCTTTACTGCTTTCTGACTTATAATAATCTGAGGAGATGAGAATGAGGGTGATTCCACGTTTATCATTTTGAGGAATCTCCATGTGGCCTTCATGTGCTCTGACCAGTTTATGACATCAAGAGAAGGAACAACAACTGCTGGCATGAGAGTGGAGACAAAGGATCTGTGTGCATTTGTAGTGTCCAGGGACAGCCGGAACCTTCTGCAGAGATCTGAGGGAGTCCATACCCACACCAGGAGTGACTCTCCCTCCCCCACCGTTCCCCCCCACCAAGGGGGCATCTGTGCAGCCCCTCCCCGCAAAGTCTGGCAGTAAACGCTGGGAAGATGACAGGCCAAACCCTCCAGGGGAGGAAAGCTACCCAGCCCTGGCTTTTGGACAGCACCTCCTCTCTGTGATACCCAGAGCGTTGTGCACATCCATGCTGCGGCTCACAGAGAAGCTTTGCCTCAAATAGGCTGCCCTATGAAGCAACAGCACGACAGGCCTGACTCCTGTGAGAAGCTGGTGGTGGGGAAATTCCTATAACCCTCCAGGAAGAGCAACCCGAGCAGAACAAAGGCGTACTTCTAACCTGAGCCATCCCTTACACAAAGAGTCAGGAAGGCCTTTGCGCACATGCGTGTGTGCGTGCGCGTGTGTGCACGCTCGTCCCTGTGGATGCACATGATGTGACAGAGACAGAGAGACTGACAAATAGAGACAGAGAGACATAGGGAGACAGAGAGAGGAGGAGAAGAGGTCCTTTTAAGAACTAAGAACCAATTTCATCTCATTTTTAGTTTCGTCTTTGCTGGGACTTAATTTAAATTCTTTATTCATTTTGAAGGTAAGTTGAAAAGGTTCAGCGAGGAAGTCTGTGGGGGAGGAGTGACAGAGATTAACAGGAAAGCACACGCGTTGCCATCCACTGGGCATGCATCAGCCTGGAGAGCTGACACAATTTCTAAAAACCCAACTTGCAAATAAGCAAGTGATACAGACCTCTAAACTCAGAATTCTCAGCTCCTATGTGCACCAATGTTTTCATTTTCTTATTTGGCCTTACTACTATTTAATTTTTTTCTTCTGTGCTTGTTCTGGTGTGTGAATTCAAGACCGGGGCACTATCCCTTAGCATTTTTGCTCACAGCTGGCACTTGAGACACAGCTCCACTTCTGGCTTTTTGTTTTTGTTTTTAGTAGTTAATTGGAAATAAGAGGCAGCATCCTCAGTAGCTTGGAACTGGTGCTCAGCTTGAAGTCAGATGCCGGCAGTCCGGCAGCAGCCTGCAGAGCTCTTGCCAATCCTCTACCTGTCACTCCCCAGGCTGCCCCTCTTACCATACATTGCTTCTCTCTGAATATTGCATTACTTTCCCTCTAATTTGTATTTTTTTCCATATAGAATAAAGATTTAGGTGCTGACAATGCAAGGTTCAATCATGTTAATGCCTCTAAAATGGCGTTGCAAATTAACTCTGACACTCTTGGAGCTTAGCTCTCAGAGCTCAGCTCAGCAATAGGTTTGGTGTAGCAGTAAGGGGAGATCTGCCATCCAGGGGCAGACGCCTGTGAGGAAGTGCAGCTGGGACTCTCGGTCCTCGCACACCATAAATCCACTCAGAGGGGGGCAGGGCCTTCAGAGGTCAGGCAGTAACCTCCAACGTCATCAACCCTATTTCTAAAATGAGATGGACTCCATCCCAGCCTGGAAAGCCCTGACCGCCCTCTTCAGAGGGGCTGTAAACCACCCTGGCATGATACCACTCTTTTCTATCTCATTGAAGAGAGCAAGGAAATACCTCATTTTTTCCTCTTTCTTCAATGTCCAAATTTTTGTCTTCTTCTTTCATAGACAGCCTGGGCAGCAAATCCATGAGACACCTATCTCCAATTTTTTATTTCCAGTTAACCAGCAAAAAGCCTAAAGTGAAACTGTGACTCAAGTGGTAGAGGGCCAGTTGTACATAAAAGGCTAAGGAGCAGTGGCAGGCCCTGAGTTCAAACCCCAGGTCCTGCACACAAATGCATGTACACACACACACACACACACACACACACACACACACACACACACACACACACACACCATAGAATACACTTTTCCATAGCTGTTTTCATACCTATCAGTATCCTTAGAGATAAATCAACCAGTGGGCAGTTCCTCCGAATTTTGAAGGACAATATTGACATTTAATTACAGTTGGGGCTTTCCTGAGCAGATGTTGGAGTACAAATGACAGTGCCCGGGCATGCAAGTTCAAGAAATGCTTATCTCCATTTAACCAGCAACAAGCCAGAAGCAGACTTGAAGCTCAGGTGGCAAAGCGCCAGCCTTGAGCAGAAAGCTAAAGGAGAGAAGCTCTGAGTTCAAGTCCTGCCCCCCAAGTCCCCCAAAAAGAACACAGAAACCAAAGTGTGTCATTTACAAGAGCACAGGCTGCCTCTTTGGCTGTGTTTTTTGATGCATTAGAGGAAAGTCATGCACTAAACCATCCCAGAAATCATGAGATGCAAAGTGTAGTTCTTGCAGGATCTCACTGCGTGCCCTGAGTGGAGGTGGTCTTTACTGCAGACCCCAAGCAGAGTGGGAGGGAAGCGAGGTCCCGAACTGCATCCACCAACTGGGCCTCCTGCCCCTCCCCCCTTCCCCACCCTCCGCCCAGGTCATACTCCCACACACACTCCCACCTGCATGTCTAGCACAAAACACAATTCAAGTATGAGTAATAAGAAGGAACTTATTTCTTACCAAATTCAAAACAAAATAAAAAATCCTGAAAGAAAAAAAGAGCCATAAACTTTCAAAGGTATATGAAAAACTCATCCCAGGGAAATTTTCTCTGCAAAGCTGAACACAAAGAACTACGAGATTCTTTGGAATATAAGAAATTACAGGACTAATTACAGACCCTCTCTCATGGAAGAAATCTGAAAACGCACGCAAGGCTGAAAAAGAAACTTGCCGGAGATGGAATCTGAGCTGGAGAGGCTAAAAAGGTAAAAATGCAAGAGAACTCTTGTTTTGCTGACGGGCGTCTGGGCTGAACGCTGGCTTTCTGTCATGCTGCTGACTTTAGCAGACCTCGAGCCAACCATGTCACCCTGAAACCCCCCAATAACTGTTGAGAAGGGCAGAAGGGTGGGCGCACGCAGTGGTAATATTCCATGTGCACATGTGAAAAGGAACTGGAAAATGGAGGCTCTGGTTGGAGAGGTGGGGAGAGGATGGGGGTGATGGGGTGGAGAGGCCTTGCGCTCCCGTGACCTGTCAAATGAATCCCCGCCCTTCAACTTCTCAGAATAACAAATGCGCTACACAGAATTTAGGCGTGAACCGTGCTGAGTTTGACAAAACCTTTCCAACTTCTCCAAAAATTCTTGAGTGAGTCAGCTGGCCAAGTACTTCACAGCGAGACGCTAGCCAGTTTGTAACCATCCAGAGACTGATTTTTCTCAACTCGTATATTTTCAGTTGGACTTTAAGTTGAACAACAGTGCCAACTCCTTAGGTCTGATTTGTCCCTCACATGATAGACCTGAGGTCTCACCAGATGCCTCAGGGCAGAGTCTTGCACTTTATTTCCTAAGCAGTATTTCACATATGTAGCTGCATTGGGTTATGACCTTCTGTCTCCCTACACTGGTGACCACCGGCCTGGACCTCACGTGCTGGGCTCAGGCCACCTTGTGGATGCGGGATCCGGGCTCAGGCCACCCTGTGGATGGGGGACTCGGGCTCAGGCTGCCTTGTGGACCTGGGATCCGAGCTCAGGCTGTCCTGTGGACGAGGGACCCGGGCTGAGGATGCCCTGTGGACTCGGGACCCAGGCTCAGGCTGCTCTGTACTGAGCAGGACCCATGAACATCCTCAGCAAACACAGCTCAGAATGGAGAATACATCAGCATTGCAGATGAAGCCAGCCCTGTGGCCTCCCACAGGCCGGCAGCTCCAGCCGGCCTCTGCGTTACCACCGCTCACCCTGTGTGTGTTACGTTAGCAGAGTCTGTAACTTCGAAGTCAGCCCAGCCAGTCACAAAAGAAAACAGTGCAACTACTTTAAACTGGGTCTTTCTGGCTTACGTAAAAGTGGAAAATGTCAGTTTTATGGTTTTAGTAAATTAAGTGATATCGAGTCATACTGTATTATATACTGACCTTGGCAAAACAGAAATAATGGAGATCCCAATCTCAAATATTTCTTCAGCTTTAAGATAACAATTGCCTAGTTCATCATTTTTTCTTTTTCTTCTTATTTCCCTTTTTTAATGCCAGTACTAGGGCTTGAACTTAAGACCTCATACTTTCCATAGCTACTTTGTCCAAGGTTGGTGTTCTACCATGTGAATCACATCTCCATGTCCAGTTTTATTTTTTAATTTTTTTGGGTCCATTCGTGGGCCTGTACTCTGGGCCTGGGCACTGTCCCTCAGCTCTTCAGCTCAAGGCTAGCGCTCTACCACTTGAGTCACAGCGCCACTTCTGGGTTTTTTCTTTTTGCTTATGTGGTGCTGAGGAATCGAACCCAGGGCCTCAGGCATGCAAGGCAAGCGCTCTACCACTGAGCCAACTTCCCAGCCCTCCAAGTCCAGTTTTTGAGTGTTTAACTGGTGGTAAGAGTTTCACAATCTTGCCTACCCAGGCTAGCTTTGAACCTGTGTCCTTGGAGCTCAGTCTCCTGCGTAACTAGGATTACAGGCAAGAGCCACCACTGGTGCCCAGCTATCATTTTTTTTTATTGTGAAAATACTGTGCAGAGGGGTTACAATTACATGGGCAAGATAATGAGTACATTTCTTATCAAACATTGTAGCCTCCTCCTTTGTTTCCCCTTCCCATCCCTTCCCATCCTCCCCCTGCTCCCCGCACCCAATCCTCCCTGCTACCACCCCCTGCACCAAAGTTGTAAAGTTCATTTTTCGACATAATGACATTGTTGCAATGGGTCCACCTGTATCTCTATTTAAACTATTTGTTCATGTTTGACATTGTAATGACATTTCATGTCAGTGTAAACTGACTGCATATACTGTGTTCTGTGGGCATAAAAGACCTTTGTAGTACAAAGAATATGGTAATTAAACAACTGTAACAGTTTAAAACTTGCTCTCTCCTGTATTCAATTTGTAGTTCATATGCTACAGGAGAAATCATAGTTTTTAATGAAAACCTTTGCTTTGTATGTGAAAGGCCATCATTCCCCTCACAGGCCATCCTTTAAAAGCCTTAGCACGGAAACATACAGGTATGCGTGAGCCAAGGCAATTAGGGTTATCTAGTGGTTTTCTGTCCTACGCATAGGATATTTCCTATGAAGAACAGAGACGGCTATTTTAGTTGAAAACGTAAACAAGCCCATCTTTTTTTTTTTTAATTGTATTTTATTTTATTTGAGAACATACTGTACAGAGGGGCTACAATTACATGGGCAGGATAATGCATACATTTCTTACCAAGCATTGCAGCCTCCTCCTTTGTTTACCCTTCACTTCCCTTCCCCGCCTCCCCCCTCCCCCCACCCAATTTTACCCCCCTCCCCCCACCGAATTATACCCCCCTCCCCCCCCCACACCGACATTGTAAAGCTGGTTTTGACATGACATTTTGTACTTCTCATTGTTGCAACAGGTCCACCTGAATCCTTAAACGACTTGTTTGTCCCCATCTCCTCCACATGTTATACTGACATCAAATATAGTGAAAGCGGGGGTTACACTGTGGGGGAGGGACATACAAAGCAACAAAGAAATAATCTTATAAATGCGTTAGAAACACATGCATGAAAGAAACGAAAACATTAAAATACATATTTAAGGGTTCATTTTCCTAACATCACATTATCTGACCTTTTCCGCTTGACTCATGCCTATACTAGATATTGCAAATAAGGGAAACCATGGGACCTATGCTTCTTTGGGCCTGGCTTACTTCACTTAATATAATTTTTTCCAAACCTTTCCATTTCCTAACAAATGGGGAAATGTCATTCTTTCTGATGGAGGCATAGAATTCCATTGTGTATATATACCACATTTTCTTGATCCATTCATCTACTGAGGGGCATCTGGGTTGGTTCCATATCTTAGCTATGGTAAATAATGCTGCAATAAACATAGTTGTGCTGGTAGCTTTAGTGTGGTCTTGTTTGTAAACATTTGGGTAAATGCCCAAAAGTGGGATTGCTGGATCATAGGGGAGATCTATGTGAAGTCTTTTGAGGAACCTCCATACTGCTTTCCAAAGTGGTTGAACAAGTTTACATTCCCACCAACAATGAAGTAAGGTTCCTTTCTGTCCACATCCCCTCCAGCATCTGTTGTTGTTAGAGTTCTTGATTTTTGCTGTTCTAACTGGAGTGAGGTGATATCTCAATGTTGTTTTGATTTGCATTTCTTTTATGGCTAGGGATGTTGAACATTTCTTCATGTGTCTATTGGCCATCCTTCTTTCTTCTTCAGAGAAGCTTCTCTTTAAGTCTTTCGCCCACTTATTTATTGGGCAGTTGTTTCTTTGAGGATTTGTTGTTGGGTGGTTTAATTTTTTGAGTTCCAAGTATATTTTAGATATGAGACCCTTGTCCATTGTATGGCTAGTAAAGATCTTCTCCCAATCGGTGGGCTTTCTATTGATCTTGCCAGCTATGTCATTTGCCCTGCAGAAGCTCTGCAATCTTATGCAATCCCATTTGTCCAACCTTTCTTTGATTTGTTGTGCTTCCAGGTCTCTATTCAGAAAATTTCGACCTGAGCCAAGGAGACCTAGGGTTTCTCCTATTCCATCCTGTAATGTTTTCAGAGTGTCTGCTTTGACTTCAAGGTCTTTGATCCATTTGGAGTTGATTCTGGTGCAGGGTGATATATAAGGATCTAGCTTTAGTTTTCTACATGTAGTTAACCAATTTTGCCAGCACCATTTACTGAAGAGGCTGTCTTTCTTCCATTCTATTGTTTTAGCTTCCTTATCGAAGATTAGATGGCTATAGGTCTGTAGGTTCATTTCTGGGTTTTCAATTCTATTCCATTGGTCCTGAGGTCTGTTCTTATGCCAATACCAAGCTGTTTTGATTACTATGGCTTTATAGTAGAGTTTGAAATTTGGTATTGATATTCCTCCAGCAGTGTTCTTTCCGTTGAGGAGCGTTTTTGCTATTCGGGGTCTTTTATTGTTCCATATGAATTTTTGGATTGCCTCCTCTATTTCCTTGAAGAATGAGGGTGGAATTTTGATAGGTATCGCGTTGAATTTGTAGATAGCCTAAACAAGCCCATCTTTATTCATGTCTTCATCAAGTCTCCTCTGTGGCATTCCCGACCCTGTCCAGGGATTGCACCCAGGAGGGATGCAGTTGGGAAGACAGGGAGGTGGGGAGGCGGGGACAGAGGAAAACCCACTAGGAAGATGAAAATCCACGAGGATCTCAAGGCTGGGAAAAGAAAACACCAAGCTGCTGGTTCTGAGAGAAGGGTTGGCGTTCTTGAGTTTATTGTCCCGGGAGGCACATGACCTGAACCTTAGTGACTGTTTACCATGTGTCCATCTGCCTACTTTTATTGTACTTTATCGTTTTAGTTTTTCATTTTGTTTTCCAGAGTGCTGAGGGTTAACTCTAGGATTCTGAACATGCTAGAAAAGTGCTGAGTCACCGAACTCCATCCTCTCCATCCTCATCCTCATCATCCTGATCATCACCATCACCATCATTTCAGATAACATCTCATTCAGGATGGCTTTGAACTCTCTACGTAGCCCAAGTTGGTCTCAAACTCATAAATTTTTCTCTGTCTCCTGAATGGCAGCTTTATACATGTTTACCACATTTGGTCATTTAATTTTTTAGTCAGTTATGGGGCCTGAACTCTGGGCCTGGGCACTGTCCCTCAGCTCTTCAAACTCAAGGCTAGTGCTCTACCACTTGAGCCACAGCACCACTTCCAGCTTTTTCTTCTTATGTGGTGCTAAGGAATCGAACCCAGGGCCTCATGCATGCAAGGCAAGCGCTCTACCACTGAGCCACCTTCCCAGCCCCCATTTATTTTATTTTTATATGTTTAATTTACTTTTTTATTTTTGTGCTGGTACTGGGACTTGAATCCAGGGCCTGCTGTTGTCCCATAAGATTTTTGGTTAAGGCTGGTGCTCTACCATTTAAGCCACAGCTCCACTTCTGGCTTTTCACTGGTTGATTGAAGATGAGAGAGTCTGACAAACTTTTCTGAAGTTCTGGGCTGGCTTTGAACTGGGACAAAGTCTCTGTCTCCTGAGTTGGAGGTAAGAGTCACTAGTGCCTGGACACTTTTATTTTTTATTAATTTTGCAAACATGGCCAAGGATTGTAGAGAGTTTAGGGCCATGATAGATACAATTTAAAAAAAAAACACGATTAAAAAAAGAGTACTACATAAAGTTCAAATACTTAGAGTACCAGTACTATATTCAAAACAACCTGATGATGTAATAAGAAAATCAAATAAATAAAGATCATTCGAAGAATTAAACATAGTAAAATGTGAGCTGTCAGTGAAGCAGAGGCAAAAACAGATCTTTTTCCCAAAGTCATGGATCTATAGAATCAACATCGTGAAAATATTGATACTGCAAAAGGTAACCTATGAGTTCTGTGCACTTCCCATCAAAATCCCAACTTCGTTCTTCACAGAGCTAGAGAAAACAATCCAAAAATTCATATGGAACCACGAAAACCAAGGCAAACCTGGGTAAAACAAAGCAATGCTTGGAATAGTTCACAATTCCAGACTCAGACTTCACTGCAGGGCTGTGATCATAAAACTCGCATGGTACTGGAATGGAAGCAGGCTGTGGAATAGACTGGAAGATCCAGAAAGAAATTTGCACATGCACATGTATCTGGGTTTTGACAAGGAAGCCAAAGATATATATGTTGAAAACAAAAAAGACAGCCTCTTCAACAAATAATGTTGGCAAAACTGGCCTTCACATGTAGAAGACCAAACTGGACCCCTGTCTGTGGCCTCACACAGACTGGACCAAAGACCTCAGGTCAGACCTGAAACCCCACAGCTGCGACAGGAGGGAGCAGAAGAAGCTAGAACACACTGTCATGGGAACTTTCTGAGTAGCGTTCCCGGGGCTCAAAAATTTGGAGAGAATTGACAAATGGGATTGGCATCAAAATAAAATGTTTCTGCACAGCAAAGAATATAGTTATTAAGCTAAAAAGACAGACTGCCGAATGGGAGGAAATCTTTGTCAGCTATACCGCTGACAATGAGTTAATGTCCAAAATATACAAGGAACTCAAGAGACTAACCCTTCCCCAAATTAACAACCCAATTAGTAAATAGGGAACGGAATTAAATAGAGACTTCTTAGAAGAAGATAAGAATGGCCAATGAACACATGAGGAAATCCTCATCATCCCTGGCCATAAAGGAAATGCAAATCAAAGCAACACTGCGATTCCATTTCACCCCAGTTATATTGGCCAGTGTGAAGCATTTGAACAACAGATGCTGACAGAGATGTGGGGGAAAAGAAACTCCACTGCACTGCTGGTGGGATTGTAAACTAGTACAACCACTCTGGAAGACAGTCCGGAGGTTCCTCGAAAATCTAAACTCAGATCTTCCCTATGACCCACCCATATCACACCTGGACCTCTACCCAGAACATCACAAGCCACGATACCATAAAGACACCTGCACAATTATGTTCACTGCTGATCTATTCATAAAAGCCAAGCTATGGAAACAGCCCAGATGCCATTCAATAGATAAGTGGATCCAAACGATACAATACCTATACACATGGAATTTTACATAGCCATGAGAAAGAATATTATGTCCTTTGCAGGGAAATGGATAGACCTAGAACAAAGTGAGGTCAGCCGAGCTCAGAGAGACAAATGAGTGTGTTTCCTCTCATATGTAGAAGCTAGTTCTCAAATATAAACATATAGGATAACATATACAGGATTATAAGCATATACACACAAACCAACTGACTAAATGAAGACAAAGTTAGAGGGAAGTTCAATGGTGTAACTCCTCTGAACAACCAAGAAACATTCAACAAAACAAATACCAGGAACCAGAAACATGTTGGGGGGTGGGGTGATGAATGGAGAAAGGGGGAATAAATGTAGTCACTATATTCAGCGTACACTGTGTGAAACAATGCAGGAATGTGAAGCAAAGGAGGAGGAGATGTAGGAGAGGTGACATCAATCAAGAAGCTTGGTTCTCATAACCCAACTGCTGGGAATGAAACCCCTTGGTACAACTACTTAATTAAAAAAAAATCCTAGCCACACAGCTCATTAAAAAGAATCAGTCTTGCAGGGCACAAGTGGCTCACACCCTGTAATTCCAGCTACTCAGAAGGCTGAGATCTGAGGATGATGGTTCAAAGCCAGGCCAGGCAGGAAAGTCCATGAGACTCTTATTTCCAACTAACCATCAGAAAACCAGAAGTGGTGCTGTGGTTCAAGTGGTTGAGCACTTGCCTTGAGTTGAAGAGCTGAAGGACAGCGCCCAGGCCCAGAGTGCAAGCCCTGCGACCAACAAAAACAAACAAACAAACAAAAAGTCTTATTAAGCAGATGTGAGTTATACCACATTGCTGTTGTATTTGAGAATGTGGATATCAGGTCTAGAAGCAGAGCAGTGTGGGAAAAGTGGGAGGTGCCTGTAATCAAGTCATCAAGTCAGGTTGAGTAAGGGAAATGGAAGAGTCAAAACAACTACCAGGAAGAGGCGGAGTGGCTTGTGCCTTCCCCGGTCTCTAATTGCACAGTCTTTTAAATAAGTAGAAATGCATCACTAATATTCTGTCTTAATTTTTAAAGAGGCAGAATTATTTAATAATTAAACTAGGTACATATGCGGTAGGATTATTCCTAAATGTTTCTAGAATAACTTTTTTTAAAAAAGAAATGTTTATGTCAATACCCTTCCTAGTTTTTATATTGTTTTTCTGTAATCCAGGCAGAGTTTTTATACTTTGGATACAAACTCCAACTGAAAATATAAGTTGAAATGATATATATAGTATGACTTAGACCTCTTTTTTTTTTTTTTTTGGTCATGGGCCTGAACTCTGTGCCTGGGCGCTGTCCCTCAGCTCTTCAGCTCAAGGTTAATGCTCTACCACTTGAGTCACAGCACCATTTCCGGCATTTTTCTGCTCATGTGGTGTTGAGGAATTGAACCCATGGCCTCATGCATGTGAAGCAAGCACTCTACCACTGAGCCAACTTCCCAGCCCGATTTAGACTTCTTAATGCGGCACCTGTAACTAAGAGGCATCTGCTAACTTCCTACAGAACCATTGGGTCAAATCCTGGCTTCAGTGTCATCAGCAAGACCATGTCCAGTCAAATCAGAGCACTGCAGCTTGAGAAAAAAAGAGTCACACGTGCTGGAAATGAAGATGGAGGAGGGTCTTCAGGGGGACCGGCACGGGAGTCCAGGTGGATGGAATGCGATTTGTGCATTTACAGCAAATAAGGCACCAGACAAGGATAGCCACCCTGCCCGGGGACCACAGCTCAGCCCATTACTCGGCTTTCTCCCCTGACCCTTCCCACAGCTTCGTCTGCCTCCCCTCTCTGCTGGCTCTCTTCCACCTCAAGAATGGTTTTCCTGAGCCTCCATTCTCAATCAAATTCTAATTTAAGCAGAATGGATGATGGCCAGCTTTCCTGAGCAAGAAATGCAGACGGCATAGGCTCAGGGCTAAAGTCTCCGATATTATCAATGGCTTCCAGATAGTGCCTTGGCTGGATATAAGAGATCCTGGTAATTTAGAAAAAGTTGGTGCACACAATAGGTTCTGATTCTGACTCTGAGCCTATGCGTATTTTGAGTTTCTCTTCTGTCTTGCCCATGAGAACAGGCAAGACAGTGCCCAAAAGAACACTGGCTAATGGAGATGGCTAACTGTCTCTGATGGTCAAAAATTAACACTCTCCTTAAAGTGAACCTCATCGATCCTCCTGTTTTTGAAAGCAAAAACTTAGACAGCACTCATTATATGAGCTTAGACAGTAAGATCTTAGCTACTTATTTCTTCTCTATAAGAGCGATAATTCTATCCGTGCATAATTTCGGAAACTCAGTATGTTTAAGCAACAGATGTAGCAATTATTTATTTCAAATAATTATTCTTATCGCTATGCGCATCTCATGGGAGCATGTTATTTCACTTTCTAATAATAGCAGATTCCATTCAGAACATTATTTTCTACTTGAATCACAGTGAAAAATGGAGTTGCCGGTGCATGATAGTCACTTCAATATGAATGTGGAAAAATTAATACTAATTAACCTGAATGATTTGGCTTTTAAATGAGCGCGCTACATTAAAAGTAGATCCCACAAAATGAGACTTTATACTAAATTCCTGAATATCCTTGTCAACAACGCATTTCGTATTTAATATTTCTCAAGAAGTAGGGCTGTGATTATGAATACAGTTTTTAAGACATATTGAATAATTATTATTTTGACTTCCTGTACGTTCTTGACTTCTTCTCAACAGGAAGTAACTAGTCAAAATAATTGTGGAGCCCAGATATTCTCATTTTGAAACAGAGATGGACGCCAGTGGCTCACACCTGTACCCTTAGTTACTCAGGAGGCTGAGATCTGAGGATCATGGTTCAAAGCCAGCCTGGGCAGAAAAGTCCATGAGACTGTTAACAGCAAATTGACTAGAATAAAGCTCAAAGTAGAGCTGTGGCTCAAATGGTAGAGCACCAGCTGTGCATGAGAAAGCTAATGGATAGCATCAAGGACCTGAGTTCAAGCCACAGTACACACAAACACACACACACAGACTACCACACATACACACCACACCGTATCACACACATCACACAAACATAAACACACATACACACCACACAGACACACATACACAGACCACGATACAGAACTTTTCATATTATTTAATTTTTCACAAGTGCATCTTTAAAAATGATGACTTTTCTAACAATAATTCTAATACTAATAATAACTTAATTCTACATTGCTCAAAGGAGGAAAACACTGAACTTTCCTTCCCTCAGTCTATGAACATTAAATGATGAGTTAAAGTTCTCCATGCTATGCAACATGTCTGCTGGCTTCAACTCACTGTTCCTTCAACAGTGGGGCAGAGAATCCACTGCTTCAGGTCAGAACTATACACACTTCCTTTCACTTTGTCACTATGACAGTGACCTTTCACGTAATGGCAGTTCACTAAGAGGGACAAATATTTATATTATCTATATCTATATTATCTATATCCGTATCTGTATCTGTAGAGATCTTGGTGCATGTGGCACAGGTGAAGTGCTGTCACCGGTCTCTGAGCTATACATTAATTGTGCACACTTTGTAAGAGAGTATAGAGGAATAGTGAGTTATCTCTTTTTTTTTGAATTCAGAACTTTCTACTCCTCTATCCTCAGCCCTGGTTCTGCCCTGCACAGCCACGGCCCCTCCAGCCTCTGTGCTGGAGAAAGCCACGGGGAGCGCGTGGCCTTCGCCCTGATCACATTGGCAGCAGAGGGAGGACCAGGCCATCCTCTCCCAGGAACCTGTTTTCTGGGGCAGTCTATGCTCATTCCTAACTTTTAATTAGCACTAAAAACCTCTTGAAGCCAGGTGCTGGTGTCTCACACCTGTAATCCTAGCTACTCAGGAGGCTGGGATCAGAGGATCGAGGTTCAAAGCCAGCCCAGGCAGGAAAGTATGTGAGAATCTTATTTCTAATTAACCACCAGAAAACCGGAAGTGGCGCTGTGGCTCAAATGGTAGAGCACTAGCTTTGAGCTCTAAGAGCTGAGGGACAGCGCCGAGGCCCAGACTTCAAGCCCGACAAAAACAAAACAAGAAGAAAACTTTTTGATTTATATATAGTGATAAAATATTAGTCAGCTGCAGTTTATTTCTAGCATTGTTATAGATAGATATATAAATATGTAGATATAGAGACACATGCACGTACATACATGGAGCCACTGATTGCAATGCATTTGTCTAGCTTGTGATTTCCAATCCTCTGCTCCCACAGTCCTGCAAGCCTTTGCCTTCCACCCCAAGCTCCACTCAGAACCTGTAGTTCGAAGATCTAGTTGTGTAATTAAAACTTCTTATATTTCAAGCTTAGTTTCACGTGTCTGAGTATCATTACCTGAGTGAAAACATTTGGTTCTTTTTACAAACAAGTGTTAGAACATCTTTCTTGTGTGCAAAATTACTTAGTGATTCATTGAGTTTATAGTTTGCATACTTGGTAGTAATCCATGCAAAATAATGCAAGGATGGAAGCAATCTCAGACAAACTGAATGAGGAGGAGCAACCGCATTATTTACTTTGCACCACATATCTATAAATTATGTCATCACTTTTGGGTGTGTGTACTGGAACTGGGGCTTGAACTCAAGGCCCAGACACTGTCCAGGGACATGCAGCTCCAGGCTGCTTCTCTACCATTTGAGCCACAGTTTCAATGTCCAGTTTTCTGGTGATTTACTGGAGATAAGAGTCTCATCAACTTTGCTGCCCCGGCTGGTTTTGATCCATTATTCTCAGATCTCAGCCTTCAGAGTAGCTAGGATACTGGTATGAGCCAGCAGCGCCCAACTCCAGTTGGATCTTCTAAAAGGGCAGGCAGACCTCTGCTTGTTGGATGTAAAAGGGAAATGTGGTCCTGAAGACTCTTGGGGGCAGCACAGTCTTTGAAAACTGTCACTAACTTTAATGACGGTTGTTTGAGCAGACTCCAAAATGAGGTGGTTCATCAAATGTCTGGATGACAGCATCTATTTCTCAAGATCACTGCCAAATGTCTGTGTCTGTAAAACTGGAACTGGGCACAGATTTTTTTTTTTATTTCCATGATGTGCTGTTCCTTTGGTATGAGATCTGGTTATTCAGATGGACTTTGAATGACAGATTTTGAATTTTAATAAGTAAGAAGCCTAATGAATAGGAGTACTGGCCTTCAGAGGCAAAATGATTCTACTGGAAGAAATGTTCTAAATGATTATTACAAAATCAGTGCTCCTCAAGTGCTTTACTTACTTTTCTTTATGCTTGTACTACAGTCTGCCCGTCTGTTTTTTCAGTCAAATCTGGTGCTTTGCCACTTGAGGCAAACCTCTGCTTCCAGCATTTTGCTGGATAATCGGAGATAAGAGTCTCATAGACTTTCCTGCCTGAGCTAACAGCATTGACTTCCTACTTATTGTAAGATATGAAGACCTCAGTATATGATGTTCTCAATTATTCATTGAATTTAATAAACAAAGTCATCCAAAACTAATTTACTTCCATAACACATTCTTGTATTAGATCTTATTGTCATGACACGATAGTGATCTCATTTTGTAACGTGTGTATGTCTGTATGGATATCTGTGGGTGTGTGTCTATAGGTGTGTGTGTGCTCATTCTGGTGGTGAGCTCAAGGTCTTGTGTTACTGCTTGTCTGAACACTGTGTGGATGGAAAAATAAGTAGAATGTACTTTTTACTGTTTCAGACTGAAGGGAGGACAAAAGCAAGGATAAAAAAAAATGTGGAATAGATTGCCACATTATAACGGACTTGCCATAAGATTAGATAGGAGAAAAGGACTCACTCACCCTTGTGCAATCATTTGATTTTTAGACAGAAAGCATTAAAACATTTTCATAAAATTTTGATTTAAAATTATCTTTACATGGTTTTAGAAAGGACTTTGAACTTCACACATCAGTTTATGAGGGGAACACATCTGACCCATGTCAGATTCCATCGTCCACCTCTCATCTCCCACCCCATACCCACCAGCTACCCGAAGTTCCGCATCCATTCATCAAATATCACAGCTGCGTGTGATATATCACAGCTGTATCCACACATCCTCCTCTCCAGTAGTACACATACTCATCTTCATGACGATGAGGATTGTCCAAAGTTACAGCAGGTCACCTGATTGCTAAAGACAGAGCAGTATTTGAAGAAGGCTTGATCAGTAGATCCAGCCTGCCCTGAAGTGGATCCTGCAGACAGAAATACCCAGAAGCAGCTGGATATGAGATCTGATTAACGTCCTTAGACATACTAGCCTCACTCAGTTTATGACACTAGATGAATGCATGGAAAGAGAACATTAGGCAGTTAGTGGTGATTAAAGGAAGCAATGTTGTTGCAGACAAGAAAGCCAGGATAGAAAGGACATGAGTAAGGGCAGAAAGCCAGGAAGAGGGTGTGGTAGGCTATGTCCTAGAAAGCCCGACTCAGCCAGCTGTGTACCAGACAAGGATTGAACATCCACAGCACATGGGGAGCTCGAGACCAAACCCTCAAAGAACCGATGACATGACTAACTTCATAGAGACTTCTCAGAAGAAGCAAGAATGACCAATGGACATGCAAAGAAATGCAAAGAAGGCTGTGCATAAAGGCCATGTACACAGTGCACACACCAAGTCAGACAGCTGTGTGGTGTGTACACAGTGAGCACACGAAGTCAGTCAAACAGCTGTGCGGTGTGTACACAGTACACACGCCAAGTCAGTCAGACAGCTGTGCGGTGTGTACACAGTGTGCACGCCAAGTCAGACAGCTGTGTGGTGTGTACACAGTGAGCACACGAAGTCAGTCAGACAGCTGTGCGGTATGTATACAGTGCATATGCCAAGTCAGTCAAACAGCTGTGAGGTATGTACACAATGCACATGCCAAGTCAGTCAGAGAGCCATGAGGGGTGTATACGGTGCATATGCCAAGCCAGTCAAACAGCTGTGAGGCATATACACAGTATGCATGCCAAGTCAGTCAGACAGCCGTGAGGGGTGTATACAGTGTGCATGCCATGTCAGTCAGACAGCCATGAGGGGTGTACACAGTTTGCACACCAAGTCAGTCAGACAGCTGTGAGGCATATACACAGTGTGCATGCCAAGTCAGTCAGACAGCTGTGCGGTGTGTGCACAGCATGCACACTAAGTCAGTCAGACACCTGTAAGGAGAGTACACAGTGTGCACACTGATACATGTAAAATCAAACAATGTCTGTCTGTACCATTCTGGCATTGTTACTGTCTCAGGAATAGAGATCAATAAACGTTCCCACAATCAGGAAGAGGTCATTTTAGCATGGAAAAAGTATATAAAAGACAAGTACATCTATTCATCATCCATTGATCTTCACTCTCTATTGTTCTATGCTCCATCTATGTTTCTATCTCTCTATCATCTATCTGTCCATGTGTCATCCCTCTGTCCAGCTCACAATAGATATTGCAAAGGTTAAAGCTAAGCGTTGGTTTGACAAGTCTGTCTAGGATAGGGTATTTCTCTGCTCAGTTCCCAAATAAGACTTGTGAGTTCTGCAATCGACAGCTTCATGAAGATGAAGGATTTGTATAATAGACAGGACCTTATCCAATGGGATACAACAAAACCAGGCTTCCTTGGGTGGTGGGAGTGAAGAGAGCAAGAATCCAGCCTTGGGCAGAGGAAAGGTGGTGGGGGAAGAGGCGAGGCCGCCGGCAGGCCCTGTGGCCCCACATGGCCTCCCATCTGAGCGGGACTCATGGAGAGAAGAAATAAGAGGCTGGTGCAACAGGCGCGATTTTCTAATTAACATACTTACTTAGGGTTGAGTGTGAGGTTTGTTTGTTTATTAGTTGTAACCAGTTTGTAATTATATTCATATCCTTAAGGCACAATTCTAAGAAGACACATGAAGTGTTCCTTCAGTGTGTTAGAGACAGGAGACCACAGCCTTTCAGACAAAGATAAACAATGTATTTGTTTCAGAAACAAGAATTTGTAAGCTAAACTAATTATAGCAGAGAGAAAATAAAATCTTTCCCTTTGAATCTGAGTGTCATTAATAATGCAGGAATTATTTTTGCACTCCTGTAGAGCTAATTACAAATCAATTTTATATAATTAGAGATTAATATTCTTGGTTATGTTTTCCTATAACTCTTCACTTAACTGCTATGGCTATGGAGATTCCTAATCATTTTCATGAAAATAAATAATTATACTTTTGATTCCACTAAGCTTCAGATACTTGTTCCCAACCAAATATTTCTAGATTTATTTCTAAGTATTAGAATATTTTTAATGAGTACTTAGGTATTCAAAGTAAAATGAACTAATCTAAAATCAATGAAAGAACAGAATGTTTCTTTCATTTCATATCAACAAGTGTTTTTGTTTTCAAACAGAAGCTTTTGTCCCTTTTATTCTTCTTGCCAGGAGAGAGCCTATTTTATTTCTTGGAGACCTTTGAAAGGTGAAGTGAGAAGATGGCTCTTGTGTACAAGATCTTCTATCTGCCTCTGCTTCTGAATATTTTTATCCAAGATAGATAATTTTATCAAAATCAGTTCAAAAGCAAAGAAATAATATACCAACAGAAGAGAGTGAAATAACCTAAAGATTTTAGCTTAAACACTTTTTGTCCTCAATAGATAAACTGTAACATCCAAAAGCAATTTCCTCTTGCTATACTGTTTCTAGAAAATTTGTGGCCTAAACTGATCACAGAGAAACTGCAAAAGATTTGGAAGTTTTTTTCTCTGAGAAAGACAATGCCTACCAAATGGAAAGCCTACTATTGTTCTCATTATGTAAAATAAAAAATACTTTTAAGAGCTTGGCATATAAATATATCAAATCATTGTGACAAATATATTGGCATGCTTATGGCATTTTAAAATGTCCTATACTACACAAAATTATTATTTCTTAAAGAAGACATTCAAAGCAATGCAAATATTACACTGACATTGAAATTTTAAGTTGGTACATTTTTAACCTAAATGCAGTTGTGAATGTAAAATATACATTCCGCCCAGGCCTGATTCAGCTCCCACTGGATATACACATGCACAAATGTACATGTGCTCACAAGTCACTTTTGTGTGCGGATGTGCTGGTACTGGGGCTTAAACTTCATTCAGGCTTGGGTTCTGTTCCTTACATTTTTACTGAAGTCTAGCCATCTACCACTTGGGCCACCCCTCTGCCTCTTACATAAAATGACCTTTGATACTATTATGTATGGTGGTTTGTCTTGCAGGATCACACTATCCATCACAAGCCAGTGCCTTCATTCACTTCTTTCAGCATTCTGCACTAGCTCAATCCCCACCACTCGAGTACGGGCCAACTAATCCTAATTGTACAATTATTACTTAATCTACTGCAGTAGATTAAGTAATAATTGTACAATGGTTTATACCATACATAAACCTAAATATGTGTGTGCATGTGCGTGTGCGTGTGCGTGTGTGTGTGTGTGTGTGTGTAAAGCTCAAGAGATTGAAGCAGAATATAGGAAATACTAGTACTTAGGATTTTGTTTTTGCTTTTCCTTTTTGGGTGTGGTGCTGTGGCTGGAATTCATGTCATGGGCCTTGGTCTTTAGCTGTACCACATGAGGCACAGCTTTACTTATGGCTTTCTCCATGGTTAACTGGAGATATTCCTGCCTGGGCTGGCTTTGAACCACAATCCTCAGATCCTCAGACCTCAATCTACCAAGTAGCTAGAATTACAGGAGTGAGCCACCGATGCCCAGCTATCTTCCCTTTTTAAAAAGTGACTTAATGATCATACTTCTGCCAATTATTTTCTCTCTCTTCCTATTTTCTTTCTATGCCAAATGTAAACTTCCTCTTTTGATTCTGAACATTTTTCTCATGATTTTTATGTTTATCTGCCCTGTCTGTCCTCTCACACCTTCTCCGAGCGTCTCTAACCACCCCGTGTGCACTGTCTAGCCCCAGCAGCTCTCCCGGCTGCTCCTTTGGTCCCTCTTCTCCCGAGAAGAGGTGGCCGGCATGGCGGCTGAGTGTGCTGGATGCAGAACAGGCCCGGGAGGTGCTGGTGCAAGCTGGGCCACTTGCACAACCACAGCCTCCACACAGCCTCACCAGCCGCTGCGCCTTTCATGGGGAGGCCTGCGGAGGGGGGAGACAGGCCCTGTCCACTGCGGGAAGCGTCCAGAGCAGAGCTCCACGTGGACTGAGGACTTCATGTTTCTAGGTATGGAGAGTCTTGGTCAGTTCTTTAAGGAGCTGGACCTGCTCCAGCCCACTATGACCCCACCCCACCAGCCACGGCCCAGCTCTGCTGCACACTGCAGGGCCCCAGACCCATGCGGCCGGGTGCCTCTCCCTCATCCCACCCAACAGCAGTGGTGGTGGCATTAACAATAACAACAACAACAATAATAATAAAAGAAAGAAGAAAATGCGTTGGGCACCATGCCAGAAAAGGGCAAATGCTATCGTCCTTGGGTAACTGAATGGAAGGTGGCAGGGCCAGGGACCCCGAAGGCCTTCATCTACCACCAAGAGAACGCCACAGAAAAATAAAAATGAACTTCCCCCCAAATAATGTATGCTAAAATATGTATATTCTGACATTAAGTTTGCAGGGCTGGGGAGAGAAGCCTCTGGGTTTGCATAATACACTTGTGTCTCCGTGCAACCTGCCACAGTGTAGGAGAGGAGGAGGAGAATAAAACATTAACTCAAATTAAAATGCACGAGTCAAGAGGTGCTCCTAGAAAATGCTATCATTAAAAATCAATAATCTGGGCACCAATGTTGGCAATATGTGTTTTTATAAATGAAGGGAATACAAAATTTGAACTTCTCCATGTGTGTGTGTGTGTGTGTGTGTGTGTGTGTGTGTGTGTGTGTGTGTGTGTGTGTGTGTGTGTGTGTGTGTGTGTGTGGTGTGTATACCAGTACTAGGGCTAGAACTCAGGAACTCACACACTGGCTCAACTTTTTTCACTTGGCACTCTACCCCTTGAGTCATACCTGCACTTCCAGCCTTTTGGTGGTTAACTGGAAGTAAGAGTCACAAGGACTTTTCTGCTGAGACTGGCTTCGAATTGTGATCCTTAGATTTCAGCTTCCTGAGTAGCTAGGCTTAGACGCATGAGCTATCACCCCCAGACTTCAATGCAAATTTTTGCTAATTAGAAAAAAATATTTAATGAACCCTTAGATATGTATTTAAATGTTTTTTCTTTCATGCATTTGTTTCTAACTCTTTTATAAGATTATTTCTTCGTTGCTTTGTATGTCCCTCCCCCACAGTATAACCCCTGCTTTCACTATATTTGATGTCTGGTATAATTTGTGGAGGAGATGGGAAAAACAAGTCGTTTAAGGATACAGGTGGACCCGTTGCAACTACGAGAAGTACAAGTTGTCATGTCGAAAATGAACTTTATTATAAGATTATTTCTTTGTTGCTTTGTATGTCCCTCCCCCACAGTGTAACCCCCGCTTTCACTATATTTGATGTCAGTATAACATGTGGAGGAGATGGGGACAAACAAGTCGTTTAAGGATTCAGGTGGACCTGTTGCAACAATGAGAAGTAAAAAATGTCATGTCAAAACCAGCTTTACAATGTCGGTGTGTGTGTGGGGGGTATGATTGGGTGGGGGGGAGGGGGGAGGCTGGGAAGGGAGGTGAAGGGTAAACAAAGGAGGAGGCTGCAATGCTTGGTAAGAAATGTATGCATTATCCTGCCAATGTAATTGTAACCCCTCTGTACAGTATGTTCTCAAATAAAATATAAAATATAAAAATAAAGAAAGAAAGAAAGAAAGAAAGAAAACGAACTTTACAACTTTGGTGTGGGGGCGGGGGGATTGGGTGGGGGGGTGGGGGGAGGCTGGGAAGGGATGTGAAGGGTAAACAAAGGAGGAGGCTGCAATGCTTGATAAGAAATGTACTCATTATCTTGCCCATGTAATTGTAACCCCTCTGTACAGTTTGTTCACAAAAAATTAAAATTAAAATTAAAAAAAAAGAAAAAAATATTTAAGCTTTATAAAGGAATGTGTTTATAATCTCAGAACTCAAAGGAAGACCTTCATGTGTGCGTGTATAGTAGTTTTTGAAAATCATGAATAATAATACATTCCTGGGTATCATATAATATATAATATAATAATGTGTATAATAATATACATCCTCTGTCATTTATATTATTGACAGTATTTTTCTGGGCCAGCCATATGTCAACATCATTACACTGAACATGTTGGAATACAACAATTGGTATTAGAATCCTTTAAATAATGTGCATATTCTACAAAGTCAGAGACTATAACTTGATCACTGTTATTACTTCAACATTAATCCATAATGCTGAAGTGAAAACAACGAGGGAAAGCACATAACAATCTTCCTGCCTCTGTTGAGATTGTTCAGTTTCCAACAGCAGGGATCAGAGCCCAGTGAGAACTTCCTCATCCGGTGTGTTCTCCGGAACGTGTGTTGAGTTGGAGTGTTCCTGAAATTCATGCTGTCTGTAATGCGTGAACGCAAGGCAGGAGATATGAACAGAGCTTCTAAGGCAATACATTTTTTTATCGAATCAGGGCCGAGGTCAGCATTTTCCATTACCTTTATGGTTTAGTAGATCTCAAACATCACAAGACTCATCTCTGATGCTCACTAAAGATATGGAACTTCTTGGAGTTAGTGGCTCAAGTCTGTAATCCCTGCTACTCAGAAGGCTGAGCTCAGAGGATTGCAGTTCAACGCCAGCCTGGGCAAGAAAGTCCAGAAGACTCTTAAATCCAGTTAATCACCAAAATGGTGGAAGTGGAGCAGTGGCTCAAATGGTAGATCAATGGCCCTCAGTTCAAGGCCAGGGACCCACATTAAAAAAAATCATCTTACAAAATTCATCAGATAACTGTTTAATGATATGCCTACTTGCTGTAACATGGTTATAAACAGCAACAAATTATATAGATAATAGAATATTATAATAATATAAAGAAGATACAGAGTAGCATGCACAAAGTATAATACATACAGTATGTAAATATATTTTGAAGTTACTTATTAATTATGCTATATATTTTATATATAATATGTTATATTAATAGACATTTAAAATAATTTTTAGTCATTCTCATATTTAGGACATTAACATATCCTCTAGGAAGTAAAACTTCTAAGTACTTTTAAAAACAATATAGGTTGTTAGTTGGCTTTAATCCTTGCAATAGATTCAATTGATAGTAAGTGTGAAAAGATCATATAATTTTAGAATAAATAAAAATAAAGATCATGTAAATTTGAGAATAAATAAATAAACATGAAAAGATCATGTACATTTTAAAATACAAAGTCTCTAGACTATAACAAACCATCAAAATAGCTTTTTTTCAGGGTCTGGATACTGTCCCTGAGGCTAGCACCCTACCACATGATGCACAGCTCTTTTAATAGTACTTATTGAAGAAAAGAGTCTTATAGACTTTGCTGCCCAGGCTGGCTTTGAATCATGATCCTCAGATCTCAGCCTCCTCAGTAGCTGGTATTATAGTCGTGAGCCACCAGTGCCTGGCTACACGCTTTTAAAAAGCCATTTAAGAAATTTCAGCAAGATACTGATTTTATCATGCGATTTATGAGCACAGGAAATTGCAAAGAGGTTCCATTGGTAGTTTAGTACCACATAGGTAGTCTACCTGGAACGAAGGCATCGAGATGCACTAAGTTTCTGAAACCTTAAAGTGCTTTCATTTTGTTTGTTTACATTTTATACGTTAATATGATTATATAAAGTGGGTTGAAAATGATATTTTTGAACTGAAGTGTGCACACCCAAAACAACTATCATCTATCATCTACCTATACTTATTTCTATGTATATATTTATCTATCATCTGTCCATATGCTGTATATATGTATGTATCTATCATCAATCTATACTCCTCTGTCTCTATCAAATTATCTATCTGTCTGTCTGTATCTTTATCTCCATCATCCATCTATCTCCCCGTCTGTCTATTTATCGATCGATCGACTTATCCTCATGTGGGTGTGTCATCATTCAGTAGTTTAGCTTTGGTAAACAGGCGAGTTTCCCCCACCCCCCTGCCCAACCATTATCTGGGACATGAGCCCTTAATGGGTATCTATAGGCTCAAGTTCAATGAGTGTAAGTTGCATGTATTTTAGTTTATCACACTGTATTTGTGGGCAATGCTATTATGGCTTTGTAATTTTTAGTGGATGTAAATGACTCACCAGGATGTACAGCCATCTTACTTCAGGAGATCGTGCTGAATCAAGTTGCATGCACTGATTGGCAAGCACCTCTATGACCCCCAGTACACAGGAGTGCAGTGTCAAGAGGGTACCTGAGGCAGATAAACACCGGGGTCCCTCATTTCCAACTGTACAAAATGCTTGACCACGGAAGGGTCTTTCTCGGTGCAGGGGTCCCACACCATGCCTGTGAGCCCCAGGAAGGGCAGGGGGTCTTCACACCTCCCATCCACAGCTCAGTGCTGGGAAGTGAGGATTCACATGTCAGCCCCATGGCCTGCCATGGATAAAACATTCTGAATATCCCCTGAGTGCTGGAGGATCATGGTAAAACAGCATCAAGTTGGGACTCATCAGGGACTCATTGAAGCATTGGGTGCTATTCACTGACAACATGGAGCTTAGTAAACAACACAAAGGAAAATTATACTGCTGAGAAAAGAAACAGAATTCCAGAGGAGCAGTCGTCTTTTGGGCAGATAAGAAATTTCAGTATTCACACTATTTCATGTTGTGTTCAGAGTAGATACTCATTCTAAGTTGACATCTTTACAGAACTGTGGTTCTTATGTTCTAATACAGTGTGAGAAGCAAAAAAAAAGTCAGATCTGACAAATCCTTTAAATGAAATACATAACTGAATTTTAATGACAAAACAAATAAATGTTGAACAGTAGTACTTTAAAACATCAATTCAGTTTTTCATCACTTTGACTTAGCAATTAGGAGAAAAGTCAGCACCTTTACCCCATTCACTGCAAATGAACCACTTAAGTAAAAGAAAAAGAAAATCATACTCATCAAATTTCTTTCCTTACCTTTATAAAAGGTAAGGAAAAATACTACAGAACTTCTTTCCCCAGTGAGTTTTGCTGAGGACAGGCTGCAATCGAATAAATCGGTACTGAATGATCACCTCTGCTGCACTAAGCTCTCTGAATGTGGACTGGCTAAAGCCTCACCTAATTGAGCAAATAGTGCAATAGGAACAAAGTTAAAAAAAAAATCTTTCAGTATTTGACAGTTGCCATTACTAAATCCTTCTAAACACATAAAAAGTGCTGAGATAATCCAAGAATACTTTCTGATTGTCCTCATCACAAGCAAAGAAAGCACAGCATGTAGAGTGATGGCCAGAGAGAATCTGCCTGACTTTCCACACTTACTTTTCACACTGTGTGATTTTGCCAGATGGAGGGAAACAGCGTCACCTGGGACTGAAGGTACAGATGTGCGGAATATCTCCTAGCCAAGGTAGGGACTGCAGAGCATATACAAAAGTTAGATTATCTTCAGACCACTGAAAGCCACAAAAATCAGTGTGTGGGCCATGACATGCCCCAACGGGTTGAAAGACCCCCATCTTCCTATAATGAGACCTTGAGGTCTTAACAGACAGGAAAGATGCCAGAAATGTAGTCAGGGAAAGAGTTCTGTCCTTAAGAAGAAAGTCCTGATCGTTATTTCAGAAAAGAAGAGTTGCTCAGTAACATCAAATGGATGTTGGATAAAAGTAAATGAGAAAGAAGAGGCCGTTGATTAAGGCAAAGAAGAAGCATAAATTTGAACAACAGAACTACTTCATTAAGGCAGTGACTGTAAACTCCTTCATGAACAAGACATGACAGAGGAGCAGAAGGGAAGCAAGGTGGCTCACATCACCTAAGAATTCCACATCTGTTCACACACAAACATGGAAATAGTCCCGGGCAGAATCAATCGAACATGCTGGAAAACCTTACTACAATGAAAATCACAAACACATGCAACCTGGTTCTTTGGGTCTGGCTGGCTTCCTTTGCTTAATATAATTTTTTTCAAGTCTTTCAATTTCCTTTTGAATGGAGCGATGCCATTGTTTCTGATGGAAGCATAGAATTCCATTGTGCATGTACATCACATTTTCTTGATCTATTCATCCAATGAGGGGCATCTGGGTTGATTCCGTATCTTGGCTTTGGTAAACAATACTGAAATGAACATGATTGTGCTGGTAGCTTTAATGTGGCCTTGTTGCCTCATTTGTTGTAACCAGAGACCTAAAAGTCTACAAGTAAACACATTATAGTAAAAGACAAAAAATTATACTTGGACATGATAAATTGTACAAGACTATAAATATTCACACAGTGAAACCAAAGGAGGATACTCTTAGGAGAGGATCACAAAGGCCCAATAGCGATGTGCATACAATCACATAAAATGATGCTTATTGAAGTGAGCTCCAAGAAATGGAAACACGAGGTTTCCTTGTTATTTTGAAGTTCATTTTTCTCTTTGGGTTATTTTTTTTTTATTTCTGTACCTTTTGTCTTGTATGCAACTTTACAGTTCTGGGAAGGGTAAACGTGGCACAGAAATGGTGGAACAAAGGGTGAACAAATGCAGCAGTGGTACTCACTAGACACTATGTTGAAAATGAACTATACACTTATGGGGGAGGAGAGATGTCGGGAGGGAAAATCTGGGAGAAAATGAGCGAAGAGGTGAGATTGTTTAGAAAGAATTGTTCTCATTACCTGATTTCTGTAACTGTAACTCCTCTGTACATCACCCACAATACAAAAAGAAAATAAAATAAGAAAATCACAAAACCAAGTCCATAATGGGCCAACAGAGAGGATCACGGGAGAGGAAGATACCAATGATGTGAAAGAGAGAGGGCAGAATCTCTTTTGAGATGGGGAGGAAGTGCAGTGAGAACACAACTGGATGGCTGAGAGGGTAGTGTTTGCTTTGTGGGAGTGAGGACAGATGGGAGGTGGAGGACACAGACGTGTCTGGAGGCTGGAAAGGAGGATGTGCTAGACTTCATACCTAGGCTCATTTCTACAAAGCCTGCAGAGTGAGAAGAAGTGGGACTGGAGGCTCACACTCTTGTGTGAGGACTGGAGGCTCACACTCATGTGCGTGAGGAGAGGGAGGACTCACACAAGTGAGAGATTTGAATTTGCATTCAAGAAGGATTTTGCTTTGGAGCTAAAGGTATTTAAGTCTGGAAAGGAAGGAAGTGAACAGGGCAATGGCAAGCTATGGCAACCCCAGGTCCTCACACGAACGGTTCTGCAGTGTGAGCCTTGGAGAGAAGTCTTAAAACCAGATCCCTGGAGCATTCCCACATGCTCCTGTGTGAGAAAGCACGTGCTGCGTCAGGCCACCAATTTTGGGGTTAGTGACTGAAGGCGAAGTACATGACAGGCTGGGAAGAAGAGAGCCAGGAGTGGAGAAAGCGTGGCCAGACATGAGGATGAGAAGCGGGTGCGGGGAAGGTGGTGGACAGTGAGCCAAAGAAAGAAGTTTGAAATCCACTCTGTGGGAAACAAGGATTTCAAATAAGGGAACTGAATGATGGGGACAGTTTTACAAAGATGGGACCAGAGGCAAAGCAGACCCTTGACCCAGTGTGACCATGAACCCCACGTATTCCCACAGACCCTGGTTGGAGGGAAGCAAGCTCTGAAATCCTCAGCATCATGTATGTACCTCAGCCCGGGCTTCCCATGATTAAGTGGATTCATTAATTAAATGATTAATTCAATTTGATTCACATTTCAATTGATTGGGTGTTTCAATAAACACACACCACTTCAAACATTTAGTTATACACGGCTCTAATAACCAAGGTTCACAAACACTCAGACGGAATACTGGTACTTTTCCTTTCCTGTCAGTGTCCCTCATCCTCTAAGCCATCCTCAGATGGGTTGACTGTTGATGCCAACAGGAAACTTGAAAGATGGAGAATGTAGCTAGTAACTGCATTTCCCTCTCCGTGCCCACGCACACCCATCACAGGCTTCCTCCCCCACAGCCCGTGCTAGAGACTCCAGGTGTGGGGGGGGTCTACCTTATGAAAGAAAGGAGGCTGTCGCTATTAGAAAGTCTGCCACTGTGTCACCCGTGCAAGCATCTAGGAAAGAAAACAGAACTTCTTTACTTTTTAAACTTTTATCTTTCCGGTCCACAAAACTAAACATCCAACGACTATGTGATCCAGCAACTCCACCACTGGGCCTCTTCTAAGGGGATAAATCATTATTCTAAACATATGCATATATTCAACGAATATTGGATGGAACTAGGGAAACTGAAGGGAAGGGTTGAGCTAGGAGGGATGAAGAAGAGCAACAGGGCTACATCGATCATGGTACACTGTACTTGTTCACTGACATGCTGAATGGTAACCACCTTGCACAACCATTCGAAGATAATAGAAACACAATTTTAAAAAAGGAAAAAAATAGCCTGGGATTTAAGAGACTTGGGCCATGTCTGATATTTTTTATACGAGTTTTATAGGCTTAGATGGATCATTTGAAATAATATGATTTTTACTTCCCTGATTGAAGAATAAAGGAGTTAGACTTTTTTGTGTGTGTGTGCCTAAGAGTTCATGATACCACTTTTCAGTTTTGGTTTGCTTCCCTGTTGTGTGCTTTCAGCGGTGCTCTTAATCCCAGAAATCTTAGAATTGATATAGAAAAGTGTTCAGCCTGATCTCTGCAGCCCTCACCAGGGTCCAAACTAAGATGGGACATAGGTGTCATTCCAGTGAGAAGCATGGAGGCGCGTACCAGTGTGTTCTGCGAGCTATGTTGCATGTAAGGCACAGTGAGCACTGGATCTGGGGCCTGTGTGTGCTTGGTGGACAGCCTGGGCACACCGGCATGGGACAGGGCAGGGCCAAGACCCTCTTTCTTCTGAGCTGAGGACGGTGGGAAAAAGCTCTAATCCCAGACGGAAGGAGACAGCCACACAAGCCAGGTATGGCGGAGTGCAGAAGAATGGTTTTGCTAAGAATGGGCCATCAGAGGAAATTCCAGAAACTGCAGGGCCAAGGGCAGAGCAGAGGAGGGGCGCAAGTCCCTGACACAAAACAACGAAGTGAACTTGAACACAGCGATGGCGCTGCGCACAGGACTGCGGCTGGCGAAGGATGACCCTGCGTGTGCACACCACCACCTCACCACCAGCATGGCGCACGGTAACGCTCCAAACCAACCTGCATGTGCACACCACCACCTCACCACCGGCGTGGTGCATAATAACGTGTGTGCACACTACCACCTCAGCAGCGGTGTAGCACATGGTAACGCTCTGAACCAACCAGGGCTTGAGGTCCAGGCGGGTCTGTGTCCTTTCCATGTCAGAAGTTAGCTTCTGGTCACCTTTTCTCCCCACCAACCTCCTCCAGGCAGTATCCTTACCCCCCTGTGCTTCTATGGTTGTGTCTACCTTATGTACAGTCATTTTATGTGTGTCTACCTTTGTGTACAGTTATTTTATCTGTGCCTACCTTGTGCACAGTCATTTAACGTGTATCTACCTTGAATACAGTCATTTTACATGTGTCTACCTTTGTGTACAGTTAATTAATGTGTGCCTGACTTTGTGTAGAGCCAGTTCATGTGTGTCTACCTGTATGTACAGTCAGTTCACATGTGCAGACCTGAACTCCTGATGTGGGAGCACATCATTCAAGGGCACGGCCGCTGCTCTTAAATCCTCACTGTTCCTCCAGCCATCTTCTCCCTGTGCCAGCTTCATCTGCCCTGAGTAACCTGTGAGTGTGTGTGAGTGTATGACCTGTGTTAGACATGAGACGTGTAGACAGGACAAATACAGTGCATGTAGTCCCGGCTGATTCATTACTGGGTCACAATGTATTCTTGATTGCCTTAAGATAAGAAAAGTGTACATTCTACCCACACAATAGTCTCCTCTCTAAAAGCAGGAGGAAATTAAGGAAATGCCTGTCTGTCTTTCTTTGGCAGGGCTTTTCGTGCAGATTTAGCATGCCCTGTAACTGTCTCTTCCCTCATTTGTGCAAGGATGACAAAGAACACTGAAGTAATTGTGCACACCCTGAGTATCTTTCCTTACCAGTGCTTCCCCACATGGCCTGTTTATCAATAAGTACCTAGGAAACTCTGCCTTGGGGTATGCCAAACCTATTGTATGCTTGTATGGAACATAACAACAATTATGCCTAAATTGCTTTGAACAGGCAAAATGCTTCTTGTGCTGATTATATCAGAACATAGAGAAGCAAGCATTTCACTTCACAGTATTTTGAGTTTGGGTCATTTACATAGTAACAATTGTCTCTTGAGCCCCAACTAGGGAACTTTGGAGATGGGTCAAACGCATGCCAAGAAAATCCACTGCCAGAAAACCCCTTGCCGAACAAAGCTTTCCGGACGACAAAGTATGAAGTTCTCAGAAAACCCTTGCAGACATTGGCAGGAGATCGAGCACAGACATTCTGGCATAAAATAAGAATATCTCAAAAGAAAGAGAAAGCTAATGAGCAGCGAACAGGTGGACTGCACTCATAATCAAGTACACAGAGTACAGAGAGAAAAATCGAGGACAAGCGCTCCAGACAGACTCTGTAGCATGTTACAGAGAAGATCATTCTAGTGCTGGGGTCTGACCTAAGATATCACCCTCCTTCTTGTTCAGTAGCAAATCTATCTATCTATCTATCTATCTATCTATCTATCTATCTATCTATCTATCTATCTATGATTTCCAGTGACTCCACTGAAATACTTTGATATATGAGTGTCATTATTACATATATACACACATTACATTTATGTATGTATGTATGTATGTGTGCATATATATACATATATGTGTATGTACATATACACATACATAGGATATATGAGTATCATTATTACCGGCCCAGAAGGATGAGATTCTAAAAGCTCATAAAACCTGAACAACTGGTAGAGAAAGATCTGAACTCAAAGTGTTGGCAATTTTCTTTCCCTCCTTTCATATATAGAGTTCTTCAGCACAAGGTTTTTCTCATTTTGCTTGGCAACAAAAACAGAAGATTTTCATGAAGGTGGAATCTGAGTTCCTTGAGCCTACAGTGACTTTACATAAAGTCTGTGAGACCCTGGCAGGCACGAGATCTGACAGCCAGTCCAGACAATCAATGAGTATTTTAAAAAGGAACAAAAAAGGAAAAATCAGTCTAGAGAATAAAAAACAAATTCTGAAAACTTCTGGAATCCACTGGAAATCTGATACAAAGTACTTTCTCTTTAGAATGCTTTGCATTTAATTTGAGGTCTTCACAGATACCTTCAAGCCATTCCTGAACCTTTCCTGTTTACTTTCTTAACCCTTTCCTTCCAAGGATATCTGACAGTTTTACCTTGCATAATTCCATTGATATCAACCTTCAAAAGTGTAAATGACTCTAGAAAAATGCGGATGCTTGGATTTGAAGGAAACCATTGATCTGAACTCTTGCTTGTGGAGAGCACCTTAATATATATGTTGTTATCACTGTATCCTTGAATCTGAAGCTTTTGAGAAGAAATGTGTAATTGATGCTGTTTTGGCCCAGAGACACCCAGGATGCAGGCTGCTCTTCCATGTCACCATGTGCAGAGGCCTGGCGTACATGTGCAGCTCAGTGGATGGAACTGTGTGCACAGGAGTGCACTCCGTGGAGGAAGCCTTTCACACGAGCACCACCAGACCATTTCACAAAAGAACTATGAGGCATCTGAAAGGAACTCAAAGGTGTGGGGGCAATGGGTGGTAGATGGGTGGATAAGCAGGAACTGGAGCAAGGGACAGTTACACATGTGTACACACGTGGTCAAGGGAGTGGGACTGTGCATGAGTCTGGGAGGGGACAGACGGCAGGGGCACAATGGAAGGGCCACTGGACACTACTGAGTCGTTCTAAAGAAGTACACTATTCAAGCTCTCCCTACAGAGTCTACTCTACTTGGGTTAACTCATTTGTAAGTGCTTGTTTATCGCCAGTGTGCGGACGTACAGACTGATAGGCACGGTTCAGCCTCCACGCGTGAGCTAAGATGCTCAAGCCGTCTCCCTGGGTCTGGTGTCCTTCACTTAATACAGTTCTTTCTAAGTCCTTCCATTTTCTCATGAATGGTACAGTATCATTCCTTCTGATGGATGAGGACAAGTGTGGGGCCAAAGGGAGAAGGGAGAAGACCGAAGAGGAGCCAGAGAATATGCACAATCCTTGCAGACACCACAGAGCTGGGAGATACAAGGAACGGAGTGGGGGAAGACGCCAACACACTGACACAGAGCAGGTGCATCGTACACATAAACGACTTTGTTAAAGGCCTTAAAAATTAAATACATGTCCTAAACATTATGAAAAGTGAGGGCAGGGGTGGGTGGGGAGAGGTGGGTGAGAAGGTGAAAACAAGCGACATGGCTCAAGATGCACTGTGTTCATAAACTGCTGCAAACAGTAACTCTTCTGCACAACTAAAGATAATAACAGTACTTTTAAAAAGAAGCACTAGATACTTAGATGGACACATTAAATTGCAACTACCCTGGATGAGCTTTTCAAGTTCAGAAGCAAACAAAGCTAAATTAAAAACAATGTTAGCTGGGAAGCTTGAGCTTCTGGAATTTTCATGTCAACACATACTCTAAGAGGAAAGCACTTCACTTGTCTTAAACTTCTGTATCTTTATGTAAAACATATTTTATGGTACAGTACCTTTTTATTTTCCCAGAGATGATTTTACTTAGTTGCACTTTATCAAAGGTAATTTTTTTTTGTCAGTTGTGGGGTTTGAACTTTGGGTCTGAGCTCTGTCCCTCAGCTCTTCAGCTCAAAGCTAGCACTCTACCACTTGAACCATGGTGCCACTTCTGGCTTTTTCTGCTTATGTGGTGCTGAGGAATCAAACCCAGGGCCTCAGGCATGCAAGGAGAGCACTCTACCGCTGAGCTACTTTCCCAGGCCCATCAAAGATAATTTTAATTGTCCCTACTTCTGAAATTCCGTGGGATAAGAAGTGAGAAGCCGATGCCCATCAGGGTGATGTTTCCAACAGCAAAAGCAAGAAACACCACGTGACTGCAAAGTCACCTGATTGCAAAGTCACATGACAACTGCCACAGTCACAGGTCATACCCTACTGCCCCAGGATCTTGGATTCCTGAGTACAACTCTTACCTTCATTCCCCCGAACCTGTGCCCCAGGCCCCGGGAACCAGACCACCAATAAAACCACGATGTTCATTACTCAATGCTTTTAAGTAAAATCAAATTTGACAGAGTTGTGGTTTAAAATAATGCCATTACTACGCAATCATAAATGAAGGTTGAGCTGAAATTCCTTATTACAACTATGTAAAGGTAAGGGAAAATGAACGTAACAGTGGCATGAATTTTCTATGTGCATGTTGAACACAGCCACTTGAGGGGAAAGTGGCTGGAGGGAGGGGAGAACCAAGGAAGGAAGGGACTGATCATCGTGCATGACATGTCGGAATGAAATCGTTTACACAACTGAAGATAATTTTAAGACATAATATAAATATAAATAAATTATGGCATTTATTACATTTCTTTCATAGAATTTCCTCGAGAAAATCAATCCAGACTATCTTGGTTCACCTCTGAGAACTGAGTAAATAGGATCATCTGCCATGTTCTCACTTTTCCGGCACCTGGTGTTGAAACTTTTAAATCTTCACACCATAGTTTGAAGAAGTGCACTGGATAGGCTCGAGCTGGACCTGAGTGACCCGAGCACCGGCCACAAAACATTACCATCCCTTCTGCACACACAGCCCTAGCCTCTCACTGAGTTATTTTCTTAACGAACAGAACAGGGTCTATTACACTGTGCTCATTTCTGTCTGAACACTGTGTTACACATTTGTGTATTTTAATTATTATTTTTACTGAATCTTTGGTAAGTTACTTAGTTGCTGTTTGCTGGTCCTAAGGCTTGAACTCCGGGCGGGGGTGCTGTCCTTCAGGTTTTTGGATCCTGACTAGCTCTCTATGGCTTTTCCTCCATCCATCCCTCCTTTCCTCTATTCCTCCCTCCCTTCCTTTGTTCCTTCCTTCCTTCTTTTGCTTTCTTTCTTCCTCTCTCTCTCCTTCCCTCCTTCCCTCTCTCTCTCTCTCTCTCTCTCTCTCTCTCTCTCTCTCTCTCTCTCTCTCTCTCTCTCTCTCTCTCTCTCTGTCTACTAAATAATTGGAGATAAAAGCCTCAGACTTTCCTTCCCTGGTAGCTTCAAACCATGATCCTCAGATCTCAGCCTCCTGAGTAGCTAGGATTACAGGTGTGAGCCACTATAGTGACCCCATGTGGTATTTAATTTTATTTAACTTTTGACCTTAAGAATGAATTTACTAGTTTTCACAGACACAATCATGAATCACTGTGTGTGCATACGTATGTAGTATATACCAAATGATTATTTGCTCTGAAAGCTCAGCAGTGAGACTTTGTGAGAATAGAAGATCGCCTTCTCTTCCTCATGAAACTATTACCTAGGATTAAATTCAGCTGTTTCTCCTCTCTTCACCTATACTGCTTTGGTCACAATATGTGATCTAGAGAATTTTGGCATTCACATACATAAAATTAGCACCACAAGCCAGCAAAGGAAACAGACTGATTCAACAGCAAGAATTCTTTTGCTTTGTGGTTATGAATCTACCTCATTTGAGCACAAATGAGCTATAACTCAAGTTACCCAAAAGAAAGTAAAGTCTAAGAAGGCCAGACACAATTTTTCACTTGTAGCAAGGGAACCATAAATGCATTTCTCCTTTGTAAGCACCTTTCAACATAATGGAAGCCAGGTAAAGTTTAGTCAAAAGCTCATATCAATATATTAAATAGCTTGCTATTTGCTGACAGTTGGTATTCTGAAATCTAATGCTTGCTAGTGAAAAAAAACGCTTTTCAGCAGAGAGTCTATTATGAGAGATAACTAATGTATATATAAGGAAAACATAATATACAAAAATTTTCAATGGAAATTACAAAGACACTGAATTTCTTATTTGTTATTAGTGTTGTTTTGGTAGTTTTGTTTTTGTTTCTTGGACCTGGGTACTGTCCCTTTTTGCTCAAGCCTGGTGCTCTATCACTTGAACCACAGTTTCACCTCCAATAGGAATCTCGCAAACTTTTCTGCCTGAGCTGGCTATGAACCGCGATCCTCAGATCTCAGTGTCCTGAGTAACTAAGATCCTAGGCATGGGCCACCTGCCAGCCCCACCCATGCTGAATTTCTCTAACTACGTGTGACATCATTAATTATACTACTCACACGTGGCTAGTGGGGACGTCCCCAGGCAGGAAGCTAAGAGTCCTGAGGCTGTCCTGACTCTGCTAGCCACAGGCTTCACGCCCTCTTTCCCCTCTTACTGGTCTTTCTCCTCGTCATCAAAATATAGCAAAAACCGTGATGCTTGCAAACTCAGTGTCATTTGAGGCTCATACGTAAAATCATATGTAACGCATCCATCATAAAAATATCACAAAATATGCAATCACATAGCTATATCTACTCAGAAATCATAGTTTTACTGTTGAACCAAATTAATAAGTGTTCCCAACATTTACAGCTGAGATTTGCAGTCTGAGGTCTACAACCTGTCCTGCAGAGCATCTGCCCTCAGTGAATGATGAGGTCAGAGTAAGATGGGAGCTGCGGGGGAGGGGAACAGGGAGCTGGGAGGGAGGAGGAAGATGAGTGGGGGGAGGGGCAGAAGTGGGGGTTCTACCTTTCTATGCTGCTAATGTAATGTTTGTATTTTGTTTCTGAGGGCAAAATGATGACCTAACCATGTCATCCTAGTAATATGATAATATAGTAATATAATAATATTATATTATCACCCAAACCTTGCAGACTGAGTGGTAAGGTCCAAAACAAAAAGGCTGCCATTCTCCACAGGATGTGGACCCGGACAACCCCCCCCACCCCAGCCTTTATTCCTGAACCTCCTCCCCACACCGTCCTCCGGTGCTCCTATGTCATCTGCCAGGAGCCATGCTGACAAATGCCAAATGTTCCTCAGAAACGCCCACGAGATGCTGATATTGCTGCTTGGGCCTGACCCCTCTGTCTTCTGAGTCACCTAGAAAAACCCACATTGTTTTGAAGTTCACTTCCTGCTAGTTCTCCCCTCTGTCCCTCCGCCTTCTCACTGAAACAGCCAGCCACACATAGCCTATGGGGAAAAAACAGGCGGACTCTAGCACCTTGAACTCTTCACGGAAAGGCAATCGACATGGGGTAGTCACATGATCAGCATAGCTCAGCATCTTGCCTGAGCAGCTGCTGGGCCTCCTTAGTCTCAAACTAACTATCTGTAACATGGGCATGATACATTGAACTTAGATGGGTAAGTGGGGAACTGTATTTGAGTCACAGACAATAGCAGTCTTCAGCAAATGCTAACATGTGATAAAGACGACATCAGCAGTGGTGAGAATGGCCACAGTCCTTGTTCATATGATGATCTCGCCTTTACAAAAGAAATCGCTTCAAAGCACAGATAATTTCCACTTCACCTCGCTCTTTTCATTACCAGGGAGTGAACACAGGATGCTCTTGCGTGGCTTCTTTGTTCACAGCTGGTGCCTTACCACATGAACCGTGCATTTACTTCCAGTTGTTTGGTGGTCCATCGGAGATACGAGTCTCACAGACTTCCCAGCCTGGGCTGGCTTTAAATCAGGATCCTTACATCTCAGCTTCCTGAGTTGCTGGGATTACAGGCAAGAGCCCCTGGTGCCTGGCTCCTGACTCTTTGCTGCCCAGTGGTGGACTACCGCATGGGATGTGTATAGAAATGAACGCGGAGGACAGCACCAACGGCTTCCTTCTGCTCAGGTCAACTCTCCATTCTCCCCTTCTTCTGCTGGCTCCCTTGACGCTCAAGTCTCCAGACAGATTAGCCAGAGGGTGCCTCCCTCTGAATCCTGCGGAGCAGTGAGTACCCCCTTTGCCCTTGGTTTCTACAGCGCTAAGCAATGAGATGGTGAGCTAGCTTTGAACATCTGTCTGGTCTTTCAGGTTTCCATCTCTCATCCTGGCAGTCATCACTCCTCCACATCGTTTACTCTGCCTATTTATGTAGCATGCAGGCGTCTTCGTGGGAGAATGAACCCAGCTCTACCTACGGATGAATGTGACCTCAGCTTGGACATGGAGACAGGAATATTAACCGTGTCTCGCCCAACGGAAGACTGCATGGAGAGTCCGCACGCTCATGCTGTGCAGACGTTGACTTGATATTTTTAATCGGGATGGAGCAATGTGATTCCTGGGTGTGTAGTTGGGAGGCGGAAGCTTTGACTTGGTAACAGATGAAGGGAAGTGGGCACAGCTCCAGATAACTGAGTCTGCTGGGGCAGGAATGTGGTGCGGGTCAGAGAGACAGACAGAGACCACGCAGACGACAATCGGGCTGGTGAATCAGGGGTTGCCTGGAAGCCAGCCACATCAGACTTTGTCCTCAGCCTTCATTTTGCCAGCAAGCCATTGTAATAACCTCTACCAGAACTCACGCAGTGGCCGCTGAGATGCTCTCCTTCCTGGAGATCACCACCGATAATAACACAGACACAGCAAAGAAAGCTCAGAGCAGAGCTAGAGAAATCCAAGTTTCTGGGAAGGTTTTGTTGCAAATTAAGACGTTATTCATTGAGGAAAACACTGGAAAAACACTATAAGAAAATGACTGCAACACACCCAGTAAGTTTTCAGGTAACTAATGTCCGGTGGTGAGATGGAGGCAGGTGTGTGGATGGGCGACTATCAGGAGTCTCCTCCTGATCCTGAATTCTGACTTCGGTGGGCCTCAGCGCGGGCAACACTGGGGTAAGGATACACACACACACACACACACACACACACACACACACACACACACACACACACACACACACACACACACCTTGCACTATTTCTGCAACCGCTGGGAAATCTAAAACTATTTAAAATAATATGTATTTTTTAGCCGTCAGGACTTTCATACAGCAGAAAGAATTCACAATGAATCCAATACACGGATTCTCCAGATTTCACTGATCAGCCTCTTCCTCAGCTGCCTCACCAGGCTCACGCGTTTTCACTCGTGCCACACACACGTCACACCTTCCTCCCAACAGCCTGTCATTGGAGACACGCTCTTATGGTTTAAGACTTCTGTCAATTCCGGGCCTCACACTCAAGCTGGTCCAGGGTTGGCGTGTGCGCCCCGGTGAGCGACGCCACAGCCCTGCGCCCTTTTAAGGATGTTTTCCTGATCTGTGGCCCTGGCTTCCGTGGACCTCAAGCTCTGGGCAGGAGCTGGTCGCCACGAACACTCACGAGGAGCTGGCTCACAGCACCCAAAGCAACGCACAGGGCAGACGGCGTGGTCCTCCAGGGCATGGCTGCTCCTAGCCAAGGCCACTGGATGCACCCATGTCCTCTCTCACCCCTGCCCTCCCCCAGTCCTGCCTTCATGTCTTCCCTCACCCCTGCCCTCCCCAGCCCTACCTCCATGTCCTCCCTCACCCCTACATTGCCGCACAGCCTCATAGGTCCCTCAGTGCCTTTGGTCAGCACTCACCATTAGAAACATGAACTACTGTAACTCTACACACCTCACAAGACCATTGGATTTATTGGTAAGTCCTCTCTCTCTCTCTCTGTCACACACACACACACACACACACGTTTATAAATACACACACACACACACACACATGCAAATATCCATCTCACACATGCACACACACCACATGAGTTCAAACACACATCTAACCCCAGCCGGTAGAGTGGCCACTGCCCACACTGTTCCCCTCATGAGCTGGGCGCTGACCACCTCCTGCAGCGCATCGCCCTCTTGGAAGTGTGTAGTGCTGTGGAGATGGGTAGATGTTGGATGTAGAGTGTGTCGTGCTGTGGAGATGGGTAGATATTGATGTAGAAGTATGTTGTGCTGTGGAGATGGGTAGATATTGATGTAGAAGTATGTTGTGCTGTGGAGATGGGTAGATGTTGGATGTAGAAGTGTGTCAGGCATAGAGCTGTGTGTTTGGCAGAGGGAACAACTGAAGAAAATCTTGAACTGGGCACTGCGTGATGCGAAGGGTGGGTGTTTCATGCAAACTCATTACAAGAGTTGTACAAAAAATGTTTAAAGACAAACAATTGGAACTGCCAGCCTTGATGACACACCTAAACTTTCCACATACCACTGGGAGATGTGCAAACAAAGACTGTGTTGGCTGGGCGGCTCCGTGGCTGGGCGCAGACGGTCTGCTTTCTATTTCAGGCAGCAGAGTTAGAAACTTCTCCACTCTGTCACATGGGAGGCTGTGTGGCAGGGAGAGCTGAGGGAGAGTATGTATATGCACACCACCGTGTAAACGCACTCCATTCCCCGTGTGCAAGCTGCCTTCCAGCTGTCTCTCGCAGCCCAGTCCGAGGGTGCTCATGGGGAGCTTCAGTCCATTCCTGGAAAATCCAGTACGGAGCCTCTGCCTCACCCTTCACTAGCCTGGCCCAGCTCCTGGGCCCGTCATTCCCTGGCAGTAAGTGCTGCTAATGAAATAGCATCTACTTCAGGATGTCCCCAGCTGGCAATGAGGCCAGACAGGAGCTGGACTCAACACTGCCCTTTCCCTACCGTGATGCAATACCCAGTGGGCACCAGCAGCACCCCAGAGGGGCCGTGGCTCAATGAAGATGGCTTGGCTTTCCTTCTTGGGGCTCAGAGCATTTCCCAGTATGTCCCAGAGGCGGCGAAAGGAAAAACTGGCATTGGTATTTTTCATCTTGTGTCTCCGAGGCCATCTGTACGCACACCATGCTGGGAGCCCCGGCCGCCGCTCCCCCTTAGATCCCAAGTCTGCCTGAAATGCCTGTCAGGAAGCTAGAAATACCTTCCGCCGATGCAAGTTAGCAGACCCATTTATCTTTAGAATTCTTAGCTCCCAGAGAGATCAATTATGGCGACTTAACTCCCTTTGGTCCTGGTAGCAACTTTCAGTATTAAAAAGGACATTCTTTCATGTGCAACCATTTCCTACCCTGAAGACGCTGCCCCACAGCTGCTGTGCCTCTCACCCCACGTCACGGCTGCTGCCACGGACAAGTGCACGCACATGTGTGCCCAAGTATAAAGACAGAGTAAGAAAACGACTGTGACAAAAGGAGTTCTGCATTCCTCCCAGAATTTAAGTCAAGCATTTTTGTCTTTCTATTTAGGAGACAAGCTACACGGCAACGTCTAAAGACATTTGCTAACTGTACCAGAGTGCAAATGAACTAAGTGCTAATCTCGCCCAGGGTAAACGATGGTACACATGATCCACCACTAGCTTTTCAGAGACAAATAACACTTAGACGCTCCTCCAGTGTGTGACTCTCTGTCTCCTGAAAGAGAGGCTCTCTTCGAAATGGAGCTTAGCAAAGTTTACCTTCCATATCAAGAGGATTGCAATCCGGCACTAAGAAAACCTTCCATTACAGATTCAAACAGAGCTGGGCTGGGCTATAATATTTTCGACAATAAATCAACTAAATGGTCACAGAATTTCCTGCACCAAAGGCCATGGAGAAATTTGACCTAATTAAAGATCTTCAAAGAGCTTTCGTAATTTTTCCCCTAGTGTAAAATTTTCTTAGTTGTGAGATGAGGTTTAAGGAATTTTTTTTAATTTCACATAAAAAAACCTTCAAGAAAACCAAAGAAGATTAGTAGCTTTCCAAACCAAGTGACTCTCAAGGGCTCTAGACTCATTCCGTGTCCCATGGTAGTCTCTAGTACCATTTTTCTTAGATTTATTTACTTCCATTATTTATAATTGCCTCCTTTAATTGGCCCAAGCTAGCTTCCTTTCAATTCTTTCCAACAGCGATGCTGGCAGAAATGACTGGCAGCTCTATCTCGCACAAGACGTCATCCTGAGAATGCAAATGTCAGTTACCAAGCTTGCTCTCACCGGTGTTTAAGAGTGGGTGTCTGCATTTAGCAGACTGGGTACACAAGATTCTGAAAAAATGCATGCGCAATCACATGCTGAAATGAAGGGATAAGAAGAGCGGACACAAGCCCAGAGCTCACTGCCTCTGCTATAGAGTTCAGGCTCCTGCTGAGTCCTTAGCTCTCCCCAGCAGGAGAGAGGACAGAAAAAAAAAAAACCGTGCATGCTCCTCCCCTCCTGTCTGCAGGTGAAGACCCAGAAAAACTGACAAATCTGCAAGTGTTTTCTTTTGATAATGGGACTTTTGTTGGTATTAGCGTTTTTGATCGGGGGTGAAGTTCGGTGGGTCTCATCTGCTTTTCTTCTCATTTTTCTAATCTAGTAAAAATTGTAAGTAGTCAAGAGGCAGCCAGCAGACCTGGGGTGTGAGGAGCAGCAGCTTCTGTGTAACAGGGTGGGCATCTGTACTCGATTGAGCAAATGCAAGCTAAAGCCCCACACTCCATTCTACCTGGACTCCAAACCCACACATACACAAAACAACAAAACATGTAAGATAATATGTAATTATTGCTTTGTGGAGAATATGGCTCCACAACCAATCAGCTGGGTATTTCTTTGAAACAACACATAGAAAAATAGATAAGGGAGAATTTATATGTATTGATTTATTTTTAGCAGCCGGGCTATCTGACCCCAAGCCGGGATGGGAAGAGCCTGGTCTTGGGGTGTGGAGGACCCCTGGGCGGGCATTCCTGACCTGGGCAGATAAAAGAGGTTGAGGTATATACTGGAGCAGAGACCTTTGGGGCATTTTTTAGCCCCTAGAAGCAGCATTTCTGCCCAGTGCTGGTCACTGCCCTGTCTGCCTCACGAGTGTTAGCTCACTCAGCTCTGGACACTGGGTGGAAGGCCCCAAGCTCCTAGGACCACAAAGGCCACCAGCAGGCCTTGAAACTGGCTAAGTATGCCACCTCACTCCTCTCCTGCCTCCCCCGCCACCTGTTTCCTTCCTTCGCTGCTGCCTCCTCCCCTGTCTCCCTACTCTCCTGCCTTCCTCTTTGTTCCCTCCACTTCCTTCCCTATGGGTCCCACTATGGCACCACCTTCCTGCTCCCTGACAGAAGAAGTGTGCATGGGTTCACTTCCTGCCTTCCTCTAGGTCACCTGGACTCCTGTCAATCACCTGACTTCTGTCAATCACCTAACTTCTGTCAATCACCTGACCTATGTCAATTACTGCCCAAGGGCTGGAGCCAGGGAACAATGAGGATTGCAGTCCCAGAGCAGAGGCAAGGCCACACTGGATTTTGTTTTAAACAGGGTCCTGGGGGAGTTGCGGAAGTGAAGGTTGATGCGATTAATTTAATTTAATCCCTGTGGGAGAGGTTCTTATCCACTTTATAGGACTGACACAGACAGTTACAGTACCCAGGCCTCCTTGTGTCCTGGCCTGAGATAACACTTGCCTCAGTAAAAGAATTGCTCTCTTCCAGAACTTTCCCTCCCCTCATCTAACAGTAGAAGATATAGTGACAGAGCAGGATTCTTACTGCTCGGTTGCTGGGACAAATCTGTGAAATCTGAGTAATAGTTTTTGTTTTTCTTGCTAGAGGTATTCAGTTCTATGATAATAATTGGAACCAGGTTGCCTTTTTAATCACCCTTGCATGGAAATCAGCAACCTATGAACCGGCCAGGTAGATGAATTCCCAGACTTCCCCTCTGACTGCACGTTTCAGAAACGTTTCTCAGGAACAAATATGTAACGGAAGCCCTGCCTTTTCTGAACAGAAGCAACAATTATTTTTCCTGAAAAACAAAAAACAGTACCCATTACAGATGGGTCATATATCACCCTAAGCTTTCTCCTGTGGCTGAAAGAATCCAAAATAAAAATGCACAAAACTATACCAGTAACACTGGAGAAGGAATTTCATTCTGAAGTGGAGTTAAGTTCATTTTCAAGAAGACATTATTAACAATGTATAGTTGTCAATTCAGTGATTTTTGTACCAAACTCCAGGAAAAAAAAAAGCCTAAATGGAAGATTTGCTATTAGTTGCCCAAAATGACACTTAATTGTACAAAACAGATTACTGTAATTATTTAACCTGATTGTTTTCGGCTTCCTACATTACTTTAGTTCCTTGCTCAGGACCAATGACATAAAAAATTATAGAAATTGTAACAGTAAGGAATAACAATCAAGGAACTATAAAATAGTCCCATTTGTTCTGGAATATCTAAATTTATACAAGATTATTATCTAAAAAATTCACATTTAATAAAATTTGAAATTGTAATAAAATTTAAAATGTAATAGTAGATAAAATATTTCATTAAACTATTAAATATTAAATCAAGATTTAATAAATTTCAATTTTAATAAAATTTTATTAAATTTAGCACAATAAAATTGACGTAATTTACATTTATCTTAGTAAAATTTAATTTTATTGCATTTAGTGTTATTAAATGTAAATGTTATTCAATTTAATACAATTTAAAAATAAAATTAAAAATTTAAGTTCATAGACTCTAAATGTTTTCTGTAAGAATCTGAAAGACACCCTTGCTCTCCCTTAGCTTTTCATACAAGGCTGGTACTTGGCCACTTGAACCAGAGCTCCCATTCTGGCCTTTTGCTGGCTAATTGGAGATAAGAGTCTCCTGGACTTCCTTGCTCTGTCTGGCTTCAAACCTCCATCTCCCTTTGAGCTTCCCAATACAGCTGCCTCCTCCAGCCTTCCTACTAGCCTCCTTAGCTTCCTTCCTCCAGCCAGCCTTCCTCCTGGGCTCTACAACCTGCGGCCTCCTCCAGCGAGCCTACCGGCCTCCACAGCCTGCTCTCTCATTCAGTAACCCAGCTTTTCTGGGTCTCCTTCCCCCAGAGTCCTCAGGGCTGCAGCCAGGACTTCACCTGGCACTGGTGCTGGCAGCCTGCTGGCGCCGTCAGCTCACAGACATCCCTCTTTTCACAGAAAACCATTTGTTGTTTATCGCCTGACCTTTCCTTGACCATCACAAGAAGGATGTAAAGGATCCATTTCATCTCACTCACTTTTAATTCTCTCGTGTTCAATAAGCTTTTGTTGGAAGAATGAATGAATGAATGAATGAATGAAATGTCCTCATGGTGCAGTCAAATTGGGCACCTCCAAGGTTTTAAGTGGAGAAGCCCATCCCACTGGTGTTTCTGGGTTCCAGTGTTTAGGGTGCGTGACCTGGCCCGGGGTGGGAGGCCCGCCATTGTGGACCCACAGCGAGCGGCCCTGAGGCAGGCCTTGCTCAGCCACACAGGCCCCCTGGGAAACGGCTTACTCTCTTTAACCAAGCTCTTACTCCGAGGAAACCTGCTGATTCCAAACCCACAGGTCTGGCAGAGTGGAAAACAGACAAGACACAGACGGCTGTGCTACAGACACGCCCGTGTGTCTGCAGAACTCAGGACATGGAGGCTGTGCTGCAGACATGCCCAAGTGTCTGCAGAAGTCAGGAAAAGACTAGCTGTGCTGCAGACACACCCATGTGTCCACAGAAGTCTTAAGAGAGTTGGTGATGACTACTTCTCACTAGGACAGGGGTCTGCCCCCCCAGCTGAGGGGCTTTCTTTTTTGTCGGTTTCAAATATCCTGACTTGTCCCCCGAGAGTGACCCCCAGGAGGTCCACTTGGCCGGATGCAAAGACTGGCATCCGAGTGTGGCACGTACAGGCTTAAAACCTCACGTCCCTTTTTAAGGCTGTGCATATTCCCTCCAAACTGGAGTTTTAATTTCACGCTGTCTTCCAAGATCCAATCCAGCACCGTATTAGACCCTTAACATGAAGAGAGGCTAGTCTATACCATGAAAGTCTAGTGTGATCACACTCACCCAACAGCGATCCTGTGGTCCTGACAGGGCTTTGCTGTCCCCTGGGGCACTGGTCCTGAACCTCAGAAGCACCTCTGCCCACACACCCTTGCCCAGAGCACCAAGCTTTGTCTAGAGCACACTCATCCCTCCCTTCCCCCTGCCCAGGTGACTGTGCACCCCTCACTCTCTCCTTCCCCCCTGCCCAGGCACCTCTGTACTCCTCATCTTTCCACTTCTCTGCACCCACTACTTGCCTGGTTGCCTTTGGGGTCTTTGCTATTCCAACACCTCTAACAGAGAGTGTTAGACAAAAGTCCTTCTTAAAGTCCAATTTCTCCACCGTGGTCCTCTGATTACAACAGAAGCCAGCAGTAAACACAGCTACAATGCCCCCTTACCTCCTGAGCTCACACTTATCACCAGACACTAGAACCCCAAACATGCCCATCACATCCAAGCCTGGAAAACCATCTCCATCTCCCCCACTTCACGGTCTACGCAATCTCTGTCCCTGAGCCCCAGCAGCTCCTCCCTTCCCAGGCAGGTGTGGTGGTCAGAGGATTCCTCCCTCCACAGCTGACCACCCCAGGCCTGGCGGACATGCTCAAAAAACAAATGACACACAGAGTAGCAGGCCACCTCTCTCTGCAGCCAGGCCTTACTTCCTGACCTGGGAATGACATGGCCATGAACCTACTGCTGGCTTGCCTAGTGTCTCTGTTAGCAAGGTAACTCGCTGAGCACCAGGAGTCTGAGTTCTCCATGGCACAGGAGTGTGTGCAGAACTCCAAATGGAGATTTCGCCTGCTCACAGGGCACTGAGTGAACGCATGCTGCTGTAAGGCTTCCACATAAGCAAACCACTGGCATTCAATCTCACAGTGAAAACATGATCCAAGCAGGGGCATTCTTTCTCCATCTACCTGTCTGTCTGTCATCCATCCATCTATTCTATCTTTCTGTATCTACCATCCCACTATTCTATCTCTCCACCTATCTATCATCCAGCCATTTATTCTGTCTGTATGCATCATCCATCTATTCTATCTATCATCTACCTATTCTGTCAGTCTGGCTGTCCATCTGTCTGTCTAGCTGCCTTATCCCACACAGTAGTGATATAATCTTTTGAGACATTATAGATGTTGTGCTGGACAAGGGACTCAAGTTGAACTATTTAGCACTTTATTTTTTATCCATTTTTCAACACCCTGAGGGGGAAAATAACTTTCTACAGTCAATGGTTTTGTTTTTGTCACAACCAGGTCTGCCATTGGGAAATCTGAACACGCCAGAATCAGAGCAAGAGTTTACACATCAAATGTATAAATCAAATATTAAGATAATTGCCACGCACTGGTGGCTCATGTCTGTTACTCCGCCTACTCAGGAGGCTGACATCTGAGGATTGCCATTTGAAGTCAGTCCAGGCAGAAGAGTCCACGAGGCTCTTATGTCTAATTAACCAGCAAAAAGCTGGAAGTGGAGCTGTGGCTTCTGTGGCAGAGTGCCAGTCTTGAGCAAGAGGCACTAAATTAAAACCCAGCACTGATGCCAACCTACACAAAGATACTGTGATATAACTCTTTCACTGCCAAAAAGTACATTCTCTAATTTTTAAATCTCACATTCACATCATTGATGAACGCAGTAAAATCGTGACCATTGTGCTATGTGGGTCTATGATATACAACTGTATTTCAGATTTGGACAGGAAAGACGAGAGGCGTGGAACTGGGCAGTATCAATCAAAACGCTTGCATCCTGCAGCCAGGACCCCAGACACAGGATCTACAGCAAAATATTTTGCTTGCTGCATTTTACACTGCCTGAATTCCACTCTGCATTTTCTACCTGTAGTTTCACATTTAATCCCATTCTCCAGAAAGATTGCTGTATCGAGAAAATAAGGCTCAGAAGAAAAGAATCTCGTTTTAAAAAATTAGAAGATCAATCAGGCAACAATCCATTTCAGGATTTTTCGATCTCCTACTACAGAGGGAAGAAGTTCAGCATTTAGTTCAAAGAGAATGTCCCAAATTTTTGGTGACTTCCTATTGAAATAAGCAGAAGCATGAATTGAAAACGTGGCCTGGTCTATCTTTTGGCTTTCCAGCCACTGTTATGAATGGCTGCATTGGTTCTCGGCAGACAGCAGTGGCGTATTATCGTAATAGAATCAGAATGAGGAATCTGCAGACTTTGTTTCTGTTGCTTCATGCACCAAGCCCGGTAACTGGGTTCCGGCCCTCCGTTCCCCCGTCTCTCCCAGGGCTCGTGGTGAGTATTTGGCTGGAGAACACGTTAAGGGAGCAGCCGCGCTTGCCTGGTAAGCAAGTGGGTGCCAAGACTATCTGTGGTGTGGCCTGGCGATGTGTGTCTCCATCCCCGCCACCTTCTCCCTGACCAGCCTATCGCTTGGCCTCTCCTTGGGATCCGCACAGAACTCAAGTTTTGTGTTAAACTGTTTTTATAAATTATCTTTAAGTCGTTGTACAAAAGATTTCCATTGGGTATGTCCGTGGATGAGTACAATGAGTCTGGGTCCATGTCACCCCTCCCTGTGCTCTCCTCCCTCTCCTAGCCCCTCCTCTCCCCTCTGGTGACCTGGCTCCATTGCACACACGTGTGTCGAGCACTTGAGTTACACACACCTACCCTTCCCCTCCACCACCCTTGAACTTGTCCCCTGCCCTGCTGGCTGTTCTAGCTTCCTGGTGTTCCTGTTGCTAGACTGCGAGTTAGCTGTTCAAAGTACTTACACTGCTAGAATCTCTACCCCACCCCCACCCCAATGCATACACCACTTCATTCAACATGTGCAGCTACATCTGCAACCTTATGACGCAGATCTGACTTCTGCATGGGAGGAGCTCCTGACAGCGGCTGTGGGACACGGATCTGACTTCTGCATGGGAGGAGCTCCTGGAGGTAGCTGTGGGACACTGGTCTCTACCACACCAGCTGTGCCCCATGGGACGTCACTGTCTCACCAGTTAGTTTCCTATTGCAGAGATTGCTGCTCTGTTGTTTCTGTAACTGGGATATACCTCCATTGCCCTCTAAGAGTTTGTTCTTGGCTTGGGGAATATGCCATGTTATTACCTATATCTAGTTGAAGTTTTCTTTTACATAGAAGAGGTATCAAGTGGCTGACGAATGTCACAAAACTGGGTAATAGTTAAGAGGAAAAATAAGTTTCTGGCATCTGAGGCTGGACCTGGGGAGGGGTAGGAACCCAGGCAGCACTGTAGCTCAAGGGCAGTCCGGGCGGGGCTCAGGGACAGCGGGCGGCGTGCAGCCTGCACCCTGGACTCACTATGCAGAAACACCTGTAGGCCTCATATGAGGCTCTGACGGTCAGAGACTCTGTGCCCCTGTGTCATGGCCGTCATCTAGAAAAGCAGCGGTAGCCACGTGAAACCACATGTGAAGTCACTTGAGTGTGAAGTCAGGAAGCTCAGCCTCTGAGCTATGGACACCAACCATAGCTGTTTTGTTGAGGGACACAGTTAGTAGCAGGTTGCAGTGAGTTATCTCAATATGTTTTGTGCTGATAGTGGGACTTGAACTCAGAGACGTTCATGCTCGCTTAGCTGGCACTTTGCCACTTTACCACTCCTCCATCTCTGCCTTTGTGCTGTTTTTTGTTTGTTTGTTTTTTACATAAAAAGCTCACAGATTTTTTTTTTATGCTTGCTGTGGCTTCCAACCACAATCCTCCGACCTCAGCTACCTGAGTAGATAGGATTACCATGTGGGACACAGAGCCCTGCACTCACAGCATTTTGAGATGGAGAAGTGATGGTTGTTTTCACCCTAAGTTTCTCTTGAAACCACACCACCTACCTCTCATGGTATTATTCATTCCAATCATAAAACATAAAAAAAAATGACCTTGGCATGCTCCATTTCACTAACAATGATAATGGCACAAATAATTCACACCTATAAAAACACATGGTTACAACACTGAAATAAAAAAAAAAGCCTTGTAAGAAAAGGGACTTCTGACGAAAATCTTGAGGTATAGCGATACAGAAAATAGCCATTTACATCTGGCATGAAGAGCAGTGAATGAGTACCTTTGATTATATGTAAATAATCAAAAGAAGAGAGCCCTGTGCAAGGGTATGGGAACCCGGAGTACTGCAAGAACACAAGAACTTGGATGATTATGCCCTGTCAGACCACGTGCAAATGTCCTCAAATAGCCAGTGGATCTGAGCTTTGCCACTAAAAATCTATACACTTTCAGTACGAATGTGTTATAATTTTCTTGTACAAAGAACACAGAAAACTCTACAGCAAGCATCATTCTCATCTGAGGATTACACAAGCAGTGTAAGAGTCACTGCCTGAGAATCTGCTATTATTTCTACTGTCCAATCTTGACCACAATCCTGGGCAAGGTAAAATATAATGAAACCCATCAGTAAGAGGATCATAAGGATGAGTGAAAAGAACAGATTTTCCCCCAAACAAATTTTTATCATCTTTGTGTGAGCCCAAACGACCTATAGAAAACCCACTAAGAATTAATCAGAATGTTCAAGATGTTTACAAGCCATGAAATCAACATGTGAAATTCAGTCAAATTCCTTTCTAAACTGGGTGCTGGTGGCTCACGCCTGTAATCCTAGCTACTCAGGAGGCTGACATCTGAAGATCACGGTTCAAAACCAGCCCAGGCAGGAAAGTCCGTGAGACTCTTATCCCCAATTAACTACCAGAAAACTGGAAGTGGTGCTATAGCTCAAGTGGTAGAGCGTTTGCCTTGAGATGAAGAGCTCAGGGACAGTGCCCAAGCCCAGAGTTAAAGCCCCAGAACACCCCCCCACACACACACACATCCTTTCTATCAGTAAGAATAAAATAGGTATTTTGTAGAAACATGGTAAGGACTAAAATTCTGCAAGCCATGTGAGAATAAACATTACCAAAATGTGAAGTATTCTGCAGATTGAAATGATGCCTTTTTACCTTTTTGTTGTTATTGTTGGAGATCATAAACTAAAGTTCAAGCTGAACTATTCTGATGGCAATCAGCACACTCCTCTGGGGAGGCAGTACGGCACTTCTCTGTGGTTCTGGTGTGATGACATGGTATGGAGATGGCAGGGATGTCTTGATCACCTCCCCTCCCCTCTCTCCCTCACTATAATAGAGGCTGTGATGATGCTATCTCTCTCCAGAGCTGCTGGCATGGTTGCCCCTGGCTCTGATGGTTCGATTCTGCCTCTGGCACAGCAACTTTGAGACTTCCTCCTAGCCCTTGCCAAACCTGCCCTTGCCATCCACTGTCTGTAAGACTTCTCCTGGGTGGAGGCGATCTGTTGGTGAGGTTATATCCTTAAGAGGAGTCATACAGGATTTCTTTTTTTCTTCTCTGTTTTCAATGACAGTTGTAGTCAACTGAGCACCAGGGGCTACTTGAGCTCCAGAACCCCACTTTTTACTCCCATATTGTAACTATTCTTTTATTTTGGGGGGGTCCAGTAGTGGGGCCTGAACTCTGGGCTTGGAAGCTGTCCCTCAGCTCTTCAGCTCAAGGCTAGTGCTCTACCACTTGAGCCACAGCACCACTTCTGGCTTTTTTCTTTTTGCTTATGTGGTGCTGAGGAATCAAACCCAGGGCCTCATGCATGCAAGGCAAGTGCTCTACCACTGAGCCACCTTCCCAGCCCCTGTAACTATTCTTGATGTTCTTCAAAGCTGTGAGATGCTCTGCCTGGCCCTGTTCCAGAATCTCACCCTCACAGAACCAGCAGAATAGTCAGCAGGATCGTAAGAATTGTCTCCGAAGACCACTGTATGGAAGTCCAATATCAAGATGGGGCTAGAACTCGTGTTAGTGAAAACAATTAGAAAGGAATCTTTTGGCTTGTGATTATTGGTAACCCTAGTGTAAGTTTCCCCTTAATGGTTAATTTCTGATGTACTCCCTTTTAAGTCAGAAAAAAGACTTAAGGACCTGTGGTGACATCTCAGATCAGCTGGGTACCTTGAACACATGCGTTCTCCATCACACAGAGGTTTTGGCATAAAGGCAGAGTATGAAACATGAGAAGAGAGGGACATGTAAGAGGTGGTAACAACTTATTATACTATGGCATCCTCAACAAGCAATGTGACAGTCGAACACAATGGGCATGGTCTATGAATGGCTGAAAACAGTTAACGGGAACTCCTTCTAAGCAAATGTGTATACTTCTGTGTCAAAACACACATGTCCATCTCATAAAAGTAATCTAAACAACCTAAATCACCACAAATAAAAATGCTTCAAATGCGTGTATGAAGCCAGGCTGAAGTTTATATTCTGGTCCTGAGTTTCAATCTTTAAACCTCTGCCCCTCATGAATTTTACAGAGATTGTATCATTGTAGAAGACTGAATGAGTACAACTAAATCATCTAGCAGGATTCCAAGATGCCACAGAAATTTGTTATACCACAGGCTCTATTTTACTATAATATCACAGTGTTATTCATAACTGAATATAGTTCTTTAGCCACGTTATTTGGAGCCCTCATGCCAATGATCGTATTAGGATGCTACTATTTGCCTTTAAGCATCTTAGGTCATTGCAATCCATGCAAATACATTTATAATATTTCATGCTTGGTGAAGGTAGGAAGGCAATCTTTCCCATTTCATTTTCTTAATTTTTTTCAAATAGTAAATTTAACAGTCTCCTTCACTTAACAATTCTTTGACTCAACAATTCTTCGATTCATCAATTCATTTGGTCACATCTACTATCCGATATTACACATACATATATGCAAAATAAATGGATTACATTACGACATGCTGATGCAGGCATGTGCATCAAACTCCGCCCCTCGCCTCTGAGTGCCCTCTTCTCTCATCCAGGGGCTTCTGGTTCAGAAGTCAGCTTGTAAACTTTCTGCCTTCTCTAGATGCTGAAGTTTCCAGTTCTTAATTATTGAGTCTGCAGAAAGGTTTACCACTGAGTGTAGAATTGCTGCTCATCATTGCTCATTCTTTGAAAAATAAAATGTGTGCAGCTTTATAGACCTGCTGGTACGTTCACATAAACCCCAGGGGTGCTTTTCCAAGCTTTAATCAAGAGGACAGAAAAAAGAATTAGGGGAAAAAATGAGAGGAACAAAAAAAAGAGAGAGAGAGAAAATAAAATTAAGAAAGTACTGGGAGAAAAGAATTCATTGAACCAGTCTGAAGGAGAGAAGGACAGGCAGGCAGACCAGGACGTGAACGAGGCAATGGTAGAATATAAACTTGGCCATTTGCAAAGTCGTGGTACTTGTACATTATCTCATTCCATCAATCAAGTACATTTTTAAACTTTTAACTGTGTTTTCTACCTGGAGTTTGGACATTAAGGTCGATTTTTTTTAAATGGAGTTAAGGTTTGAATCTAACTTTGTAAAAAATTTGGTCAGAGTGCTAAGTGTGCATAACCGCTCCGGGATGGAGTCACACTTGGTGCTTGCATGCCCTGGTGCGCGTTATGATACCGCCTCCCTTCTTCCATTCCTCCCATCACTGTCTCTGAAGTCCGACCAGTGTGATGGCAAGAAGAAAATTGGAGAGTAAAACAAATGCTAACGTTTTTATGTATAAAGGACTTAGACTTCATCTGAGAAAAACAAGAACACACAAAAAACATAAAACAAGAGAAGACAAAGAAAAAGAGTGATGAGCAAGGGCCAATTATGTTCACACAGAGCCCTGCGGCCAGCTGTGACCTGCTTGAGATGCAGCACTGTGCTGTTCATGGCAGGCAAAGCCAGGGCCACCCAGGACAGAGCCCAGCTGCCTCTGACCAGTAGCTCAACCTGCACCCCGTCGGCATGTCCCAAAAATGCCAGTAAAGCAAGAGGCCCTACTTAAGTATCAAGTAGCACCAGAGCACCTGCCAGTCAAGCCAGACAGCAAGTTAATAAGTGACAACCCAAGCAGAGTCCAAACAAGGATCCATAAATTTGTCTATTCCCCATATGAATGTATTTATAGTTATTATACATGTGTATGTATAAAATATATATTATAAATAAATACATGTATTTACATTTATTATGAAATCCAGAAATCCCAGCCTGCATGCTTGGGAGTGCGAGCACACTAGCTCCCTCTTTGCTCTTCCTCTCTCGGTTCTGGGGCTCACCTGGGGTTAAACGTCTCTACAGGGATACAGGCACAGAGCTGGACCTCGAGGGACTGGCCCACTACAAGGACTTGAGGGAGGCAAAGCCCACCTGTGACTGCAACACGAGAGGAGTTGACGGAACCAACCTGATTTCCCCAGCATTGAAATCACACAAACTGTTTCACTTAGGAGGCAAGATTTAAAAAAAAAAGATAAATCTATTCTAGAAACTCTATCCTTCACACAAAGAAAATAAAATGTATTTTCTTACTTTCCTTTAGCTATGATATCTATCTATCTATCTATCTATCTATCTATCTATCTATCTATCTATCTATCTATCTATTTATCTATCTATCTATCTATCTATATACCTACCTACCTACCTATCTACCTATCTCTTTGCACACTGAACACAGCTGACAAATTTTTCAGAGAACTGGACATGCAGCCATCAGGTATCCTCAGGAGGCTGTAAAATTGGACATTGAGCCTAGTTTGGGTTTGTACCCAGCTAGGGTTCACGGAGGGAGAATTCTCCTTGGCCAGCATCATGTGGTTTTCTCTAATACAAAGGATGAAGGGGGGTGGTCAGCTTGCGGGCATCGGCCTCCAGAGGCAGAGCCACAATTGATTTCAAAGAGTTGTATGAGCATTTTCATTGTGATTTTTCCCCAACAAAAACCATGTGAGTTGGCCCTGTATGTCTCGCCTGGCCTTGTGTTCACGCTTCTGTGATTTATTAGGAACCAACAGTTGTTCACTATTGTTGGATCTGGCTCTGACCAGAGCAACCCTTCGGTATTTTTTGTTACTTATCTCAACTTAATAAGGCTTAACATGGAAAATTAACCTTCTATACATTTCTAATTGGTTTTTAATGAATTTTGGTTTCTCTGTAAGGAAAAAATGCATCCAACTAACTACACAGAATTTCATCTCCATTACTGAACCATATGACAACACTCTTGAAGGGAGAAATGTTTCTGAGATGTGTGTATGTGTGAGAGAGAGAGAGAGAGAGAGACAGAGAGAGAGAGACAGAGAGAGAGAGAGAGAGAGAGAGAGAGAGGGAGAGAGAGAGAAGAGGTAGGGAGGGAAAGAGAATATGTAACTGTAATTCTTGGAAATAAGTTTAAATACCAAATTTTTCTCTTATCCTTAAAAACAGAGGCATTAGCTTTGTTTTATGTTAATAAATGTCTTTTGTTATGAAATTCTAAGCATAATGCAGGCTGCACAATATAAAAGCAATGCTCTTACACACTGAATTCCTCGCTTCTGCTTATCTCTTATGCCTCTAATCAATATATAACAAAATAACGTGCCTAGCTGCCAAGTTATGTCATTAAATATAATTTTCCATGCTAAGGGTAGGCTCAATGGAAAGAAAGAAAAAGAAGACAGTATGGTACTCAAACTGAACTGAAAATAATTTAAAATGTAGTATGTTATTTTAGTTCATGAAAAAGAATCCATGAGATGTTCTTAGGTCAAATTTGTAATATATGATGATTTAAATGGAGTAATGTGTGTGATTAACCTCTATTTTCTCTGAGAATAGCTCTTGATTTTCTCCTCTCAATTGACCCAGTTTCTTTGACTCTTCTGTGGCAAGAGAAATAGGTGAAAGGTTAGATATGGAGAAATTTTTATTAACACAAGAAATAGCCTGACAAGTAAGTTCTAGTCAAGTCTAGGTGATGTTTAACAGTAAAGAAATATTGTTTTTGCTAATAAAACTCAGAACAAGAGATTCAACTTGATGGAAAAGTTTCATATGAAATTAGAATCAAAATATTAGGGCAGCTGGGGCCAGTGGTTCACGCCTGTAATCCTAGCTACTCAGGAGGCTGAGATCTGAGGATCGAGGTTCAAAGCCAGCCTGGGCAGGAAAGTCTATGAGACTCATATCTCCAATGAATCACCAAAAAGCTGGAAGTGCCGCTGTGGTTCAAGTGGTAGAGTGCCAGCCTTGAGCTGATGAGCTCAGCACGTCCCGCCCTGGCACCTGGTGTGCCTCGGTGCGCCTGCGCAGAGCCGCCTGGCCAGATGTGACTTCTGAGGGACACAGTGGCTGTCATTGGACCAGATAAATGGGGCCAAGTGGAGGGAAGACCGGGTAGCAGTGGTCTTTTGGGGGCATGAAGGCGCAAGACACGCGGCTGAAGGGCGGGGGGCATTGCTGGAGCTCAGGGCATTGCTGGAGAGCAGGGCATTGCTGGAGAGCGGGGCATTGCTGGAGTGCAAGGAGCGCATGAAGCGCGGGGAGCGCGTGGAGCGCAGGGCATTGCAGGAGAGCATGAAGCGCAGGGAGCGCGTGGAGCGCAGGGCACTGCAGGAGAGCATGAAGCGCAGGGAGCGCGAGGAATGCTGGGCATTGCTGGAGTGCGCGGAGCGCGTGGAACCCAGGGCACTGCAGGAGCGCAGGCACGTGGCTGTAATGCAGCACCGCCATTTCTACCCCACCCCGGAGCCCTCCATCACTGCTCCCGCAGAGGCCAAACCCACGCCCCGGGAGAATTCCTGGGCTGCTGCTCCAATCCCCTCGATGTGACAGGCTGGCCTCCACTGCCTGGCCGCAGGGAAGCCGCATGTCTCTGATCTTTCCGTTTTGGTGCTGGACGCGATCCTACCAAGATGCTTTTGAAAGCCAGGGGCCTGCAATCTAATTTGCTACTGGTGTTTTCACAAGGCTGGCCTTCCTCCCTGCGTGTGCACACACAATCTCTGTGTGCACACACAATCCCTGTGTGCTCACACACACGGATTAACACTCTGTGAATGCAAAGGGAACACACGTGAAATATGATCTCATTAAATTGTTTTAGTTCTCCCAGCCCCAGTTCCTTGAGCCAAAGGCTTTCAACTGAAGCGGGGCGGGTGTCTTCTTCCATCTCTGGAGCTAAACGGAGGTTCTCTGTGGCCAGTCTCCCAGGGCGTGGCACTGTCCCTTCCCCTCTATCCCATCCAAGATTCATTCCCAGCGCCGAGCTGCCAAGCAGGTGAAGGAGGATGCGGCCAAGCGCCACCAAGCTCAGCTGGGGAAACACATATGTCTAAGGGGGACTGCAAAAGGGTGGAGCTTTGCATCTTCCCAAGAATTATGTCCCTCTTAGGTGTTTAGTTTTTGAAAAAGCAATAACCTTTCAGCATGAAGTCTGACTAACAGACAATGCCTATTTCAGGAGGTTGACATAAAACAACAAAACCCATCTATCAAGGAACTCCTAGGTACAATGTTACCGAGAAATGACCTGAGTAATTTGTGTGTCTGTGTGTGCGCACACACGTGTGCTTGTGGGAGTGTGCCAGTACTGGGGCTTGAACTCAGGGTCCAGGAGCTGTCCCTTAGCTTTTTTCTCTCAAGGCTGGTGCTCTATCACGTGAGCTATGGTTCCATTACCAGTTTTTTTTTTGGGGGGGGGTGGGTAATTGGAGGTAAGCGTTGCCTAGATTTTCCTACTGGCTTTGAACTGCAGTCCTCAGATAGCAGCATCCTGTGTTGCTGGGATTACAGGTGTGTGTCCCTAGGGCCTGGCTGTTGAATATATTCTTCCAATAATTTACTGAGACCTCTCCATTTCCCTGCAGTCAAAGCATCCCTGTTTCTGCTGTCCTCCGTCTTCTCAATACTTCCTATCCCTCTGTCCTGCTGTTTCTCCCCTTAAATATTGAATGCTTCAGTGTCACGGGGTGAACTCAGCTTCCTTCATCTGCTATCCTATCTTTATTCATTTTTTAATCTACCACTTCCCACAAGTGGCTGCTTGCAAATACCTTTCCTCATGCCTCCATCAACTTCACCCCTGGCTGGCAGCCTTCACTTGTAATTCTCCAAGAAAAGTCCAGACACACCATCCAACATATTGTCAGCTCAGTGTACTTCCATCAGTGCTGCTTCTAATTCTTTCCCTCCCTCCCTCCCTCCCTTCCTCCCTCCCTCCCTCCCCAGCCTGTCCTGTCATCCTAGGAGCACCAGCTCTCCAGATAGCACCAGTACTGATGATTTTGGTCAACATACTATTATCTCAAAAACAGCAAGTAAGAAACAATGATTTTCCCTTCCCTTCACTTCTGTCACTTCCAATTATTGCCATTAATCTGTATGACATTGCTCAGCCTGTCGTGTTTTCCATCCTCATCCCTTTTATTGAAGAACTACATTAAATATGCAGCAAATGCTCTGTTTGCCTTTGGCTCCCATTTGCTTCCAATGCTGAATCATAACGCCCCAATATGATTGTTCTGCAACAGTGCTGTGTATAAACACCCTCCGAGCAGAGCCATTGCTGCAAATCCAGGCACAATCTTTGCCACAAAGTCAAACCCCAGATTTCTTGGCATCTTATGACAATCTGATGGCCATTCCTTCCTTGTAGGGCATGCAGGGCTCTTGAGAGACGCTTCTTCTCCCACACTCAACTTCCAGCTTTTTGCTGGTTATTTGGAGACAACACTCTAGGTTTGTTTGCCTGGGCTGACTTCCAAACAGGATCCTCAGGTCTCAGCCTCCTGTAGCTAGGATTACAGGTGTGAGCCACGTATGCATGGCTGCACTGACGTGACCCCACATCTGCTTGGGAATTTGAGCTTTGGTTTTTATTTCTCTCATCATCAAAATGTCTCAAGTATACATCAGGCCACCATTTTCACTAGTCAAGAAATTAACCAGACATGAGGTGTACGCATGGGCACTCTGGTGACAGAATGTACAGTTTGGACTTTTGACTTGAATCTCAACAGCTGAGCTCTGTGTTCAAGGTCACCACCCTTGGGGAACATTTTCTCATTTCACATATTCCACTGTATTTGTTTGATCTCTGCATTTCTGTTTCTTGCTGTCTTATATCAGGAATATTCCACCCAAACTGGGATTCACATGCTAGTTCTTACAACAGATTAACAACCTCATTCCAAGTCTCCATTCTGAGTACTGGTAATCCTTATAATGCATTATGATTGTACTATCACAAGTCCATTTTCTTATAAATCACCTTGATCTATGCACAAAGTTTTACCAATTAAATCACAGGTTCCTGAAGAGCTGTACCTCTTATAAATATCCTTTGTGTTCTCAATGTTAGCAGACATGGCAGATGTGAGATTAACTGTAAGGTAATGATAACTGAAGTAAATTCATACAGACTTGTAAGGAATGTATGAAGCTCACATATCTGCATCACTGTGTCCTGTGTGCAGGGAGCTCCCTACTAGAAAGGGGGGATTTATACCAGTCCAGGCCAGGGGTAATTCACATCTTCTTCATGATTAAAATAATGAGAATATATCATTTATGTTGGCTGTCCATGTGCAACAGTAATTTCTTTTTTTTATTGTGAAAATACTGTACAGAGGGGTTACAATTACATGGGCAAAATAATGAGTACATTTCTTATCAAGCATTGTAGCCTCCTCCTTTGTTCCTCCTTCCCATCCCTTCCCATCCCCCCCACCCAATCCTCCTCGCCCCCCCACCAATGTTGTAAAGTTCGTTTTCAACATAATGACTTGTACTTCTCATTGTTGCAATGGGTCCACCTGTATCCCTATTTAACCAACTTGTTTTTCCCCTTCCCCTCCACAAATTATACCGACATCAAATACAGTGAAAGCAGGGGTTAAACTGTGGGAGAGGGGTATACAAAGCAACAAAGAAATAATCTTATAAATGTGTTAGAAACAATTGCATGAAAGAAAAAAAAACATTTTAATACATATCTTAGGGTTCACTTCCCTAACATCACCTTACCTGACCTTTTCTGCTTGACTCAGACATATACTAGATATTGCAAATAAGGGAAACCATGGGACCTATGTTTCTTTGGGCCTGGCTTACTTCACTTAATATAATTTTTTCCAAGCCTTTCCATTTCCTAACAAATGGGGAAATGTCATTCTTCCTGATGGAGGCAGAGAATTCCATTGTGTATATATACCACTTTTTTTTTGATCCATTCATCTACTGAGAGGCATCTGGGTTGGTTCCATATCTTAGCTATAGTAAATAATGCTGCAATAAACATAGTCAGTGCTGGTAGCTTTAGTGTGGTCTTGTTTGTAAACATTTGGGTAAATGCCCAAAAGTGGGATTGTTGGGTCATAGGGGAGCTCTATGTGGAATCTTTTGAGGAACCTCCATACTGCTTTCCAAAGTGGTTGAACAAGTTTACACTCCCACCAACAATGCAGTAAGGTTCCCTTCTGTCCACATCCCCTCCAGCATCTGTTGTTATTAGAGTTCTTGATTTTAGCCATTCTAACTGGGGTGAAGTGGTATCTTAATATTGTTTTGATTTGCATTTCTTTTATGGCTAGGGAGGTTGAACATTTCTTCATGTGTCTATTGGCCATCCTTCTTTCCTCTTCAGAGAAGTTTCTCTTTAAGTTGTTAGCCCACTTATTTATTGGGCAGTTGTTTCTTTGAGGATTTGTTGTTGGGGATTTAATTTTTTGAGTTCCAAGTATATTTTAGATATGAGACCCTTGTCCGTTGTATGGCTAGTGAAGATCTTCTCCCAATCCATGGGCTTTCTATTGATTTTGCTAGCTATGTCCTTTGCCATGCAGAAGCTCTGCAACTTCATGCAATCCCATTTGTCCACCCTTTCTTTGATTTTGAAACAGTAATTTCTAGCAGCGAATGGATTCCAAATTTGGCCAAGTGAGCTCTACACCAGACTGGTGAGCCAGGGGCCAGGGCGTGTCCTGATGCCTTCAGGTAATGCTTTACTTCTCTGTAGGGCAAAGTTTTAAAAGTTTGATGGCAAGATGCTTCCTTCATATTGAGAAAAATTACCAAGAAAAGTTAATTAAGACTTTTGGTGACATGTATTGAACATGTAAGTGAGAATGACAACAATTTTCACCCTATATTCATTATTCTTGTTAATATTTTGCTTTTGTACACATAAAAAGAATAAACAGAATGGCTAATATGGAAAACAATGGGCTAAACTACTCAGATTTACAGATTTACTGTTCCTGGCATCTGGATAATGAGCAAACAAGCACAGTGCTCTTTTGGTAGTCAGCAATATAAAGGACTATTTAGATTGATTTTCCACAAATTCACAGGTCACAGGGATTGAGATATTGTGCTCAGCCCTGGGTCATAGAAACACTGTTCAGCACTGGGTTACCTAGAATCACTGTGTGCTCAGCACTGGGTCACCTAGAAACACTGTGTGCTCAGCCCTGGGTCACCTAGAAACACTGTGTGCTCAGCACTGGGTCACCTAGAAACATTGTGTGCTCAGCACTGGGTCACTTAGAAACACTGTGTGCTCAGCCCTGGGTCACCTAGAAACACTGTTCAGCACTGGGTTACCTAGACTCACTGTGTGCTCAGCACTGGGTCACCTAGAAACACTGTGTGCTCAGCACTGGGTCACCTAGAAACACAAATGGTTTTGCAAGAGGTTCATGCATCACAAAATCTCACGGCTGAACTTTAAAATAGGCATAACCAGAGCATGTGCCCACGCTTCCTGTTTCCTTTTAGAACAACACATTCATCTTCTTGCCACAAAATATGCAAATGCTAATATTTGTGGTAACAATGTTAATTGTTGAGTTGCATTAAACTCATTTTTATAAAATCACCCCGGTAATTATATGATTTCCCCATTGATGATCTAGTATGGTCACGAAATGGGTTCTCACTCATCAGAATTCTTGGGTTGGCACTGGAGTCTGTTTTGTCTGTCTTCGACAGTGGCATCATTATCGCATGGAAACGTTAACACAGGTAATCATCGTGAGGAAGCTATGAAGACTTAGGAAACGTAGTCACACTCCGTGATGCCACTAAACTTACACAATCCACGGTGACATCAAACCCCATCATGATCCAGTTGTTGGAAGGCAGTTTTACTCAGCATCACAATGAGAAACTGATTTAAATGCAGTATTTCCTGCAAAATGACTTCTTTTTTTTTTTTTTCCCAAATAGTAATATGAGGGATGTAGACTTTCATTGCCAAGAAAACTCTGAAGTTGATCTTCTGGCATTTCTGGATTTCATAATCTCCCACAAGTATTCAAAGACTTTTCTGACTTCACACTTTCAGCTCCATCTTCTTCCCCACTCTGTGTGTTCGGTGCCAAATTTGCAAATCCAAGTGGCTGCAACAATTCCACTTACAGCACTTAAGTGTCTGATGTTAGCATCTATGGAAATGGAATGTGTGGATTCTGAGTCAGTTCCAGAAGGTTCCTTCTGAGCTGGGGAGTGATGCATTCCATAGGTTAATATGCATAAAAGCAACCAATGGATCCATTTGTACTGACAGCTACAAGTGCGAATGTCTCTCCAGATGCGTGGAAGACTGGATACAGAGCCCGCCGGGGTCAACACTCGAAGACACTGAGCCAGGGGCTCCTCCAAGATGCTCGCTCGGGTCTGGAAACAAAAGTTCGCAACTCCTCCTGCTCCTCCTCTTCCTCCTCCTCCTCTTCTTATATTCAGGGGAAGTATTTTTATACATAAAGCCAGGTTCACACACAAACACACACATCCATGATATACACATGCTCATCTCATGGAGATATATTCACGTTTGTGCAAGTTATACGTTATACAAACAAAGTTCGCACACTTGGCCTTGCAGGAGCTGGGCCGCAGTCCGGGGCTGATGCTGCCCACCGCCCAGGCAGAGACCACAGGACGCTGCTGCCGGCTGCCCAGGGGCTGCCACCGTCTGTCCATAAGGTTCAGTAACCCAATCACTGAGCAGATTCAAGAGGCCACAAGGGAAAGCAAACCAATAATGGAGCTAAGAGCATGGGATGAAATATTAGAGGATATGGAAATCAAATCATCTCCAAAGAAGATTAAATAAAATAAAAATGTTTGCTTAAAAGGATTAGGGAGTCTAAAAAGAATTACTAAAGAAACCAAGGGAAGTCTTTTGTAGAGTATGGGGAAAAAAAACTAGAAGGAAAAAAAATGTGCAAGCAGGGAAGCCCTGTAAGTAATAGAATTCTCTAGTGGAAAGAGGAGAGAGACAGGAGGATGATTTTACTGCCTAGCAGAGAGAGATAAAGGGTCTCTGAATACATCTTGTTTCAGGCACAGGGAGATGTACTGTTACAACACCAGCAAAAGGGCTCTAAGGATAATGCAAGCCCCGTTCATTTGACTGCCTAAAAGCCAGAAGCATTTATATAGCAAGGGTGTTTTAAGCTAGGCTGCAGGTGGGGATCTTGGAAATGAAGAATAAAGCAACAATGACATCAATAAAAATGGAGGAGCTCATTAACAAGATGTGTAAAACATATCCAGAAAAAGAAGAAAGAAACAATGGACACAGGTAGAGGTTTTTATCTAAGAATCATGCTGAATGCTAGTAATCACACCTGCAATCCCAGCTACTCTGGAGGCTGAGATCTGAGGATCATGATGTGAACCCAGCCTAGGCAGGATATCCCATGAGATTATTTCCAATTAACTACTTAAAATCCCAGAAGTGAAGGTGTAATTCAAGAGGGAGAGCGCTAACTTTGAGCAAAAAAAGCTTACGGACAGTGACTAGGCCCTGAGTTCAAGCCCCAGTACTAGCATCGAAATAAATAAATAAAATAAAGAAATGTAAATAAAGAAATGATGTGTAAATTAAGAATGATAATATTCATTAAAATGGCACAAGTGATAGTTTATAATTTTTAAGTTGTTGACATCGGCGGTTGGCAGGGCTAGGTGCCAACTGTCACGGGCATTCGCAAGTGTGAGGCAAGGGATTCTGGGCTTCCACTTCTGGAAGGAGGCGGAAACCGTGGCCCAGGGATCTCGCACAGAAAGGTATCTCAGGGAAATTCCCAGAGAAGACTGCCTCACAGACCTGAGGTCAATTTGCCAATTTATCCAAGGACGGCAGAGACCTGTCCAGAGGGACTTGGTCAGAAGCTGTGTGGTGGCTACAGTCACCAATGTCATTACTGTCACAAGCTATCATAAACACCTGGCCAGAGAGAGCGGGGTTATGATGAGAAATGCAAAAGGAACCACGGGGCAAAGTAAGAAACAAAGCAGCAGTGGTGGCCCTCACGTGCCCACCTGCTCCAAGAGCGTGGAGCTGGATGCCTGTCCCATACCGGCATTCACGCAGGCGTGTACTCGCGTGTAAGGAAAGGGCCACACTTGTCACCGAAGCCTGCCGGGCTAGCTACGTCTCAGGCATAGCAGGGGCCCTCAGAGTGGGGGAGTCAGACCTTGAGGTTGCGACCTTGCAAATCTGATCCTGAACACCCAGAAAAGGACCCGTTTTCCCTCCCCGGTGTCCACCTGTCACCATTCCGCTCTTTAATTGTCCTGACTTTGACTTTCAGTAGCGCGTACGTGGAATAATCCATCACGACGCATCTGTCACACTCCTGGAGTGGCACAGACTGTATCTGCTGCAGGCTGAATAAAATTCCACCCTTCCCCTCCCCCTTCCCTCCCTCTCCCCTTTCTCTGCCCTTCCCTTTCCCTGCCCTTCCCTCCCCTGCTCTTCCCCTTCCCTCCTTCCTTCCCCCCTTCCCTTCCTTCTTTCCCGCCTCCCCTGCCCTCCCCCTCCGCTGCCCTCCCACCTCAGGTCCTGTCTTGCGTGCTCACCATTCCTTCAGCCAAGGTTGAAGGCTAAAAAATGCCAACTAATAAACAGGCAGAATATTTCTTTTATTGGCTTTTTTCGTTTCTGACTTTCAAATTGTATGGCATTTATAATCAGGCCCACCTTTCCTCTAAACAAATCTCAATATTAAAAACATTTCACAGTAATTAACTTGAACAAGACTCCTGAGACTAATAAATCATTTTGTAAATAATGAAGTGTTTTAATCAATCATAAACATGGATTGTGTTAGCCAGGTGAGGCATGCCTGTAATCATAGCCACAGAGAAGGCTGACTTCTGAGGACCCTGGTTCAAAGCCAGCCTGAGCAGGAAAATCTATGAGATGCTTATTTCCACTTAACTAGCAAAAAGCCAGAAGTAGTGCTCAAATGGTAAAGTGCTCAGCCTTGAAGGAAAATCCAAGCGACAGCATGAGGCCCTGAGTTCAGGCCCCAGGAATGGCACTTGCATGCACACATGCACACACATGCATGCACACACATCAATTCACTGTTCACTTAATTAGATATAAGCCCTTAATTTCTATAATACTGTATTTTCATAGGAAATACAGGCTTGAATAAGGCCCTAAGAGCCATTTGCAAATTTCACTAATTATAGAGAGTTAGGCTAAGATAAATACAGTATTATTTCCTAACAGCACTGGCTTTATGGTTCCAGCAGCCTCTGCGAGTGCACTGTGAACCTCCTGCTCCTCTCCACACCCAGAGAGCTCCTCTGGGCTGGAACTTAGCACAGGAGACGCTTGGATCCAGTGGACACAGACTAAGACATCAGGGGAAAATAAGTATTTGTAGACAGAGAATCAATAAAGCCTGGAGAAAGCCACGATCTCCCTGCGTCCCCGCACCCAGCTCTGGTGTGCAGTGACCACCACAATTGACCCTGGGCGCTGACTCTGTCCATGTGGTGGATAGAGCTGGAGACCCGCAGCCTCCCCCCGCCCCCCACCTCCCGGTGTGGCTCAGTGGCCTGGTCTGCTCTCCCAGAGCACAAAATCCCATACAAATCCAGGATATGGACCTCCATGAGGAAGAGGAGGCCCAGCAGGGTGAGCTTACAGCTGGCTACACAGGGTCTTCTTGTGCTGGCTGCATGGCCATTATGTCCTTCACCCTCAGACCAGGCATCTGCCTTCACCTTCAGACTGGAACCCTGGGCATCTGCTTCCACCCTCAGAATTAGGAATTAGGAATTCTTTTGCATTCTCATCACCTTAAAAAGCGCAGTTGACAGAGTTCCCTAACACACCCCTTGGGACTTCCTGTTCCTCTCCTCTTGCCGGGCGCAGGTGTCTCATGCCTGGAATTCTAGCTACTAAGAAGGCTGAGATCTGAGGATCACGATCCAAAGGCAGCCCAAATAGGAAAGTCCGTGAGACTCTTACCGCCATATAAGCAGCAAAAAAGCTGAAAATGGGCCTATGGCTCGAGTGGTAGTGTGCCAGCTTGGAGCAAAAAAAGCTCAGGAACAGTACCCAGACTGTGAGTTCAAGTCCCAGGGCCAGAACAACCTAAAGAACTTTCCTCTTTAGTTTCCCTGGTGTTACTGATTACATCTTCTAACTTATTATGTCATTTTTCATGCCATTTATTTACACATGTGATTTTTTCCCAACTGTGGCCCAAGAGTGGAGGCACATGCCCAGGGCCCAAGTCTGAGGGTGGAGACACATGTCCAGGGCCCTGGTCTGTGACTGCATTATACACACACGTGTATGCACACGGCCTTCGTGTGTGTTTGCCGCAGCAGAGTGCCTCCTACCAAGGACCCTCACACGTTTACACACGAGTGCTTCTCTTGTAAAACAAATGTTTCAGGGAGCAAATTAGACCACATGGGGTCTAAAAGCTTCCGTGGGTGTAGAATAGATTCCTTCATCGTTTCATCCTTTCAGAGAAATTCTGTCCCCCACAGCCAGGAGTAGCGATGGGAGGACACTGTGTGCAGTGACGGCCAGAACTCAGGCTGCAGTCTCAATCCCAGATGGACAGAATGGACTGCGGGCCGTCAAGTCGTATCTGGGCGCCAATCAGAAAGCGTGGCACAGAAAAACACCACACAAGGAAGGAAAACAAATGCACTTAAAAAACGTCCCTTCTGTATACTGGTGTCAATATCTTATTTTTCAAAGCACATAGCCTTATCTTCTAAGAGGTTCATTAGTGTGTTAAACTATGAAAATGTCAATAGCAGTGAAACTTACAAGCAAAGTGCCATTCCCACAGAACTCAAAGAAAAAAGTCAAATCGACTAAAATTCAATAAGAATGCCCAGATAAAATAAACTGAAAGAAATTTACATCAAGCTTTCTAACAAATAAGCACTTATGAAATCATTGTATGCATAAAAAATTCACAATAATTTTTGGAGAATGAATTCATTGCATATTGGATTTGTTTTGTGTTAGTCCATTGAGATAATCATCATTTTTCCACCTAGGAGGCTGCTGGGCACTGCAGCCTTGATGTGAATTCATGCAGGTAATTCTCAGCCTCAACTCTCCCTCTGCATGTGGCAATTAGGGTTTTAACGAATGCATCGAGGACACAAAACCCTCAGTAGCCTAAAGATAATAGACATTTAATCAACTCTTTAAAGTTACATGAAGAATACCCTAGTGAAAGAAACTACAGAGCTGCAGCATTTCTTTAAAATCATAAACTTTAACCAAGTGACTTTTCAGAAATGTATCTACTTCATGTTCTACTGGTTAGACTTCCCTCTAAATTTTATATAGAAGTAGGAAGATTGGTTTGGATAATAAATGATAATAATAATAAATTTGGATAATAATAAATATCTGGCAGGGATATAGGGCCAAAGGAGTCCTACAGTGCTGTCGGTGGGAATGTAAACTAGTACAACCACTCTGGTAGCAGTCTGGAGGTTCCTCAAAAACTAAACATAGACTTTCCCTACGACCCAGCCATACCACTCCTGGGTATCTACCCCCAACATCACCAGCCAGGATATGATGAAGACTCCTAGATATCATTTACAATGGACAAGATATGGAAACAGTCCAGATGCCCTACAAGAGATGAGCAGATCCAAAATACTGTGGTATCTAGATACAATGGAATTTTACACAGCCATTAGATAGAATAAAATACTGTCATTCAGGGAAATGGATGGACCTAGAATAAATCATGTTAAGTGAGGTAAGCCAAGTTCAGAGAGACAAAGGGTGCATATTTTTCTTTCATATGAGGAAGCTAGTTCTAAGATACACTGGGACACGATAAATTATACAGGACCCTAGGCATCTATACACAGTGAGACTAAAGGAGGATGCTCTTAGGAGAGAAGGACCGAAGCTCAATGCTTATGTGTATCTGAGCACATAATATTTATCAAAATGAACTCCAGGAAATGGAAACAAGAGGTACTTTTCTTTGTTGCTGTTTTTTACTTTTGATTTTATGTCTTTGGGAGGGTAAGGGGGAAGCACAGAAATGAAGGGACGAAGGGTGAACAAATGCAACATTGGTACTCATGCGACACTATGTTGAAAATAAACTATACAACCTGTGAGCAGGGCTGGGAGGGAAAAGCTGGGAGAGAACAAAGGAGTGGTAACAGTTGAAAAAGAAATGTACTCACTACCTGACTTATGAAATCTTAGGCCCTCTGTACAGAGTAACAGTAACAAAATTAACCATCATAGAAAAATAATAACCAACAGCCTACTGATCATGTGTTGATGTCATTTTGATGACAATCTTTGTGAACAGTAGCATTCAATGGCATATCTCCTTAAAACAAAAAAGAGTCTTTTTAAACAATTATGTGTGTGTTTGTTATACTGGGGCTTGAACCCAGGGCCTTGAACTCTTGCCTGTTTTTTCCCCTTAAGTCCGGCACTCTATGACTCAAACCACACCTCCACTTTTAGCATTTTACTGGTTAGCTGGATATAAGATGTTTCTAGCTGGCTTTGAACCACGATCCTCAGATCGCAGCATTTTGAGTAGCTAGGATGACAGGTGGAGCCAGTGGGGCCTGGGTAAAGATTCTTAATTTCTAGTCTTAAGTTCATTTTCTAGGAATTTTCTTCTATTCCATCATGGACAAAAATAATGAACCCAGAAGATAATTCGGGGTTACTATTTTGTTTTAGTATCTATTTTGTACAAAAGCAGTACC